>NC_051314.1:32612076-33237076 GCF_015220235.1 Choloepus didactylus | reverse complement strand
GAAAGAATAAAGTTGTGAGGTATGCAGCGAGGTGAATGGACCGTGAGGACAGTAGGTTGAGTGAAGTAAACCAGAACTGAAAGGACAAAGATTATAAAGCCTCACTAATATGGACTAATAACAGTGTGTCAACTCTGAGAATTGAATCTGGGAGCATGGGCTATAAGGGGAAGGCTTGTGTGGAGGTTCCTAGATTGTAAGTTCCTACAGCAATCACATTTATGCATGAGTTGTAACAGTTATTTCTAAATTTTTGAGATTCTGAGCTGTTTGTGTGTGACAGGGTCAGTCCCTGGACCTTCGGGTGTCTATGTGGCACCTGGGAGTTGGGGCCACGGTTTAGCAGCTGTGAGTGTCAGCATTGCCCTAGGAATCAACTGCTAGAGAGATGAAAAGGAGATCAGACTTTGAGTGGAGATGTTAAATGAAATGAACTTGGCTGAGACTGGGGTAGATCCGACTTAAGGATACAGGATGTTATGAACCACGTTTTGGAACTTTGACTTCTGTGTGGGACCAAGGGAAGAGACGATTATATGGTACGAAATCTGTATTTGCTGTAGGACAATATATAATTTGACTTGCATGATCAGTTCACTCAAATGCCGTGATTACATGGAACCTTGACTAAGGATTGAGACCTTGTTTGTACAGGTTAGCATGAAGCCCCGATATAACTCAGAGTAATTTGGGCAGAGAATAAAAAGTATTTACAAAGCCCCCTTGAAGGACTGTGGAAAAATGTGGAAATATTAAACTTCCCCAGCTGGGGAATGCCTGATATTCTCACAAGCATTTGGGGACCACCAGCTTGGTGGGCCAACCCCTCTATCTTGGGAACCACCTTTACAAAGCTTCATACTACAAAGGAAAGGCTAATCCTACTCATAATTGTGCCTAGGAGTCGCCCCCAGAGGGCCTCTTTAGTTGCTCAGATGTGGCCTCTCTCTCTAAGCCAACTTGGCAGGTAACTCACCGCCTTCCCCCCATATGGGACATGACTCCCAGAAGTATAAATCTCCCTGGCAATGTGGAACATGATTGAGAAAGCCTTTGGGACCAAAAGGGGGAAAAGAATTGACACGAAATAAAGTTTCCACATTTCAGAGATTTCAAATGGAGTCGAGGGGTCATTCTGGAGGTGACTCTTAAGTATTATGTAGATATCCCTTTTTAGTTTTTAGTTTATTAGAATAGTTAGAAGAAACATCTGAAATTGTTAAATTGCAATTCAGTATCCTTGATTCTTGAAGGTGATCATATAACTATAGAGCTTATATGGTGTGATCATGTGATTGTGAAAACCTTATGGCTCACACTCCCTGTACATAGTGTACAGACGAACGAGTAGAAAAAACAGGGACAGAAAAGTAAATGAATAATATGGAGGAGGGGGATGTGGGTTGTTTTGAATGTTCTTTTTACTTTTACTTTTATTCTTATTTTTATTTTTTGGAGTAATGAAAATGTTCAAAAATTGACTGTGGTGAAGAATGCACAACTATATGATGATACTGTGAACAACTGTTCTACATTCTGGATGACTACGGTATGTGAATATATTTCAATTAAAAAGTAAATGAGGGGTGAGGAGGAGTATGGGATGCTTTGAGTGTTCTTTTTTACTTTTATTTTTATTCTTATTTTCTATTTTTTGGAGTGATGAAAAGGTTCAAAAATTGATTGTGGTGTTGAATACACAACTATATGATGAAACTGTGAACTACTGTTGTACACTTTGGATGACTGTATGGTATGTGAATATATTTCAATAAAATTACATTAAAAAAATAAATGAGCTGTTTTTTTCAAGAAAAGACATCGGATTACACATACATAATTTAACTAAATACCAATAACTAAACAGTAATGTCCCTGGGGACACTGAAAAGTCCAATTTCTTGCTACATTTTTAAAAGCAAAATTAAATACTCATTATTTATGAAATACTTACCAGATATTCAAAGACCAGTGTCAAAGATTTATCCGTGTGAACAATGTCATGTAATGTAACTATATTTGCATGTTTTAGATCCTTTAATAGTGAAACTGCAAAATAGAAAAGAGAGTCAATTATTTAATCTGTGTGGTGGCCAGTCTTTGTAAGAGCCTGAATAAGTTTAACATATTATCTGAGGGAGTTTAAGACTCTCTTAAGTTTAAAACAATAATTCACCAGGGAGATTGGTAGTAAAAGTTGAATGGAATCAAACCTACCAATCTTTTCTTTTATGGTTCTAAGTCTGATGTTATTTACCATTAACACAGTACTTAAAATTGTACCCAGTATTAGAATAATACTCTCTGTTGTTCTCCTCTATTTTTCCTAAACATTAACTTGTGAGACTCTGGGGCTTAATTTGGATGTAAAGTGTGAGGTACCTTTTCTTTCCTCAAATTGCTAACCAGTTTCCTCAAGTCATTTTCTAAATAATCCATCTTTTCCTTATAAAATGGTTTCATGATATGAATACATTAACTTGTACACACTGGTTTATAGTTACCTTTCTCTCCATGTACTATTATATAACATTTTCCTATGTCAAATATTTGTCTTTGGCAATGATTTTTAATGACTTCATAGTATTTCATCATAAATTAATAAATAATATATTTAACTAAGTCCTTTCTGTTGGATATTTCAGTTTTAGAAATTACCTTTTTTAAGGTTTAAATATAACTTCATCTATTATCTCTACATCTGAGTTCTTTTATTTTGTTTACAATAAAATTGAGCTCTTTTATGCAGCTTTTAAAATGTTCTACATAAATTTTATAATACATTTTGCTCGCAAAAGATCAAATTATACCTTCTCTTATAGCTGTGCAAGGTGCACCTTCTTCATGTTCCAATCGGATTTCTTTTAATGCCACCAAATTCTCTGTCAATTTACTTCTTCCTTTATACACCGTTGCATAGGTACCCTATAAAATATATTTTTGAAAAACATATATGAGCATATGAGTACCTATCTGTATAATTTATACAATAAAGAGCCCTAACTGAATTTCTATTTCTAAGCATATGTTAAATTCCATCTTGCAAAGAAAACTCCACAATGATAAATCTGGGTTTTCTTATAGTCAATAGGACTTTCCATTCCATATGCACAACTTCCATGCTCTTTTAACACTGCAGAACACCTCAAAAGTATGAAAACATAGAAGGAATATTTAATTTACTTTTATACTTCAGTTCAGATTAACAATTGATCAACAGCTCTAAATACAAACGTCCTTTTATCTGCAATAGTGTGTGGAAGTTGAAGGAAACTTAATGAACATAGTATTTGAAACTTGAAAATGTAACTAATGTATTGTTAAATTATAAACATTTTACCCATATTCAGACTTTTCAGAACCTTTGTACACAAACTTTCCATTAAAAAACATTCCACAGGAGGTCTCTTCTATCTTTGCCAGGATAGGCCACAATCTCCCTTAAGGCTTGTCTATGAACTAACTCTGTGATTATTTTCTTTGCCCCTCCTCACCCCTGAAGTTAGGCTATTTTAAAATTAGTGTGAACTAGTAGCAAGTTCAAGGAAACCAAGGTCATATCAGCCAAGAATCTCCTTACCAGTCACTGAGATGTGTTTTTATCTTTAAAGATAGTATTTTTATTTTTTGCAGGTTTGAACTCATGCTATTTCCCATATGACAGCACAGACAGCAGACTGCCAGGAGGTCAGCAAATAGATGCCTATTTTGTAACCAAGAAAGCACAATACCTTGTGTTTCAATAAAAGATTGCAAGTCTATAAAAAACACTCATTTCCTTTCAAATGGAAGAGATAACTGCAAGAACTGAAAGATCTTTCCACCCTACCTGTTTGCGGCCTTCTTCAAACAATAATTAATCTTTCAGAAAACAGTACACACATTTTTTCCAGGCTGCCAAAAATTGTGGCTTAATAGAGGAATTAAATAATAAGCAAGAAAAAAAAGGTCTTACTTTTTTTGAAAAAGTATTGACTTACCTCTCCAAGTTTTTCCAATTTGATGTAGGTTTCCATTTTCCCAAACCCAATTTCTGACTACAATGAAAGCAAATAATTAATTATAAATTTAGCATTTAATCTCAAAATCAATTCCTCTCTTCCTCAATATCTGAATCTCTGCTGCTCTAAAAAGTGTCTTAGAATAGAAAAATCTGATTATAATAAAATTTGTGAATATCTGTCAAGTTTTAAAATATATCTGTGTTGGAACGTTCAAAGGTTCAAAACATCAAGAGTTCCCAGTTTATATTGTCAACCCATCTTTTATATAGATCAGCTAACATTCTGCCATGAAAAAAATTTTGTTTTATTTTAAGACCTTGAAATTGTAAGATACCACAAGCATTTTAGGATACTAAAGAATCTTATAAAAGGTGACTTTCAATTTTCTTTTTAACAAAACTGCAAAATAAATAATTTTCCTACATATTGTTCTTCACCAATCTACAAATTCCCTTGGAAGGCCTGCAATCAACAAAATACTATTTGTTTCTGGTTTTCCAAAGGAAATACAATGAAAAAGATAGCTGAAAGTCACACTCTGTTATGATACAGAAAATGGCCAACATGGAAGAAGAAATCTAGGTCTAATTCTGCAACAGGCCCCTACTCCTCCATCCCCTAAATAAAAAGATTTTAAAATGAGTTCTCATATCCATTGCTTTTAAATCTTGAATTTGCTTGGCTATTTTGTTTGGAGTCAATGAATGAGGTAGATGGAATGTGGTATACACCCAAATATGTAATGGAAACTCCATATTTAAAAGCTAAAATCAAATAAAACAAAAAAACTGACTCAAAAGATTTAGGAAAAAAGAAAAAAACATAAATATGGGAAGTAAGGGACTGAGAGAACAAAAATAGAAAAAAAGGGAAACAACCAAAACAGGGCAATAAGAATTTTCTTAAAACTGCTTTCCAGTAACCTTTTCTAGATCATGGTAAAAGCAGTAATAATCTAGAGAAATGTTCACTTTTTGCTTAGAGTGATGTTGATGCCCTTAAGTAAAAAGAAGCCAGTGAAAGGGAAAAAAGTTTTTTTATATTAATCTCAGTTCACAAACATGAATAAATTATGCTGAATCATTAAATACTATTTTTAGTCCAACTCTGGAGGTCCAAATACGCAATTTTTCTAGAAGTGTTGAATAAAATTAAAATGGTACTTGATGAGTTGACCTGGCATCTCTCACCACTTTGAACAATAGAATAAAATGCCCCAAGTTGAATGGCTGAAAAAAGCAGAGGCTCCTCCTTTTGTTATGATGACATATACCATATTAAAAACCATATGGAAAATTGCATTGATGTCAAACAGTATTTGATTCAATTTTGTTACACTAATAAAAATTTTGGTCACAGGTGATATTATTGAATGACTAGAAAACTGCTGCTTCTTGCATTACATAACTTTTTTCTATATATGAATATTTTTCACAAAAGAATGAAATAAAAAATTAAGTTTTGGAACAATCACACACCATCTGTTGTCATCAATACCTATGCAGAATAGCATAGTTAAACTATAACAGACAACACTTTCCAAATACAATTGAAGTAGGGAAAGTGTGGCAAACAACCCACTTTCTGGTACATGACAGCCTGAATCTGAATAAACTTTTAGTTTATTTATGTTTTACCTATACATGATCTTGAATAAATGATACTTTTTAAAAAGACTAATTGCCAAGGTCACAGGAACAATGATACAATGCATTTATTTTCTTTTAACTACCTGGAATTCAGATGCTTAAATTCACAAATATGGGACTATTGCAATTTTGCCATGAATTTCAAGTGTTAGTTCATATTTTTTATGGAAGAAAAAAATAAACTGAGAATGAATGGAAACCATTATGAACAAAACAACAAATAACCCTAAAAAATTAAAAAGTCATAATCCATGTCAATGAGAAGCACATGGAAAAATATGACTGTATGATTGGAACTTCTTAGCAGCAGGCAAATTTTCTTATTCATCTTTTTATATTAAGTGAGTGAATACTAGTAAGACATCAAATACACTTTGGTGACTATGATAAAATGCTTGAAGTTTACTTTAAAGAGTATGTAGATGTCCCTGAATGTAAGAATTTATCTCTGTGGATCTCTTCTCCTTATCTGAGTAAATCAGACAAAATAAGTTAGTACGAGGTTCCTTGTTCATGCTTGTATATGCAGGAAAATAAGGGGTTTATGTTAAATTCTGAACTTCCAAAGGAGGACATACAAATCAGCTATGGTTGTTATTGTTTTTACAAATTAGTTTTTATATAATAAATAAATTAATACAATTTATAAATTTAAAATCAATTAATATTGGCTATAAGAACTTTCCATACCCATTACCTTATAAACATTTTGAGAAATTAATAATTTGTATTTTGTAAAGTGTATCCCAAATAAGTCAAGTAATTTGCCCAAGGTCACATGTAATTATTTCTGAATTGGAAAAGTCAGAACTAGCACTTATGAACCTTACGAATGGAAGTTTACCTAGAACTCCTTGTCTCAGGGAATACATCTCTACCTATAGAACTTTACAAAAATAATGCTTCCTTTCCCCACCCTTCCCTTCGAATAAAAAGACCAAAGCATCACTCCTGAGATAATCCTGCAAAAGATGCCTGAATTTAATCATGAGGAAACAGAAAAAGCCTAAACAAGGGAAAAAATAAAATAAAATAAAATAAAGAGTATGTAGATGGAATACAAATTAAAGACTGTAAAGATAAAAATGTTATAGAGATTAGCATATCATATAAAGTATATAAGTTTATAATGGTTTTATCAAAAGTTTAATACAAAAAGTCTTCAGAGACTGACATCTAGTAACACATGAATATGCTAAAAGTCTACTTTTAAAAAAAGGAAAGTAAATAATGTAGTATAATTATGAAGTTAAATTTAAATTTGAATAATCAGTCTATAAAATAAACAGTGCTGTTGACATCCACCCATGCAGGCAGGCAGAAAATTAACACAAAAGGAACAAACCAGTTAATTGTTGGTCATAACTCAGTTCAAAGAGTAAAACACACTCCCCCACCCCAATTAGTAATTTCCAATCTTAAGGATTTTATAATTAATTACATCCAAATGTTACCTACTGAATCTTAAATGGAATTTTTAGAAATTTTGCTTGCATCTTATCTGCTGAACATGACAAGATTAACAATAGAAATAATGACTAGCTTGTTGACATGCTCTCCTACAGAAATTATTCAGAGCACAGAGGACAAAGCCATTTATTCAACATTTACCAAGCCCAATGCTAGGTGCTAGGGATACAATGAAGAAGATAGAAACGAATCCTGCTTTCATGAACTCACAATCTAGAGTGGGCTCCATCTTAGATTATTTTAGAATATTTTAAAAGTTTAAAATTTTGTACATCCAGAAATAATAGCTAAAGAAGTGGCACAATAAGCTTTGTATTTTAATAATTATAAAAAGCCTTTAATTTAACCTAATTCTGCTTTCCAGACAAAGATAATTTTTTCATGATACTTCACTGTTCCAGGAGAATACCTGGCTTATTGACAGTCCCAAGCAAATTCCTGTTCAGATGGCTCCCCTTCAGCATAACCTCATGGAAATTTTAAAATAAGCAAAAAAAAAAAAAAAAAAAAACCTTAAATAATTTATAATAGCTTTCCTATAATTCAGTAACTTTTAAGTGGTATCAAGAGTTATGGAGACTTCTTAATTACATTGGATTTGTGCATCACAGTTCTAAAGATGTATTAACATGCTGGCAATGTAGTTTTAATTGAGCTTCAAAACAAAGTATGTACAGAGGTTCTATAGACGTCTTTCTAAAAGTGTGTGTGTGTGTATGTATGTGTGTGTGTATAAGACGGACCAGGACAAGCGAGAGGGAGGTTTTTCAAACACACATTTCTCTCCTCGTGAGAATTACAAAGTTTAAGTTATTGATAAAAATGTGTTTTATCCTTTAGATATGTTGGGGCAGGAGGGAGGGGACAGGGAGGCAGAAAAGAGATTGAGAACTTCTATTTTACTCATTTTGTGTTACAAAAATTATCATTTTGACACTACCTTAATCCTACATACAATGTATCAAAATTAAATTAAGTTGTGGGTGGACTTTAAACCTAACTTCTATGCCCCATAATGTATTTATTATTTCTAAAAGACTTGATACCCTATTTCTCACCTACTCCTAGAAATAAGAAAGGACTGCATATGGTATCTCTTGATAAAGCCATGAATGAGGGAATCCAAGCACTTATTGTTTAGTAAAGAAAAGACTTAAAATGTACATGACTTGTAATTATAATGAGATGAATTTTCATATACAGACTTTCATTTTATTATAGTTATATTTAACACTTTCACAAAACATCCACTGGGTATGCCATGATTTTAAGTGTAACAAAGCTCTAGTGAATCCTGACTATATCTGCGTGTAGTCTTTCCTATCGGTCTAAATTTTAACTAAATAATTGAAAATTTTTTCAGGTTTAGAATTAGACGATTTATCAACCATACATGAATATGATAAATTACACTTAACCAATCCAACAATCAATATTTTTTAACATGAGATATGGCAACTAAATATAATGTGGCATCCTGGATGTGTTCTTGGAACAGGGGAAGGACATTAGTGAAAAACCAATGAAATATGAATACAGTGTGGAGTTCAGCTAATAGTAATGGACCAATGTGGGTTCATTAGTTGTGACAAATGCTCTAAAGTAATACAAGATGTTAATAATGGGGGAAACTGGCTATGTACTATATGGGATCTCTCTATACATCTCAGCAATTTTTCTGTAAATAAAAAACTATTCTAAAATAAAAGGTTTATTTAAATAAAAAGTCAATGAGAAGGATTTAGTTAAAAGAGGAAGACACTACAGTACATGAATGTATAGAGATAATAGGTATTCTACACATCCTAAGAAGATGGGTTAGAAGGACAACTTCTCATTAATAAAAGAAGGAAAGAAAAGAAGGGTTGTAGGTGATAGTATAGTACTGAGTGTCCATTTGAGGGTTGATGATCATGAATTTATAGTAGAATCAATCAGCCCTTCTGTATGACTTTCTCCAGTATAAATAAATTCTGTGACTTGTTCTTAATTCCTACCCAACTGAAGATTTTGTTATTTTAACTATTTATTACATATTGCTATTGGGAAATAGAAAAACAATATATTAAAAGTTTTATACTTTTAGAAAGACAAGGCTAAAATTTTATATTTGAACTCCTTTAAAAAAATTTACCTTTAGATAAACAGAGATATTATCTATGGAAACATGAGCTCTAATACATGTGAAGAATATTTTTTTTTCCAACCTCTGACCTTCACCTCCATGCCAACCACCACTTTCAAATATAAACCTTTTTGATAAATACAAATTTCTATTTTGAAGAATAGTTTTCTAAAACATTTAGAATGAAAATGTGCTTTGGTAAGGTAATGAATAATGAAAAGGTAATGAATAATGGAATCGATCACTGGAAACCAAAACACAGCTGTATGATTAATCTGAAATCTGTTAAGTCATTTTAGAGTCAAAAAACAAGAGAGGTGAGGAGGAATACCCGAGCCCAACAAAAAACTCCAGTCACTGAACATTCGTAAGAGGGCACCGTCTTCCTTAATTTCATAGAGACTGCAAAAGACTACTCTTCAATAAAAGCTTTAAGAATTACACGGAGATTACATCATACTTTGTCTCGGTTTGAACATTCAATAACTCCAAATTTTACCATCCCTGATGAAAACTAATAGGCAAGGAAAATTTTGACTGGGCAATCAATGACAAAATTATTCCAATGAAAAATGTCTTGGGCAGTAATCCAAAAATATGATCATCCTAAACCTATACTAAAATCAAGTTGATGTTACACTTTTATTATATTATATATTAGTGAATATCATATAACAATTCTTTAGATTATCCAACCAAAACAGAAGTTTTTGGTGAATAAAAATATCCATGTAAAATGGGATAAAACAATTGCTAGTAACCCAGGAGTCATCAAAAGCTCCTCCCTCAGACACAATGTTCAACTGGGTACCAGATCTATTTTATCTCTAGATGATTCCTAGGCTCTATGTTCCGCTTTCCATTTCCACTATAACTACCAGGTCATCCCCATATTTAAATAAATTCCTAATTCATCTCCCTGCCTCTAACCTTTCTTTTCTCTGATTCACTGTTCACACTTTTCCTACACCTACTGTTAGGAAACAGAAATGTGATCATGTCAGCCCTTTTTAAAATGAATACCTTTGATATCCTCCCATTACTTGGGATGAAGTCCACACTCCTTGGCTGTGGTCATCTAAGGCATTTTCAGTCTGGACCCACCCTATCCTTTCCAGTCCTGTTTTTAATATTACTACACATTTACATTTTACATCAGTTATAATTTCTCCAACAAAACATATACATTCATACATCTGGATTTTAATACATGAAAACTTCCTCTGCTTAGAACACCCTCGTACCCAATGTCAGCCCAAAAAATTCCTATTCACCGTTCTATGGCCAGTTCAAGTACTATCTCCTTTGATTGTGCATAGTACTTTATATATTTCCTCTACTACCGGACTACAGTCATCATTCTGCATTATATTTATTATATGTCTCCTTGTCTAGAATTTGAGATCCTTGAAAGAAGAGTCCATTTGGAATAAAAGAGCACAGATTTGGAGACAGCTCTAAGTTTAAATCCAAACCATGAAAATTCTTAGCCATGTGGCTTTAAACATAACTTACCAAAACCACAGAAGAAAAAGAAGCTACGAATAATCAAATATTTAAGAAACTGAATTATTCTTAAAAATATTCATTGTAAGTTATAAGTTGAATTCATTATTTAAAGTTTCTCATTAATATACAATGCAAAAATCCAAGATGCCAAAACCAAAAGTGGCAGATGACATAATTATTTTCATAGAAAATCAAAAAGAATCTATAGACAACTATTAGAATTAACATATCAATATAACAAGGTTGTTTAATACAAACAAGGTCATTATAAAAAATAAACTGTATTTCATGTCATTATCAAAAAATATAGTGAAATTTTAAGAATGATATAATTTAAAATACCACTAAAAATCAGAAAATTTCTAACAAAAGTTGTATAAAACTCTACACCGAAAATTACAAAACATTACTGAGAGAAATCAAAGGCAATCAAAATAAATGGAGGGCGGGGGGTGTTACACATGGGTTGAAGCCTCAATACTGCAAAGCATTAATTCTCCCTAAATTTATGAACAGATTTAAATACAAACCCAATCCAAGTACAGTACCAGGTGGTGTTTTTGTGAAACTGAAATGCTAATCCTAAAATTTATACAGCAATACAGAGGGTCAAGAATAGCCATGGCAATCTTAAAGAATAAAAAACTGGAGAACCTAAACCATCAGATATTAAGACCTATTATAAAGCTATAACAAATAAGGCGTGGTGAAAAGACGGACAAACTGAGCAATGGAAAGAAGAGTCCAAAAAGAGATCCTCACATATACAATCACCTGAATCTATGTCAAAGGTAACATTGCAACAGGGAAAGCTGTCCTTCCAATAAATGGTGCTGGGTCAATTGCTACATACTGGGAGAAGATACTTGTAACATATAAAACTAGCAAAGGAACCTTATCCAGAATGCATAAAGAATTCCTGTAAATCAGTAAGAAAAAGGCAGAGAATCCAACAGAAAATAGACAACAGACTTGAACAGTTCTTCACAAAAGAGGCTATCTAAATGACCAGTAAACATACAAAAGGGTGTTTTACTTAGTCATCAGGGAAATGCAAAATAAAATAACTACACATTCACCAGAAAAGTTAAAATACAATTTTTCAAAAAGGCAACAAAATCAAGAATTGGCAGGAAGAACAAACAGGACCATCATACATTGCTGGTGAGAGTGTAAACTGGTACAACCACTTAGGAAAACTATTTGATATTATCTTGGAAAGCTGATCACATACATACCATATAAGCCAACAATTCCACTCCTAGTATACACCTAACAGAAATAATTATACATGTTAACCAAACGACACATAGAAAAATAGTGATAGAAGTACTACTTGATAGCCCAAAACTGAAAACAACTCCAATGTCTATCAACAGGAAAACAGATAAAAGTGTAGTACACTCATACAATGGAATACTATGCAACAATGGGAACAAATGAACTACAACAACATGAATGAAAACTCACAAGAACACTGAGCAACAGAAGCCAACCACAAAAAAAACATATATTGTATACATATTGAAATATATACTGTATAATAGAGATAGAAAGATACAAACTTTATATAACTACTATATATTAAAAATGCATTTTAATACATTTATATATCCATGACTATATAAAGTTTTAAAAATTTAAGAAAATTCAGAAAAGAATATCAAAATCATTTTAAAAATAAGAATGTGTATATGAATGAGGATAAAAAAGTCCTTCCGGATATTAAAACATACTACAAAAAGAATACATACAACATGAATGTGTGACACGTGGGTAAAGCTAATCTATGGTTTTAGAAGACAGGGATAATGGCTACAGTCAACAAAGTAGGAGGGAGGAGTGAATAGAAAGGTGGCAGGAGGTAGCTTCTGCAAATTTTGAAATGCTCTTTTATTGATCTGAGACTGGTTATACAGGTATGTTAATGCTGCAAAAATTCACTGAGTTATACAATTATGGTTTGCCTACTTTTCTGTATATCTAGTATATATCGAACACATATTCTATACATCTAGCATTTATCAATAAAACTTATCAAAAAATAAAATTTACCCAAAAAAATGCATGTTTAAAAGCTTAAGGATGGAAAATTATCAAATTCAGAAGGCAATGTAATCAAATTTAGTTATCTGAAAGTCACATATAAAAATTAACTTAATGGAAGCAACCAAGTGTCCATCAACAGATGAATGGATAAACAAAATATGGTATATACATATAATGGAATATTATTCCATTGTAAAAAGGAATAAAGTCCTGACACATGTGACAACACGGATGAAGTGAAATAAGCCAGACATAAAAGGAAAAATATTGTATGATATCCCAGATATGGACTGATTATAATAAGCAAATTCACAGAGTTAGAATCTAGAATGTAAGATACCAGGGGATACACTGGGGTTAGATTTAGGTTGATTGTAAAGGTTTGGATATGGATGATGGTGATGTTAGCACATTATTGTGAGTGTAATTAATAGCACTGAATTATACAGGTGAATGTGGTTAAGAGGGGAAACTTTAAGTCATCCAAGTTATTAGAATAAAAATTAAAAGATAAAACAGGACTGAATAACACAGTGAACCCTATTCTAGACAATGGACTACAGTTTAAGGTACAGATATAAGAATTTTCTTTTATGAATTAAAACAACTGCATGACACTAGCACAAGGTGTTACTAATAGGGTGCTATATGGTAAAAAATACACCTAATGTAAACTATGGATGATAGTTAACGGTACTATTTCAATTTTCTATCAACTGTAAAAAAGGTAACTACTGTTAAAAAAAACAGTACAATACAAAAAAGTGCTATCATCAGTTATAACAAATGCCAAATGTTCCACACCAATGCAAGGTATTGGTGGGGGGTGGTGTATGGGAATCCTGTACTTTATGCATGATTTGTCTACAAACTCACAACTTCTCTGATGAAAAAATTAATTTAAAAAAAATTATGTGTTTACATCTAGAAAATCACACAAGCAGATCTCATGGTATACATATAGGGGACTAAAAACTTACTAAGGAAGCTCTACGAGACCGTCGGCTCATTGGTTGATCAAATGGTGGACTGTTTATTTGCAACTTCTCAAGATATCCATCAGGTATTCTGATATCTGCAGGCAGTGATAACCGCTTATTTAAATCCTAAAAAAATAGATTTACAGGTAATTACAAATAGAAAAGATAGAGGCATTTGACTTTTGAATTCATGGGCTCTGTGATTTTCTTAGTGACAAATAATTGAAAAGCGTTACTGCAGTTGCAAAGTTATCTGCATTGATCTTATGTATTATGCAGAATGCAAAAATATTTACTAAAAGCAAAGGCATACCATGTAGCTTTACAGAAATGGTCCAGTCCAACCCAGTTATTTCTGAGCCCTTCTGTGGGTAAATTCAACTTCTAATTTACTTTGACCTTATTATACCATTTGGTAGGAATAAGTAAAGACTACCATAAAACACAATCTATTTAAACAACTAAGCAAAGAGATACTGTGTGATTCTGTTTGCAACACAACAGAAAAGAACTGAAATACTTTATTACTGAGTAACTTATGTAAATGGAAAGAAGTAAGTAAAAGGCATTTCTATTTCATTACACTGATCTGAGATAAACATGAAAGGGAAAATTACTCCTATCATGACTTCAAGAAATATAAATCCTATAAAAAGAAATCCCTCCCATTCATAATACTACCTAAATCATTAACAGAATGGAGATGTATACAAACTACAGAAATACTGAGCAATATATGACAAGTATAGAAACATACCATGTTCCCAAATGGCAGTACTAAATACTGAAAAGATACTGGTTCTCCTCATATTAGTTTTTTATTTTACATAACTCCAAACAAATCCCACTATTATTATTCTTGGAACAAAACAAAATGTCTAAAATCTATCTAGAAAAATAAACAGAAAATAATATCAACAGCATTCTAAATTAAATAAGAGTGTATGTGTGTATTGTGTGTGTGGGAGGGAGGTGAGAAAGAAGTCTTGCCAGATTTTAAAATACACTATTAAAAGATTAAAAGAATATAATCAAGCATGTGTCACTGGGAGTGGAGGGGAGAAATAAGTATAGTTTATTGAAAGAATAAGAAAGTGCAGATATAGATACTAACATTAAATGAAACCTTTAAAACATATGATAAAGAATATCATGTATATGAAGAAAAAAGAAAGAATATTAGTTTTATTTTTTCTTACTGTGTCATACTTCATACATAGTGATAGGAACGACTTCAAGAGTTGAAAATGTTAGTCATTCAGAAAACTGATATTGTTTTCCATAACTCATTCAGAAGCATACTTTTAATTATGAAGATACAGATTCTCTAAGCAACACTAAAAAAATTACAATTTGAAAACATCTTCAATTTTTTTGAGAAAAGAATCTACAAAATAGACTGAAATTATAATCAACTTCTATCTTTGAGGTTGTATCATAACACTGATAAGTAAAAAGAAATGAACTTTTCATGCTTTTACATGGAGGAATAACTTACATGTGTTATAGGGATTAGTAGGTACTGATGATCCACAGAGAAAATTATACTCCTATTTATAATATAAAACAAGGGGGGAGGGGAAGCTGGTGCTTGTTTTATTTTTATCTTTTAAAATCTGAATAAAAAAATCAATATAAAATAAAATAGGAAATACCCAGATGAATTGCCAAAAAATATAACCAAAATCTTATTTTTGGAAAAGAAGACTTTATTATTATTTTTTTTTTAAGTGTTTAAAGAAATTTTATTGGTGGTGCAAAGAGTATAGTGTTAACACTAGAAGACAGCAGATTTTTCAGAAATGGTGTTTACAAGATGTTTTCCAAGGGTCATCCAAATTAATTTTTATCTTCTTCATAATCATGTGGATGATAAGAACCTTTTAAAATCTTTGGGTGTTTGGGACCAACAAGGACTCTGTAACTTTATATTTTAAAGAATCCTGATTTCAATTTTGCGGGCATTTTTCACTTCATGAACCCATTTCTAGTAGTAGTAGCAGGCAATGTAGATACAAATCAAAGACCGAAGCTAACAGCATGAACCTTTGCCATAGGATCTTTGTGAGCAGTTGTGCGTGAAGATGATTCCCAAAGCCCTTTACAGATACAAAGGTCTATTTAAAGGTCCACAATAACAATGACAGCATTTTTTTTTTTTTTTCTGGAGGAGAAAAGAATTTATTTACGATCTTGCAAGAAAGGATGCACAGCCAGAAACGTGGTGGGCTGGTGCGCGGGGAAAAAGAACACGGCAATGTTTAATATCCTATCCCTAATGCGCAGGTCCCTCCTCTGTTTCCCCATTGCCTGAGTACTGCAGAGGTTACAGCCTATCCAAGAAAGCTAACTAGCCCGTCTTCGAGATTCTGAATTGTACAACCTATCCGAGAGAGCTCATTCGGTTTAAATTTCCTGCTGGGAGTTCCTGCCTCTGATAATACCCATATCCGGAAAAGAAGACTTTAGCATTCTAGACTTCTGGAATTTTTGAAAATTCATATTTCCTTTACAGAGAACCTAAATAGTGTTTTGCAGAAAATGAACAAACACAATTAATGTATTCTTGCCTTAGGATATTTGATAATTAGAAAAAAAGGAAATATCTACAGACTACAATTCACAGATGTAAAGAAATATCCTTCTCCGAAGTGTCATTTGCATTCATGGGCATTTACTCTCATTGATACATGAGTGTGTTTATTTAAACACACAAATATACATATATATATGCATATTTATATTTTTAAATGCTTACCTCCATTGAGATCCGTCTATGTATACGATTTCTGAGACAAACCCCTGTGGGGGACTGGACTTCATCAGATGATGTCCCAGAAGCTTGGTCACTCTCACCATCTGATCCCATTTTTAGATTCTCATGAACAATATCTGCATCAGAAAATGAAACATTATTTACCTTAAAAGAGATGTGTATATCTTACTATACCACATAATTTATTATCACTACACATAAGATGTACACAGCTGACATGTAAAAATCATAACATAGAAGAAGTCTTTTATCTTCTACATTCTGGGTGTCATAGGTGTGTAGTTAATAGATCAAAATATAATTCACATGTCTTATAATAGTAGTAAGAAATCCTTTTACACTCAGATTATAAAAAATTATGAAAAAAAACTAGCATTCAAGTCACTATCAAGAGTTGAATAATAAAATTATAGACTGGAGATAATATTTGAGGATTATTTAGTTAGTTCTTCATTTTTCCAGATCTGAGCACTAAAATCTTAAGAGGTCAAATAACTTTTTAGAGTCAGAGGCAGAGATGGAATAGAAATCTAGTCGTTTTTGCCTTTTATTTAGTTTAGTATTCTTTCCATTAAATAATGTGACATTGCTTCTACATGCCAAACGGAATTAGTCCTTTGAATATTCTTTTTTTTTAATATTTTTAAGTTGTTAATGTAGCTTTTCTCCCCCACTCCAAATTGTTAACAACCAACAAAAAATTTCACTACAATTCAAAAATTATTCACTGAATATCTACTTTGTACCAGACCTACAAAATCAAGTTTCTGACCTCCAAAAGCTCAATAAACTGTTTGGGGCAAAAACATATTCAAATTACAATGCAAGGTGGGTTACAGTATGTTTTAATAGAGATAAAAGTTAAATGGAAATACAGAGAAGGGAAATTAATTCCTCCTGGGAATATTAAAAACAAACTTCTTGACTCCCAGGGGTATAACTCTCCCTGGCAACGTGGAACATGACTCCCGAGGATGAGCCTGGACCTGGCATTGTGGGATTGAGAAAATCTTCTTGACCAAAAGGGGAAAGTGAAATGAAACAAAGTTTCAGTGGCTGACAGATTCCAAACTGAGTCAAGACGGCACAATGGAGGGTTTTCTTATATGCTATATAGATATCCCTCTTTAGTTTTTAGTGTATTGGAATAGCCAGAAGGAAATACCTGAAACTGTCAAACTGCAAACCAGTAGCCTTGGTTCTCGAAGACGACTGCATAACTATGTAGCTTACATGTTGTGACTGTGAAAACCTCGTGGCTCACACTCCCTTTGTCCAGCGTATGGTCAGATGAGTAGAAAAATGGGGACAAAAAGTAAATGAAAAATAGGGTGGGATGGGGGAGATGGAATGTTTTAGGTGTCCCTTTTTACTTTTATTTTTATTTTTTGGAGTCAGGAAAATGCCCAGAAGTTGATTCTGGTGATGAATGTACAGCTATATGATGGTACTGTGAACAGCTGATTGTACACTGTGAACAATTATAGGGTATGTGAATATATCTCAATAAAACTGTATTTTAAAAAAAAGAACATCAATCAGATGGTGTATTTAAAAAAAAAGAACATCAATCAGATGGTGTCCTTTTCTCATACAGTGGACACCCCTTTTCAACATGAACAAGTTCCCTTGAAGACTGGGAAAGTAATTAAACTAGAGGAAGGGGTAGCAAAAGACAAGATGGAATTTAACAAAGGATTATAAATACTCAATCTCTATATAACTTTCTTTTTCTTAGTTGCTAGGGTATTAGAACAGCTAGAAGGAAAGAATTGAAATGATGGAACTATAACCCACAGCATCCTTTGAAATTTGTTCTATAGCTACTTGTTAAATTGTAATTTGAAAGTTATCACCCTTTTGTATAATGTTATATTTCACAATAAGGAAATAACTGAAACTATGATGCTATAACTCATAATTTTTTGGAAATTTCCTATATAACTACTTGTTAAATCTTCCTTTGAAAGTTATTACCTTTTTTCATAAATGCTATACTTCACAATAAGGAAAAAACTGAAACTGTGGAACTGTAACCCGTAATATTCTTTGAAATTTGCTCTCTATGTGTTAAATTGCACTTGGAAAAGTTATCACTTCTATGTATATATGTCACATTCTATAACAAAAAAAAATGATCAAAAAAACTGATTAAGCTCAGAAACAAAAACAAACTCATATACTTGTGGTGCTCATATATTTGTATTTGTCAGTCATTCTCTAATGCAATCTAACAGTAGTACACTGGAAACAAATGCTAGATTTAGAACAGATCTCGTCACTACTCCTCTCTATACATTGTATATAATTCCTCATTCCCCAGAAAGCATCATGTCGTTTCATGCTGCAGTGCTTTAAAACACTTTCTTTCTATTCATAAGATCCTCCTCTTCATTTTTTATCCGCCTGGCAAACTCATACTTATTTTTCAAAACTATGCTCATGTGTCATCTCTCCATGAATCAGCCTTTTCTAATCTCTGTGACTTGTGCACGCACCTACCACACTGAAGGGCATGTTTCATCATGTGATTTTACACCACATTATGAAATCCCTGGGGGCAGGATTTGGCTTATTCACTTTTTAAGTAGCAGAACTCAACAAAGTGCCTGGCACTGAGATGTTCAACAAATATTCAAATGAGTTGAACATTAACTAAAAATTTAAAAAATGGACTAGATCACCAGGCCTCTTTTTCAAATGAAATGTTATATGAAGTATCAATATGTAAAAACATGAAAAAATTATTTTATGTACACAAATTTAAGCTTTTAATAAACATTTACTTACAAAAATAAAACAAGAACAACTGCTTAGTTAAAAAATTGAACTCAAGGATCTCATATCAAATCAGTCTCAGACCGAATTCAATTTATTTCTGTATTTTGTCTTGGTAACCTAATATTGAAAAAATTCTCATTCACAGTCATAAATAGTTGCAAATGGTAATGGCTTTTAATAGCTCTATATGTAAAATGAATATACTTCAATTAAGCAGATTTCTGGAGAAATTTTATGCTGAAATCCAAACAAAAAATTAACTTCGCAATGAAAGTCAATGAATTTGTGACTGATTCCTAACCTGTTAAAATTTGGTATATAACACATGTGAGGCCATGTGCTATATATTTTATCACCCTTTTAAAATGTTAAAGATAATTTAACCATGCCTTCCTTTCTAGCAAAATCTGAAAATCTTCCTTTCTCAAGGAAATGTTGGATACAATTAATAATACTTTCAACTGAATAGCTGAGTTTGCAAGAAAGTACATGGGTAATCCCCAGGAAGCAAAAACAAAGAACTGAAAACCCAAAGCTGTTATGCAGAAGTTGACACTCAGTCCCTCCTTGGGAGGGGCTGCTGATCTTGGGAGGAAGGTGCTTAAGCTTAGCAGCCATACTGAGGTAAGAGATGAAGCCTTGTAACAGAGTTGGAAGTGAGACCCTCCCATATAAAGGCACTATTCTCAAAGGGCTACATCTTCAGTAAATGGCAGATAATGAATACACGTAGAAGTCTGCCCTGGCCTACTGCACAAAGAAGGCAGCTTATTAATCTCACACTATAAATAAATACTTGAGTGTCATCTGATCAAACTAATAAATTGCTCATGTCATTACCAAACAAGTATTAGTTTCAACATGACTACTGGTTGATATTTTCATTTCCTTTAACAAGATGAAAGTGAAACAATGAAGGCTTAAGTCAGAATGTCACTCATTTATCAATGGTATGAACAACTTCTCTGCTGAATTGTGTCATGTTTTCAAGTACTAGAAGAATATTTGCTCAAATTTTTGTGTCATTTACAATGTAACAGCTATAGACACAGATACTTCTAAATTTAATTTGTAGCACCAACATTCTCAACATCATTTTCTTAAGTCTAGATCAGGGTAGCAAATGTGGCCTGTTTTTGTATGAACTGAAACTGTTTTTGTTTTCGTTTTTTTTGCATTTTTAAAGGGTTTTTTTTTTTTTTTAAGCTGAATATGCAACAGAAACCATATGTGGCCCACAGATCCTAAAATATTAACTATCTGGCCCTTGCTAGAAAAAGTTTGCCAGCTTTTGGTCTAGACAATCAACAAACAATAGGTTGAGACCTGATCTATAGTGTTTTCTGATTTCTGAATTGTGCATACTCCCTCCATGACAATTTCAAGCTACCAACATGAAATCACTGAACATGTAATTGGGAAGAAATGCACGGCACCACACAGTATTTTAACCAACAGATACAACTGAAATAAACATCCCCAAGATTATAGATAATAGTAAAATATAGTAAAAAAAAATTAGGAAGTGATGAGCTTTGAGTATTCATTACCATTGTTTTTTAACTTAACTTACTTAATTATAAGTTTATATAATTTAAATTTTAATAATCATTATGTTTAACTATCAGCTTAAAAATTCCTGAAAATTTAACAATTGTTTCTCAAGAACCACTGTGAGCCGACTCCAGCGCACCATTCTGCGGCATTAAACCTGTAAGGATACAGGCTATGTAGGTTTCCCATAGATAAAACCCCACTAAAAATAAATTCATACTCCAAAATTAATGAAACACATGAGGAAATAATCTACAAGATCAAGGGTAAGCAGATAAAGCAAGCAGCAGAATAAAACCCTCAGGAACTTCAGAACTATAATTATCTAATGAGACTATAAAGTAAGTATGCTTAAAATGATTTTAAAAATCAAAGCAGTATAAGCAAATAAGGCACCATCAAAAAAGACCAGAGAGATAAATAAACAGTAACTTGCAGATCAATATTTTTCTTGGATATTTAACAGGACACAATGTCACAGGAATAACAACTCAGGTGATAACCATGTACACTAATTATTGCACTAGGCTATATAACATGATGATGATCTGAAGGATTACAAAGGTATGGAGCTAAATTAACACCATCCCAAGCTGCCATTCATCTTGAAATCTTGCATCCACCTTTTACAGGTTTTTGTTTCCTTCAGGTGAATAGATTTCCAAATATTTTATTTCTCTGTAGTGTCAGCACTTCTACTTCTCTAGAACTACCTATTATTTCTGCTATCCCTCCTGTTCTCAAGTTGATTTTTACCTGACAAGAGAAATAAGACAGTAAGATCGGCTGACTTCCATACAACCAAAACTTAACTATATAAATGACTTATGATAAGAAAATTAAATGAAATAGATAATCAAATTACCTAATCTGCTTCCATTTCTGGGCATTGCCATGAAGGAGCCAAGGCTTCCTCCAATGACACTGTGTGGTCTCCGCAATGGGGGCTTCTTGAAAGAGCCTGTGTACTGGTGGAGGAAGGAATGCATACTGTGAGATGCTGGAGGCCTGCCATTCCTCACAATAGGCTCTGTGGTTCATGGCATCCAAAAATCATTCCATTAATAGCCCAAGATCCAGGATCACATGAGAAGGAGAAAACAAAACAAAACGTTATAAAAGAGAACATTACATTTAACCTCATTTCTTCAATTATCTGTGCAAAGTATTAGAAGTAAAATAACTTCTATGAAAATACTTAGAGAAAACAAGTACACATTTTTTAACATTTGAGTGGATCTAGTAACACATCTCTTATATAATCAAAATTGTCAGTTATCACAAAACTAAACACATAACCCACAGAGTTTTTATCAATTTGTTTATTTTAATTTATCTTTGGTGTTGTTTCCATACTAGTCCCATATTTACTGACTTCCTACCATGTGCCCACCTCTATGATTAGGCATGCCGGAGAATATAAAAGATGTGGTTTGGGCCTGAAGGACTTTGTATCCTGATCTGCTAGTGATTCAAAATTATGTCAGTTGCTGAACAAAATAAAAGTACCAAAGTATAGAACAATACAGAGGTTCTGAAATTTATTCCCCCAAATTTGGGATTTTTAATATAAAATTTCCTTTTTAAACCACAGACTCTTCACCAAGAAGAAACATTTTAATAATACATTACTTAAAAGTTATTCAATTATAAAGAGCAAAATTTTCTTATTTCTTAATATTTAGAGAGAAATCTCATGACTCCTTTCCACCTCCAAATAAAAAGAGTTCTAATAAAAATTAATGATGTCTTCTGTGATACACAATTAGTCCTTTATATTTAAATTAAGTTTTTATTGGTAGTAGTGAAGGAATTTTTAAAAGAACCTGGCTGTTTTGAATACCTTCTCCTCTAAAACAGAGCCAATTCTTCTCCTGTAGAGTGCATAAGCGCATATGCTCCAATCAGGCTTAAGGTTACCTCCTGATCACAGGATTCCCTCTAACCTTTAAAGGTTTATCAAGCAGAAAGGAGAAGCTGGCAGGGAGGAGGTAGCTCTAAGCTTTAAAGTAAAAGGCTTCTCTTGCAAGTGAGAACAAGAACAAGACCAGGATATGGTTCTAGGAAAAATGGCCAAGAAGCCACTTGGCATATACCCTCTACTAAAACTGGATGCTTAAAGGGATGTGGGAGAAAGGATGAGGCAAAAGGGTACTCAATGCTCACACAGGTTCAAGCCATCTAATCAGAGTAGACAACAGACTGGAGGCAGGGGCAATTGCTAACTACTAGTAAAGAACATCTGTCTGAGTGTGACAGTTTGAATATACTGTGTCCCCAAACACCATTATCTTTGATGTAATCTTGTGTGGACAGGCGTTATTAGTATTGATTAGATTGTAACTCTTTGAGTGTTTCTTTGGAATAAGCCCCACCCAGCTGCGGGTGATGACTCTGACTGGATAATTTCCATGGAGGTGTTGCTCCGCCCATTCGGGGTGGGTCTAAATTGAGTCACTGGAGCCATATAAATGAGCTAATGGACAGAGTGAACTCAGTGCAGCTGAGAGTGACATTTTGAAGAGGAGCTACAGCCAAGAGGGATGCTTTGAAGAAAGCACAGGAGCTGCAGATGAGAGACAGTTTGAAGACGGCCATTGAAAGCAGACTCTTGCTCCGAAGACTGTAACTGTGTAACCAAATAAACCCCCGTTTATAAAAGCCAATCCACCTCTGGTGTTTTGCATTCCGGCAGCATTAGCAAACTAGAATACTGAGTTAGCATCCCAGGGCCTATATCCCAGTTAGATCAGTAGCTGACTGATCAAGGATTTGGGCAGCTTAACTTAATCCTAGTTAAAATAACCGATAATTTAATAATGAATGAGGAGGGGCTATTTGATATAAATGCATAAATAGTTACAAGCATTGGGATATTTAACACAGACTAAACTATGAAATTCCATATCTGGAAGTATATAATTATATAATATAACCATTTAATATAATATTCCAGGAAATTTTCATAGAAGTATTCTGCCTATAGGCAACATTTGCTTCAGTTGCTTTCTAAAGTTACCCTGGAAGAAGAGGCAGGGCAAGATGGCAGCAAAGGGAGGTGTGGAATTTAGTTGGTTCTCTGGAACAACTAGCATATAGCTAGGAACAACTAGTAAATAGTCTGCAACAACTGCTGGAGACATCTGTGACCAAACACACATCATATACCAGTCTGAAATGTGTGGAACAGCTGAGATCACAGCATAAGAACTGGACACGTGATACTGATTACATCCTCTTTCTGAGACCTGGGCCAGGCTTGTCTGGGAAAATCTGATTGGGGTAATCAAGGAAACCAGACAACAAAAAATTATGTATCACACTAGAAAAAACAAGGATATGGCCTAGTCAAAGGAACAAACTTACACTTCAAATGAGATACAGGAGTTTAAACAACTAATTAAAGATCTTCAAACAAATATGCAAAATCAATTCAAAAATCAAATCAACAAGTTGAGGGAAGATATGGCAAGAGAGACGAAGGACATGAAGAAGACACTGGGCAAACAAGAAAACTTGAAAGTGTACAAAAACAATTGGCACAACTTAAGGGAATGAAAGGCACAATAAAAGAGATGAAAAACACAATGGAGACATAAAACAGCAGATTTGAAGAAGCAGAGAAAGGATTCAGGAACTAGAGGACAAGGCATCTGGAATCCTACACAAACAAGGATAGGGAAAAGAATGGAAAAATACGAGCAGGGTCTCAGAGAACTGAATGACACATGAAGCACATGAATATATGTGTTCTGGGTATCCCAGAAGAAGAGAAGGGAAAAGGGGCAAAAACAATAATGGAGGAAATAATCACTGAAAATTTCCCATCTCTTACGAAAGACATAAAATTACAGATCCAAGAAGTACAGCATACCCTAAACAGAATAGATCCGAATAGACCCACTCCACCACACTTAATAATCAAGATTATCAAATGTCAAAGACAGAGAATTTTGAAAGCAGCAACAGAAAAGCAATCCATCACATACAAAGGAAGCTTGATAAGTCTGTGTGCAGATTTCTCAGTAGAAACCACGGAGGCGAGAAGGCAGTGTTATGATACATTTAAGATACTGAAAGAGAAAAACTGCAAACCAAGAATTCTATATCCGGCAAAACTGTCCTTCAAAAATGAGCAAGAGTTTAAAACATTTTCAGACAGACAGACACTGTGAGTTTGTGAACAAGAGATCTGTTCTACACGAAATAGTGAAGGGAGCACTATAGGCATATAGGAAAATACAGAAGAGAGAGGTTTGGAGAAGAGAGTAGAAATGAAGGCTATCAGTGAGAATAAAAAGAAAGAGAGAAAATAAAATATGACATATAAATTCCAAAAGTCAAAATGGTAGACAGCAGACATTACGTAGAGTGAAATTAGCCAGAAACAAAAGGACAGGTATTCCAGGGACTCACTATTATGAATGAATATTTATGAGCAAAATTTGAGAGTTAAATTTGAGAACACAGGTAATCAGGAGATAGAAAGGGGGTTAGAAATTGGGCATTTGATGCTGAAGGAGCACATGAGGGTAAACAAGATAGACTGTATAGATCCAGAAATGGATAACATAATACTGAATGATGGCAGCACAATATTGTAAGTACTCTTAACAAAGATGAGTGTGAGTATGGTTGAAAGAGGAAGGCTAGGGCCATGTATGACACCAGAAGGAAAGACAGAAGATAAAGACTGGGATTGTGTAACTTAGTGAAACCTAGAGTAGTCAATGATGGTGATTAAATGTAACAAATGTTTTTTAAAGAGGGAGAACAAATGAATGCCAACTTTGCAAGGCGATGAAAATTGGATGGTACAAGGGAAAAAAAATACAATCAATGCAAACTAGAGTCTATAGTTAATGGTAACACTGTAAGATGTTTCCATTAATTGTAACAAAGGCAATATACCAAAACTAAATGTCTATAAGAGGGGGTTATAAGGGAGTGTGTGCCAGTTTGAATGTATTATGTCCCCCAGAAAAAGCCATATTCTTTGATGCAATCTTGTGGGGCAGACATAATAGTGGGGATTAAGTTGGAATGTTTGGATTCGGTTGTTTGCATGGAGATGCGCCCCACCCAACTGTAGATGATAACTGATGGGATATTTCCATGGAGGCATGGCCCCACCCACTGAGGGTGGGCCTTGATCAGTGGAGCCATATAAACGTGCTGACTCAGAGATGGAACTCAGTGCAGCTGTGAGTGATGTTTTGAAGAGGAGCAAGCTTGCTAGAGAGGAACGTCCTGGGAGAAAGCCATTTTGAAACCAGAACTTTGGAGCAGATGCCAGCCACGTGCCTTCCCAGCTAACAGAGGTTTTCCAGAAACCAGAACTTTGGAGCAGATGCCAGCCACAGGCCTTCCCAGCTAACAGAGGTTTTCCAGACGCCACTGGCCATCCTTCAGTGAAGGTACCCGATTACTGATGTGTTACCTTGGACACTTTATAGCCTTAAGACTGTAACTGTGAAGCCAAATAAACCCCCTTTTTATAAAAGCCAATCCATCTCTGGTGTTTTGCATCCCGGCAGCATCAGCAAACTAGAACAGAGTGATACAGGATTCTTGGTGGTGATACTGTTGTCTGACCTTTTCATTATATTTTACTTTATTTTTATTTTTTTTCTTTCTTTTATATTTTTCTTTTTTTTTTTTTTTTCTCCTTTTCCTCCTTCTTTGCAGAAGAAATGGCAATGTCCTCATATAGATTGTGGAGGTGGATGCATAACTATGTGACTATACTAGGAATCATTGATTGTTTACTTAGAATGGATTGTTTAGTGTGAAAATAAAACTGTTTAAATAATAAACAGAGGGATACAAGTGCTGGAGAAAATATGGAAAGAGGGATGTACGGTTTCACTGTTGATAGGGAAGTGGAATGGGGCAGCCCAGCTAGAGGGCAGTGTGGTAGTTCCAAAGAAGATAACTATCAGTTTGCCACATGGTCCTACAACCCCATTATTGGTATATATTTGGAAGAACTGAGAGCAGGGACATGACTGGACATTGCACACTGTGTTTATGGCGGCAGTATTCATGATTCGCCAGGGTTGGAGGTGACCTAAGGGTACATCAACCAATAAACAGAATAGTGAACTGGGGAGAATATATTCAATGGGATATTGAGCAGTGGCAAGAAGAAATGAAGTTGTGAGGTATGCAGCTAGGTGAATGGACCTTTAGGATAGTATATTGAGTGAAATCAGCCAGACTCGAAAAGATAAGCATTATAATGCCTCAGTAATATGGAATAAATATAATGTGCAAACTGAAAATTGAATCTGAGAGCATGTGTTATCAGGGAAAGGCTAATGGTAAAGGTTCCTAAATTGTAAGCTCTTACAGCAGTCACATCTCTTCATGAGTTTTGACGGTTATTTCTAAATTCTGAGATGATGAGCTGTTTGTGTATAACCTGGTCAGTCCCTGGAACTTCAGGTATCTGTGTGACACCTGAGACTCAGAGCCAGAATTTGGCAGCTATGAATGTCAGCATTACCCCATACAGCAAATGTTAAATAAACTGAAAAAGAGATCAGGATTTAATTAGAGATATGAACAAAATGGACTTGGTTATGACTAAGGTAAACCAAACTAAAGGGAAAAGGATGATAATGACTGTGTTTTATAACTTCAACTTCTATGTGATACCAAAGGAAGAGATGTTTATTTGGTGGAAAATCTATATATTTTTCTGTAACATGCTATATAATTTAACTTCTATGACCCATTTACTCAAACACCATAATTACATAGAACCTTGAATGGGGGTAAGATCTGGTTGGTTTCTACAGGTTAGCATGAAGCCCCAATACATCACAGAGTAATTTGGACAGAGAATAAAAATGTATTTGCAAAGCCCCCTTTAGAGACTGGGGAAAAATTAGAAATATTCAACTTCCCCACCTGGGGAATTCCTGATATTCTCACAAGCACTGGGGACTACCACTGTAGTAGGCCAAGTCCTCGATCTTGGAGTTTGCCCTTATAAAGCTTTTTACTGCATAGGAGAGGCTAAGCCTACTTAAAATTTTGCCTAAGAGTCACCCCCAGAGAACCTCTTTGGTTGCTCAGATGTGGCCTCTCTAAGCCAATACTGCAGGTAAACTCACTGACCCCCATCCCCCACATGGGACATGACTCCCAGGTTGTAAGTCTCCCTGGCAACGTGGGACATGACTCATAGAGATGAGCCTGGACCTGGCATCGTGGGATTGAGAAAGCCTTCTTGACCAAAAGGGGGAGGAGAAATGAAACAAAATAATGTTTCACTGGCTGAGAGATTTCAAGTAGAGTCGAGAGGTCATTCTGGAGGTTATTCTTATGCACTTTATATTATTAGTGTATTAGAATAGCTAGAAGGAAATACCTGAAACTGTTGAACTGTAACCCAGTATCCTTGATTTCTGACAACTGTGTAACTATATAGCTTATACAGTGTGACTGACTGTGTGACTGTGAAAACGTTGTGGCTCATACTCCCTTTATCCAGTGTATGGACAGATGAGTAGAAAAACGGAGAACAAAAAGTAAATAAATAATAGAGAGGGAAAAGGAGTATGAGATGTTTTAGGTGTTCTTTTGTACTTTTATTTTTATTTTTGTTCTTATTTTAATTTTTTTTCTTGGAGCAATGAAAATGTTCAAAAAATTGTGGTGATGAATGTACAACTATATGACGATACTATGAACAAGTAATTGTACACTTTGGATGATTGTATGGTGTGTGAATGTATCTCAATAAAATTGCATTTAAAAAAAATACAGTTACCCTGGGAAAGACAGCTGGATTGTCCTTAAAAAAATGGGGATAATAAATACATTCACTCATTCAACAGGTATTCACTGTGTGCCTATGATCTGGCAAGCACTATTCTGGGTGCTAGGCATCAAGATATTAAGGAAACAGACAAGATACTACAGATACTACTCTTTGAGAGCATAAAAACTAATGGGAGACCTTTCCCTCACCACTGTTTGTTGGAGTTTAGATTTTTTGACTCTTTCTGGGCTGTAGTTTCTTTCCAGACTATCTTACAGCGATTTGAGTGCCTTGAGCCAAATTCCCTTTCTGACCCAAAGACCCAGAGGGCTTCGGAGCTGCGACTAGACCTCCGTGGACGCAATACCGAAGCTCAACCCAACCCTGACCCCGGGGTTTTCCCGGATGTCCACTGAAGAAAATTCCCAGGAAGACTCCGCAGACTCTCATCCTTTCTCCTCAGAAGTGTTAATAAAGAACCTGAACAACTTGACTCTCAACCCTGGTACCCAATCCCTTTCCTCTCTGCCAGTAGATCAGTTCCAACAGGGGAACAGAGAAAAGATCAGAGGGGAGAAGAGAAATACTTTTGTCTTCTGGAGAAATGCAGTAAGGACATCGTTATCGCGGCGGAAAGAAATGTTTGAGAGAGTAGTAAAAGTGAAATACCTCCACCTCAACCAATCTTATCTGGTTGAAAGAGAGCTAACAAGCACTTGACATGAGAGCTTTCAGAATGGATCAAGAAATGAAACATTAAGATGCGGCTGTCTTTTTTGCCTATATTATAGTTGAGATTCTTCTGAGATTGCTAGCATAGAGAATAATTATGACTTAGAGTCAATTTAGTCATAAAAATCATTCTTGTACTTTTCTTTCTCACTAGTAATTTTAGGATCACTCTGTAGCAGATTATGAAAGCTACTGTATGCTAGGGCAGGCTATAAGTTTTGATGACCTATGAGTCCTGTGATATAAGTTGTCTTTTTTCTTTTTGCATCTTTCCTTCCTACATTGATCCCAGAAGTTTACAAGGAATCTGTATCTATTGAATGCCTTGCTGCCTTCAATGTACTTTAGTTCTACTTTGTGTGTACAGAAGAACTTATTAAAATTGAGATGTATTTGAGTACCATTATAAAAAATTCTTTATATATTTGTTCTTGCCAGTATGTATTCAACGATTCAGTAATTTTTTATTCCCACCACGTTTCTAGGATGTAAATAATCTGGCATTCCAATCTTTTGTGATATTATCCCATTGGGAAGGAATTTTGAACATTTAGAAAAGATTAGCAAACAAGAGGACAGATAGATTTTTACATACGTCAGCTTCCTGGAAGAGATGTTGTCAAACAGGGAGGGAGGGAAAAATTATAACTAGATAGATAAATATGTAGAAGGAGGTAGCAGAGGGAAGTGGAATTTAAGAAAGAGTTGAAAGAATATCATACTGATAAACAATACCAAGGGAAGATGCCATCCAATGGTGTTTACTTTTGTTTTCCTTCTTTCTTTTGATGATGTACACAGACATAACTTTCTTTGTGGTATACAAAAGACTTATAAGATCTGTCCTCTGCTCTCCAACTTTCAAATGTTCAAAGTGTGATATTCACTAAAAAGAAAAAAAAATCAGGTACCTAACAGAAAAGCAGCTGGAGAACTGAGATTAAAGAAATGCCTTGAAGATTTTGGCTTTGGTAGATAAGGACCAAAAACCTGTTGGTATTCAGACTGTGGTAGGAGCAGAGAGGCCACTTAGCGAGTTGTATATGTGTACGTAACATGATGCATGCAACTGGAGGACTGGTTGCAACAGAAGTGGTATTAGAATTACACAGGCTCTACATTTTCTTGACCAAAAGGGGGATGCAAAATCAAACAAAATTTCAGTGGTTGAGAGATTTCAAAAGGAGTCAAGAGGTCACTCTGTTGGACATTCTTATGCACTTATATAGATATCCCTTTTTAGGTTTTAATGTACTAGAATAGCTAGAAGTAAATACCTGAAACTAACAAACTCCAACCCAGTAGCCTTGACTCTTGAAGATGAGTGTATAACAATGCAGCTTACAAGGGGTGACAGTGTGATTGTGAAAACCTTGTGGATCACACTCATTTTATCCAGTGTATGGATGGTTGAGTGGAAAAAATGGGGACAAAAACTAAATGAAAACAGGGTGGGATGGGGGGATGGTTTGGGTGTTCTTTTTCACTTTTATTTTTTATTCTTATTCTGATTCTTTCTGGTGTAAGGAAAATGTTCAAGGGTAGATTGGGGTGATGAATGCATAACTATAAGATGGTACTGTGAACAGTTGATTGTATGCCATGGATGACTGTAAGGTATGTGAATATATCTCAATAAAACTGAATTTTAAAAAATTAAAAAAAAAAAAACCTAATGGGAGAGACAGATAAGAAACTAACAAATAAAAAATCAGATAATGATAGGCAATATGCAAAAAATTAAAACAGAGTAATGTGTTAGAAATTAAACAAATAGTTATTTTACATAGGTAGTGAGGAAAGAGTCTATGTTACTTTTAACAGAGATGTAAACACAAGAAACAGCAGTCATGGAGAGATGGGTGAATGATGAGGAAGAAGACAGTTCAGTCAGAGAGAAAAGCTATTACAAAAGCCAACATGTGGCCAAGAGTTTGACTTGTTTGAGTAGTAGTCCTTCAACCTGAATGAACTTCAGAATCACCTCAAGGATTATTGCTGGGTCCCACTTGCAGATTTTCTGTCATTGGGTCTGGTGTAGAATCCAAAAATTCTGCATTTCTAGCAAATTCCCAAGTGATGCTGATGTTGTTTGTTGGTCCAGGGAATCATACTTTGAGAACCACTGTGTTACAGGAGCGGAAAGAAAGTGTAGCTATAGTATGTAACTGCAAGAGGAAGAGTGGTACTAGAAGAGGTTAGGGATCTAAACAGAGAACACATCATACAGGGTTTTGTTGGAGTTTGAATTTTATTCTAAGATTGGAAGCAGAAGGGTAGGTTTGAAACAGGGGAGTGATATGGTCTAATTCATGTTTTTAAATATCACTTTGTAGGGTTAGGGATGGGGGGGAGGTAAGGGGTTAGGAATAACTATAAAAAGTAGCACAAGATCTCTGTGATGATGGAATAATTCTGCATCTTGAATGCAGTGGTAATTACACAAATCTATTAGACATCTATTTGAAGTAGCCAAGTAGACAGTTAGTTATAAATATCTGGAAATCAGACAAAGCTCCTAACTGGAGATACAGATTTAAGAGTAGACAGCTGAAATTCACAGGATTGGATGAAATCCTCCAAGGGGAGTGAATAGAGAAAAGAATGTGGCCCATGATAGCCATAAAATAGATTCTAGCATCTTTTTAACAGCAATTAACTAGCCTGTTCAGTAAGATAATACTGTATATTTTATAAAGTAATGGAAACCTGTATGAAAAAAACACAGACGATTTTTCTTAGTTTAGTCTTAGTAGTAGTCTTAGAGGTGATATTGTTCAATCATCACCCCCTATCTAGTTCTAAAACATTTTCATCACCCAAAAAGGAGACCCCATGCCACCACTGACCTGTTTCTGTCTCTATGGATTTACCTATCCTGGATTATTTCACAAAAATGGAATTGAATCACACAATATGTGATCTTCAGGGTCATATGGTAAACTCTTATGTTTAACTTTTTGAGGAACTGAGATGAATTAGTTTTGAGAGTACTTTAAAAATTAAATACCTTCTCAGTTATTAAAAAGAAATTCTGATATGCTCAGAATTTTTTTTTCCCTGCAGGTATTTTAGAAAAAATACTTCTTACACTTTAGTTTGTAAAATTTTGTGCAAAATGTAAAAACATTTAGGTGAACAAAGCTTAGTTCTTAGTTAAGGCCAGAATGCTTAGTTCAATCAAGTTTGAAAACATTCAATTTATTTTTAACATACTGAATATAAATTCAAGTTTCCTCTTTCCCTGAGTTTAATCTACTTATCAATGTTCAAACAAACTAGCCTATATAAATAGGCACTCTAATATAAATTATAACTATATTATACATTTATAAATGACCTAAGGCGTCCATAGTATGATTTAGTTATCAAATGCATCATATGCACTATAATTTTTCCAAAATAGGTTTATATAGTATTAGCCCCATAAATGTGTTCTCTTTATTTTTATGCTCTAAAATAAACTCCATAAGGAAAGAATATGTTGGAACAAGCTATAACGCACTGACAGGGATACAAAAAAGTATAGAATCTCGGTCAAAGCTGTTGGTTAAATCCACGTGCTGTTTCACAAAAGGAATAAACAATAGCAGATTATAACTCAGAGGTAGCCTATGCTACCAGCAATCTCTGTAACACAAAAGGAATCAAGTCTACCATGACACCTTCAAGTACTGTTTCAAGTAACTCAGGTAAAAAGGAAACTCAACAGAGCTCGTATTTTCTCTCCCTTACCATCTATTATTATTATTATTATTATTATTATAAAAGGAGTTTTAATAAAGTAAACAATATAGTCTACTTGAAAAAAATTCTAGCATTTCAAAATCCTACCAGATTAAGTCACTTTAAAATATTTCAGAAAATATGTAATTAATCTAAAATATTAATTAGCTCTCCAAAAAGTACATTTATTTTCTTTGATTCACATTCTTTTATTTTTAAAGGAGAGTTTTGACTTATAGTCATCAAGGTGGCTTCTGCGCTTATTTTACCGTTGAACATCATGGGCAAACATACTGGCAAGACTCTTCAGTCTTAAGAATGGGCAAACTGGGCTTAAATAAGACCAGAATCTAATGGGGAGAAATGATTAATGAGTGAGAACTAAAAATTTTATTCCATGTATCCTGCAGAGATCCTCTGGCAAGAAGAACAAAAGTAAGACATTATAAAATCCTCTTTGAAATTTGACCCAAACACAATTTTCTTCACTCCCGTATATAATTAAGTTATATTCAAGTTAATATTTTAAATTTCCTACTGGGCCTATCTTTCTCTCCCCAATGTTAAAAACAAACAAACAAACAAACAAAAAACCAGTAGATATCCTTAACAAAAGGAAGAGAGTATGGCAGAGCAGATGAAATGCTACAGACTTTGAAGTGAAGAAACTTGAGTTCTAAAGTATTGGCTCTGATGACACTCATGATGACAAACAGCCACATAACCTTGAGGAAACCACGATCCTTCTGAGGAAAACAAGATAAGGAAACTGAAGCTCAGATAGAAGAAATGATTTACCTAGAGTCATACAACTAGCAGGTGGCAGAGCTCAAATTTCAACCCATGACTTTTAACTCGAGGTCCAGAGCCCTTTCCACTTTACCTTTTCCTCTCTCACAACTCAAGTATTTGTATTCAGTGGAAAGAGGTGGGGATGTTCATACTTTCAAGCACTGCCAAAAATTTCTAACAGCAGAATTTTAGGCAAAGGCAAGGGAAGTTTGCCAGATAATCTGTACATCATCATTAACAGGCTGACAACTATTCGTAAGCTCCTCCTTGGTTACAATTACGACATTCCTAGGGATATTTTGTTTTGCATATGTAGACTTGTTCTAAAAATTTCTTCAGGATTTTAATCCATTCACAGTTTTACAAGCACTTCTTATTTTATATTAACATGTATGTACTACTACTTTACACTGTAAAAAACTATGGTCAAATATGTGAAACATTATACACCTAACTACTAAAAGTGCACTCAATACTATGGACAGTCTCTGTGGTAAATATAAAATAAGAAAACAGTAAGATACACTCATGTGATAAAATTTGTCACCTATGTGGTTAGTCAATATGCATATCCTATATGTGATGAATATGCATATCCTATATGTGATGAAGCCACAAACTGGAATTTCACAAACTTTCTATGTATTTATAAGCTGAGTTAACTTAGGTTATAAGTTATAACCTTTTGTCATAAGAATAACAAAAATATTTAAATGTTAATTTTAAAATAGTTATTAACAATTAGGATATTATACTGTTATAATGCACTGTATTCTTACTTAAGAAACAGTGAAAAAGGAAAGATAGATGAGATAGGAAAATTCATCAGGTTGGAGACGTACAGTAATACTGTTGGAAGTTAGAATGGAATATTCCAGTAAGTAAGCAAGCAAAAATTATATAGTCTTCTGTTTCCTTAAAAACCAGGGAATGAGGAAAAAAAATAAACAAAAGGAAGCTATTATGAACTTATCTGCAAAGTAAATTCTATCTATAAAGTAATTAAAAAGGGCAAAATCCCCCCCCCCCCCCCCCCAAATACTTACCATTATCCTTGCTGCTGCTTTCTTCAATAGTCATTTGTTCGGCCAATTCAGACAATGATTCATCAATAGTCTGACTTCCTCGAAGTGTGAGGGACAGCCTCCTCTTAAATTTTTTCATCCTATCAATTTAATGTGGCTTGAAAAATCCTGAAAGAAGAGAACAAAATGAACATAAATTAAAGCTATGTATATTTTAATTCTGAAGAAAAAATGTCATTCTGGGTTAACCGGTACTCATGAAAATAAGGATATAATGAGGAATTCTCAATTCTGACAAATACCACAAAATCCAACCTCTTCTTTTAAAAGATCCACCCTCTCTTATTAATGCTATATTTATTTGGCATCATCATGACTAAAAATTGAGTCTTTAAGTGCCAAAACTTACTTTAGAAGGTTTTGGAAATTTTCATAAAAGATACTTTTTAAAAACAAATATGATGAAAACATCATAACTATTTTGATGCTTAGGTTCCACCACCACCAAGCAACACACTGAAACCAGTCAGTGTTATCTTACAAAAAAAGGGAGGGGGTAGAAGGGAGAGGGGAGATGAATGATGTTTGACACTTTATTAAATGCTCCAACAGGGATTTTTTAAGTTATCATATGGCTGATATACAGAATATTGGGTTTTGTTTTACTTATTTCCTTTGGAGACTGTCACGGATCTCTTCCTGTTATCTTAACAGTGCGAAGTTTTAGAAGGAAGAAAGGAAAGTCAAATTGGCAAGTATCAAATGCCTACCCCCATACTAAAACACTTTCAGATCTAATTAATTTTGTCTTCCTAACTCTATACTATCTCCATTTTCACAAATGACGAAACAGAGGCGCAAAAGTTCCCTGACCCAAGTCAAACAAATAATAAATAACAGAACTGAGATTTGAAACTAAAATCACCATATTACCTCCCCACCCTCTCACACATGCACATTCTAACATTCCTGAAATCAGAATGCATCTTACAATTAATGGGATGTCAAAATGACACTCCAGGGCTCTGTCTCCCCACAGAAGGTTTGAACAACCATTATTAACTCGCAGAAAAATTTTTCTCAGGGCTTCAGAAAACAGTTCAAGGATTGCAGCAACAGGGCAAGCACCAAATCAAGAAAGGCACATTTTATAAACTGTAGGAGCTCACTGATGCACAGATGGCCCCACCCTCACCCACTCACTGGCTTGCCACAGAGCTAACAGGTGCTCCCAGTGTGGGTCCCTGGTTCCAGTTCTGGAAGGAGCAGGGTAATTCTCACGAACATACTGGGAGCATGTATGTCTGGCCTAATCTGTCTGGTGGCAACCTGAAGAAATGACCCAGGACACTCACAGCAGGCTCGCCATCCCAGAGCTTGCCATGTGTGTACAGGCAACTCACAGAGCTCTCCTACAGAATACTGTGGGAGAGCAATCAAGTAGTAGGGGCCTGCGACAAGGAACTGCAAGCTGTGGGACATAAAGTACAGTTTCTGGGACCATACGGAGATGCTATTTCCTAGGGAAGAGAGGACATTCATATCCATGGAAACAGGAGAATTTAAAGGGCCACGTGAACATGACCAAAATAAGACACATGCACAGAAAGGACCAGGGAAGACCCTATGTTAGCCTGGAGCTATGCTGCAAATTCACAGTTCACCGTATGGCTAAGCAAATCTTGAAGGAGAGCACATGCAAAGGCCAATCTGCGAAGACTGGGAAAGGTTTTTTCGTGTGTGTGTGTGTGTGTGTGTGTGTGTGTGTGTGTGTGTATTATTCCTGGCATTCAAGAAAATCTCTGATATAACACTAGCTGGACATAAGCTTAAGGAACAGATACTCCCCAGAGTCTAAATTCCAGCAATAACACATTAAATATCAATATGTTCAGGTTTCAACAAAAGATTATAAAACATACAAAGACACAGGAAACAATGGCCCATGCAGAGGAGATTAAAGCATTAGAAAACAAAAAATGAGGAAGATCAGACTTGGGACACACCAGACAAAGACTTTTTAAAAATGGTCCTAAATATGCTCAAAGAGGAAAACATGAGCAAAGAACTAAGGCCTATTGGTAAAACAAGAGAGGAACACAAAAGAATATCAATAGAGATAAAAATTATGAAAAGGAACCAAAAGAGCTGAAAACCACAGTAAAAGAAATTTAAAAATTCCCTAGAGGGGTTCAACAGCAGATTGGAGCTGAGAAGGCATCAGTGAACTTGAAGACAAAACAACTGAAATCATTCAGTCCAAGGAGAAGAAAGAAGAATAAAGAAAAGTGCACAGAGCCCAAGGAATGTATGGGACACTAGCAAGCATACCAATATATGCATTGCGGAAGTCACAGGAGAAGAAAGAGAGAAAGGGGCAGGAAGAACATTTGAAAGCTTCCCAAATTCAATGAAAAACATGAATATACACACCCAAGATATTCAATGAATTCCAAACAGGATAAACCCAAACAGACACACATCATGACATATCATATTATATTCAAACTGTCGAATGCCAAAAATAGAGAATTATGAAAGCCACAAGGGGGAAGCAACATTTCACACATAAGGGAATCTCGGTAGGATTAAATGCCAATCTCACAGCAGTGGGAAGACACATGTAAAGTGCTGAAAGTAAAACACTGCCAACTAAGAATTCTATAATCTGAAAAACTACCTCTCAAAAATGAGGGAAAGATTAAGATATTCCCAAATAAACAAAAACTGAGGGAATCTGCCACCACTAGAAAAGCCCTACCAGAAAGGCTATAGCGAGTTCAGTAGGTTGAAAGGAAAGGGCACGAGACAACTGGCCAAAACCAGATGAAGAAATAAAGGTCTCTGGTAATAATGACATGGGTAAATAAAATACCAGTACTATTGTATTTTTTATCTGTAACATCACTTTTTTTAATCATATTTTTTATTGTAAAATATAACATATATCCATAGAAATGATAACTTTCCAAGTGTAATTTAACAAGTAATTAGAGAGCAAATTTCAAAGCACATTATGGGTCACGGTTCCACGGTTTCAGTTTTTCCTTATTATGAAATATAACGTATATATAAAAAGGCAATATCTTTCAAAGTATGATTTAACAAGTAGATATATAGGAAATTTTAAAAGTTATTATGAGTTATAGTACCATAGTTTCAGTTATCTCATTATGAAATATAACATATACACAAAAGGTATAGCTTTCAAATTACAATTTAACAAGTAGTGATAGAACAAATTTCAAAGGATACTGTGCATTACATTTCCACCATTTCAATTCTTTCCTTCTAGCTATTCTAATACTCTAGCAATGAAGAAAAAGAAAATTATATAAAGATTCGGTATTCATAATCCTTTTGTTAAATTTCTTCTTGTCTGTTGCTACCCTTTCCTCTAGTTTAATCACTTTCGCAATCTTCCAGGATGTCTAAGCAGTGACCACCCTTACCTGTTCATGTTGAACAGGGGTGTCAACTTTATGAACAAAGGGAATACACCTAGTTGACATTCTTGAAGAGGCTACTGCCTCCGGGTTTTGGGACTTAGCTGGCACAGGAGCACTATGAAGGATTTAAGTTTCTGAAGAATAAACTTAGTGAGTGAAACTTTTATAGAGTCTCAGATAGGGATCCAGGTATTCTTTAAAGTTTTCAGGACTACTGTTGACTGGGGCTTATCGTATAGTGGTCATTTGGCACATCTATCTGAAGCTTGCATAACCTCCAGGACAGCCCCTTGACTCTATTTAAATTCTCTTAGCCACTAAAATCTTATTTTGTTGCCTTTCATTTCCCCATTTTGGTCAAAAAGGCATTCTCAATTCCTCGATGCCAGGGTCAGGCTCATTCCTGGAATTCATGTCCCACATCACCAGGAAGACTCTTGGGAGTCCTGCCCCATGTCGGGAGGAGGGTGATGAATATATTTGCAGAGTTAGGCTTAGAGAGAGAAAGTCCACATTTGAGCAACAAAAGAGGTTCTCTGGAGGTGACTCCTAGGCATAATCATAGGGGGGCTTAGCCTCCCCTTTACAACCATAAGTTTCACCCAAGCAAGCTTCAATATCGACGGCTTGACTTATAAAGCAAGGGATTCCTAAGTTCACATAGGATATGTTACGTCCACGATAATCCATCTATATCTCACATTATCATCACTCTGCTGTACAATCTTCATCACTTTCCATTTTAAACAATTCTCATGACCCATAACATCTCATAGTTCTTGTCAACCCTTAATTATTTGTCCCTAGTATTTGTGTTAATACTAGTATGTGTAACTGTACTTTTTACTTCCTACAGGATCTAAAAGGAAAATACATAAAATGTAATGCTGTATCAATGGTTTGAAACTCATTATGCATAAATATGTAATCTGTGATTAGAGCTACCTAAAGATGGGAGGGGGGCATGTGGGTATAAGAACCTAGTTTGTGTATGCCTATATACAATTTGTGTATGTATAAATATAGGATCACAGTTACATATTGAAGTTAAGTCATATCAAAGCAAATGAGATTGCTATAGATTTAAGATATTAAATAAGCCCCATGAAAACCACAAAGAAAATATCAGAGAATATGCAAACTCATAGAGACAGAAGATAGAGTACAGGTTGCCAGGGGCAGAGGGCAAGGACAATGGGGAATTAATGCAACATTGGTTTGGGGTTTCTGTTTGGGATGAGGAGAAAGATACAGTACTGGATGGTGGTGAGGGTTCTGTATGTAACACTGTGAATGATCCCATTAAACGGTATGCTTGGAAGGGGTGAGAAAGTTAGATTTATGTTGTATATATGTTTCCACATCTAAAAATAAAGAAAGAGCAACTAAAGGGATAATAACAATTACATGCCATATATGATCCTGGATGGGATCTAAGGATGAAGGAGAAAAGACTCAAAAGGGCATTGCTGAGACATACGAAAAAAATTGGAATATAGAATGTAAGCTTTATATCAATGTTTAATTCCTTGAACTTGATAACTGCACTTAAGGTGATTATGTAAGTGTTCTCTGTTCTTAGAAAACATCATGGAAGTATTCTGTGTTCAAGGAATATGATGTGTGCCATATGCTCTCAAATGCTCAGAAAATAAATGATAGATAGGCAGACAGACAGAGAGATGATGGACTTATAGATGGATAGAAAGAATGATACTGGCAAGTGTTAAATCTTTTTAATTGGTGGATCTTGATATCCGGGAGGGTAGAGGTATGCTGGACTTCTCCGTATGGGGTTTGCATTATTTTTGCAACTCTCCTATAAGTTTGAAATTATTACAACTAAATATTTTTTAAAATAATGTAATCAGCAGCTTTTGTCTTTCTTATTGGTACATATACTACTTGTACAGCTCATAGGGGAGTCTTAGATTTGACCAAACTTGCTGCCAAAACCAATATTTTGACAATTTTCCCATAACTTCCTTTCTAATTCGCTATTTTCTGGCCTGCTGTGAGCTCATTTACTGTATCAACAAGCATATTAAAACATTTAGCATATGGGCTTTATGGCTCCTCTATGGTAAAAATAAAATGCATGAGTTTTATCATCTAGCTCTAGAATATTTATTTTGGATCTCTAAGTGTTCCGGTTTGCTAATGCTGCCTTTTCGCAAAACACCAGAAATGGATCAGCTTTTATAAAGGGGGTTTATTTGGTTACAAAGTTACAGTCTTAAGGCCATAAAATGTTCAAGATAAGGCATCAAAAATCGGGTACGTTCACTGGAGGATGGCCAATGGCGTCTGGAAAACCTCTGCTAGCTGGGAAGGCACATGGCTGGCATCTGCTCCAGAGTTCTACATTCTTCAAAGTGTCCCTCTTGGCTGTAGCAAGCTTGATCCTTCTGTCTGAGCTTATATAGTGCTCTAGTAAACTAATCAAGGCCCATGCTGAGTGGGTGGGGCAATGCTTCCATGGAAATTATCTAATCAGAGTTATCACCTACATCTCCATTGAAAGACTCAATCAAAGAACTACAATATAGTCAACACTAATACATCTGCCCACACAAGACTGCATCAGAGATAATGGCATTTGGGGGGACATAATACATCCAAACTGGCGCAAATGAATACTTAATTATTTTATTTTTAGTCTTTCTTCTTTTCTAATATATATCTTTAAGACTATATATTTCCAAACAAACATTGTTTTAGCAGCATCCCACATGTGTGAAATATAGCATGTTCTTATCGTTAAATAAAAATATTTTCTAACTTCTACTGATTTACTTTATTGACCTGTGGGTTACAAAGAAGTGTATTTCTTAATTTCCAAACATATGAAGATTTTTAGTTCTTCTCTTCATATTAATTTCCAGCATAATTTCACTCTGTTCAGAAAACAGATTGAGATACTTTCATATTTCTTGAGACACCATTTATGACCCTGTTCTAGTTTGCTAATGCTGCCGGAATGCAAAACATCAGAGATGCATTGGCTTTTATAAAAGGGGGGTTTATTTGGTTATACATTTACAGTCTTAAGGCCATAAAGTGTCCAAGGTAACACATCAGCAATCGGTACCTTCACTGGAGGATGGCCAATGGTGTCTGGAAAACCTCTGTTAGCTGGGAAGGCACATGGCTGGCATCTGCTCCAAAGTTCTGGTTTCAAAATGGCTTTCTCCCAGGATGTTCCTCTCTAGGCTGCAGTTCCTCAAAAATATCACTCTTAGCTGCTCTTGGGGCATTTGCCCTCTCTTAGCTTCTCCGGAGTAAAAGTCTGCTTTCAAAGGCCATCTCCAAAATGTCTCTGTAAGCTGCAGCTCCTCTCTTTAGCTCCTGTGCATTCATCAAAGTGTCCCTCTCCGTTATAGTAAGTTCACTCCTTCTGTCTGAGCTTATACAGTGCTCCAGTAAACCAATCAAGGCCCACACTGAATGGGCAGGGCCACACCTCCATGGAAATTATCTAATCAGAGTTATCACTTACAGTTGGGTGGGTCGCACCTCCATGGAAACACTCAATCAAAGGATTACAATCTAATCAACACTAATATGTCTGCCCACACAAGATTGCATCAAAGATAATGGCGTTTGGGGGGACATAATACATTCAAACTGGCACAATAAATACTTTGCTTATTTTCTCATTTTAAGGCTCTAATAGTGGCTGAGTTTGCCGGACAAGTGACCTCTGTGTAAGGTATCAGTTATGAACTCTGCTTGCTCAAAGGCTGGGGGGAGAATATCAAGTACAAATTTATAAGTGATAGCAATTTTATATTTTACCACTTCCACCACATGCTCAATATCTAAAAATGAAATCACTAAAACAGAAATATAAAATATAAAAAGCACACACATAAAAATAGCAAGAGTTGCAACCACCCTCTAATAAGGACTCTTTTAACCCACAAGCTCTAAAATAAGAGATGTGCTTTGATAAGGTTAACTATTACAGAATAAAAGCTCCTATTCCTTAGATTGGTTTGGTTATAATACCAAAAAGACAAATCCATGCTGCTGTATATTTTCTAACTTATCTTCCAGTTCACTAATCCTCTTTTTGCTGTGTTCAATCTGCAATTAAACCCATCTACCGTGTTCTTAATTTTAGTTACTATACTTTTTAGTTCTAGAATTTTCACTTGTTTTTTTCCTATAGATTCCAATTCTTCACCTGGCATCTATTCTCATCAACAGGTTAAATTATTTTAAAGCCTTTGTCTGGTATTCCAAAATCTGCATCCACTATCTTGTTTGTTCTTTTTCTCTTGATCCTGTTGTATGCCTAGTACTTTTTTATTGAATGCCAGACACTGTATGTGACTGACTGTGTGGAAAGAAGTATGAAAAATGTAGAAGCTCTGGATGATGTTAACTTCCTCCAGAAAGGATTTCATTTTTTTCTGGCAGGCAGGCAGAGGAGGAGCAGATCACCCCAATCTAATCAGACCAAGCTGGCTTGAGACTGGGTTCAGACACTGTAAAAATAGGCTTATCTCTGGTTTATCTCCACTCTTAGCCCTTCAAGGATTCAAAATGTGAAACTCTGGACAGCACCAAAATATCAACTGAAAGTTCAGCACAACTACTTCAATTGTTTTTGCTCTTCCCCTGCTCAACTTTTGTTCTTTTGCCCAACATAGCTCAAGAACTGGAAAACCCCTCAAAAACAAAAACAAACAAACAGACAATCCCAGTACAGAATGTGCCTGCTTTCCTTCTCTTGTGAATCTTCACTCCTCAAGTCCAGACTGACTGACCCTAAAGCCTTCAAACTGATGTCTTCCCCTTCTGTAGGTTTTCTCAGCAGGAGCTTTATTCTGCTGCAAGTTGCTCCATTATAGGTAGAAATGGAGGTTTTGATGAGGATTTGAAGAGACAATATACATATTTCACCAAGCAAGATGAAATTATAGTGAAACCAAAATATTAAGAATTAACAAATATTCTGAAGTAATGAAAATGTTCACAAATTGATTGTGCTGCTGAATGCACAATTATATGATGGTATTATGAAAAAATTATTGTATACTTTGGATGACCATATGGTCCTTGCCTATATCTCAATAAAACTGAATTTAAAAAAAAAGAATTAAAAAATAACTGATAGCCTTGATGTATGTTAGCCTTTTGAAGTAGCTAGAGGCAAATATCTGTAACTGCTTGTTCTAGTTTGCTAATGCTGCTGGAATGCAAAACACCAGAGATGGACTGGATTTTATAAAAGGGGTTTATTTCATTAAAAAGTTACAGCGTTAAGGCCACAAAGTGTCCAAAGTAACACATCAGCAATCAGGTACCTTTGCTGGAGGATGATCAACGGTGTCCGGAAAACCTCTGTTAGCTGGGAAGGCGTATGGCTGGCATCTGTTCCAAAGCTCTGGTTTCAAAACGGCTTTCTCCCAGGACGTTCCTCTCTAGGCTGCAGTTCCTCAAAAATGTCACTCTTAGTTGCACTTGGGGTATTTGTCCTCTCTTAGCTTCTCCGGAGCAAGAGTGTGCTTTCAATGGCCGTCTTCAAACCTTCTCTCATCTGCAGTTCCTGTGCTTTCTTCAAAGTGTCCCTCTTGACTGTAGCTCCTCTTCAAAATGTCACTCTCAGCTGCACTGAGTTCCTTCTGTTCATCACCTCATTTATATGGCTCCAGTAATCAAGGCCCACCCTGAATGGGTGGGGCCACACCTCCATGGAAATTATTTCTTCAGAGTTCTCACTTATAGTTGGGTGGGGTAAATTTCCATGCAAACAACCTAATCCAAATGTTCCAACTTAATCCCCACTAATATGTCTGCCCCACAAGATTGCATCAAAGAAAATGGCTTTTTCTGGGGGACATAATACATTCAAACCAGCACACTGCTGTAACTCACTTCCTTCTCTTTGATGCTGACGCTATGTTTTTTAACTTCATAATCTTTACCTTGTAATTGGACTGTAACAAGTTAACTAGTGGCTTGTCCAGCTTGTAGCCCCTTATTTTATCATACATGTCCCTGTGGGACTTTGTCAGTTCTTAACAGCCCTTAATGGCCCACTTGGTTTAGCTTAGTCCTCATGCTTGTTATCTCATGTTAAGCGATTTACACTGATTTACACAGTTTAGCTTAGTCTCTTTACTTATTATCTTATGTGGAATGAACTACTTACTACTCTACTGTAACCTGTAACCATATGCATTACCCCAGTCAGACTTTGTCAGTTCCTTAAAATGGCCTAGTTTGTTTAGCTTAAGTCTCTTTACTTGCCATCTGACGTTAATTAAGCTATTTAAAACTTGGTTATATGGTTGTATTCTGTAACTGGATGCCTACCCCAGCCAGCTTTTGTCAAGAGCAGCCTCTGGGGTCCTAGCCTACACACTTCCAATTGAACAAATCAATCAATGTCTCCTAACATCCCAAAGTCACTATCTCCACCTTCCTTTGTTTGAATTTCATAAAAACCCAAAGTTTTTCCAATTTGGGGGGAAAGATCTGATATTTTATCTCCTATTCTCCTTGCCTTGCACAATGACAGTAAAGGCACACTCTTTCTTTGAAATCCCAGTGTCTCAAGATTTATCAGGCAGCTTACCTGGGTTTCTATGGCATCAATAGAAGGCAATAAATAAACTATAAGAGTTGACTTCAACTAAAAAAACCTATGAAGTGCAGGGCTATCTCACATGGTAGACTGTTCACCTCTCATAGTCAGCTTTTATTTAACTCTAGCTTGATAGTAATCAATACCATTTAATATTTTTGTTAGATGTTTTGTTAAATATTTAAGGTAAATTGAGCTATTGCCAATCTCAACTATGCTTTTGTTTCTGTAAGACACTGCAGTAGACACTATCTTTGTAAGGTTCCAGATTCACTCTGTGCAATAAAGGGTTAACTTAGTAGGCTAGGGATGCTTAAACTTTGCATATTCCAAAGAACGGACTCTTTAATCAGCTCCTGGGAAATAAATGATGAGCCCTGGGACTATTCTGCCTTTGTATACCGGAGGCCTTGGGCCAGCCCTATAGTTTATGCTAACATTGTGACTGATGGTAAAAACCTATTTTTGTATGTCTGGGGCTTTAAGCCACAATACATTAGTTTGACCTTTACAGGGGAGGCTGAAGACTGAGTGGTAGCTAAGTCACTCAGGTACTCCACACCTACACGACTGACGCCCAATAAAAACCGTGGTAACCAACGCTTGGGTGAGTTTCACTGGTTGGCAACACTTCGTACATGTCACACTTAGTTGCTTGTGTTAAGTGTTGTCCGTGTTAACTCCTTAGACAGGGCACAACTGGAGGCTTTTACCTGGTTTCCTGGATGTGACCTACGTGCTCCCTTCTTCTTCCTTTTGCTGTTTTTAATTCATAGCTTTCAGTATAATGAACTGTATCTGTCAGTATAAAAGCTTTTCTGAGTTCTAAGAGTCATTCTAGCAACACACTGAACTTGACAGTAGTCCTAGAGAACCACTCTATTCAAACCACACCTCTTCAAACCAAACCAAAACTCATAAGAGCTGGTAGTTGAAATCAACTTTTCAAACTCCAACTTTCTCAAACACAGTTACATGGTCACCAGTATCTATTCAACTAGATAGACATCACCACTTCAGAATTTTGGCAAGCCATGCTTGAAAATTTGCTGACTGTGGGACCTGTCTATTGTTTCAGATGGCAACAAGGCTAAAATAAAATAGAACAGAAATGCTATTACAGAATTAATTCACATAACATAGTAACATTATGTAACACAGATGTAATATATACGGATTCAGCATTGAGTACAGTACAGAACCGAGCTATCCACAACAGGAGCCAATAGCCATGTGTGGCTTTTGAGCATCTGTAAAGCAGCTAGTCCAAACTGAGATGTGCTGAAAATGTAATACACATTTACATGTTGCATTTTGAAGATTTAGTATGAGAAAAAGAATAGAGAAACATCTCAATAATTACTATAACCAATAACATGTTAAAATAATATTTTTGATACCCTGGGTTAAATTAAATTTATTCAAATTAATTCCACCTGTTTCTCTTTTACTTTTTTTTTTTTTAATGTGGCTACAAAATGGTTTTTAACTACCTATGTGGCTTACATTATATTTCTACTGGACAATGCTTGTATTGACCTTGGTGGTATTAAGTGGGTATGAAGAAAAGAATCATATAAATCTTAACTCTTTTTTCATACAGTGGATTTGCACAGTATTTTAGGAGAGTATATAACTCAAATTGGTACACATTACATTCATTTTAGTATCTAAGAGTAAAGAAAATTCTGAATTATAAAATTATTTTAATGATACTTTTTCTCTGTTCTTTCAGGAATAAGAAAGACCTTTCTAATTCATAATAACAAGAGAAAAATACTTCATTATAATAAAGCTAAACCTTACTACAAAATTTTCAAATAAAACCACTTCTTCAAAAAGGCCCTGTTTTCATGTTCAATGATGTAACTGCAACATTTTAATTAAGTCATAATGATTAGTAAACAAAAATGTTAAAAGGATTTCATTACCACAGCCTAGATCATTTTAAGGAAAAAATAATCCAAATGAAATAGACTCCTTGACATTTCTAATTATCTTCAAGTAGGATTATACATATCAACTTGTTTCCTCAGTTGCTGAGGATAAAAACATACAATACTAGTTTAGAGAAGAAAAATTATTATGTACATTGACTTTTAGGTTAATCTTTGTTGTTCACTGTAATAAGCAATGCTAAATTATTGATTTCCTAAAATCAAAATCCTCTAAGAGTCTGGAGAAAACATTTTACCCAGTTTACTGAAAAATCTTCTTTGGGATTTTCAGGACCTTTCACAATCATTTTCCATGAATATGGAGATAGATTTATACCATGAACAGATTTTTAATTAATTTTTAATTTGTGCCATGGAAAATAGCTATTTCACCTTAAATAAATATTAAATACACTATAATTTTAAATGAATGCCACCATTGTTTTGTTTTAATATTTTAAAGACTTAACTATATAGTAGGACTATCATAAATCCTCGGGTTTGACATAATGCTACTCTTCAGAAGACCTTTCCTTGACTCCAACACTTTATCCTATATAGTTTTTATTCATAAACCTTATCAATCCTCAGCACTGTATTACCTGTTATTTACTGTCTGTCTTCCACACTATAATGCCAAGAGGACAATGACATAATTTTAGACACAAGCCAAAGCCCTCAGATCCTGGTTGTGCTGGGTGAATGAGTACTTTACAAAACCAGTTAAAAGGGAACTGGAGGTCACTAATAAAACTTCATTTTATAACACTGCCTTACAGATAATAATCTAGTGTTAGCTTAAAATATTTTAAATAGAAAAGAACAAGTTCATGGTACAACCCCCTCCACTGCTGGTGAGTACTGGTCAGCATTAGAAGTCAGCATCTGGTCAGAAGCTGCCTCTTCAACTGTCACCTGATGTTTCAATCTTCAGGAATGATACACTGTGACCTTTTCTAACTATATGAAACCATAGCATCTTATTCAATTCTTCAATTATCCTGGTTCAGCATATTTAGTTTTTAACCTTCCTGAAGGGTTTTGATTTCTAGACCCTGTTTTAATATTAGCTTATTTTATCTTTTGACACTCAAACTCACAGCATTTCTCTTAAAATGTTGCACTGGACTAGTCATTTAACTATAATTGCAAATAAATTCAAAGGTCATTAGCAACATCAAATACTATTATTAGACAACATTCAGCCTGACTGCATTCATCTTACTTTTTTGTAGCAGGGAATTCATATATAAGCCTAACATTAACCCCTCTAGCTCTTGATCACATAAATGGCTTTTTAAGCCAGGCTTCATTTATTCTACATTTGAGTATTTGATTTTTACAGTCTGAATTACATATCTTTACTGAATTTTAGTATGTGTTGGTTGACCTAATAATATTCCAGTCTATCAATACTATAAATATTGATTCTCTATGTCATTAGTAATCTCACCAAGTTTTACTTCATAAGCAACCCCTATCCTCATGCACTTCACAGATAACAGGGTAACAGTACCATGGAGACCACAGGTAGGTCAGTAATCCTGAACTGAACTTTATGGTAAATAAATATACACGTATACAGATACAGATACATACATAATTATACACACACACACACACGTATATATGATGCAAAGTAACTTTTATGCTTTTCTAGATGTCAAAGACCTCTAGCTTTTTGTCCTAGCTAGATCAAAACAAAAAATGGAAAAGGAAGGGGAAGGATACTCAGAACGATAGCAGGTAACTCTCCATATATTATGATATATACTATAAATCCAATTAATTTGATGATTAATTTAAATGATTCTACACAATTTCTTCTATGAAATATAAAGACAGTGAGAATGTTAAATCAGTTCTCAACTATAGTGCTTAAAATGAACCTGTAAGTATATTGCATTGTCTTACTTCACCTTGGGCTAAAATCTGTTCTAGGATTGTGTGCTGTACAATTAAGAAGACTTTTCATGTTTCTTTTATCCTGAAGATGTAACTATTCTACTCACTCACAGAATATAGGCAACCATTCTAGAATGCCAAATGAGATTGGCCCTAGGGATGAGAAAACATACCCACACAGCTGTAAATATAAACTAGATCCTCTACTGTAAATCATTACTTGTAAAAATGGTATCATATTAAGGCCCGTTCATCATTTCCAAAAAGAAACCCTATGGACACAAATTTCCCTTGTAATTCAAATTCCTCAACCATAAAAGATCTTATTAGACTAGCACTCCTCTGCATATGGTTTTGGGCCAGTTTGGATGTATTATGTCCCCCAAAATGCCATGTTCTTTAATGCAATTTTGTGGGGGCAATCTTATGTTGATCAGGTTGGAATCCTTTGATTGAGTGTTTCCATGGAGATATGACTCAATCAACTGTGAGTGAAACATTTGACTAGATAATTTCCATGGAGATATGAACCCTGTCCATTCAGGGTGGGCCTTGATTTAATCACTGGGGTCCTAAAAAAGAGCTCACAAACAGAAGGACCTCAGAGCAGCTGAGAGGGACATTTTGGAGAGCAGCTAAGAGAGACATTTTGGAAAGAAAAGGTCTGCTAGTGAAGCTAAGAGAGGAACCCAGACACTTAGATGCACAAGGAGCCGGAGAAGCTAAGAGAGGACAAAATACCCCAAGAGCAACATTTTGAAGAACGCACAGGAGCTCAGAAAGGAGCTTGAACACAACCCCGAATCAGCAGATGCCAGCCACATGCCTTCCCAGCTAACAGAGATTTTCTGGATGCCACTGGCCTTCCTTCAGTGAAGGTATACTCGTGTTGATACCTTAATTTGGACATTTCCATGGCCTTCGGACTGTAAATTGGTAACCAAATAAGCCCCCTTTATAAAAGCCAATCCATTTCTGGTATTTTGCGTAACGGCAGCATTAGCAAACTGGAACAGGCTTTGACATATTCTTAAGACAATTTTTTTTTTGCTAATAATTACAGAAAATGTTGAAGAAAAAGCTAAACCTTGGTTTTTCAATGCCTAAATGATTTTAATTTATGTAAAGAAGCAAAATTTACATGTAGAACAAATCTAGAATTTTAAAGTTAAGATTAAAATCCAAGACTGAGATGCTTTTTTTACTTCATCTTGCTGTTGTCAATCTTTCCTAAATATCAAATAGAATAATACGACTTCACAATAAAGACAGCTTTATTTATTTATTTATAACATTTTCCGCCGTGATTTTGGTTTTAAACAAAAAAAATGTAGGAAATGAGGTGAACTCATTAACACTGAAGTGACCTGTAAACAACTTTTCTATTATTGGTCCCACAATGATTAAATAATGATAAATACCTAAGATTAAGATAACAATATAGAAGGAGGAGTAACATTTAAAAATTAAGGTTTTTTTTTTAAGAGACACAACTTTGTATAAGTTTATACTTTGTATAAAACACAAAGTAATTGAAAAAACAATGAGGGGGCACAGAATTAAAATTTCAATCATGCTTATAGGTTTTTCCCCCAAACCTTTAAAATTTTAATACTTTGTGTATTCATATCTGAGGCTGATTATTTTCCTTTGATAGAATGAATACTCAATATGCAAACCAGAAAAAGGAAACCTAAAGGATTTTCCTCTATGCATATATACCACTTCAGAAAAACAATGTAAGAGTATTGTGTCAGCAGGCCTTAATAGCAGTTTTTCATCAAGCCTAAACAGGGCCAATAATCCCATTCTAGCATAACTTCTTGGAAGAACTGGCTAAATAATTTTAATGTGAATGGTCAACTTATATCAAATACACTGAACAAGATACAGTAAATTTTAGGACTACTGCTTCTGGTTAGGAGGTAGAAACTATTGTTGCTTTCACCTTAAAAATGAGAACTAGAACAAGCCCTTTCTGGGAAAGAAAAATTCCACAGCTGTTTTTTGTGGCCCAGTTCATGGTGAAAGGAAGACTGAATCTGCAACAGAAGGTGGAAACGAGCAAAACTTTTAACAAATTTTTATGGGATGAATGTGGGGGTGGAGGGTGGGGGTGGTGTGCTTGCAAAACTGATTAAAATCCTGAGCTGCCTCATTAACAAAGCAGATTTGCAATCATTGGCCAAAGCTTTCCTAAAGAGCCCTTTCCAAGTATTACAGCAGTACATTAAAGCTAAAGACAGAGTAGGAAAATTAAGAGATGAAACCCATGCCACACACAAAAATGTCTGACGTATATGTGGTGGGAGGGGGGGAATAAGGGGAGCCAGCCAAGCATTGAGGATAGGGCAGGAGAGCTGAAAGAAAACCCCACCCATGGGGCAGAGGGCCTTTATCAAGTGCAAGGCTGTGCCCACCACAGGAAGGTGGGAGGGCAGCAGGGTAAGCGCTTTCTCCAGAGGTGAGGAAGGCCAGAGATGGGGCTGGAGGAAAAAGAAAATATTACAGCTGCTCAAAATGCCAAGCAACCGGGCTGTAAAACAGAGAGAACTTTCCCACAGTCCAGCAAGCTGTTGGCTGGGCCATAGAGCATAGAGAGACTTTCTGTCTCACAGGTGCTATGATACGAAGCCCTGAGGATCAATTCTGCCCTCAAAACATTTGATAACAGTGGTGAACTAAATCTAAATAAGCCACAACAGGGCTCCAATCCAAATCGGATCAACTCAGCCCCCAACACTAGTGATCTGACAGTCTGTCCTGTTCCTTACACCCAATGACTGATAAACAAGAAAAAATTAGACATACCAAGGAATAGGAAATGTGAACCATAATCAAGAACCAAGATGTAGTAAGTTTCAAATGACGACTTTTGTTTTGCTATACAAACAGATTCTACTTTTTTAAGCATGAGTTTAAGGAATACCTTTACTGGACTGGGCACAGCTTTCTGATAATGAGTACTGTTTGTTGTTCCATTTATAAAGATATCATAAAGGGTAAACAAAATTCAAACAATAGAAAGTAGAAGAAAGCAACATCACCCTACCTAGCACACCAGCATTAACAGTCTGGTCAACAAAATACCCTGTTTTTCTTTGTGTCAGTTAAATTCATACAATTATCTATGAAATATGAGTGTCCCTCAAGACACTAAAATATTATTCACAAAAAAGAGTTCCACACTCAAATAAATTTTGCAAAGCTAAATTAAATAAAGTAAAAAACTTTAAAACTTTGCAGAGACTTAATATTCTAATAAGTGTTATGATACTTCAAATGTATTTGATCACATATCATTAATACTTTTAACTTTATGAAACATTATAAAACAAACCAATTCACATAAATTGAACCAGCAATACATGATGTTTCATATTTCATAGGCTGTTATCCCACTAAGTATTATATTTCAGCTTTTTCCTCTCAACTATGTCATGGAGATCAATTTACGTAAATGAATATAATAATATAGCACCCTTTTAAATGAATGTTTAATGTTCCACTGTATGGCTGTACCATGCAGCAGAAATGTTTTATGCTTCCAGTTTCATCATACAAAAAATTACAAAGACATGTACTGAAGGGTTAAGATTTGATAAAATTAATAAATTTTACTGCTTCATTAAGAATATTCTTAAGTGATACTTCCTGTGCATGTAGGTGAAGAATTCAATGACTGTCAGTACACCCTGGTACCACCATGGTTCAAAATAAAGAAACAGCAATTTTATATTCCACTGTGTTTGCACAATCAGACCAAACGTTAGCACAGTAAAAAAGCAAAAAAGGCAAAAAATGTTTTAGTGTTACAAAAATTAAGTTTTGACCTTGTTTGTATAGGCCCCCTGAAAGGCTCTCACAGATCACACTTAAAGATTTGCTAGGGGCGGGGCAAGATGGCGGACTGGTGATCTGTATGTTTTAGTTACTCCTCTAGGAAAGTAGGTAGAAAGCCAGGAACTGCGTGGACTGGACACCACACAGCAATCTGACCTTGGGCATACTTCATACACCACTCATGAAACGTGGAACTGCTGAGATCAGCGAAATCTGTAAGTTTTTGTGGCCAGGGGACCCGCACCCCTCCCTGCCAGGCTCAGTCCCGTGGGAGGAGGGGCTGTCAGCTCCGGGAAGGAGAAGGGAGAACTGCAGTGGCAGCCCTTATCAGAAACTCATTCTACTGATCCAAACTCCAACCATAGATAGACTGAGACCAGACACTAGAGAATCTGAGAGCAGCCAGCCCAGCAGAGAGGAGACAGACATAGAAAAAAACAGCACGAAAAACTCCAAAATAAAAGGGGAGGATTTTTAGAGTTCTGGTGAACATAGAAAGGGGAAGGGGCAGAGCTCAGGCCCTGAGGCTCATATGCAAATCCCCAAGAAAACCTGATCTCTCTGCCCTGTGGACCTTTCCTTAATGGCCCTAATTGCTTTGTCTCTTAGCATTTCAATAACCCATCAGATCTCTGAGGAGGGCCCCCTTTTTTTTTTTTTAATCCTTTTTTCTTTTTCTAAAACAATTACTCTAAGAAGCACAATACAGAAAGCTTCAAAGACTTGCTATTTGGGCAGGTCAAGTCAAGAGCAGAACTAGGAGAGCTCTGAGACAAAAGGCAATAATCCAGTGGCTGAGAAAATTCAGTAAACACCACAACTTCCCAAGAAAAGGGGGGTGTCCGCTCACAGCCATCATCCTGGTGGACAGGAAACACTCCTGCCCATCACCAGCCCCATAGCCCAGAGCTGCCCCAGACAACCCAGTGTGATGGAAGTGCTTCAAATAACAGGCACACACCACAAAACTGGGCATGGACATTAGCCTTCCCTGCAACCTCAGTTGATTGTCCCAGAGTTGGGAAGGTGGAGCAGTGTGAATTAACAAAGCCCCATTCAGTCATCATTTCAGCAGACTGGGAGCCTCCCTACACAGCCCAGCAGCCCAGAACCGCCCTGGGGGGATGGCAGTCACCTACGACATAGCACAGTCATCCCTCAACAGAGGACCAGGGGGTGCACGACCTGGAAGAGGGACCCACTCGCAAGTCTCAGGAGCCATACGCCAATACCAAGGACTTGTGAGTCAGTGGCAGAGACAAACTGTGGCAGGACTGAACTGAAGGATTAGACTATTACAGGAGCTTTAAAACTCCAGGACCACCAGGGAGATTTGATTGTTAGCGCCACCTCCCCTCCCTGACTGCCCAGAAACACGCCCCATATACACGGCAGGCAACACCAACTACACACGCAAGCTTGGTACACCAATTGGACCCCACAAGACTCACTCCCCCACTCACCACAAAGGCAAAGCAGGGGAGAACTGGCTTGTGGAGAACAAGTGGCTCGTGGACGCCACCTGCTGGTTAGTTAGAGAAAGTGGACTCCACAAAGCTGTAGATCTGATAAATTAGAGACAAGGACTTCAACTGGTCTACAAATCCTAAAAGAAACCTATCAAGTTAAGCAAATGCCAAGAGGCCAAAAACAACAGAAAATTATAAAGCATATGAAAAAACCAGATGATACGGATAAACGAAGCCCAAGCATCCAAATCAAAAGATCAGAAGAGACACAGCACCTAGAGCAGCTACTCAAAGAACTAAAGATGAACAATGAGACCATAGTACAGGATACAAAGGATATCAAGAAGACCCTAGAAGAGCATAAAGAAGACATTGCAAGACTAAATAAAAAAATAGATGATCTTATGGAAATTAAAGAAACTGTTCACCAAATTAATAAGATTCTGGACACTCATAGTACAAGACTAGAGGAAGGTGAACAACGAATCAGTGACCTGAAAGATGACAGAATGGAAAATGAAAGCACAAAAAGAAAGAATGGGGAAAAAAATTGAAAAAATCAAAACGGACCTCAGGGATATGATAGATGACATAAAACGTCCGAATATAAGACTCACTGGTGTTCCAGAAGGGGAAGAAAGGGGTAAAGGTCTAGGAAGAGTATTCAAAAAAATTGTTGGGGAAAACTTCCCAAATCTTCTAAACAACATAAATACACAAATCATAAATGCTCAGTGAACTCCAAATAGAATAAATCCAAATAAACCCACTCCGAGACATATTCTGATCACACTATCAAACACGGAAGAGAAGGAGCAAGTTCTGAAAGCAGCAAGAGAAAAGCAATTCACGACATACAAAGGAAACAGCATAAGACTAAATAGTGACTACTCAGCAGCCACCATGGAGGCGAGAAGGCAGTGGCACGATATATTTAAAATTCTGAGTGAGAAAAATTTCCAACCAAGAATACTTTATCCAGCAAAGCTCTCCTTCAAATTTGAGGGAGAGCTTAAATTTTTCACAGACAAACAAATGAGAGAATTTGCTAACAAGAGACCCACCCTACTGGGGTTACTAAAGGGAGCCCTACAGACAGAGAAACAAAGAAAGGACAGAGACACTTGGAGAAAGGTTCAGTACTAAAGAGATTCAGTATGGGTACAATAAAGCTCATTAATAGAGAGGGGGAAAAATATATATGACAAACATAAACCAGGATAAGATTGCTGATTCAAGAAATGCCTTAACGGTTATAACGTTGAATGTAAATGGATTAAACTCCCCAATTAAAAGATATAGGTTCGCAGAATGGATCAAAAAAAGATGAACCATCAATACGTTGCATACAAGAGACTCATCTTAGACACAGGGACACAAAGAAATTGAAAGTGAAAGGATGGAAAAAATATTTCATGCAAGCTACAGCCAAAAGAAAGCAGGTGTAGCAATATTAATCTCAGATAAAACAGACTTTAAATGCAGGGATGTTTTGAGAGACAAAGAAGGCCACTACATACTAATAAAAGGGACAATTCAACAAGAAGAAATAACAATCATAAACGTCTATGCACCCAATCAAGGTGCCACAAAATACATGAGAGAAACACTGGCAAAACTAAAGGAAGCAATTGATGTTTCCACAATAATTGTGGGAGACTTCAACACATCACTCTCTCCTATAGATAGATCAACCAGACAGAAGACCAATAAGGAAACTGAAAACCTAAACAATCTGATAAATGAATTAGATTTAACAGACATATACAGAACATTACATCCCGAATCACCAGGATACACATACTTTTCTAGTGCTCACGGAACTTTCTCCAGAATAGATCATATGCTGGGACATAAAACAAGCCGCAATAAATTTAAAAAGACTGAAATTATTCAAAGCACATTCTCTGACCACAATGGAATACAATTAGAAGTCAATAACCATCAGAGACTTAGAAAATTCACAAATACCTGGAGGTTAAACAACACACTCCTAAACAATCAGTGGGTTAAAGAAGAAATAGCAAGAGAAATTGCTAAATATATAGAGACGAATGAAAATGAGAACACAACATACCAAAACCTATGGGATGCAGCAAAAGCAGTGCTGAGGGGGAAATTTATAGCACTAAACGCATATATTAAAAAGGAAGAAAGAGCCAAAATCAAAGAACTAATGGATCAACTGAAGAAGCTAGAAAATGAACAGCAAACCAATCCTAAACCAAGTAGAAGAAAAGAAATAACAAGGATTAAAGCAGAAATAAATGACATACAGAACAAAAAAACAATAGAGAGGATAAATATTACCAAAAGTTGGTTCTTTGAGAAGATCAACAAGATTGACAAGCCCCTAGCTAGACTGACAAAATCAAAAAGAGAGAAGACCCATAGAAACAAAATAATGAATGAAAAAGGTGACATAACTGCAGATCCTGAAGAAATTAAAAAAATTATAAGAGGATACTATGAACAACTGTATGGCAACAAACTGGATAATATAGAGGAAATGGACAATTTCCTGGAAACATATGAACAACCTAGACTGACCAAAGAAGAAATAGAAGACCTCAATCAACCCATCACAAGCAAAGAGATCCAATCAGTCATCAAAAATTTTCCCACAAATAAATGCCCAGGGCCAGATGGCTTCACAGGGGAATTCTACCAAAATTTCTAGAAAGAACTGACACCAATCTTACTCAAACTCTTTCAAAACACTGAAGAAAATGGAACACTACCTAACTCATCTTATGAAGCTAACATCAATTTAATACCAAAACCAGGCAAAGATACTACAAAAGAGGAAAACTACCAGCCAGTCTCCCTAATGAATATAGATGCAAAAATCCTCAACAAAATACTTGCAAATCGAATCCAAAGACACATTAAAAAAATCATACACCATGACCAAGTGGGGTTCATTCCAGGCATGCAAGGATGGTTCAACATAAGAAAATCAATGTATTACAACACATTAAAAATTCAAAAGGGAAAAATCAAATGATCATCTCAATAGATGCTGAAAAAGCATTTGACAAAATCCAACATCCCTTTTTGATAAAAACACTTCAAAAGGTAGGAATTGAAGGAAACTTCCTCAATATGATAAAGAGCATATATGAAAAACCCACAGCCAGCATAGTACTCAGTGGTGAGAGACTGAAAGCCTTCCCTCTAAGATCAGGAACAAGACAAGGATGCCTGCTGTCACCACTGTTATTCAACATTGTGCTGGAAGTGCTAGCCAGGGCAATCCGGCAAGACAAAGAAATAAAAGGCATCCAAATTGGAAAAGAAGAAGTAAAACTGTCATTGTTTGCAGATGATATGATCTTATATCTGGAAAACCCTGAGAAATCGACGACACAGCTACTAGAGCAAATAAACAAATTAAGCAAAGTAGCGGGATACAAGATGAATGCACATAAGTCAGTAATGTTTCTATATGCTAGAAATGAACAAACTGAAGAGACACTCAAGAAAAAGATACCATTTTCAATAGCAACTAAAAAAAATCATGTACCTAGGAATAAACTTAACCAAAGATGTAAAAGACCTATACAAAGAAAACTACATAACTCTACTAAAAGAAATAGAAAGGGACCTTAAAAGATGGAAAAATATTCCATGTTCATGGATAGGAAGGCTAAATGTCATTAAGATGTCAATTCTACCCAAACTCATCTACAGATTCAATGCAATCCCAATCAAAATTCCAACAACCTACTTTGCAGACTTGGAAAAGCTAGTTACCAAATTTATTTCAAAAGGGAAGATGCCTCGAATTGCTAAAGACACTCTAAAAAAAGAAAAACGAAGTGGGAGGACTTACACTCCCTGACTTTGAAGCTTATTATAAAGCCACAGTTGTCAAAACAGCATGGTACTGGCACAAAGATAGACATATAGATCAATGGAATCGAATTGAGAATTCAGAGATAGACCCTCAGATCTATGGCCGACTGATCTTTGATAAGGCCTCCAAGGTAACTGAACTGAGTCATAATGGTCTTTTCAACAAATGGGGCTGGGAGAGTTGGATATCCATATCCAAAAGAATGAAAGAGGACCCCTACCTCACCCCCTACACAAAAATGAACTTAAAATGGACGAAAGATCTCAATATAAAAGAAAGTAACATAAAAATCCTAGAAGATAATGTAGGAAAACATCTTCAAGACCTTGTATTAGGCGGCCACTTCCTAGACTTTACACCCAAAGCACAAGCAACAAAAGAAAAAATAGATAAATGGGAACTCCTCAAGCTTAGAAGTTTCTGCACCTCAAAGGAATTTCTCAAAAAGGTAAAGAGGCAGCCAACTCAATGGGAAAAAATTTTTGGAAACCAGGTATCTGACAAAAGACTGATATCTTGCATATATAAAGAAATCCTACAACTCAATGACAATAGTACAGACAGCCCAATTATAAAATGGGCAAAAGATATGAAAAGACAGTTCTCCGAAGAGGAAAAACAAATGGCCAAGAAACATGGAAAAATGTTCAGCTTCACTAGCTATTAGAGAGATGCAAATGAAGACCACAATGAGATACCATCTAACACCGATTAGAATGGCTGCCATTAAACAAACAGGAAACTACAAATGCTGGAGGGGACGTGGAGAAATTGGAACTCTTATTCATTGTTGGTGGGACTGTATAATGGTTCAGCCATTCTGGAAGTCAATCTGGCAGTTCCTTAGAAAACTAGATATAGAGTTACCATTCAATCCAGCGATTGCATTTCTCGGTATATACCCGGAAGATCGGAAAGCAGTGACATGAACAGATACCTGCACGCCAATGTTCATAGCAGCATTATTCACAATTGCCAAGAGATGGAAACAACCCAAATGTCCTTCAACAGATGAGTGGATAAATAAAATGTGGTATATACACAAGATGGAATACTACACGGCAATAAGAAGGAGCGATCTCGTGAAACATATGACAACATGGATGAACCTTGAAGACATAATGCTGAGCGAAATAAGCCAGGCACAAAAAAAGAAATATTGTATGCTACCACTAATGTGAACTTTGAAAAATGTAAAACAAATGGTTTATAATGTAGAATGTAGGGGAACTAGCAATAGAGAGCAATTAAGGAAGGGGGAACAATAATCCAAGAAGAACAGATAAGCTATTTAACGTTCTGGGGATGCCCAGGAATGACTATGGTCTGTTAATTTCTGATGGATATAGTAGGAACAAGTTCACAGAAATGCTGCTATATTACGTTAACTTTCTTGGGGTAATGTAGGAACAGGTTGGAAGTAAAGCAGTTATCTTAGGTTAGTTGTCTTTTTCTTACTCCCTTGTTATGGTCTCTTTGAAATGTTCTTTTATTGTATGTTTTTTTTTTTTTAATTTGTTTTTCATACAGTTGATTTAAAAAAAGAGAAAAGGTTAAAAAAAAAAAAAAGGAAAAAATATGTAGAGCCTCCTTGAGGAGCCTGTGGAGAATGCAGGGGTATTGGCCTACCCCACCTTGATGGTTGCTAACATGACCACAGACATAGGGGACTGATGGTTTGATGGGTTGGGCCCTCTACCATAGGTTTTACCCTTGGGAAGACGGTTGCTGCAAAGGAGAGGCTCCCTATAATTGTGCCTAAGAGCTTCCTCCTGAGTGCCTCTTTGTTGCTCGAATGTGGCCCTCTCTCTCTAGCTAAGCCAACTTGAAAGGTGAGATCACTGCCCTCCCCCCTACGTGGGATCAGACACCCAGGGAAGTGAATCTCCCTGGCAACGTGGAATATGACTCCCGGGGAGGAATGTAGACCCGGCATCGTGGGATGGAGAACATCTTCTTGACCAAAAGGGGGATGTGAAAGGAAATGAAATAAGCTTCAGTGGCAGAGAGATTCCAAAACGAGCCGAGAGATCACTCTGGTGGGCACTCTTACGCACACTTTAGACAACCTTTTTTAGGTTCTAAAGAATTGGGGTAGCTGGTGGTGGATACCTGAAACTATTAAACTACAACCCAGAACCCATGAATCTCGAAGACTGTGAGCAGCCACCTTCCGGATTTGGCCTAGTAGACAAGCTGCAGCCTGCCCTTGAGTTCCCCCCGCCCATCGAGTGGTGCCAAGATGGCGCCCACATCCTGCTTCCGGCTTCTGATGTATGTAACCACCCGCTGTATTCACCAATCATGCTTGTGTGCGTGGCGTTAGCCCATTGGATACACGCAAGGTTTATAAGAAAGTTCCCGGGCAAAGCTCGGGGAGACAGCCCACAAGGAGCCGTACCTGACGGCCGCATCGAGGTTGTTCTCCCCCGAGGTGTCTCGCCCCGGGTGGAACCTGTAAAGATGATGATTGCCTAGTCCCATTAAAAGTTTATCTGCTTTACCACCGCGAGTCCTGAGTGATCACAAGTGCTCCGGGTAAGACGTTGTCCGCACCCTCTCTCCCCTTATCTCTCTGGTCCCCATCGCCGGCCGACCGAGGACTCGAGGCGGGGCGGAGAAGCGCCGGACAGAAGACAGTTGTATAAAAATGTAGCTTATGAGGGGTGACAGTGGGATTGGGAATGCCATAAGGACCAAACTCCACTTTGTCTAGTTTATGGATGGATGTGTAGAAAAGTAGGGGAAGCAAACAAACAGACAAAGGTACCTAGTGTTCTTTTTTACTTCAATTGCTCTTTTTCACTCTAATTATTATTCTTGTTATTTTTGTGTGTATGCTAATGAAGGTGTCAGGGATTGATTTAGGTGATGAATGTACAACTATGTAATGGTACTGTAAACAATCGAAAGTACAATTTGTTTTGTATGAAAAAAAAAAAAAAATGTAGCTTATGAGGGGTGACAATGGGATTGGGAAAGCCATAAGGACCACACTCCACTTTGTCTAGTTTATGGATGGATGAGTAGAAAAATAGGGGAAGGAAACAAAAACAGATAAAGGTACCCAGTGTTCTTTTTTACTTCAATTGTTCTTTTTCACTTTAATTATTATTCTTGTTATTTTTGTGTGTGTGCTAATGAAGGTGTCAGGGATTGATTTAGGTGATGAATGTACAACTATGTAATGGTACTGTAAACAATCGAAAGTACAATTTGTTTTGTATGACTGCGTGGTATGTGAATATATCTCAATAAAATGATGATTAAAAAAAAAAAAAAGAAAAGAAAAATAGGGGAAGGAAACAAAAACAGATAAAGGTACCCAGTGTTCTTTTTTACTTCAATTGTTCTTTTTCACTTTAATTATTATTCTTGTTATTTTTGTGTGTGTGCTAATGAAGGTGTCAGGGATTGATTTAGGTGATGAATGTACAACTATGTAATGGTACTGTGAACAAACGAATGTACGATTTGTTTTGTATGACTGCATGGTATGTGAATATATCTCAATAAAATGAAGATAAAAAAAAAAGATTTGCTAGGTTAGTTTCCCAACTTAATTTTAATTAACCTATCTTAGGAATCTGTACATATTTATAATTCATTAGGAAGGTTAATGTTCAGCTAGTAATAATAGCAATAATCATAATTAAGTAAGTTACCAATTACTGAGCACAGAAGCAAGTTGAAGTGGAAAAAAGAATTCAAGATTGAACCTACCAGAACAATTCTGAATGAATCTAGAACTTATAAAAAAGTCAGTTTAAAGTTTAAAGACTTGAGAGTTACATTATAAAACTAAGATAATATTAATAAGTGGGAAAGTCAGAAATTTGAGGAAGGCCGAAGAGGTCTTCAAAGCAATTCTAAAAAGAATGGAAAGAAACACAAATTGTAACAACTGAAGGGACCTTACAAACAATCTGGGGCAATTAATTTTAAGGTAAGGAAGTAGAGCTTGAAGGGCTCAAAAAAAAAATGGAAATGATTCGGCCAAGTCTCTCAAAAGTGAGAGGGCCAGGTCTTAAAATTTCACCTTAGAGATCCCAACTGAGTTTTCTTTCCATGGTACCAAATTTCCAGAGTTAGGAAGCAAATCTTTCCCCTATATCTAGAATCAGGGACATTATACTAAGAAGAAAATAATTGGTTTACTGTTGATTCCTCCACTAGAATGTAACCTCCTTGAGGTAGGGACTTGATATTTTCTGTTCCTTGCTGTAGCCCCAGCATTTAGAATAACTCCTGTCACTCATTCAATACCTGGCACTCATGGCTGTTGAATTAATGACAGCAAATACTAGAGATAAGTCAGCTTTTTTTTTTTTCCATTTTTTTAATCTTCATTTTATTGAGATATATTCACAATATATCAACTGTATGGAAAAAAAAATTTTAAAAAAATACAATAAAAGAACATTTCAAAGAGACCATAACAAGGGAGTAAGAAAAAGACAACCTAAGATAACTGCTTTACTTCCAACCTGTTCCTACTTTACCCCAAGAAAGTTACCTAATATAGCAGCATTTCTGTGAACTTGTTCCTACTATATCCATCAGAAATTAACAGACCATAGTCATTCCTGGGCATCCCCAGAACGTTAAATAGCTTATCTGTTCTTCTTGGATTATTGTTCCCCCTTCCTTAATTGCTCTCTATTGCTAGTTCCCCTACATTCTACATTATAAACCATTTGTTTTACATTTTTCAAAGTTCACATTAGTGGTAGCATACAATATTTCTCTTTTTGTGCCTGGCTTATTTCGCTCAGCATTATGTCTTCAAGGTTCATCCATGTTGTCATATATTTCACGAGATCGCTCCTTCTTACTGCCGTGTAGTATTCCATCTTGTGTATATACCACATTTTATTTATCCACTCATCTGTTGAAGGACATTTGGGTTGTTTCCATCTCTTGGCAATTGTGAATAATGCTGCTATGAACATTGGCGTGCAGGTATCTGTTCATGTCACTGCTTTCCGATCTTCCGGGTATATACCGAGAAATGCAATCGCTGGATTGAATGGTAACTCTATATCTAGTTTTCTAAGGAACTGCCAGATTGACTTCCAGAATGGCTGAACCATTATACAGTCCCACCAATAATGAATAAGAGTTCCAATTTATAACCTGAGCTCTTTCTCTTGTCTCAAGTCAATCCATTAACTTGCAAATTTTTAGATCACTGTGTCATACTGACGGCTCTGCTTAAAAGCTACCCCTATAAGCTTATAAGTCTTATTTATTCAGCAAACATTCATAAAGAGGCCCTACCATGTCCTAGGAAATAAAGGAGGAGGCAACGAAGAAAGAAAAATAAATAAGATATGAATTCTGCGCACAAGAAACTTAGTCCTGGGAAGATAGTATATCATTTCCAAAATAACTCCAGGTTAATAGGTCAGTCAACTTGTATGTTTTATGATTCTCACAAAGGCCAAACAATTCATATAACAGAGATAATACTCATATTGTATTTTTCATGAAAACTATTTTGCCAACTTAACATGTAAAATTTAATTTGGCTAACTGTATTAAGGCTGTAGGGATCCAGACAAAAATTTCACTACAGTGGAATCCCTCCAGGAACATGAAATGACATCCCCACCCATTTTCTCTTGGGTTCAATAAGAGCTTAGTTAAAAGCTAAACCAGCTGCAAAAAAGCCAGTGATTTTTTATTTACTGTTATTTCTCCATACATTAATTGGTATGAATAACCCCCTAAATATTTCTGGCTTTTAGAAGATAGTAATTTCCCACTAAAAATTATTTTAATTATTTTGTATTTTTGCATATATTGTATGTTGGGCAATAAGTTAAAGTTCAAAATGACAAAAATCGGATTTAAAAAATCACTCAAAATGTAGATACTTTCATTATGATTTCATCAATTGATTTGCAGATGATAAATCTCCACAGAAAGGGCATTTGTTTGAAACAGCTGTTCAGCTCCAGTGAATTCAGAAAGTCTTCTATTAGAGATGTCATCTGATGCTATTGATAATAATGGTCTCACTCATAGCAGAACTAAAAGAGCAACTGTCCACTTGAGGTAGTGCCTTATTTTGATATACAAATGGTTATACACAAAAAGAAAAAAATCCTATTGACAAAGAAGCAAAGATTTGGGAAACAAAATGGTATCTGCAAAATGTAAGACCATAAATTTTTACCTATTCTTTTATAACTGGATCAAACACACTTTTAATTTAATTATTTGATCCAGCTAAATTTATTTTACCAAACTATCTGCAATTTAAAAAAAAGCTTTAAATTAAATTCTGAAACCAGCAGTACAGTGAAAATACAACCAGCTGTTTTTAAAACAGTTGCTCTGACAATTATCTCCTACACTTGAAAATTAATCATCATCTCTGCTGGTTAGCAAAACATCACTATTCTATAAAATTTAAATTCCTTCACTTTAATACAAAAGCAAAGAAGGCACTTCAAATTATCATTCTACATCTCAGTTAAATGAGACCTCCTCCTCCTTTCTAATCATGGGTTTACATATAAGTAATGTATTCTTCAAAGAATAACTACAAGAAGGCTAATACTAGGCTTCAAACTGCTTAACTTAGTCCCTTCAAAACTAGCATTTTCTACAGCTTTGGCCAGTACATGCCCTATCTTCTCTTTGAGAGCAATCCAGCTTGGTGGAAAATGAACATCAATAATATTAGTATTAGGAAATAGTTTCAAATTCTTCTTGAGGAAGGTAAAGCAGTTTACATAAAACGTTTCCCAAGTTTTAGTATATACAAACAATATTCCATGATCATTAAGTAATAATGCTTTATTTTTAAATCAGAAAATGACACAGAATTAAAGAAAAACAATTAAACTGGCCTGGGCAATTTTCAATTGCAAGGCCAGAAAAAGTAACTATATTTACAGCCCTGTCACATCTACAAATCAGACAAGTGTTGTAAGATCTTGTTGCTTCCACATCCCTCACATTTCTCAATCCCACCCCATTCTATCTTTACTGCTAAGCCTTGGTTTAAGTAATGATAATTTATTATCTGAATTACTGCAACATGCCTCATAATTACACTCCCTGGCTCTTTCAAAAGATTAATAAAATCAACAAACCTCTTGCAATCCTGTTCAAGGGAAAACCCCACATAAATAAACAGCATTATTATAACCATGGTGGAAATTAATTAGGTACCATCTTGTAAAGTAAACATTGCATACACTGTGATTCTGAAATTCCAATCCTGGATACATATCCAAGAGAAACTTTAACTGATGTTTACCAAGAAACAGAAACAGAAATGTACATAATAGCATGTTTGTCATAGCATACTGCCAGAAACAACCCAAATGTCTTTAGGTAGAATAATAAATATATCATGATAAATTTGCTGTGCCGGTTTGAATGTATTGTGTCCCCCAAATGCCACTGTCTTTGTAGTTTTGTGGGGCAAGCATTTTGGTGATGGTTGAATTTGCTTGGAATGTGCCCCACCCAGCTGTGGGTAATGATTCTGATGAGATGTTCCCATGGAGGCGTGGCCCCGCCCATTCAGGGTGGGCCTTAATCTATGGAGCTATATAAATGAGCTGACTCCACGGGAGAAAACGGAGTGCAGCTGGGAGTGATGTTTTGAAGAGGAGCAAGCTTGCTAGAGAGGAACGTCCTGGGAGAAAGCCATTTTGAGCCGGAGCTTTGGAGCAGACGCCAGCTGCCTTCCTAGCTAGCAGAGGATTTCCGGACGCCATTGGCCATTCTCTGGTGAAGGTACCCGATTGCTGGGGTGTTACCTTGGACACTTTATGGCCTTAAGACTGTAACTGTGTAACCAAATAAACCCCTTTTATAAAAGCCAATCCATCTCTGTTGTTTTGCATTCCAGCAGCATTAGCAAACTAAAACAGCTGGTATTAAATCATCAGTCAATTGACTGCACCTGTGGCTGATTACATCAACAAAGGGGGTGTCTTCTGCAATGAGAGAATTCAATCAGCTGGATTTAATCCAATCAGTTGAAGACTTTTAAGGGAGAAGAGAACTTTCACTTTTTCTTCAGCTAGACAGCCTCTCCTTGGAGTTCATCGAAGACCTTCATTGGAATTGCCAGCTCACTGCCTGCCCTACACATTTTGGACTTGTGTGTGCTGCCCTACAGAACTTGGACTTGTGCATCCCGACAGTTGCATGGAACACACTTATAAAAGCTCATATTTACAGGTATCTCCTGTTGATTCTGTTTCCCTAGAGAACCCTAACTAATACAGTATTTAAATTATTTATTTAATTACACTAAGAGGCAGGCAGCTTGCGCTGAAGGTTATTATAATGGGTATGACATGGGAGCCTATATAGTGTACCATGATGACAGGAGAAATGTCTGGAAGAAGGATAGATGTTAGCCAAGGAGACACCACTAAATATTGGAGAGAAAAGTCTACAGCAATCAACATAACTAGAAAATTTGAAAACTCTCTGGGTGAGCCTGCATCTAACATACACTTAAGTATCAACAATGAAAATACACTGAAGAAAACAGAGTTCACTCTATAGGCACATGGGAGGTGGAAAGGAAAGCGAAGCTTGAAGGTTTAACTAAAAGTAAGGCATGATAGGCAGAAACCTGATTAAGTTCAAAGGTATCATTATAGATGTATTTGGACTGTTCCCTGGAATAGTCTTATAGGAGCTGGTGAGAAGGATGGGCTGGTGAAAATGAGACATATTCAACCTCAAGAGTATCCAGGAACAACTGAAAGGTCCAATCAAGTTTTTAATCAAGCTCAGATGTGTGACTTTGGATACCCTTCCAAAAGGTTCTCATAATCTTTCATGCCATATTAAGATCTGGTTTAAATATCTCAAAATCTGAGGAACTTTAGATGCCAAAAACTATCAAAATAAGATCCTTTCCTTCATCAGACCATTTTAATCATGACTTCTGCCCTTTAAAACCATTCTCTATAAGCATACTCATTAAATCAAATACTCATTGAGCACCTACTATGTAAAAACCTTATATTAGGAACTCAGGAAAGAAAAACAAAAGACACTGTGACTAGCCTTGAGGTGAGAAACACAGAAAAGCAGACAACAATACAGTTTGGTAATGATGTAAGCCCAAACAGCTCTTGGACCACAAAAGCAGACATCTGACAAAGGATACAGAAAACAGGGCAAGGTACAGCACATTGCAGATGTTCAGTAACTACTAAATGAAGAGTGGCCCTTGGTGATCTCCAAAACTCTTGGTTTGGAAAGGCCTATTATTCTGACCAGTGTATTAGTCGCAGTTCAGTCAAAAGACAGAAATTACACCAGTTATTTTAATAGAGAAAATTTAATATCAATTGTCAACCAAAGAAGGAGAACTGAAAAGGCAAAAGAACACCACAGGCTATAAAAAAGATAGTAATTGCAGAAGCAGCTATTAGTCCCAGAGGTGAGGGAATAATTATTAAAACACAAAAGCTTAGAAAAGAAATCCTATGAAACTGAGACCCAGATCTCTGAAGAGGACAGTAAGTGCCAAAACCTCGAGGAGGGTTCCTGCAAAGCAGGGATGGCGATCTCTGAGAGAGATGAAACAGCCAGGTGATGCTGAAATTTCTGAGGGGGCAAGTTGAGGATGCTTCATAGAAAAACTGCAAACTGGAACTATTTGCCAGTCCTAGAATCAACTTTTCCTGTTGCTGTAGAGATACTGACAGGAAAAGGAAGCAAACAAGAAAAAGTAAATCCATTGTCCCTCATCTTACTTTCCCATCTCCTGCTGGTACCTCTTATTGGCAGAACATAACAGGGAGCAAGTCTGTAGGGTCCCAGCTCCTGTACCACAAAATAAAGTTCAGAAGTGTGGGTTTGAACCCGAAATTCAAAAAATAGCTCAACAGCTAAAACAAGCTGTATGATTTTGTTTCCAATCTAGATATTTAATGTAATATTCTAAAAATATTTAGTTAGAAAACTCCACTTAAACTGGACTGTTTGATTCTTCTTATGACTTTTACGGAAATTACATAAAACCCAATACCAAAATAAGGGTACTTATTTTAATACTCCAATCTCTGAAAGAACACAAATCAGGCAGATTGCAGATCTTCTGAAACAAAACTGGAATCTTAAAAGTTGGAAAAAATCTTAAGGATCAATTTATTGTCTATGTGAAGACTTATCTATTCAAAAATTATGAGAGGAAAAGATTAATGTGGATTAAATTAATGTGCTAAAATTTTAGATGAATGTTATTTCATTACTTTAAACACAAGTAGCATCTTCTTTTAGACCAAATCTTTTATTGGTGATTCATTTTAATATGTTTATTACCTGAAGTGTCCTGAGTTTCTTTCTCTTTAAGAGCTGACTTACTCAAGGTTTTGATCTTGGGGCTTGCCCTTAGGAAACTTATTCCTGCAAAGGAGAAGCTAAACCTACTTATAATTATGCCTATGAGTCACCCCCAAAGAACCTCTTTTGTTGCTTAGATGTAACCTGTCTCTCTCTCAGCCAACTCTGCAAATAAATCACTACCCTCCCCGCTACGTGGGACATAACTCCCAGGGGTGTAATTCTCCCCAGAAAAATGGGACATGACTCTCAGGGATGAGCCTGGCCCTGGCATCATGGGATTGAGAATGCCTTCTTGACCAAAAGGGAGAAAAGAAATGAAACAAAATAAAGTTTCAGTGGCTAAGAGATTTCAAATAGAGTCGAGAGAACATTATGGAGATTATTTTTATGCATTATACAGATATCCCTTTTTAGTTTCTAGTGTATTAGAATAACTAGAAGCTAATATCTGAATCTGTTGAACTGTAATCCAGTAACTTGATTCCTGATGATGACTGTATAACAATATAGCTTTTATCGTAGGACTATGTGATTGTGAAAACCTTGTAACCGACACTCCCTTTATCCAGTGTATCAACAGATGAATAATAAAATAAAGACAAAAAATATATATAAATAATAGTGGGGAAAGGGGGTATGGGATGTGTGGGTGTTCTTTTTTATTTTTATTTTTTTATTTTGGAGTAAGGAAAATGTTCTAAAATTGATTGTGGTGATGAATGCACAAGCATATGATGACACTGTGAGCCACTGACTATATACTTTGGATGGATTATGTGGTGTGTGAATATAACTCAATAAAATTGCATTTTTTTTAAAAAAAAAAAAAGAGCTGACTTACTAATACATCATTTCTAATGTACCATATTTCATCAAATCTAAGACACCATCAACTATACAACATGACATTGTACAAACCATTTTTTAAAATGCTGTAAATTAAACTATGACCTAAAGCATTCTTTTGTGGATTTTTTACACTTATTTAAAGAGCTCTCCCTAAATTAATAATTCTTTTAACATGTTGTTAAATTAATCTGCAAAAATTTTGTTGAGAATTTTCTCATTTTTGTTCATGAAAAATACTGTTCTATAATGTTCCTTCCTAGGAATATCATTGTCTGTTTTGGTATTAGGGTTTTGCTGATCTCATAGTGTTTCCTCTGATTCTATCTTCCAGAAGAGATTGTAGAGAATTAGTATCATTTCTTCTTTAAATGTTAGGTATAATGTACTAGCGAAACTATATGGATCTGGTACTTTCTGTGTTGGAAGGTTCCATTTCTTTAATAGATATAAAACTATCCAAATTATCTATTTCTTATTTTGTGAGTTTTGTAGATTGTGTCTCTCAAATAACTGATCCATTTTATCTAAGTCATTAAATTTGTGGGTAAGAGATTTTGTAATATTCCATTATTACCTTTCTAATGTCCATGGGATTATCTGTGATGGCCCCGCTTTCATTTCTGATATTAGCAATTTGTGTTTTCTCTTTTTTTTTTTCTTTCTTAGTTAGACCAGCTAGAAGCTTGTCAATTTTGTAGCTCTTTTCAAAGAATCACCCACTGGTTTCACTGATTTTGTCTATTAATTTCCTCCATTCAATTTCACTGATTTCTACTCTAACGTTTACCATTTTTTTCTACTGCTTACACTGGTTTTAATATACTTTTCTTTTTTGAGTTTCCTAAGGTGAAGTCTTAGATTATTGATTTTAGATTTTATCCTTTTCTAATGTAGGCATTCACTACTATAAATTTCCCTCAACACACTCCTTTTGCTGTATCCCACAGATTTTGACAATTTGAATTTAAATTGTCATTCGGTTCAAAATATTTTTTTAAATTTCTCGAGACTACTTCTTTGATCCATGTGTTATACAGAAGTGTGTTGTTTAGTCTCCAAATACTTTAATTCTACTGTGTTATACAGAAGTGTATTGTTTAGTCTCCAAATACTTTAATTCGACTGTGTTCTGAGAGAATCTGAGTTCTATTCTTTTAAATATGATAAAGGTGGGTTTTACGGTATAGGGTGTAGTTTATCTAAGTGAATGTTCCATGCGAGCTTAAAAAGAATGTGTATTCTTCTTTTATTGGATGAAATAATCTATAAATATCAATTAAATCCAGTTGGCTGATGATGCTATTCAGTTCAACCATATCCTTACTGATTTTCTGCCTGCTGGATCTGTCAATGACTGACAGAGGAGTGTTGAAAACTCCAAATATAATAGTGGATTAGTCTTGAAGTTCTATCAGATTTTGAGTCACATATTTTGAGGCTTTATTGTTAGGTTCATATACAGTCAGGACTGTTATAATAGTATTCTTGAATAATTAACCCTATTATCATTAGATGACATCAAAGATGGTAATGCCATTATTTATCCCTGATAATTTTCATTGCTCTGAAATCAGTTTTGTCTGAAACTCCAGCTTTCATTTGCTTAGTGTTAGCATGATGCAGCTTTCTCCATCCCTTTTCACAGCTGGGTCTTGGTTGTTGTCTAACAACCAAGAATGCCTATTTTTTTCTTTTAAATATTAATTTTGGAAAAAATTCAAACAGAAAAATTGTAAATTTAATACAAAATCCCTTCTGAAAATTCTAACATTCCCCTCTTCGGGTACCCAGATCCACCAACTTTTAACACTGCCACATGTGTTTTATCATTCTATGTATCTATCCATCTAGCCATCCATACATCCATTCACTCGCTCTCTGTTTTCAAAACATTTCAGAGGAGGTTGTATACAGTACGCTCTTTGAACACTTAATACTGCGAAGCACATTTCCTGAGAACAAAGATATTCACTCAGTTCCCCACCTTAAGCCCAGTTATCAAGTTCAAGCATATGTCCAGCTTTTGCATATGTCCCAATAATGTCCTTTTGGGCCTTTACTCCTCCGTTACTAGTTCCAATCTAGAATCATGGACTGCATTCAACTTTCATTGTATCTTTAATTGCTCTTTTTCTTAGAGTGGAAACATATATATAACATAAACTATCCCATCTAAAACACTCCAAAGCATACCATTCAGTGGGGTTAATAACATTCACAATGTTGCGCTATCCTCACCACCATCCATTACCAGAACTTTCCTATCACCCCAAACAAAACCCTAACCTATTACATACTAAATCCCCATTCTCCACTACCTCTTTACCTGTACTCTACTTTCTATCTCTAAGAATTTGCATATTATAGCTATTTCACATAAGAATCATAAAATATATGTACCTTTATGCCTATTTTATTCAGCATAATACCTTCAAGGTACATCTATGTAGTAGCAAATATCCGAACTTCATTCCTTTGTAAGGCTGACTAGTATCTCCTAATATGTGTGGTGGCTTGAAGCTGTATGTACTCAGGAAAAAAATGTTCTTAAATCTAATTCATCCCTTTTGGCATAAACCCATTCATTGTAAGTAGGACATTTTGATGAGGTTACTTCAGTTAAGGTGTGACCCACCTCATTTGGGATGTGTCTTAATCCTACTGCTTAAGGCCTTTATAATAGAGAATGGAAAGAGAGAGAGAAAGAGGGAGGGAGAAAGCCTTTTGTTGAAAGCAACAAAATCTAGAAAAAAAGGGAGAGATGAGGCAACACCACCACATGCCTTGCCATGTGGCAAAGGAGCCAAAGATCACTGGCACCTGGTCTTCAGGAAAAAAACCATTGCCCTGATTTGGGCATTTTCTCAGCCTCAAAACTGTGAGCTGGTAATGTCATCAACATGGCAAAGTAAACAGCTACTGAAAACCTCTCTCCAGAGAATCAACCAAAAAAAAATGACAATTATGAATTGTTCACAACCCTGGAGAAAGATATGGACTGGAGAAGGACCCTACTATGCCAGATTGAAGAATGAGAAAAAATATCAGGTAGGAATCTTCAGTCCCGGACCAGCCGGTCCTCTCCCAGTCCACTCACCCAGTCTCACTTAGCATGGGAAAGGCACAGAAACAACAGCAGGGACACCTCACACCAGGGACACAGACTATAAAATCTCTCACAGCAGTGAGACACACCCCCATCATTTGGAGATGAGGGACAGGGGAGGACATTTCAAAACTCAGATTAGTTAGGGACAGAGTCTGAGATAATGTGGAAAGAGACTGTGTTTCCAGCCCTGGGTCTGAAATCCGTTTCCCCAGCCCAGAGGGAAACACTAGCAGGCAGCCATTTCCTTGCCTGGGGGAAAGCTGAAAAATTGGGACAGATGGTGGAGTCCTCTGGCACAAGTAAAGTGGGGGACACAGACCGACATCAAGCCAGATTTTGACCAGCAAAATGACAGCACAGGCATCCCACAGTTTCAGCCCCACCTGTTTAGATGCATCTTGTGCTCAGGGGCAAAACAGAAACTGAGGATGATTAAGTAACCCAACAGCGCCATGTGCTAGACAGACCAGTAAGTGCAAGAGAATTAAAGGGCTTTTAAAAGACTCTCCAGACCCTATCTTAGGACCACTAGAGATGGTCTACACCCCTTGCATGGAAACCCAGCTCTGTTTCAGCTAAGAAATACAGATGGCACAACTGTTAAAGCAGGGCCCTAAAACAAACCCAGGTCTTGCTGACCAGTGAAAAACAGCACCACTGGAAGCCAGCAGACTTGTTATACATCAAAGAGACTTTGCTGGGGTGCCCAGTGCCTAGCCCCCATGCTGGGGGAGGCCACTGTGGGCAACTTATTTTTGAGGGAAGACTGGGGCACAGAACCAATCTGACAATTGGACAGTCAGAGAGACAAAGAAAAGAGAGAGATCAAAGTAAACCAACAAGCAAACCATAAGCAAAAGGAAGAAAATGACCTCCAGAATAAACACATCAAGAAAACCAGGTGCCTAGGCACCAAAAAATCATGTCATACCAGGAAGCACGAAGTTATAGCTCAGTCAAAGGAAAAAACTAACACCTCAACTGAGATACCAGAGTTGAAACAACTAATTAAAGATGTTCAAACAAAACTTCTAAATCAAATCAATGAGTTAAAAAAAAAATGTGACAATACAGATGAAGGATATAAAGAAGACACAGGGTGTCCATACAGAAGAACCTAAAATGGACTTTGTCAGGAAAGTAAAAAGGCAGCTTATGCAATGGGAGACAATATTTGGAAACCAAATATCAGATAAGGGTTTAAAAACCAGAATATGTAAAGAGATCCTACAATTCAACAGCAAAAAAACAAACAACCCAATTTGAAAAATGGGCAAAAACATGGACAGACACCTTTCCAAAGAGGAAATACAAATGGATCAAAAACATATGAAAAGATGCTCAACTTCACCAGCTATTAGGGAAATGCAAATCAAAACCACAATATCATCTCAAACTTAGTAGAATGGACATTATCAAAAAACAGAAAACTAAAAATGTTGGAGAGGGTATGGAGATTAAGTACACTTATTCACTGTTGGTAGGAATGTAGAATGGTACAATCACTCTGGAAGGCAGCTTGGTGGTTCCTCAGGAAGCTAAGTATAGAATTGCTGTATGATCCAGCAATCCCCTTACTAGGTATATACTTAGAAGAACTGAAGACTAGAACATGAACAGACATTTGTAAACCGATGTTTATAATGGCATTATTCACGATTGCCAAGAGATGAAAACAGCCCTAAAGTCCATCAATGGACAAGTGGATAAACTGTGGTCTATACATACGATGAAACATTACATGGCTGTAGGACAAAATGAAGTCATGATTCATGCAACAACATGGATGAACCTTGAGGACATTATGTTGAGCAAAAAAGTAGCCAGAAACGAAAGGACAAATATGTATGGTCTCACTTATATGAACTAACTATAACGTCCAACTCTGAAAATTCAAGTTAAGAACACAGGTTATCAGGAGGGTAGAAAGGGGGTAGAGAGTCAACATTTGATGCTGAAGGAGTACAGAATATTCAACAGGATTGACTGTAAAGATCCAGAAATGGATATCACAATACTATCCGATGGTAGCACAAAATTCTAAGCAAAATGAAAAAAGCTGAACGTAAATATGGTTGAAAGAGGAAAGCTAGGGGCATGTATGACGCCAGAAGGAAAGAGAGAGAATAAAAACTGGGACTGTATAACTTAGCAAAAACTAGAGTGGACAATGATGGTGATTAATTGTAGAAATATAAGAAAGTTTTTACACGAGGGAAAAAAAGTGAATGTCAATGTCGCAAGGTGTTGAAAAATGGGATGGTATATGGGAAAAAATATAATCAATGCAAACTAGGATCCACAGGTAACAGTAACAATGTAATATTCTTCCACTAATTGTAACAAAGGCAATATAGCAAAGCTAAATGTCAACAGGGGGATATAAGGGAAGGGAATAGGATTCTTGTTGTTCCTCCTTCTTTAATTTTATTTTATTTCATTCCTTATTCTTTTATTTTTTTCTTCCTCTTCCTTTTTTGTAGAAGAAATGGAAATGTTCTCATATAGATTGTGGTGGTGAAAGCATAACTATTGTGATTATTCCAGGAGCTACTGATTTTCAGTTAGGATGGAATAAGTACACTTATTCACTGTTGGTAGGAATGTAGATTGGTGCAGCCCCTCTGGAGGATAATGTGATGGTTGGTTCCACAGGAGGCTAATAAAGGGTTGTCATATGATCCTGCAAGCTCATTATTTGGTACATACTTGGAGAACTGAAAGCAGGCACAAGAATAGGCAGCTGTACACTGGTGTTTATGGCAGCAGTATTCATGATTTGCACTGAATGGAGTTGGCCTAAGGGTACATCGATGGGTCAATGGAAGGAAAATTTTGGTGTATAGATACAGCGGAATATTGAACGGCTGCAAGAAGGAATGAAGTTCTGGGCATGTATCTAGGTGAAAGAACCTTGAGGACATTATGTTGAGTGAAATATGCCAGAAACGAAAGGACAAATATTGTAAGGCCTCTCTAATACAGACTAACTATAACGAGCAAATGCTGAGAATTGAATTTGAGAGCACAGGTTATCAGGGGATAGAAAATGGACAGAGACTGGGCAATTGACAATGCAGGAGTACAGAATATTCAATAAAGCTTATTGTAAAGGTTTGTAGATTGTAAGCTCTTACAGCAGCCACATCTATTCCTGAGTTTTAACAGTTATTTAAGAGATGTTTGATACAATATTTATATTCTCTGTTGCACATTTTCTAATTTAACCTGTATGGTCAGTTTATTTAAGCAGCATAATTACATGGAACCTAGACTATGGAATGAGATCTTGTTGTTCTGTACAGGTCAATGAAATAACCCAATACACCTCAGAGTACTTTGGGCAGAAAATAAAAAAGTATTTGCAAAGTCCCCTTAACGGACCAGGGAAAAATATGGAAATATTAAATGTCCTCACACAGGGAATTCCTGATATTCTCGCAAGCATTAAGGACTCCTAATTTCATAAGTCAAGCCCTCAATCTTGGGGCTTACTCTTATGAAACTTATTCCTGCAAAGGAGAAGCTAAACCTACTTATAATTATGCCTATGAGTCACCCCAGACAACCTCTTTTGTTGCTCAGATATGGCCTCTCTCTCTCAGCCAACTTCTCAGGTAAACTCACTACCTTTCCCCCTAAGTAGGACATGACTCCCAGGGGTGAAAGTCTGCCTGGCAACGTGGGACATGATTCTCAGGGATAAGCCTGGCATGGGCATCGTGGAATTGAGAATGCCTTCTTGACCAAAAGGGGGGAAAGAAATGAAACCAAATAAAGTTTCAGTGGATAAGAGATTTCAAATAGAGCTGAGAAGTCATTCTAGAGGTTATTCTTATGCATTATATAAATATTCCTTTCTAGTTTCTAGTGTATTAGAATAGCTAGAAGGAAATATCTGAATCTGCTGAAGTATAATTCAGTAGACTTGATTCTTGATGATAATGGTATAATTATATAGCTTTTAGACCGTATGATTATGAAAATCTTGTGACTGAGACTCCCTTTACCCAGTGTATGGGCAGACAAGTAATAATATAAAGACAAAAAAACATATGTATAAATAATAGTGGGGAAAAGGGCTATGGAATGTTTTGGATGTTCTTTTTTATTTTTATTTTTTTCTTAATTTTGGAATAATGAAAATGTTCTAAAATTGATTGTGGTGATGATACTGTGAGCTACTGATTACATACTTTGGATGGACTACATGGTGTGTAAATATTATATCTCAATAAAATTGCATTTAAAACAAAAAATGTAAGCTAATCAATTCCCATTGTTTAAGTCATCTGATTTCATAGTATTTCAGTATTTCCTAGGTATTAGCCTAGGAAACTAAAACAAATCTTGGTACCAGAAGAGGAGGTTGCTGCTACTGCAAATACCAAAAATGTGGAAACAGTTTTGGAACTGGGTAATGAGTCTGGAATTGTGAGACCCTTCATAGAAAAGACTTAGATTGCTTTGAAGAGACTGTTGGTAAAAATATGGATGCTTAAGGTACTTCCTATGAGGCCTTAGACAGAAATTATGAATGTTATTGGAAACTGGAAGAAAGGTGATCCTTGTTTTAAAGTGTCAGAAAACTTGGCAAAATTGAGTTCTGATGTCAGGTGGAAGGCAGAACTTGAAAGTGATGAACTTTAGCTAGGAGATTTAGAAGCTAAATGCGTAAGTGCATTCTGGTTTCTCCTTGCAGCTTATAGTAAAATGCAAGAGGAAAGGGACAAGCCAAAAACTGAAATTCTGGGCACATTATAAAAACAGAAATTGATAGTTTGGAAAATTTGGGGTTTCTGGAAAGTAAATCCCCAGAGAATAGTGCTCCATGTGAAGGTTTAACTGAACACGGATCCAGTCAGCCATTTCAGTGCAAGTCAGGACTGGAGGTACAATTATCCAGGAAGAATTGTGGAAAGTCTTACTGTCTGATGGTTTGGACCCCTGTGTATCATATGCAAAACCAGTAAGTTTTCTGCAAGATCTGTATGAACAGAATCATCATCAGAAAAGGGACAGATTGAAGGAAAAATCACTTCAGAAACAGAAACATGGAAGCTGAGGTTTAGACAGAAGACATCTTCTCAGGGCAAGAGAGGGGTCCACCCACATGTGTGAAAAGGCTGAGTCTGCCCTGGTGCTTGAAGAGGGTAGGCTTTCTGCCCCATTGTTCAGGAAGAGGGCTACCACTCCAGTTTTCTCAGATGCCTGGGGAACTGTGGGGAGCCTGGCCACCAACCCAATGCTTGACAAGGGTGAAACCTCTACCCACTGTTCAGAGTACATGCTACTGCACAAACACTTGGAAGGGGTGGGGCTGTTGCTTCATCAGACCCAGAGGACAAAATATTATTACATAAAAGACTCTCCAACCTTGAAATCAAATGCAGCATGCCTTGCAGGGTTTCGAAATTGTTTGGGACCTTGACTCCGGTTTCCCTTCTCATTTTTCCCTATAGAAATGGAAATGTTTTTCCTAGGCCTGACCCTCCTTTGTATATTGGAAGCAGATAACTTGTTCTCTAGCTTTCACAGGTCCACAGTGGGAGGGGACTTGTGCCCCAGGATGGCCCATGCCCATAACCGATTTTGATGAGACTTTGTACTTAGCATTACATCTGAAATGACTTAAAGTTTTGGGATATTGTGATGGAATGAATGTCATTTGTTTCTAGAAAGAATATGTCTTTGGGGGACCAGAGGGTGGACTATGGTGGCTTGAAACTGTGTGTACTCCAGAAAAACATTTTCTTAAATCTAATCCATTTCTGTGTGTATAAACCCATTTTAAACAGGACCTTTTGCTGGGACTACTTCAGTTAAGGTATGACCCACCTCATTCAGGATGGGTCTTAATCCTACCATTGGAAGCCATAATAAGAGAATGAATACAGAGAGAGAAAGAAAAAGCCACAAAAGCTACGTAAGAGGAGCGAAGAATTGAAGGCAGCCAGTCTTGGGGAAGAAAGCATTGCCCTAACGATGCCTTGATTTGGACATTTTATTGGCCTCATTACCATAAGGTAATAAATTCCCATTGTGTAAGCCAATTCACTTCATGATATTTGCTGGAGGAGCCTAGGAAATGAAAACATACGTATATACTATATTTTGTTTATCCATTCATTTATTTACGGATCTTTGGGTTGCTTTCACCTTCTGGCTATTGCGACTAATGCTAGTATTAACACTAGTACACAAATATCCATCCACAACCCTGCTTTCAATTCTTTTGGGTAGAAGCAGGATTGCCAGGGCATATGGTAGTTCTACGTTTAACTTTCTGAGGAACCACCAAACTGTTTACCACAGCAGATGCACCATTTTACATTCCTACCAAAAATGTCCTAAGGTTCTATTTATTTTCATCCTTACCAGCACTTGTGTTTTCTGTTTTTTTAAATAATAGACATTCTGATGGGTGCGTGATGGTATCTCATTGTGGTTTTGATTTGCATCTCCCTAATGGCTAGTGATGTTGAGCATCTTTTCACGGGCTTATTGGTCACCTGTATATCTTCTCAGGAGAAATGTCTATTCAAGTCCTTTGTTCATTTTTTAATTGGTTTGACTTTTTCTTGTTGAGTTTTAGGACTTCTTTTTATATTCTAGATATTAAACCTTTATCAGATACATGTCTTCCAAATATTTTGCCCATTCTGTTGGTTATTTTTTCATTTTCTTGATGTCCTTTGATGCACAAAATTTAATTTTGATGAAGTCCAATTTATCTTTTTTTTTTCTTTTGTTGTTCATGCTTTCAATGTAAAGCCTAAAAATCTGTTGCCTAATGTAAGGTCCTAAAGATATTTCCTATGTTTTCTTCTAAGAGTTTTATAGTTTTAGCCCTCATACTTAGGTCATTGAACCATTTTGAATTAATTTTTGTATACGATGTGAGGTATGGGACTACTTTCATTCATTTACATGTGGCTATCCAGTTGTCCCAGCACCATTTGTTGAACAGACTTTTATTTCTCCATTGACAAGGGACTTGGCTCCCTTATCAAAATTCAACTGGTCATTAATGTGTGAACTGATTTCTGCCCTCTCAATTTGATCCACTGATTTATAGAAAGATCTGTCTTTGTGCCAGAACCACAATGTTTTCATTACTTTAGCTTTATAAAAAGTTTTGAAATTGGAAAGTACGAGTCCTCCAACTTTGTTCTTTTTCAAGATAGTTTTGATTATTAGTGGTCTCTTGCCATTCCATATGAATTTGATGATTACCTTTTCCATTTCTGCAAAGAAGGCTGTTGGCATTTTGATTGGGATTGCATTAGATCTGTAAATCATTCTGGGCAGTAGTGACATCATAACAATTTTAAGTCTTCCACTCTACGGGCACAGCGTATCTTTTCATTTATGTAGGTCTTTAATTTCAGTAATGATTTGTTGTTTTCTGCATACAAGCCCTTTACATCCTCGATTAAATTTATTCCTATTTATTTTATCATTTTAGCTGCTACTGTAAATGGAATTCTTTTCTTGATTTCCTTTTCAGATTGCTCATTGTTACTGTATTCTGTCTTTTAATTGGTGTATTTAGACTATTCTCATTTAAAGTAATGATCAATACAATTGGATTAATATCCACCATATTTGTAACTGTTATATTTAAACTGATGATTGATATAACTGGATTAATATCTACCACATTTGCAACTGTTTTCTGTTCATTGCCCTTGTTCTTTGTTTCTTTTATCATTTGCTACTCTTTTTCTGCCTTTTTTTTAAATTAAACTCCGTTTTCTTGAGATATATTCACATACCATACAATCATCCATAGTGCGCAATCAACAGTTCATACTACCATCATATTGTTGTGCATTCATCATCCCAATCTATTTTTGTAAATTTTCCTTACACCAGAAAGAATGAGAATAAAAAATAAAAGTAAAAAAGAACACTCAAATCATCCCCCACATCCTACTTTATTTTTTCATTTAGTTTTTGTCCCCATTTTTCTACTCATCCATCCATACACTGGATAAAGGGAGTGTGATCCATAAGGTTTTCACAATCACACTGTCACCCCCCACAGGCTACATTGTTATACAACAGTCTTCAAGAGTCAAGGCAACTGGGTTCCAGTTTGATAGTTTCAGGTATCTACCTCTAGCCATTCCAACACATTAAAACCTGAAAAAGGTTATCTATATAGTGCATAAGAATGTCCACCAGAGTGACTTCTCTACTCCATCTGAATCTCTCAGCCAATGAAACTTTATTTTGTTTCATTCTGTATCCCTCTTTTGGTCAAGAAGATGTTCTCAATCCCCCGATGCTGGGTCCAGAGTCATCCCCTGAGTCATATCGCGCATTGCCAGGGAGATTTACACCCCTGGGAGTCAGGTCCCACGTAGTGGGGAGGGCAGTGAGTTCACCTGCCGAGTTGGCTTAGCTAGAGAGAGACGACCACACCTGAGCAACAAAGAGGTATTCGGGGGCAGACTCTTAGGCACAATTATAAGCAGGTTTAGCCTCTCCTTTGCAGCAATGAGCTTCATAAAGGTAAGCCCCAGGATAGAGTGCTCGGCACACCAAACCATCAGTCCTCAGTGTTTGTGAGAACATCAGCAACAATCCAGGTGAGGAAGACCAACACTTCCACATTTTCCCCCAGCTCCTCATGGGGGAGGTCTGCATATATTTTTTTATTCTCTGCCCAAATTATTTTGGGATGTGTCGCTATCTCACACTAACCTATACATACCTACCAGATCTCACTTTCTATTCAAAGTTCCATGTAATTATGGTATTTGAACAAACTGACTGTAGAGGTTATACTGTTTAGAAAATATAGATCCTGCACCAAATAAACATCTCTTCCCTTGGTCCCACATGGAAGTTTCAGTTTTAAAACACAGTCAGTTTCAACCTTTACCCTCTGGTCCAATTTGCCCTAGTCTTAACCAGATCTGCTTCGTTCATATCTCTAATTGAAGTCTGGGCTCTTTTTCAGCCAAAGCAACTGGGACAGAACAGCCTCTTCAATAAATGGTGTTTGGAGAACTGGATATTCATTTCCAAAAGAATGAAAGAGGATTCCTATCTCACATTGTATACAAAATATAACTCAAAATGGATCAAATACCTAAACATTAGCGCTAAGACCATAAGACTCTTGGAAGAAAATGTAGGGCAATATCTTAAAGATCTTGTGATAGGAGATGGTTTCCTAGACCTTACACCCAAAGCGTGAGCAACCAAAGAACAAACAGACAAATGGGATCTCCTCAAAATTAAACACTTTTGTACATCAAAGGATTTTGTCAGAAAAGTAAAAAGGCAGCCTACATAATGGGAGACAATATTTGGAAACCACATATCAGATAAGGGTTTAATATCCCAAATATTTAAGCGATCCTACAACTCAACAACAGAAAGGCAAACAACCCAATTTAAAAATGGGCAAAAGACACGGACAGACACTTTTCTGAAAAGGAAATACAAATGACTCAAAAACATGAAGAAATGCTCAACTTCGCTGGCTATTAGGAAAATGCAAATCAAAACCACAATGAAATATCATCTCACACCTACCAGAATGGTCATTATCCAAAAAACAGAAAATTACAAGTGCTAGAGAGGATGTGGAGAAAGAGGCACACTTATTTACTGTTCATGGGAATGTAGAATGGTGCAACCACTCTGGAAGACAGGGTGGAGGTTCCTCAGAAAGCTAAGTACAGATCTGCCATATGACCCAGCTATTTCATTGCTAGGTATATACTCAGAGGAACTGAAATTTAAGACACAAACAGACATTTGCAAACCAATGTTTACTGCGGCAATATTCACAATTGCCAAGAGATGGAAATAGCCCAAATGTCCCTCAATGACCAAATGGATAAATAAACTGTGGTACATACACACGAATATTACTACACAGCTCTAAGACAGAACAAAGACACAGAACATATAACAACATGGATGAACCTTAAGAACATTATGTTGAGCGAAGTAAGCCAGAAACAAAAGGACAAATACCGTATGGTCTCACTAACATGAACTAACATTAATGAGCAAGCTCTGAGAGTTAAAAGCTGATAACACAGGCTACCAGGAGAGAGAGAGAGGGTAGTGATCGGCATTTGATGCTGAAGGACTACAGAATATTCAGCAGGATTGATTGTATAGATCCAGAAACAGATGGCAGAATACTGTGTGACGGTAGCACAATATTGTAAGTACAGTGAACAAAGATGTCTGTGAGTAAAGCTGAAAGATGTGGGACAGGAGCATGTATGACACCAGAGGTAAAGATATATGATAAAGACTGGGACTGTATAACTTAGAAAAACTGGAGTGGTCAATGACTGTGACTAAATATACAAATATAAAAATGTTTTTACATGGGGAAAAGCAAATCAATGTCAACCACTGCAGAGTACTGAAAAAGGGATGGTACTGGGGAAAAAATATAATCAAAGCAAACTGGAGTCTATGGTCAACAGTAACATTGTAATATGCTTCCATTAAATGTAACAAAGGCAATATACCAAAGCTTCTCTTGCTTTAATTGAGCATGTTATATAATTACATTTTCTCTGCTTTATTAACATATCAATTATACATAGTTTAAAGTCTTTTAGTGGTTGCCCTTGAGTTTGCAATATATATTTAAAACTCTAAGTCCACTTTCAAATAACAATATACCACATTATGGATAGTGCAGTCGTAACAGAGTATTCCCAATTCCTCCCTCCCATCCCTTATTGCTGTCATATATTGCTGTCATACATTTCATTTAACCATAAGCTACATCCATCTAATATATTGTTGCCATCATTATTTTGAACATACTGTTATCTGTTAGATCAGCAGAATAAGAAAAATAAGAGTTTACTTTACCTTCATTACTTCATTCCTGAAATCTCTTCCTTTTCTTATGTAGCCTCAAGTTTTGCCCCCCTCATAATCCTTCTTCCTGAATAACTTCTTTTAACATTTCTTGCCAGGCAGGTCTACTGGTGACAAATTCCCTCAAATTTTGTTCCACAAAGTCTTTACTTCTCTTTCATTTTTGAAGGATAATTTCACTGGATACAGAATTCTAAGTTGGCTTTTTCTTTCAACAATTTAAATATTTTGCTTCACTCTCCTCTTTCTTGCATCATTTCTGAAGAGAAGTCCAATGTAATTCTTATCTTGTTCCTCTTTAGGTAAGGTATTATTTTTTCCTCTGGCTTCTTTCATAATTTCCTGTTGTCTTTGATTTTCTGCATTTTGAATATGATTTACCTCAGTTTGAATTTTTTGGTATTTCTCCTGTTGGGTATTCTCTGAGCTTCCAGTATTTGTGGTTTCATGTCTGCCATCAATTTTGGAAAATTCTCAGACATTTATTACTTGAAATATTTCACCTGTTCCTTTCTCTCCTTTTCCTTCTAGTATTCCCATTACACATATGCTACATCTTCTGTATTAGTCCCACAGTACTTAGATATTCTGTTCCTTTTTTTTTTTTAATTTTATTTTGAAATAAATTCAAACTTACAGAACAATTGCAAAAACAATACAAACCCCATATACAGAACTCCAGCATACTCCTTCCCCCCTCCCGATACCGTGATCCACCAACTTTAACATCCTGTCACACCACCATTTCTTTCTTTCCCTCCCTATCCATCATCCATCATCTACTACTCTGTCTTCTGATATTCTGTTCCTTTTTATTTTTCCTCCAGTCTTTTCTTTTTTTGCTTTCCAGATTGGTCTTTCCTCTTTTTGCCTTTTCAAGTTTCTATTGACATATCCTCAAGCACACTGATTATTTCCTCAGCTATGTCCAGTCTACCAATGAGTCCAAATGCATTCTTCATTTCTGTTACAGACATTTCCTTTTGATTCTTTCTTAAAAGTTTCCATTATATTACCCATCTCTTTTTGCTGTCCGCTTTTACCATTAGAGCACTTAGCATATACATCACAGTTATTCTAAATTCTCAGTGTGATAGTTCCAAAATGTAATATCTGAGTCTGATTCTAATGCTTACCCTAACTCTTCAGACTGTGTTTTCTTTTAGCATGCCTTGCAATTTTTCACTGAAAGTGGACATGATGTGTCTGGTAAAAAGAATTGAGGTAAGTAGGCTTTTAGTGTGAGGGTCTATGTTGAGCTAGGAGATAGGCTGCATTTGTTGTTTGCTATAGCTGAAGGTGACAGAAACTAAAATTTCTTCTGGTGTCCTTGCTTTGTTTTTCCCTTTGTCTTTGGGTTTCCTTAGAGATTCCTTCTTAAATAGGGTCTCAGTGTTGCAGTTCTCTCCCATTGCAATTCCCTATACTATAGCACTTCTGACATGGTTGTAAATGTGACGGGAGGAAGAGTTCTATAATCCTATGATTAATTCTCAGTCTTTCAGTGAACCTGAGCCCCTAGTCTGTAGCCTCACAAGTATTTACCTCTCTCTCTCTCTCTCTCTCTCTCTTTTTAACCCCTTAGGGGAGACATAAGGACTAGAGGGGGCTGGAGTTGGATATTTCCCTTTCTCATAACTCTTGACAATCCAAAATGATAAATATATACCAGTAGTCTTATGAGGATTTTGCCAAGATTATATGATTCAATGACATAAATTATTAGGAAGGAATACAATCAAGAATATGTGACCTTAGTTAAACATCTGAGTCCTTTTCTTTTTCCTAATTAGAAGGGTATTAACTACACAAATCAACAAAATTTTATTACTAACAAAACACCAAAGCATATAATTTTTTTGCCTCCTTATTTCCTTTCTTTCCTCATTTCATGACATTTTTAACAAGTTCTGCTCTTTTTCATTTCACTCTAACTCAAAATGTACTCCAAGAATAGAGCACAGAAACGTCTAGCATGGTGTAGTTCTTTTGGTAGCAGGAAGACTTATACAGTATAATAGTAGTTCTCAACTCGGTGGTTAATTCATTCAACCAGTATTTTTTGTTCACATTGTGAGCATTTGAATTTGTTACCAACAGTTTAAATAAAAAATATGTGAATTATATTTAATAAATTAGAGCAGATTAGGGGTTATTCATATAATATCACTCATTAATATGGCTTCTTAAATGGGAAAGAAGAGGATTTATAGCCTAGATTTGGAAATCGCTCACAACTCTAAATCCCTATTAAATATACAGCAGCTTATAATTTTTCATATGTGAACTCATCTATCCTAAGTCATAGCAGAAAAAGCCGAAATCTTTCAAAAATAAAGCTTAACAATAACCCTTTTTAGTGACCGGTAGGGATATTCAAAGAATAATGGGAGGCCTAGATTTATCAAAAAAAAGTATGAGTTTTAAAATGCATATATTAAGAAAAACTGGTGTACTATCTAACACAGGTAAGAGTTGTCACACTGATGTTTTTTAGGAAAAGGGTTAGCTTACAAACATAATCCCAGGTCTACTTCATCTATGCTGCATATATTGGAATGATCTAAGGAGACGTCAATAGATAAAATGAGTATGTAGGGGTGGTATACTTCTCTACTTAACACAGAACAACAGGTTAAGAAGACTATTGTTCTTTTTATTCCAAAGGAAAACTATAAAGATCCTAATCTGAATCAACCTGTATAAAACATAAATAAAGTCAAGGAGTCATAATCTTTAGATGTGGCTATATGTTCCCACACAATTTTGTGGTTATTTTATGAAGTGACTGAAACTGTTCCCTCTTTCAAAGGTAGGAAATAAGAGGTTATCCTGAGGTCAGTACCTTTAATGTGGCTCTTGATTTAAATTATGTTAACTTGCTTGCTACAAACATCACATAAGAAGACTCCTATAAATTCATGGGAAAAAAAATACTTTAAAAAATCATTAATAAGATTTTAGGTAATGTTCCAGTTTGCTAATCCTGGGTTGTGTCCCAACTCCTCTCTCAGCTCTTGTGCATTTTTGGTTCTTTCTCCCAGGATGTCTATCTCTAAGCACCTAGGGGTCCTGTCTTAGCATACCCTGGGGCAAACTCTGGGCTTCATCTCTTAGCTAAACATCCCTCTGTCTTCATCTCCAAGTATGTCTAAGCATCAGCACCAGCCATGTGCCTTCCCAGCTAACAGAGGTTTTCTGGACACCACTGGCCATCCTTCAGTGAAGGTACCCTATCGTTCATGCCTTAGTTGGACACTTTTATGGCCTTAGGTCTGTAACTTTGTAATCAAATAAATGCCCTTTATAAAAGACAATCCATTTCCAGTATTTTGCATAACAACAGCCTTAGCAAACCGGAACAGATTTTGGTACCAGGAGTGGGGTACTGCTGAGTTTGCAAATACTAAACATGTTGGAATGGCTTTTTTAAATGGATAAGGGGGAAATTCTGGAAGAATTGTGAGGAGCTTGATGGAAAAGACCTAGATTGCTTTGAAAAGACTGCTGATAGAATCATGGACTCTAAAGATAGCGCTGATGAGGCCCTGAACAGAAATGTTGATTGTGTCATTGCAAACTGACAGAAAGGCAATCCTTGTTTTAAAGTGCTGGAGAATTTGGCAAAATTGAGTCCTGGTGTCAAATGGAAGGCAGCATTTAAAAGTGACAAGCTGGGACACTTAGCTGAAGACATCTCCAAACCACGTCGAAGACATAGCCTGGTTTCTCCTTGCAGCTTATAGTAAGATGACAGAGGAAATACATAAACTGAGAACTGAACTCATGGGTACAAAGAAACCAGAAACTGATAGTTTGGAAAATTCTGGGCTTCCAGAAAGTGAGACCCCAGAGGCTACAGCCCCACATGAGGATTTAACCAAACATGGAACCAGACAGCCATTTCAGTACAAGCCAGGATTGGAGATGGAGTTATTCAGAAAGGATTTGTGGAAACTCCTGCTGTCTGATGGTTTTGACCCTGTGTGCTTCATGCCAAGCCAACAAATTTTTTGCAAAACCTGTATAAATGGAACCACTGCCAGTCTGGATGGGAGAGGATGGAGAAGGAACAAATTGACGGAAAAAGTTCTTCAAAGACAGAACAATGGAAATTGAGGTCTGGAGTCAAGAAATATCGGGCAAGGAGAAAAGAGCAACCCATGCATGTGGAAAGGGTGAGTTTGCCCCAGAGGTCGAGGGTGGGCCTTCCGCCTCGATACTGCCAATCCAGACCTCAAGAGGGGGTGGAGCACGTTCCCCCAGATTGGGGAGAACCTGGCCACCACCTCACTGTTTGGAGAGGGGAGAGCCTTTGCCCTGGAGAGGTAGAGTCCGGGTGGCACTCCCATGTTTAAAGAAGGTGGGGCTGAGAGGAAGGTGGTTTCCTCAATGCATGGATATGTTGGAAGATTCTCCTCAGCGTCTCGAAGGGAAATGGCTGCTGCGAAGGCCCTTAAAAAGGGTTGAACTCCTGCTCTCTCAGGCCCCAAGGATACAACAAGGTTCTATAAATGACTCTCAGACTAATGAATCTTGCCCTCTAAGTTTTTGGAACTCTGTTGGTCCAGTGACCCTGTTTCTCTATGGCAATAGGAACACTTATCCTATGACTGTTCCTCCTTTGTATACTGGAAGAAGATAACTTGTTTTTAGTTCCACAGGTCCACAGTCAGAGGAGAATGTTAAGAATCTGTACTTAACTACACTGTGATGGAATGAATGTATTTTTGCATTTGGAAAGAACATACCTTTCTGGGGTCCAGGGGGTGGAATATGCCAGTTTGGATATAATTATGCCCCCCAGAAAAAGCCATGTTCTTTAATACAATCTTGTGGGGACAGATGTATTTATTCTTGATTAGGTTGAAACCTTTGGATTAGGTTGTTTCCTTGGAGATATGACCCATCCAACTGTAGGTGATAACTCTGATTGAATTATTTCCATGGAGGTGTAGCCCTCCCATTCAGCGTGGGTCTTAATTAAATCACGGGAGCCCTATAAGACCTCAGACAAAAGGAGCTCAGTGCGACAACTGAGAGAGACATTTTGGAGACGGTCACTGAAAGCAGACTTTTGCTGACGCTTTGGAGATAGCAGCCCCGAGTTTGCTCCAGAGAAGCTAAGAGAAGAGAAAACACCCCAAGAGCAACATTTTGAAGAAAACACAGGAGCACAGAGAGGAGCTGGAACACAACCTGGGATCAGCAGACACCAGCCATATGCCGTCCCAGCTAACAAGGGTTTTCTGCATGCCATTGGCCTTCCTTCAGTGAAGGAATACTCATGTCGATGCCTTAATCTGGACATTTTCATGGCCTTCAGACTGTAAATGTGTAACCGAATAAACATCTTTATAAAAGCCAATCCATTTCTAGTATTTTGCATGACGGCAGCATTAGCAAACTGGAACAGGCAATATACATTCTAACTACTAAAAGATCTGGGCTTTACTGATTTTCAACTCTTGTGTAAGACAAAGTAATACAATGCGCTTTAAATAACAAGGAAATAAAAACAAAATTAAATTTGTCACATTATATATTTTTCAGTATTCATTTTTAAATATAGTATAAGATCTCTGTGAGACTACTAGAAGTTAAAATTGTCAAGGAAATATGTTTTCCCTTTTATATGTACTTTATAATAGGAAAAGTAGTTAATAAGTATCATGTGCCAATCTGTTCCAGCACTTTGTTTACATTAACTCACTATCACAATGACCCTTTAAGGTTACTAAAATTAATCCCATTTTACATATAAAGAAACTTAGACACTTGAGTTAAAAACTCCTAAGCAGAGGAGCCAACTGTGTTTATGCTCTTAACCACTACATGATATTACACAGAATAGGATTTAAGCACATAACTTCACTAAAAAAAAAATATTCATCAGTTGAGTGCTTGATAGTTTTCTTTCTAGGTGTTATAAAAAATCAGTGGTTAAGAAATGAGGAAAAACTAATCTTTCTTTCCTTATTCTTCTTCTCTACCCAGAGAGAACTGGGTGTTTCCTACACTACGCTCTCATACTCTCCAAAAATATCTCTTACATAGCACCTACCTAACTGTAATTAGTTTGAACCACAAGATTATGAACCCCTCCAGAGCAGGAAGGATGTTTTGTTCTTTGTGTTTTACAATCCCCATTACCTAGCAAAGGACCTGGCTCTAAGAAGGTCCAAGTAAGTGCAGGACAGGAAGAAGAAGGACAGTTTAAAAAACCAGCAATTCTCTAGAGTAACTAATAAACAAGGAAGACACAAATCCTATTAGGAATTTAAGATGTCTTGTAAATTTAATCAACTAGTCTAAATATACGTGACAAAATTAGGACATAGGTTGTGTTTTCTGGTAACCTCTAACGGTAAGATTCAGCAGCAGTATGTTACTTTAGCTATCTTACTTGAGTCCCATGAAAGCCTTACGAGTAGGTATTGTTCTCGCCATTTTACAGATGAGGAAACAGGTTCACAAATGTTCAAAAATTTGCCTGAGATTACAGAGCCAGCAAGCCTTGCCATTTCTAACTGGGAAGGAGGATGGGGGTTGTCTAAGTGACTTAAAAAAAGAAAAGAAAAAGAAAAATGAGTGATTGGGAATAGAATTAAAATCTAAAGCTCTAAGATATTCATAGTAAAGAATACCTGGCCCTAGATTAGAGAAATGGAATTTGGTGAGTTACTACAACTTGATACAAATAGCCCATAAGAACATCCAATTGGGTGGTGGGGGTTGGGGGAAAGGTCAAGGAAACGATTAGGACCCAATTTCATTTTGCTCTAAAGCTAAGGTATTCCAAGTATTCCAAGTATGGGTCTTCTAAACTGATGTACCCACCAGGATAAAGTGGACTGGGAAAACAAAAACCTCCCGGGTTCCACCATATTATAAGCTCCTTAAGAACAAAAACAGTTTTTAAATCTTTGGTTCCCACTCTATCCCCATCACATTACTCACATCCCCCCCAAAAAAACTGTTAAATCTAGTCAGATTATCTCTCATTGTATCTAAATTAAAACACCATTTTGCTCTCTAATCAGCATAAAAGGTTCTACAGTACCACATCACCTCAAAACGAACTGAAGAGGAGTGTCAACCTACAAAGCTGAGATCTGATCTGTCCACATGGTGACACAGGACAAGCCCACTGATGTAAAAATATCCTATGAGGTCCAGCTAATCTCTCCTTCACCCTTTTAACTACCTCCTAACTCCAACAGTAAAAAATAGAAGCTTAGGGACCTCTTTAACAGAAACAATTAAGCGAAAATATACACTTGGAGTATATTTAAAAGGTCACATTCTTTTATTCATTTAAACTTCAATTGCTTTCAAAAATATTATTTCAATCCTGTATCATATGACACTTCCAATTACCAAACACAAAATTATGTTTGCCTTTTTTACCTTTTTTAAGTACAAGATTCACAGAATCTCCTACTTTCTAAATATTCGTGTGGGTTTCAATGAGACTGTCCTTAGCATACCTGGAACAAGATAAATATGAATTTGCTCTTTATGTTTAAAAAAAGAATGTGCGTAGGCAATTGTCTAGCCGTTCTCTCCAAGAGACATGAACTGGACAACTGAATGTGCTGCTTTGTCATTCTGTAATTTGTGAGACAATAATTATTTATTACATCTTTTAAAAACTAATATTTAATTAAAGACTTCATAAGACGAATTCTACTGGATAGTGGCCAACTGGCCTCCACAACCGTGGAAGACTTGGCAACATATTAAAAATGCCAGGACTCTTCAACCTCCTAGTAAAGGTTTTCTTTGCAGAAAGGAGAAGCTGTTTAAGAAAAAGATCATTCTCTTATGTAGTTAGACAGTTTGGAATACTGGAAAGGTCTTCCCAGGGCTGAATCATATACTAGTTGATCTAAAACTTTAAAACTATCCTCACCTTCAGAAAAGCCTTTCTGTAATTCTGGAGGAAAAATAGAAGCCCTAATCCTCCATCATATTACTTGCCAAAAGGAAAATTAGAAACTGCTCACTCACCATAATCCTAAGAGAGAGACGATAACAATGAGACAGTTAACAAGTACACTTTACTTTATAAGAGCTACAGTATAAATCAGAGTAAAGGATTTTAATCAAAGATTAAGAAGAAAATTTGTACCTGACTGAACTACATAGCCACCACTTTGCTTTGTTACAAAGGTTATAATTTTTATTTCTAGCATTTTTCTGTTCTATTAGTTCTATCTATTTAGGAAACTTCAGCACATTATAAACAGAAAAATTAAAGCACTGAATTAACACAAAATGAAAAAAAAAGGGTAAAAGATATATACACATTACAAATGAGACTTTATTTTCTCTAAATATTCAAAGGCAGGCCTCCTAAAAGGGTACAGAAACACATGAAAACAGTAATCCCTGAATTACTAGAATTCTGACAGTGTATTATTCTGGCTACCTGAATTCTCCAATAACTGGAAGGAAATTAAACAGATTCTAGTTCATCAAAGATTGACTATCTGGGCCTAGATTCTCTCTTCTTTGCTTCACTATTGCTCACTACCTGTTCAGTCTTGATCTTCAAAAGCTGAGATACCATATTCCCACATTTAATTAACAACTGTAGGGAAATGTTAATTACATACAATTTTGACTGTAGTGATGAGGCACTTCTAGAATACAGGAAGTACACTTTGTGTAGCAGAAATTGAGGCTAAGGGTTTTGGAGAAAGCCTAACCTAGGTTCAAAACTGATTCCTCCATATAAGAAGGATCTGAGTGCAAAAGCCAACCTATTTCCTCTTTGGGAAAAAGGAATAAGTAATAACTACCTCAAAAGGATATGAGATACAAATTACAATGTATGTATTGTGACTAGATACTCAATTCAAAGGATATCAGTTCCCTGGTGTACACTTCCAAATTATGATGTTTGTATTATATATTTAAATTACAGGCTACACCCACTGACCCCCTTTCCCCAACCACAGCCAAAATACGAGATTAAATAACTTTAATGAGGAAACATGGGAGCTAAACTGATAAATTATTTCTAAGAAAATATTCTCAATTTCAAATAATTAATGTACAAACAGAATTTCTCACTAGGCAATGCTTGTGTGAATAATGTCATGACAGACTGAATAGTTCTGTGAACAGCTTATATTTTGTACACACACAGAAAAACTGTTAAGTGAAAAGTTGTCACTGGGGTCGACAGCTCTTTCTTCACCTGGGCAACTACAGCTTCATGTTCTCACTCTGCTCCTTTTCAGCCACAGCTCCAGAGATTACTCCCAGTGAGTGCTTCACCACCTCGAGTAAATTATTTGTAGTTTCTATTCTCTTCAGATATTTTGCTCAGGCCGCTTTGCTTTGCACATGTACATCCCTCTACCAAGAATAACCTAGCCCCTCTCCCTCTCCATTGCAACCTCTGCCCTCTTGGAAAACTACTATTCCTTTAAAATTTTGTTCAAATACCCCTACTTCCCAGAAAGAGCAAGAAGAGCAGGGAAAGAGAGGGACTAACTAATTTACTTCTCCACAGAACTGAAAGTAAGTTAGATCAGACAGGCTGAACACCAAAGTAGTAAGCTTAGGAGTAGGTGAGAAGGACAGGAAAGGACACCATCAGAAGGAACTGAAGGAGCACAGCAAAGCAACCCAGAGCTGCAGCCACTCCAACGGCAGCAGGAGGAAGGTACATATAGTTAGGTCTATTTCTATGAATAAATGTATGCTTATCCATCTCAATCCTGATTTACCTAACTAAGGCTTTCTCCATCTCTGCACCAAATTCCTACCAATACTGCTGAACAAACTTACACAACAAAGCAGTTCTGATCAGCAAACCTAAACGGGCCTCACCACTGGTCAACAATCCTAACATATTTCTCTACTGAGCTTGGTCTCCATCTCTCCCCAATGTCTTATTTCAAATCCACAATTACATGACTGCTCCCCTGACCTACCATCACCGCTGCCACCTCACAACTTCAAGGAAAACACAGAAGCCTAGATGGAAATTTCCTCAAGTTTCCTACACCAATTTCTCTACCTCTCCATTCCTACCCCTATCCTATGAGTTTGAACAGTCCCTCATCATCCTAAAAACATTTTCTAGTGAAAACCAATATCCTGGTTTTCTTCCAATCTCTCTGGCCACTCTCCTTTGCAGGTTTATCTTCCCCACCCCCACCCCCCTTCCACCTCAGTAAGGCCACTAAGTACTAGAATCTTAAGGCCCAAGCTTCTTTCTTCTCACTGTATGTTCCTCCTTAGACAAGCTCATCCTTGCCCATGGCTTCAACAGCATCTATAAGATAATTCTCACATTTCTAACTCTGATCCTGAACTCTTTCCTTAGCTGCAGTCTCATATATCCAACTGCCTACTTGGGTTTCTCAAAGACACATTAATCTTCAAAGTTAGCTGTTATTCTTCAGGGAAAGAAGTTCCAAATCAAACCCCAAGAGAATGTATTAAGCCTCCATAGATGGACCCAAGAATCAGAGTTGTTATAAAAACATTTTTAATTTTATTGTGGTTCTGAAAGGGCAGTGAGAACTGAAATCATATACATCAACAGTTTAAACTCCATATTGATATTACTATTCGGCTGTCTTGCTCAATATGACTTTACTATTCCAGGAAACTCCTGCTCAAGAAGATAAAAGTTGCAAATAACGCCATTGTTCACTTCAGGAATTTCTGCCAAATCCCATAAAAACGAACATTAGACTATTCAAACTTTTCAATAAACGGTGGCAAATGATTGTTTACTCCCCAGGACACTTTGAAACTCTCCCTCTAAACCCTTGCCTTGTTGCCTCCATCTATCCTAAACTATCTACCACAATCCTTACCTAAACCCAATCAAGCCCCCACCCCTGCCACACTGAAATACCTACCTTAAAATGGACTCCAAGCCCTCATAAATACCCCAACTTTGCTTACCACTTTATTCTTCCTTCCCTCTACTCACCCCTTATCCAGATGATATCAAGACTCTATAAAGGTAGGGTACCCCTTTGCTGTAAGTGATAAACTCAAAAGGTTATTCTGGGTGGTAATTTTTCCAGGAGCCAACATACAACAGCAGTATGAGACTGCTCCCCAAATGTCTGTTAAAATTCAGTTCAATAATATTTGTGTCATCAAAAGAAATGTGGGGAAAATATGAATACCTTTACATAAAGTTAATGATAAATAATAACTCTACATTAGGAAGCATCCACTGACACAATAGGCCCCAGTTTCTTAAAGAACAGGATGGCCAATTGGCCCACTAAGTCAATTTCTAAAGAACAGCAAATAAAGAGATTCCTAATATCAGAGCGACCATAAAGCCAATGAGGAGTTCTAAGGAAGGTAGAAGATAAATCACAGACAGATCTAATAATCCCAGCAGATTACCTTTTGAAAATCAGGATGGGGAAAACAATGAACTGACATATGATTACTCCACAACACTAATAATCAGTAGAAGAAAAAACTATAACAGTGTAAAGAAATTTTAGAGGCGTTTCAATACTGTGAAGTCATTTTTTAACCACAATTTGGAATTCAAATACAAGAAAGTGTTTAACATATTTTTTTTAGAAAGTTGAGACGTTTTTTCATTATAACCACCAAAAGAGTAAATGCATAAATCTTCAAAGAACTAAAGGAAAACATAAAGAAAGAACAAAAGGAAATGAGCAAAACAATGAATGAACAATATGAGAATTTCAATAAAGAGATAGAAATTTGAAAAGGGAACCAAACAGAAATATTGGACTTCAAGACCCCAATAACTGAAATGAAAATTCTCTGAAGGGTTTCAACAGCAGATTGGAGCTGGCAGAAGACAGAATCCATGAACTTGAAGGCAACTGAAATGATTCAGACTAAGGAGCAAATAAAGAAGAATGAAGGAAAGGGAACAGGGCCTAAGAGATCTGTGGAATATCATCAAGCATACCAATATACGCATTATGGGAGTCCCAAAGGAAGAGAAGGAGAAATAATGGTAGAAAACTTCCCAATTTAACAAAAGACATAAATACGCACATTTGAGAAGCCCAAGGAACCCAAAAGGATAAACTCAAAGAGAACTACACCTGGACACATAGTAGTTAAACTGTTGAATGTCAAGGAAAAGGAGAGAAAACTGAAAAGCTGCAAGAGAAAACAAATGTTAATGCATAAGGGAGCCCAATAAGATAAAGTACCTATTTCTTATCATAAACTATAGAGGCAAGAAGACAGTGGGAAGAAATATTTAAAGTGCTGAAAGAAACTAATTACCAATCACAAATTTTAAATCCACAGAGACTCTCTTTCAAAAATAAGGGAGAAATGAAGACAAAACCTTATAAACAAAATGTGTCACCACTAGACCTTCCCTAAAAGCAATGCTAAAGGGAATTTGTCACACTGAAAGGAAGGACACTACACAGAGGATGAAGGTGCCATGAAGAAATAAAGATCACCCATAAAGATAACCATATGGGTAATTACAAATGCTAATACTGCTATACGGTATTTTTTGGTATTTAACTCCACTTTTCATTTCTTACACGTACTAATATGCAAATGCATAAAAGAATGATAAATCCATACGTGGGACATACAATGTACAAAGATATAATTTGTAACAAGTACAACAAAAAGGTGAGGGATAGAGGAACTGAGGACTATCTATGTGTATACAAGTGATACTAAGTTGGTATCATATCAATCAGGATTGTTATAAGTTTTGGATGTTAAATTTAAGAAGCAGGATAACAACAAAGGAAATATATGAAAAATATATCCAGAAAGATATGAGAAGGGAGTCAATCGTAAAATACAAAAAACACATAAATATTAAAGTACACCTTAACAGAAGAATTGAGAGGCAAAAAAGGTAACAGGACGAATGAAGACCATGTAGCAAAATGTAGCAAAATGGCAGAAGAAAGTCCGACATTACACTAATTACTTTAAATGTGAATAGATCAACTCTCCATTCAAAAGGCAGAGATTGGCAGAATGGATGAAAAAGCATGACTCAACTATATGCTCTTTACAAGAGACTTACCTTAAATGCAAAGACACAAGTAGGGAGAAAGTGAAAGGATGGAAATAGTATGCAATGCAAATAGTAACCAAAAGAGAGCTGGGGTAGCTTTACTAATATCTGATAAAATAGACTTTAGGTCAAAAGCAGTTATGAGGGACAAAGAAGGTCATTAAATACTGCAAAAGGGGTCAAATCAACAAGAAGACATAATTATAAATAGATACACACCTAACAGCAGAGCTCCAAAATACATGAAGCAAATATTGACAGATTTGAAAGGTGAAATAGATGGTATTACATTAATAGCAGGAGACTTCAAACACCACTTTCAATATGGGCAGAATAGCTAGAGAGAAAACTGATGAAGAAATAGAGGACTTAAACAGTACTATAAAACAATTAGACCTAACAGACATAGATTGAACACTTATCCAACAGCTGCAGATACAACTTCTTCTCTAGTGCACATGGGTCATTCTCCAGGACAGGCAATATGTTATGTCTCAATAAATCAAAAAAATAGTGAAACTACACATTGCATCTTCTCCAACCATAATGGAATGAAGCTAGAAATCAGCAACAAAGAGAGAATTGAGAAATCCACAAATATATGGAAATCACACAACACACTCAAACAACTATTTGGTCAAATTTGAAAAATCACAAGGAAAATTAAGAACTATCTTGTGGCTAATAAAAATGAAAGCACAACATACCAAAACTTATGGGATGCAGAAAAGGCAGCAGTGTAGACATTATAGCACAGAACGGTTACATCAAAAAAAAAAAAAAAAAAAAAAAGACTTCAAATCAGAGACCTAACTTCACACCTGGAGTAACTACCAACAGAAGAGCATACTAGCCCCAAAGCAGGCAGAAGGAAGAAAATAACAAATTAGAGCAGAGGTAAATGAAATAGAGAATGAAAAAACCAACAGAGTCAGAAAACATAAAGTTGGTTTTTGAAGGGATCAATAAAATCAACAAACTTTTGCTAAATGACAAAGATAAAGAGAAGGAAGAGGCAAATAACTAAAACCAGAAATAAGACAGGAGACACTACTATGGACTCAATACAGAAATGTTATTACTAGAGGACACCAAGAAAAACTGTATGTCAACAAATCAGATAACCTAGATGAAACGGACAAATTCCTGAAAACACACAAACTACCTACACTGATTCAAGAAGAAACAGAAGATCTCAACAGACCAATAACAAGGAAAGAGATTGAATCAGTCATCAAAAACCTCTCAATAAAGAAAAACCCAGGACAAGATGGTTTCACTGGTGAATTTTACCAAATATTCCAAGAAGAATTAATACCAATCCTGTTCAAAGTCTCCCAAAAAACTGAAGAGGAGGGAATACTTCCTAATTCATTCTATGAGGCCAGCATCACTCTAATCAAAAGACAGAGAAAGATACAAGAAAAGAAAATTACAGACCAAAATGCCTTATGAATATAGGTGCAAAAAATCCTCAATAAAATACTAGCAAACTGAATCCAACAGCACTTAAAGGAATTATACACCATGATCAAGTGGGATTTATTCCACAAATGCAAGGGTGGTTCAACATAAGGAAAATCAATTACTATAACACACCACATTAATAAAATGAAGGAATAAAATCACTTACCTCAATTAGGGCATGTGCCAGTCTGAATGTATATGTGCCCCAAAACGCCATTATCTTTGATGTAATCTTGTGTGGGCAGACATATCAGTGTTAATTAGATTGTAATTCTTTTGAGTGTTTCCATGGAGATGTGACCTACCCAACTGTGGGTGATGACTCTGATTAGATAATTTCCATGGAGGTGTGGCCCTGCCCATTCAGCGTGGGCCTTAATTAGTTCACTGGAGCACTACAGCCAAAAGGGACACTTTGAAGAACGCACACTTGAAGAACGCACAGGAGCTGACAGAGTAGCTGCAGCTGAGAGCCAGTTTGAGGACGGCCATTGAAAGCAGACTTTTGCTCCGGAGAAGCCAAGAGAGGAAAAATGCCCCAAGAGCAACTAAGAGTGACATTTTTTGAGTAACTGCAGCCTAGAGAGGAATGTCCTGGGAAAAAGCCATTTTGAAACCAGAACTCTGGAGCAGATGCCGGCCACGTGCCTTCCCAGCTAGCAGAGGTTTTCCAGACGCCACTGGCCATCCTCCAGTGAAGGTGCCTGATTGTTGAACACTTTATGGACTTAAGACTGTAACTGTGTAACCAAATAAACTCCCTTTTATAAAAGCCAATCCATTTTTGGTGTTTTGCATTCCGACAGCATTAGCAAACTAGAACAGTGCAGAAAAGGCATATGACAAAATCCGGCACTCCTTCTTGATTAAAAAACATTTTAATAAACCAGTAGTAAAAGGAAACTTCCTCAACCTGATAAAAGGCATATATGAAAAACCCACAGCTAACATACTAAATGGTGAAAGACTGAAATCTTTCCCTTTAAGATCAGAAACAAGACAAAGATGCCCACTGTCAACATTATTTAACATGATACCGATCGTTCTAGCCAAGGCTAATAGGCAAGAAGAAGAAATAAAAGGCAACTAAATTTGAAAGGAAGAAGTAAAGCTTTCCCTATTTGCAGATGACATGATCCTAAATACAGAAAATCTTGAAAAATCCACAAAGGCTACTAGAGCTGAGAAACAAATTCAATACTTCCGGCAAAGTGAAGCCATGCATTCTGGGTGCAACATGGAGGCAACCAGTGGAACTGATGAGTTGGTGAGACACTGCTCAGGGGTCAGCCTGATAGAGATAGCTTGAGCCATGAGAGCAATGCAGTATGCTGAAGTCTACTACAAGCTGATTTCATCAGTTGTCCCACAGTTTCTTAAACTCACCAAATCAACTGAGTCCTAGGAAAATGTTGAGAAACTCAGGATAGTAGTATTGAACCCAGACAAGCTCAAGTCAGAATCTGCTAATGAAAAGTATAAGTCTGCTTGAAGTTTGATGGGATTGTAGAAGACAACTTCAAGTATGGTACTTTGCTGTGACTAGATTACTCTCAGGATTACACTGAAAAAAATACCATCTTTGTCCCCAGAATACAATTTTTTCCGTTGAAACTGCTCGAAACCAGGAAGGTTATAACAAAGAATTCACACCAGTGTTCAGGACAAAGGAGAGGAAAGAGCTGACAATGGAAGAAAAGAGCTGACAGAGAAGGAGAAAAAGAGAAAGCCAACAAAGGAGGAGAAAAAGAAAAAGAAACCAACAAAGAAACCAACAAAGATGGTGAATTAGCTGTGTCAGGAAGACAGGGGGCAGCACTCTAGAAGCTGTAACTCAACTAAGCCTATAAGTACCACACTGCTATTTGTACAGTCCCCTTTGATTAAATGTATGTCTTCATGCAAGTGAAGAATGTGCAGAAAGACATCTTCTGGCCTAATAATCAGGTCATTAGGCTAGGGAAACGCAAATCAAAATCACAATGAAATACCATTTCACACCCACTAGAATGGCTACTATTAAAAAAAAAAAAAAAAAGGAAAATAAACAAGTATTGGAGAAGATGTGGAGAAATAGAAATAGTCTTTCATTGTTGGTAGGATTGTAAAATGATGCAACCCCTGTAGAAAACTGATTGGCAGTTCCTCAGAAAGTTAAGTATAGAATGACCATATGACTGAGCAATCCTATTTCTAGGTAAATACCCCAAAGAATTAAAAGCAAGGACTCAAATATTTTCACACTGATGTTCATAGTGGCATTATTCACAATGGTCAGAAGATGGAAGTAAATGACATGTTCATCAGCAGATGAATGGACAAATAAAATGTGGTGTATACATACAATGGAATACTATTCAGCTGTAAAAAGGAACAAAGTTCTGAAGCATGCTACAACATGGATGAACTTTGACATGTAATATTGAGTGAAATAAATCAGGCACAAAAGGAAAATATTATATGATTTCACTGGTATGAAATAATTAGAACATGTAAATTCACACAGTCAGAAAGTACAATACAGTTTACCAGGGCCCAGGGTATGGGGAGGGAATTAGGAGTTAAAGCTTATTGTGTCCAGAGTTTCTTTTTGGGGTGATGGCAAGTGTTGGCAATAAATGCTGGTGACAGCAGCACAACATCTCAATGTAATCAACACCACTGAATTGTATAAAGCAGTTAAAAGGGGAAATTTTAGGTTGTATGTACATTAACAGAATAAAAATTTTTTAAAAAATAGAACTGTTAAAAAAAAAGAATCTTAGCATTTATGTTAACATAACAAAAATTAAAACAACCACAGAACTGTTAAAAAAAAAAACTTCAGCATTAAAGAAAGGGTGACATTTTTCAATAGTGAAAGGTACACATTAAAAGCCAAGCTTTAAAAAAAGGGCAAGACAGAGGATTGCCTTTTCACTTACAAGTTACAGATTTTTTTCCCAAAAAGTACCTAAAATACAAATATTTTAATCATTTTAAGGTTTCTTGGATGAAAGGGGTTCAGAGGAAAATGGAAATTTAAACAAGAACATTTGGAGATGGGGAAGGAAAACAAAAATCCATACTCATACACTTGCAGGCAAAAATTACTGCAAAATACAATGCTGACTCCACTGCTTTAGAAATGATAAAATGTAGGTAAATAAATAATGATCTTGAAAATTTAACTGATATGAAAAATGTCAATGTTTTAGGACCATATAATAAGAAGTGAGTAATCTGAAAAAGCACCAAGTCTTATAAATTGTGAAAATTCACTTTTAAATGAAGATGTTATCAAGCCATAATATCTGATTTCTAACATAAACAGATCTAGTACTTGTTACATACATATTACTGCAAAGGTATAATTTTAAACTCAATAAAGTGTCCTTAATTTTTAAACTGTCCATAAAGTAGTTTTTATTTAATTACAGTAAATCAAAGTCCCTGGTTAAGTATATACAGAAACCATTGGAGTGACAGGAATGGCATTAAATGGACTGTTCTATTTTTTTTTAATGGAATTTTATTGCGCTCTATTCACACACTATACAATCCATCCAAAGTATACAATCAATGACTCACAGTACCATCACAGAGTTATGCATTCATCACCATAATCAATTTTAGAACATTTTCATTACAAAAAAAAAAAAAAGAGAAAACCCAAAATATCCTCTACCCATTTATCTCCCCCATCATTGACCCCTAGCATTGGTGTGATACATTTATTACTGTTGATGAAAGAATATTAAGATATACTGTCAACTACAGTCCACAGTTTGCAATTAGGTGCGTTTTTCCCCCACATACCACTCTTATTATTAACTACCTGTAATAGTTTCATACATTTGTTCTAGTTCATGGGAGAAATTTTTTATATTTGTATTACTAATCATAGTCATCGTCCACCACAATATAACCCAATATAACACAGTATAACACAATATAACACAGCATATACTACTGTGTTAAATATAGTTCCATGCTTTAACCTCTGTACAACACAAACAGTAAACCCCAATGCAAACCATGGGTTATAGTTAATAATACAATCGTAAAAATATACTTTCATCAATCGCAACAAATACACCACACTTATGCAAGCGGTTAATAACAGTGTAGTACATGAGAAAACAAAACAAAACAAAACAGCAGTCATCACTCCGGCTCAGAGTCCTCCGAGGCAACATGTCTAGTTACAATTTAACAACAGTTTGGCTTTCACCATATTTATTTTTACAGTTGCTTTCTATTTATATCATCTGTAAAACTGCTTTTAAAAATAATTTAAATTTTTAAATTGAGTTCGAGTGAAATATTAAATAATTAACAGTAAAAATAGTACACAGATCTAACAAGAATCACCAAGGCAGCAAGGAGACAACTGAACTTTGGGGAACATTTTTCTAGAGCAACCCCCCTGGGCTCTAAAACTTTTCATCTCATGCTTTTGTGCTTTCTAGGTTTTGCTTGTTAACTTTGTTGCTTTTGCTATTCTCTAGCTTGGATTATGTCTTAAAAATCCCAGTTTTATTTTATTTGACCAAGGAGAAGGGATTTATTTTCATCTGGTTAAGACAAGAATACCAGAGGGGCTCTAGAGGATAGTGGCACAGGCACTCCAACTGACAAGGGAAGGGAAAGATGTGGAGTGAAGTGGATAACTATGAGTAGGAAATTCCAGGACAGTGGAAAGTGCTGTTCCCCTCCCTCCAGACTCAAATACAAGTCTGGTTATTCAATTTAAAAAGAGTATCCTATAGTAGAGGAGAAACATGAAGAGAAAAGCTGAAATTAAAAAAAAAAAAAATTTTTTTAACTTGTCTTTTAAAAAAAGTTATACAATGTAAACGATCAGTTAATTAAAGTTAAAAATCTATTGTTGCAAAATTTCACTGAAAATGGGAAAACTGTGATCACCACATAACTCAGGATGCTGCCCAAATAGTTAAACATGTTGACACTGATGCACAGCCAGAGCTCCTTGGACATAAGCTCCGTTTGGGACTGAAGGAGCCTCTGCCGCCTGCGGTCTATCCTCCTCTGCTCCACATGCCCAGCTCTGTAGAAAGCAGCAGATTCAGCATTCACCTAGATCTGCATGAGCTTGGAACCTGAAATCATCCTCCAGTTTCTCCTGCTGTACCAGCTTCTCCACAATGGGACCCATCAAAATTTTTCTCACCATGGTCCCCAGAATGAAATACCCAGAGATGCTCACACAGGCCCAAGCCAGAATTTGGAAGCACTGACAAGTGTAAATGAGGCTGAACAGGAGGATGATCAGCTTGCTGACCATGCTGCTGAGCTGCTGACAGAAATCGTTCCACATCCTGGCCGATGCACTGGTCCCTGGCCCCAGCCCAAGGAGCATTCCCCATAACAGCCAAGGCTTAGGATCCCATGAACGTGGGAGCCTGGCTGCCAAGTCAGCTCAGGGCAGAGTGCAAGGAGTGTGAGGCCCACCGAGCCTCATGAGCAGCAGCAGGGCCCAGGTGCCTATTCTATTCTTTTGACTACATTTCTGTACTTTACACTTCAGTCTAAAGAACTGGATTTCATCAGGATGAAACTGTATCAGTTAAACCAAATTTTTTACTCTTATTATTGGCCAACATTTTTAGACCTTGAGAAATGCCTATTTTCTTTATATGTGGATACTATAATTTTATATTTCCAATCTATCAAAAAGTCACACAATCTTTGAAGACTATATCCCTTTTCTCTCCAAACAAAAGTCCCAACAATGCCAAGTTATTGCCGCTCTAAATTGGCCTGCAAACTGCTTCTAGATTATTCTCAAACACTGTGTACCTGTATCATGCAGCTCCAATATTCAAAACTATTCATGGCTTTTTGTTTTCTACTACATTAAAATTTATTCCTAATTTTTTTTTTAGGCGATGACTAATCTGACACTAATTTACTAATTCAGTGTCATTTCTCCTAACCCACTGCTTCATGCATTCCATTAAACAACATATAATTTGGAGGAAATACAGAAATGAAAAAAGTAATAGTCCCTCTGGAGCACAAAGCCAGCCCAAAAGGGGAGAGAGCTACAAACAATTAATCACAATACAATGTATTAAGTGCTAGAGCGGACTTAAATGCTATAATAGAACCACCATAACTCTGTTAAAGTGGATCAAAGACTTCATAATAAGGGATATTTGGCTTTAAACATGAGAATTTTTCTTCATGTAAATGTCACAGCATTGTAATTCCAAGTTTCCTCATCATGGTATCCTAGAATATAGCACAGTGCCCAGTACAGAGTAGACAGGCATACAAACACTGGGTAAAGAGGAAAAAGGGAGGAAAGAAGGAATAGAAGGAGGGATAGACAGACAGACAGATATAAAGAAAGAAAGAAACTAGAAGCAGCAATTCAGGTGAGACATTTCAAAATCTTGACATAATAAAGTGACAACAGAAAAAGATAAATTTAAAAAATATTTGGCAAGTCAAATTTACAGGACTTGATGTAAGTGACTGCGCTGGGGACAGGGGCACATAACAGAAAAACAAAAGAAGCTGCCAAAGTTGGGGAAGATTTCTGGACTGATAAGGCTGATGTGATTCCATTCATTCACTGTGGTTGAGAACAGTGGTAGGGAATAAGAGTTCAGTTTAGGTGAGGGGCCAATAAGAAGCAATTTCTGGTAGATAAAGGAAGCAGAACTCAGAGGAAAGAGAGGTTTCGATTAAAAAGAAAGATGTGGAGATCATTAGCATACAGGTGAAGAGAACAAAGCCCAAAATGGGATGAGAATACACAAAAAACATGCAAAACATGAGAAAAGGATTGTAAAAAGAACATTCCAGACAAGCAATGTTGCTGTTATTTCACAGCAGCTCCAGACAACTGCTCCAGACAACTAAAACTTGTTGAGAGCAGGGGCCAAATTCAACTACATTTTTATAAAATATATAGTGCCTAACACAATGCTGAGGACACAACAAATGCTTTAAAAGTACTTATTGATTGTACCCCCAAATTAATTGAAAGACCAAACTTACCAAGTAAAATAAAGCCATAAATAAAGGATCACTTCTTTTAAAATAATTCAAGAAATAGAACGGGCTCAAGGGATTAAACTCTGCTTAGGAATCCAAAATTTACTTCAGAGTCAATGAAACGCTTCCCTTCCACCAATAGCAATACAAGTCAGTAATATAAAAATACTAAAATCTAGAATTGTTATACTTCAATAAAATGTTTACTTTAAAAATAATAGTAAAAATACACATTAACTAACTTAAAGGAGAATGTCCCTAAATTTGGAGCAATAAGAGCTTTCTATGTTATTACCTTGTCATTGATACAAATGTTAGTATCAATTTTTACCAACCTTTGTTTATATTATTGAACATCATTCACAAATACTAATAAAAAATATTAACCATCAATGGTAAGAAAAGCAGGATTAAATATATGACTTGAGAAGACCAAAATGAGCAACTAATCTAGAATACAAGCAGAGAAAAATTATCCTTGGGTCCTTTCTTCCCATTGTTTACAAAACAAACACACAAAATTTGGAGTATTCTTTCAAGTATTTACACTAACAAGTGCATGAAAGGAAACAAAAATGTGCTATTAAAAGACAGACAAAACTTTTTAATTAACCTATGGAAAACAAAAGAAATAAAGCAAACTTCTTTTCATTATTTTTCACTTTAATAGACCAACCTTCAGATAAAATCAATAACATTTTCTGTTCTTTAAATCCAAACAAGGCTAAGATGTATATTAACAACATTAATTTGCAATTTTTATATCATAAGGGTCAGTTTTCAATATAAAGTTATTACAGTGGTATATAGCTACATATAATAAAAATACAAGATTAAATTTTACACCTTAATAAAAAATTAGCAATACCAAAAACCAACAGGCAATTTTCAATTAATTACATAATTTATTTAGATACATACCTATATAGAGAGAATTTATATAGACATATATATTTACCTTAAGGTAAAATTTTTACCCAATACTAAAGCAATCTACATAGAATGCATTTGGACTATCTTCTCTTTGATGGCAAATGCTTAAATTATGCAAACTAACTGTAACGTGTGTAATCAAAATAAATGCACAAGTAAATATATAAGTAAAAATGAAAGTATATGTACTTGTATCACAAGGTCAAGTATAATTTTTTGTTTTGCCTTCTGGACCCATATTCACTTCTACTTTATGCAGAGCTTTGATAAATCAATGATTAAAAATAAATACACAAATATTTTAAATATCTTTTTAGCACTTGATTTTAATTCATTTTGAGTAACAAATATGTCCTATCTTATACCTTTTTAAATAGTACAATTTTTTATGTAGCAAAACTAATCTTCAAAGCATCAATGGAATTTAAATCTAATTTTTTAGGCGCCTTCCCAATTTACCACTGTTGATAGTCCTCTACAGCAGAAGTTAATACTCACTGTTTACAAATCCCACCATCGTAGAAGCAGTGTAACCTAGTGCTTTGAGTGCCTCAGCTGGAATCTCAGCTTCACCATAGTGGTGGGACCCTAAGGATAATTACTTGACCTGACTTAAGGCTTCTCTCTTCCTCATTTGAAAAACAGGTACAATACCTATATCACAGGCTTATTATACAAAAATAAAATATTTAACAAAAATAACACTTAACATAGTGCCTAGCATAGGAGTACTTAATTAAAGTTAATTTCTTTCAAATATCTTATATAAAAGAATATTTTAAAAAGGAAACTTTGGGGTGCAAGTTAATTTTCACCTCATCCCTATATGCCATGGATCTTTAACTCTAGTTCCTTGTATACAGTTTTCAGTATCATATGTTACTGCAGATCAAAATATTATTTATTTATAGGAGGCACCCGACTTAGATTTACTGGTAGATGTCTATGGAAATCCCAAGTTTGCCAACAGGAAATGAAACAGGATAGGAAAGGTAAGCTACACTCCAATATATTCAATACATTTTTCTAGTCCTTAGCAATTTCTCTTTCCAGGTCAATATTCTGCAGATATTAAAAGTAACCACCAACTAATAAGTCTAGGGGCAAAATAAAGAATCCACTAATGACACTATTGGCTTAATATTGTAAATACTGCATCACAATTTTTTTTTAAAAAGCCAGTCTAATGGGTACTCTCTCCACCAGTTCAAAGAAACTGTCTACATGGTAGGTTGAATGCTAGTCTACAATACCAGGCTTTCAAGTGTTGACAGTTTTTAACCTCACAAAGACTATATAAAGCACGCGTTTAAATGTCATAAACCTATTGTTTATTTTCAACATTTAAAATACAAAATGCCAAAATCACATTATAGAATGCACTTTAAATAACTATTTCCTAATAAAAAGTTCAAGAAAAAATTACCTAATCAAAATTCAAAAGGACCTAAAACTCTTCTTTTGCATGTATGAAAAGACAGACAATTTTTTAAATAGATAAAATACCCTAAAGAATATTTCTATAACTGGGTTTAGCATATATCTTCATTTTTTACAATACAGCAATACATTCACTAAATAATTATTCACCGTGTAAGTATAAATGCTATGTAAAAGAATGCCAGGACATGATGCTGTTATTATATATAAAGACCAGGGAACAGAAATAAAGATTCAAAATGTAATGCTTTAAGGAGAGGCTAAAGCTGCCTATAATTGTGCCTAAGAGTCTCCCCGAGTGCCTCTTTGTTGCTCAGATGTGGCCCTCTCGCTCTCTCTAAGCCACCTCGGCATGTGAACTCACTGCCCTCCCCACTACATGGGACCCAACTCCCAGAGGTGTAAATCTCCCTGGCAATGCAGGATATGATGCCCGGGGATGAATCTGGACCCAGCATTGTGGGATTGAGAAAATCTTCTTGACCAAAAGGGGAATGCGAAATGAAATAAAATAAAGCTTCAGTGGCTGAGAGATTTCAAATGGAGTTGAGAGGTCACTCGGGTGGACATTCTTAAGCACTATATAGATAACACTTTTTAGGTTTTAATGTATTGGAACAGCTAGAAGTGAATACCTGAAACTCAAACTCCAACCCAGTAGCTTTGACTCTTGAAGACAATTGTGTAACAATGTAGATTACAAGGAATGACAGTGTGATTGTGAAAACCTTATGGATCGCACTCCCTTCATCCAGTGTATGGATGAATGAGTAGAAAAATGGGGACAAAAACTAAATGAAAAATAGGGTGGGATGGGGGGGGGTGATTTGGGCGCTCTTTTTTACTTCTATTTTTTACTCTTATTCTGATTCTTTCTAGTGTAAGGAAAACTGTTCAAAAATAGATTGGCATGATGAATGCATAACTATATGGTGGTGCTGTGAACAGCTGATTGTACACCATGGAAGACTGTATGGTACGTGAATATATCTCAATAAAACTGAATTTAATTAAAAAAAGGGGGAGGGATATTTTCAATGACCATTTAACAATTGCTAAGAACTTTTAAAAATTAAGAAAAAAGTCCACAGTAGAAAACTGGGCAAAATAATGTGAACAGGCAATTCAAAGAAAAGCAAATCAAAACGCCAAGGATCATATAAAAAGATGTTGAACTTTACTGGTAGTCAGAGAATGCAAATTAAAATAGTCTGATTCACAAAAATTAAAAAGAATAATGCTCATTATTGGCAGGAATTGTCATGTACTTCTGGTGGAAATATGAATTGTATAAACTTTTTGGAAAACAATCTAGCAATAGCTGTTAATATATAAACATATAAAATATTTAAAAATGCAATGCTTTGTAAATATTCGGCACTATTAGACAATAACAAAGAAAACAGAAGGGTAAAGCAAAAATTTCAGTTTCACATATTTTTTTTAATATAAGGGACATCAATAGCTTCACTTTAATATCTACCTCAGTTGCCATTATAGTTTCTATTGTTCACAGTAAAATAACTGCACTGTTTTTCAGTTAGCACCATTTCACCAATGAAAGCAGAAGAGAACAAATACTGCTGAAAGCAAAGGAAAAAAACAAAAGCTTTAAAGGAGTAAAGAAAATGATTTTATTTATCACCCCTTCCCACCATAATTTTAGGACTGAATCAATACTGGAAACATAAATTTATCAACAAATATATACATTAAAATCTGCTTAATCAACATAAAGAATCCTGTGCTACAGAGAAAAAAAAAATTGACTTTTCTATTTTTTTATAAAACCAATGATTTATGAGAACAAGATTACTGGTGTGCAAAGCTACCAGACACTGAATCTATTCTTCCAATTTCATCTTTCCTTATCTCTCTCTCCCTCTCTCTTTTTTCCTTCTGATAACATATGGCAGACTGTACTATATTAAATATCTTACCTGAAAATTATTTTATTAGGCCTGAACCCAAGGATAAGAATAAATTAAGAATTTTATAGATGTTTCTTTAAGTAATGGGCAAATTAAAATGCTAACAAGATTTTAATTCTACATTTACTTTTTTTTTCTGATTGTAAAGGTACTGTGAAAATTTGTAAAACAAAGAAATGTTTTGTTCTTAAGCACTCATAAATCCCATCATACAGAAACCTCTGTTAACATTTTGGTAGGTTTCCTGCTAGTGAGACATAAATTTTGATGATATAATTAAATACTAACAAATACAGGGGTGTGTGGGGGGGAACAACATATCCTCAATATAGCCTTTCAACAAATATTACATAAAACATCGATTACTAATAAATGACCTGTTAGTTTCACAAAGATCTCCAAAATACATGGCAGGTGGTAGAGGTGGAGTAGGAAGCACCATAAATCAGAAACTCATCCCTAAACTGAAATCCCTTTCACAAATAATTTTCACTGTCAACATTCTAGTGGCAACAAGGAACAAGATGTGACTGTTCTCACAGCCATATCAACATCGGGGTCCCTACATCAAACTGTTTTTTAAAAAAATTTTCTTTCCATTCATATTTCAATTACGTTTTTATTTTCATTTTAAAGAATAATCAAATAATAATGACAAATTATATTTGCATAGTAATTTTGAAACAGATTAAATTCAAAGGCATCAATTTTCTTTGAAGCCCTGCATTCATGAGGTGATTGAGTAGATAAAAGGATAACATCCTCTATATTCCAATATTCTCAGAAACAGGATATAAAGAATATTTCTTTAATATAGCCACATTTTTGTCTTTTGTTCCAACTCATTCTTTATGGAAGTATGAAGATGCCAGAATTAAAGACTGAAATGACTTCATTAACAAAGCAGTACTCCAGCATTTAATAAATAAGTCAACTCCTTAGACTCATAAAAGAACAAAAAACCAAGAATAGTACCTCTACCATTTTTTCTAATCTTAAAATTTGCTTTAATCTTATTTCTAACTTCCAGAGAGGTTTTGCCTCCTCAAGGCACCCTGAAGGTCTTAAACTCTCATTCATTTTCTTCTGCCCAATGATTAGCAAAACAAGTCTAACACATATAGTAAGTCATATTTGTTACTTTGTCTTTCTTACACAAGCGCCTTTGGGGGGGGGGACTTTCAACAAGACTGAGAAAAAGAAACAGCAAAGTTTGAAGAAAGAATTGTCTGTCTTTAAGTCAAGCATTTCCTGGTAAGTGAAAGAAGGTCCGGCAGCCAAGAATACCAAATTTGCCACTTTAATACCTAGAAAATTAATTTAACTAGGTAAGGAGGTGAAAAACATGACCAAAATGATGTGTCTTCGGTGGACATGCTGATACAGAGGAGGAGCGCCACGGATTTCAGTTAAATGCTTTTACCATGTTTGCAGAAGAAAAGCTAATTGTTAATGACCACGTGACACTATAGATCCCAGAAAGGAAAGGGTGGGAGGAAGAAAGAGGAGTTCAAGGCAGTTCAGGGTCAAAACAAGCTCAGGCATCCTGTCATTAGCAAACGTTCTACAAGCTGAAAGCAAAAAATACTGTTTACCCGAAAAGGAGTGGGTGAAAAGAAGGGGGAGAATGAAGGGTAAACCACAGGAGAATCAATGTGGCAGGCAGTGTGGGAGTGATGAGAGGGAGGAAATCTGGAGCTATCCAACTGAGTTGGGGAGCAAAAGCATCGGGCACAAATATGCTGAGAAAAGCAACTGCGACGACGACAATAGTTGGCAGTCCCCAATTTTCCCCTCCTTATTGGTTCTTTGGGCTTCTCACATTCCCTCCATCTCTGCTTTTGACCAGCACTCAGGGGCGTACCCGGCCAGCGAGAAGCTGCCCTGATCTTTGTCTCGGCCCGCTCTCCACGCGCGGGCTCCTCCTCCTGCTCCTCCATGCTCCCCACCCGCGCATAGCCCCGGCGTCTCCAAGGAGCTGGCAGAGCCGCGGCCGCCGCCTGCTCGCCCACCTCCGCGGCCCGGCGCCCCTTCCTTCCCCTCGCGGGCGCGGCGAGGATAACGCAGCCCCACCTCCATCTCCACCCCCGCCGAGGGGACCATTGTGTCTCGGGGGACTTGCTGCCTCTTCCCTCTCTCCTCTCAGGGAGACCGGCCTCCCCTAGAGACCACAACGGCAGCAAGCACCGGAGGCGGCGGCGGGGGCTCGAGGCGCCTCTCGGGAAAGAGCCCGTCAGACACCCATACCCACCCCACCCCCGGAAATGCCTGGGCGACCCGAAAGACGACAGACACACGCGAAACCCCCACGCCGCACCCTCCTCTCTCAACTTCCCGGCCGGGCCTGTGCCTGCGGGACCCCCCACAGCCCCCTCCCCAGCCTGCCCTCCTCCCTCCTCCGCACCCTGCTGCTCCTGCGAGCCTGGGGTCGGACCGGCAGTAGGGGTTAGCTCCGCGCGGCTGCCGGCCACGAACTCACCAGCAAGTACGGGGGCCGCGTCCCGAGGCGAGGCGCCGAGGGAAAGCCGCTCTGCCGACGCCCGCGGCGACCGGATGCAGGTCCGGGTCCCAGTGGCCCGCAGACCGAGGCGCCTCCGAGGCGCAGGCCTTCGCCGCCGCCGCCTTCTGGCTCTCGCCGAGAGTCCGGGGCCGCCGGGGAGGGGCCGCGGGTCCCTCACGCGTTACCAAGCCCCCTGAACAACATGGCTCCCAGGCCGCCGAGCCGTGCGGGCGGCCCACTAATCCCCCTCGGAGAAGTCCGGGCGGCAGCGAGGCGCGCAGGGAGGCGCCGATGCTGGGCTGAGGTGGCCCGCCCGGGCGCTTGCTCCTTCTTCTCCCGGGGCTCTGGGGCCGGACTCTGGAGAGCCGAGAAGACCGCAGGCGGCCGTTTTCGTTCACTGCGTGTGCGTCGCTTTCTCACTCAGCGGCTGCGGCTTGACGCCTCCGCCTGTTCCCCGGAGAAGAGCGAGCGAGCGAGCGAGAAAAAAGACTTTTATTGAAACTATCCAACCAGCAGCAGCGGAGAAAGGCGAGCCGACCGCTGGAGCTTCCCCCACCCCCGCCTGCGCCCCTCGCCAGGGGCAGCGCGACCCCTGCTGGCGGCGGCAGGGGGCGGGGCCGGCGGGTCAGGGGCGGGGCTGGGAGGGGGATCCCCGGGAAACCCCCAGCCCCGAGAACCGGGACTTCTCCTCAAGAGGTGGGAGAATGGCTGGAGGGGTGAGAGACACCACCGGAGTGAGAAGGCTCTAGGCAGTGCCGGTCCACAGCTACTGGGGAAGAGATTTATCTAAGTAATTCAGCCCCTTCATCTCCCCCTCCCTCTTTCCCCAAACAAAACAAAACCTCTTCCTTAAATTATCCAAGTAATTATTGTAAAAGATATCAATGCCACAATTTTCCACTGGCTTTCTAGAGAATTCATGCTAAAGGACCCACACTTAAACATGTTGATTGCTGCAACTTTTCTCCTTGGGTGGGTGAGTGGGTATTAGTGCATTACTGTCATTCATGCATATATCATTTATTCATTTAAACTACAAATTTGAAACATTATTACATACTTGGCAAAATGCTAGTTCCTCAAAGAACTAAGAGTCTAGGTGGGAATGAAAGATATTCAGCAAACAATTATAAAATATGAGCATTATGAGAGAGGAAATACAAGGTACTGTGAGAATAGACAGGAACTACAGTTGCAGCTGATTAGGTTTTGTTTTCTTGGAGGAGGGGGACTTCCCCCGGAGAGGCTGGCCCAGTTTCTGCAAATATTTTTACATTTTTCTTTTTTTCCAGGGGCTGGAAAGCTGTTCAGTGATGAACAGTACAGTGAAACTGAAGACAAGTTCAAGTAATACTGACCCAGTTTTTTCCTCTAATAAGGATAAAAACATAAAGTACAAACAAACATAAACCCCTAGAGGAAGACAATGAGAGGATTGAAAGAAGAGAATGGGGACTGGATGTAGGCAACCTAAACAAGAGAAAAATTTAAAACCACATGAAAGGCCTGGGGAGGTGAGATGTAAATATTTTTCTATTTTAATACCTGGAAGTAAAATTAATACATTTTTAACTCAATTTCAAATCACCTTGTCAACTAAGGATAGAATTGTGACAATTCTGACAATTGTCTTGGGTTCCTGAATGAATCCTTCCCCCCCTAAAAATACAGCCTGCTGACTGATTTCTCTTATTTTGTTGGGCAGAATTTAACGTTATCTCCTGTAATATCCAACAATGATACATGCCAATCAGACTTCTTCCGCCTCTCTAAAATTACCAATAAGTTCGCAACATTTATGCACTACACATTTTTAACACTGGTTTATCATACAGGAATACAAATATATACATTAAGCTTTCCTTTAGAAAAAAGTGTGCTAAAAAAAAAAAAAAAAAAAGCACTGCTAATGATGCTTTTTAGATTTGCCCAAGACAAAGAAATTTATATTATAGCAAAAAGTAGCATCATTTTCAGAATTCTTTCAAGTTAGAGGGAAAGAAAAAAAATCATGTTTATTCAGGGTCTTATGTGCCAAGAATTTTCACATACTTATTTTTTAAAATAGTGCTATGCTTAAAATTGTATGATAAAAATCACAATAAAAGTGAGTCTACAAAATGGCATCCTGAGTTTCAGCATCAATAATTCCCCTTTTATATCATTAGATTGGAATTGCTCCATTTAAAATCATAAGATTATGCTAATTTCCCCAGCCAAAGGTGCTAAAGAGCACCCTCTCTGGTTCCTACACCTTTTATTAGTAATAAGATTTCATAATCAGAACTTAGATGATTATTTTATTGATCTATTTAGACTTTCATTTGAAAAGTATTTACTGACTGCACCTTATTTGCCAAGTACTGTTATAGATGCTAAAGATAGAGAAGTGGACAAGACAGACAAGGTATTGCCCTCTTTGAACTTGTATTTTAGTGGTGAAAAGCAATAAATGTGTAAATCAATTAAAGATTTCATAAGATAATTTATACTCATGATAAATGTTATGAAGAATATGAAATAATAATGTAAAAGAAATGGGGAGAGTGGCAGGAGTACTTTAGATGATGAGGTCAGGAAAGCCCTGACGTTGAACTGAGGCAAGGGGCCATGGGTTCTTCCTTTATATCACTTGGTAAATTATTACTTTGATCAAGAAAAGGTCATATAGCAATCCAAAGCATGATTGTGTGCATCTATTTAATGGGTTTCCTAAATTAATTTAAACATCACACCATATTTTTGGCATGTTAGAGCATTTTCCATACTGGAGGAGTGGTTGAGGAATAGTTCCAAGATCAAATCCACTTGGGACATGACACATACTTTATTTCTCTTTTGGAAATTCACAATACACATTTACATATTAAAAACTTGAGAAATTATGGGATTAAAAATAGTTTTCTTTGTAGTTAAACCAGTGTATCCCAAAATGTTTTGACCATAAAATAGGTTTATAAAAGAGCATGTATACTTTTTCACTTTAATTATTATTCTTGTTATTTTTGTGTGGTAATGAAGGTGTCAGGGATTGATTTTGGTGATGAATGTACAACTATGTATGGTACTGTGAATAATCGAATGTACGATTTGTTTTGTAAAAAAAAAAAAGATTAATGGAAAAAAAATAAAAGAGCATGTATAAAAATATTGAGAGAACAGTGTTTAAGAAATATAGTCTAGGAAACTGCTCTCTTGTAGCACTAGGCATTTAATCTTCCAGTTTGGGAGAGAGGGAGCCCTTGAACAAGGGGAGATTGTGAAAGCCTTTGAACTTGGGGCAGAGTGGAAAGGGATGCAGCCAGAAAACCTTTGTGGTGATTCATACTCTGGGAGTGACATAGCCTAGGAAACAAATGTGATACATAGCCAGATAAGATACACTTACAAATGGAAAAGAAACACTTCAGTTGATTTTCAGTTGTGCTATATCAGTGGTTCTCAAACTGTGGTCCTGAATTAGCAGCAGCAGTATAACCTGGAAATTTCTTAGAAATGCAAATTATCAGTTCCCACCCCATACCAACTGAATCTGAAACTCAGGGGTGGGGCTCAGTAACTTTTAACAAGTCCTCTAGGATTCTGCGATTCTGCTGCACACTGAAGTTTGAGAACTACTGCTCTGTACAACATCAGTACATAGATTTATCTACTTACAAAATAATTTTTCTACATGTCTGAAATTCTGAGCTATTTCCGATTATTTAGGAATAATTGTAAAAAGTTCTCAAACAAATTGGTTAATTTACCAAATATTTTCTGTTTGGCTCCATTCCCTATTTTGCTAGGCAATACCATATAATAAGTCTTTTTGCAAATGGAATACAAAGGGCAGTAGTCAGTCTTCCCCCTAATATCACTTGGTCAAAATGATGTTACATTTCGAAAAAAATGAAACTATAGGTGAGAAAATAGTATTGTCAAAGGGTTATATTTATCTGCTTTGGAAAAAAATACCTAGCTTCACCCTAACATTTATTTTTCATAAATGTCTTATACCATCCCACCATTGGCAAAACAACTTTATACCATTACATGATGATTTGGTTGTAGACCATCACTTCAAAGTTAACTGGAGAGATTTTACAGAACCAGCTGTATTTAAAATTATCATCAAGATATCACCATAGACTTAGAAGTTACAAATTTGGAAAGATAAATTTCTTCCCAGTTTATATCTAAAATTTCAAATTCTGGGTATTGGCTTTAACTGTAGAGGCTTTGTAATATCCAAGATATTTGACACAGTCCACAGAGCATTAAAAAAATTTTTCAGGAGAAAATATCATATGTCCTTGCAAAAAAAATGAATCCAGGAACCACACTCAATCTTGGCAGTTGAGGAGGACATAATTTTCAAACATTTTGTTTGAAAATGAAATTGCTCCTTCATTGCAAAATGCTTAAGGAGTGTTAGTGTTCAGGCTTTCAGTAAGACTACATACAAGGTTCTATTAAGAAACTGAAAGGAATTAAATAGGTTTTTTTCTTCTTTCTTTTTTAAATATTGGGATATTAACTGTTCTTAACTCTACTGAAAAAAAGACAGAAGTGGGCTCTTAATCATATAAAACAGATTTAAAGCTTATTTGAGTTTCCTGAAAAATTAAGCACGACATGAAGCCACCTTTAAGATTTATCACATTCCTCCCTTTTTTTCTAAATGTTGTTGAAAGAGGGAGCTAAGACAGTGAAGGGTATTCCCTTTTAAACCTGTTAGGGAAGACATGGCAGTTGGCCATTTTCCCAGGGCCTAGTGGCCCATCCACATTTTTCACCCTTTTAAAGAGTGAGAGAAGGGAAGGAGTAACAGTGGCCTTATGATTTAGTTGTCTTTGATATCTGGCCCACTGATTTGCTTTTAGAGAGGCTGATCAGACTGATTTGTAGATGTAACCCTTCTAGTCTTTAAATATTAGTTCAGAAGGGGAAGTTTTCAATAAACTGACTTTGCCATGCCCAAGCCAACACTGAACTCCAGGACCATTTTAGAACTAATATGACCTATGAAGGGATGAGTAGAGCAAATGTTTGCTATTTAGACACTTGAAAAATGAAAAAATAAAAAATAAGGAAGGGGAGAAAGAGGACAAGAAAGATAAGAGGCAGGGGAAGAGAGAGGAGGCGAAGGAGAATTAAGCCTTATAAATATCTTTTTAATCATATTTTTTATTGTAGAATATAACATATATACATAAAAGTGATAACTTTCCAAGTGCAATTTAACAAGTAGTTAGAGAACAAATTTCAAAGAATATTATAGGATAAATATCTTTTTATTTCAGCAATAAAGAAGTTGTGAGTGTTAATCATGTTAAACTTCATATAATAGAAAGAATAGAAAAACTTACCAAGCTAAGAAGGTCAGGGTTCTAGCCCTGAAGTAGTATTGCATACTGATTGTGCTTTGTAATCAGTTGGAATGAATGGGAGCCCTAGCTTTGCCACCCTGAGATTTTGGCAGATTACTTAACTAAGACTTTCCCCATATTCAAAATTGGGATAATGATATACTTGCCAGGTTGTAAGGATTAAATGAGACAGCAAATATAAAGCACTTGCATCACAACTTTTTCTGTTGTGATTGACATAAACTCCAGCTTCAAATTAGCTTATCTAAAAAGGGGATTTTGTTATTTATGCAACTGAAAAATGTCCAGGGGAAGTGCAGGCTTCGGGGACACCTTAGGCAACAACCATACTGTCATCAGAACCTGGCTTCTTTTTCTCCTTGCTTGGCTCTGCCCTTGGCAGCCACGGTTCAGTGGCCCGCTAGTTCAAAAGGTAGCTGCAATAATTGTATCTCTATCCTTCCAGGTTCAAGTACTTCAGAAGAGAGGGCACTCAGATCCCCAGTAGCCCAAGTATTAGCTCTAATTAGCCTGTCTTGAATAGCTGAACTGTCACTGTGCCACGGTGGTGGAGTGATTGGCTAAAGTCTGGCCATGTGCTCTATCCCTGAAGCCAAGGTTTAGTCAGCTTCACCTAAATCACATGGGTTCCCTCAAAACAAAATGGAGGTACTTTTACCACAAGTAGGGTAGTGAATGCAGGACAGAAAAATCAAGGTCCATTGCAATGTGCAGCACATAGCTAGCAGTACTCAATAAACGTTTAATGGTAATATTAGTAATATCTTTGGCTATGTATCTATTTGAGTAAACTTGGAGGGATAATTCTCTGTTTACCTCTCTGTAGAGAGGATCAAAATGCCTACTATAGGCACATGAGTTTATCTGATCCATGATTTTACTAAAAAATTTTATTTTTTATACACCAAAATTATTCTAAATAGGATTTGTGGAGTTTTATGAAATATATAAATAAAATAGTAAAAAATTATAAATAAAATATATACTATCAGTGCAGTAGAAAAAAATTAAAATACTAGGTCAATATCAATGGAGAAAAAGGAGTTAAAGAGGTCTTAAGATCCTACATACTTGCTATTGTTGGAAAAAATTGTCTCTGGAATCTCTAGATGAGAAAGGGAAAAGGGAAATACAATTAGAACCTTAGTTCTCAATGTCCATAAGGCAAAACAACAACAACACCAGCAAGTCACTCCAACAAAGCAAGGGTTTTCCTAGCACTTGGATCTAAGAGAAAAGTTTCATGCCAAGTTTCATTGTATAAAGGACCATGAGAGTTGTAGAAGACAATGTTGTCAGCAGTATCCCAACCATAAAAACAGTAATGGACTTTGCACAGCTATTTCTCAAGTTACCAAACAACAAAACACACACACACACAATGAAAGCTAAGAGAGCAAGAGATTGAGATTGATTCTTGGCTCCCTTAATTTAAATGCAGAAAGCCAGGGCCAAGCTGTTTTTATCATCAGCTGGATCCAGGAATTCAGTCTCAGAACATGGTTGCTCCATCTCATCTCTTATCTGGGATCAGTATAGATGTCAATAGCATTCTTTCAGGCTCCTTCACGAGTTCACTGGCTGCTCTGGGATCACAACCTCTTAGTTCCTAAGAGAAAGGAAGTTAACTCAGGAAATTCCAAGGAAAGACCCTTGTGCTGGATCGTATGTGTCCAGCCTCTCATCAGAAGGGGCTCACTAGAACCATGTGGAGTGGGGAAGATGCAGTTGTCCAAAGGACATGAGGCTGCTATTAGAAGACAGAGGGAAGGGATGCTAGGCAGCCAAAAACAGCAGATGTCCACTAAACCTGCATAAATGTCAGGGATATAATAAGAAATTGCAAATCAGAGAAAGTAATTTTGGTAAGGCGGCAGGAGAATCAAGAAGAAAGTATGAGAACATGATGCATATGAAAAGCTTTCTGAGTCTGACCTAATACATAGACAAAACATTATGTAAAGGGATGGATGAACTGTATACTCTTCAAATAATCCTCCAGAGGCACCACTTTTCCCAAAAGAGAAAAGTAGTCTGCAGACAACTTGAAGTTATGTTCTCTGACAAGGAAACTGAGTAGAAAAAAATCTACTTTATTGATTATGAAGTAAGTTTATACTCTCTCTGAATAACAGGGACATGTGGCAAGCTGACTACCTTTTGTGGAAATTAAGTTGCCTATCCAAGATTATTGCCTGGATGGATTCATTCCTTCATTTCATTCAGTAAATATTTAATAAGTATCTATTATGGGCATTAGTGGTACAGAGGCTTGTTGTCTAATGGTCAGAAATCCATCAAGAGAGTACCCATAGGCAAACTGTTTTCCAGAAAACAATTCTGGGTCTTTTTGTAATTAATCAAGACCACAGAATCCTCTACCAAGACATATGGCCAAGAAGATACTGGCATGTGTAGTGTTTCAAAGCAGAATTCGCTCACTATTGCCACTTAACCCCAAAAAATCAACTATGAACATATCAAACAGCTGGTTTTGAGCAAAGTATCATCCCAATGACCCTGCCAAGGTTGAATTTGTTGCAAAATACACCCCTACATCTCCTTTTGTTAAGGTCACCAATGACCTCCATGTGGCCTAATCGAATAGTCAATTCTTACTGTTTTCTTACTCCGTTTCTGAAAAACATTTGACACTATCAGTCAGTCCCATCTCTTGAAACACCTTCATTTCCCAGATACCACACTCTCCTGGTCTTCTTCCTTCCTTCTCAATGACTCTTTGTTTTCTTTGCTATATCCTCTTCCTTCTACATGTTTCAGTGCCCCCAGGGCTCAAGCCATTGACCAGTTCTTTATCTTTCTTCTGTACCTAGGAGACTTCATCAAGAAAATGGCTTTAAACACCATCCTATTGATCATTCTCAAATTTATATCTCATCCACCTCTTTCCAGTACTCCTTATCCATTTGCCTACTTGACATCTCCACTTGGAGGTTTTATAGGTATGTCAAACCTATATACCTAAAAGCAAGCTCCTGATTCAATTCCTCACTTCCCATTCAACTCCTTCTCTTTCAGTAGTCTCCATCTCAATAAATGGCATCATCAGTCACATAACTGATCAGGTCAGAAACTTATGAATTGTCCTTGATTTCTATCTCTATACCCCATATCCATTAGAACCTTAGTTCTCAATGTCCATAAGGCAAAACAACAACACCACCATCAAGTCACTCCAACAAAGCAAGGGTTAACGGTTCTATATTCCAAATGTATGTTGAATTCAACTCTTCTCACTTCCCTGATGCTACTACCCTAGTCTAAGGCACTGTCCTCTCTAATCTAGATACTAAAATAACCTTCCAAATGACCTTCCGGTTTTTATTATTGTCCCCATGTAGTCAGTTTTCCTTCAGCAGCCAATTGTTTTTAAAACATATAAATCTGATCCTGTCCCTACTATGGCCTATAAGGCTACAATGACCTGAGTCCTTGACTTTCTCGCCATCCTCATCTCTTACTGTCACCCTCTTGTATTCCAGTCTATGCAAGGTAACCTTTGCCTTTTGCTCACATATGTAAGGTGAAATCCCATTTTAGGGACTTTACCTTTGCTGTTTTTCTACTTGGAGTGCCAATCCTCCTGTTAAAAATATAACTTGCTATCTCATTTCATTCAGTCCCCCTTTCACATGTCATTTCTTCCTAGAGACAAAGATGGCTAATTGTATCCAATGTTCAGTCTACTATTCTTCTATATCTTGGAACATGACTTACCAGAATAACGCCTCCCTTCCCCAGCATTCTTTGTAGCTAGGTATGGCCATGCAATGATGTTCTGGCTTATTGGCTGTGGTAGATTGAATTATGTACCCCAGTTTAGACATTGTAAATAGGGCCTCTTGAAGATACTGCTTTTAGTTAAGGTGTGGTCAACTGAAGCAGTGTGGCCCTTAATCTAGATTACTGGAGGCCTTATAGAGAGGAGAAACCAGAAGTCAGGGTCAAAGAAGGCCACAAGGAGAAGCTGGAAGTTTGCAGGAACCCAGAAGAGAAAGGAAAGGACATGGCCATGTGATGTGAGGCAGAGATGTAAGCCAAAGAACCCCAGGGACTGCAGCAAGCCAGCACCAGAACACTACCATCTATGGCAGGAAGCAAGACTTCTAATCTCTGAAACTGAATAAATTCCCATTATTTAAGCTAACCGATATTGTGGTATTTGTGATAGCAGCTCTGGCAAACTAAGACATGAGCTATAAGCTTAAATTTCATATGACATCCTCCTAGAATAAAATATCACTAATGCATGGCCCCTTTTTTGTTTCTTCCTGCATCCTGCTGCTACCACCCTACAATTTTGGACTATGAGCATGAGGGAAGGCAAATCTATAAGCTAGAAGGACCTTGGTCCTTGGGTTTTCATGGAGTCGAGTTAATGCACCATCCATGGATTACTTATCTCTGGATGTTTACTAAGACACATGAACTTCTATATTGTTTACACACTGTTGTTTTGGGCTTTCCTGTTATTTGCAGTTGAACCTAAACCTAATACATCTTCATTTCCATCCTGTCTAAAATAGTGCCACCACCTCCCTCCTTTTCTCCCCAGGCCTATTTTATTTGTCAGTACCTTACATTTATTATGTTTTTGTGTTTATTTGCTCATTGTCCGTCTCCTGCACTATAGTGTACGCTTCATTGAGAGTTGGTATTGTGTCTATTTTGTTCACTGATAAATCCCTAGCACCCAGAACAAAGCCTGGCACATAGCAGGTCCTCAATAAATAGTTTCTGCAGAAATATGTGCCTTTACATGAATTATTTCATTAATCCTCAAAACAACATTAAGAGACAGACTGTCATTATCCCCATTTGAAAGTAAGAGTACTGGGGCATAGAAATGTTTCTTCCTTTTCTCTGTAGCAAGGAAGGTCAATATCCAAATCACCTGAAAGCAATTTCAAGATTAAAATGTGAATAAAAAAGAATGGGGTACGATTCTCATACTCTAATGGTAAGAATGTAGCATAGTACAACAACCACTTTGGAAAATAGTTTGCCAGTTTCTTAAAATAGTAAACCAACACCTACCATATGACTTAGCCTTTCAACTCCTAGGTATTTACCCAAATGAAAGCTTATGTTCACACAAAGACTTCTATACAAATGTTCATACAGCTTTATTTGTAGTAGCAAAAACTGGAAATAAGCCAAATGCCCATCAATAAGTAAATGGGTAAATAGATAAGCAAAAGATTTATCACGGAATTGTTTTCCAGAGTTCATAACAATTAACTATCCTCAAATTCTAGACTGGGTGGAAGGTGTTAGAAATGCTAAATATTTCAGTATTAATTTCTCATACAAGAAATGCAAAGACATTTCACCAAACACCACTTTTGTTACTTAAAAGAAAGTTTTTTAAATTGATTAAAAATTTTAGTAATATAGTGTGTTTAAAGATATTTTACATGTTTGGATAATTCAAATCATTATAAATGGACCCACTGTTAGGGTAGTCAGTAACTCTCTTTGCCTATATGCTTCTATTCTTTCACTGCTTTCTATCCATTGTGAGGCATTATGGAGTGAAATATTTTCAGGCCTCATTTATTTTACATAAATGGTCACAAAAACTTTAGAATGATACAATTGAAAAACTAAAAGATTTGAAGTGAAATGAACCTGGGTTTGAATCTTGACTCCACTATTTGTGATGTGACATTGAGAAAGATAGTTAACCTTCCTGAGCTTCAGTTTCTTCGTATGTAAAATAGGCATATCTCACAGGGCTTTTCAGAGGATTCAATGAGATAACAAATAGAAAAATGCATAACATAATCTCTGGGACGTTAACAGGCAATGAATAAATGTTAGTGTCCTTCTGCTCCCTGCACACCATGACTATAAAAGTCATGGAAAAGTTCTCTGATGACAATGCATCTAGGAAGGCAAGGATCTAAGTTTATAAAGCTCAAGAGAAACAATCTGTCTCATTAGGAGAGGAATGATGTTTAGGAAAATAGAATGGAGAAAAATAAACATTTTTTTTTTTTTTGCTGAAAGATTAGCAGCCCAATTTAGAAAAACAGTGTTTATATCTTAGTGTATTATTCATCATATTACTTAACATTCAGAATGTGAAGGATCAGTAATAGCTATTATGAAGAAAACATAAACGTGTAGTTTATGATCTGTTAAGATTTTACTTTGAGGGGAGCAAAACACATGAGCACAGATTCTTATTTATCTATTTTCTATACCTTATGTTTACAAGTATAACTATCAACCCCAATTTATTTTTTCAAAGATACTTGAGCAATTTTAGGGTAGGGGCTAGAAGTCTTTCGCCTTTTAAAATTACTTTTCAACTACCATTTTATTCAGCTATTCCTCCAAACAATACGTTTGATGTCTACAATGTGCCAAGCATGGTGAAGAAAAGAAAAATGCCCTGTCTCTGCCCTCAAAGGACTCAGTATCTATCAGAGGAAGAGGAAGGCCTGGCCATAGCTTGGTAGAAAGAGCTAAGGGTATAAGTTACCGGTTCAAACAAGCTGCTCAGGGGACAATAAGGACTCTAGCCTGGAAAAGAGAATCAAGGAAGGCAGGCTACACTGCTTACATAAGACAAGTCAATAAATATTTATTGGTGACCAATTTTGAATCTAGCTTTGAATGTTGTAGAGAATGTGGAAGCAGTTTACATGACAATCCCTGGCCTCATGGAACATGCCCACCATGTGGTTTGACCAAATATCCTAGCAGTGGGCAGAATTTGCAAGGCAGAGAGGCTCAAACTACTCTCTCTATAGCTTTTGATATATTTAAGTTATTTCAGATGTCAATTATTTATTAATAGTAGTTCAGTTATGAAGAGTAATTTAATTTCAGAAAACAGTGACTCTATTATGTAGAGAGACATATAAGTGGCTTGCTAAACAGGTAATGAAAAAAAATAAAGAAAATCAGGACATTTTGAAGTAGCCTTTGTTCCTTTGCCAAATGGTACATGAGGCATGCCAGTCTTTATGAATCTTGGCTGCATGACAATATTTTGAGAACTAAAAATTTAAATTAGTTATTTGGTTACTGCCTAGGCCACAGTTTTTAAAGAATTAATGGCTGTTTTAGTTTGCTAGGCTGCTGAAAGCAGATACCATAAAATGGGTTGACTTTTAACAGTGAGAACTCATTAGCCTACAAGCTTGCAGTTTCGAGGCTGAGAAAAATGTTCAAAGGCATCATCAGGCAATGGTGAAATTGCCAAAGAATGGCTGCTGGTGATCCTGGACTGCTCTACACAGCAAGGCACACAGAAGCTTCTGCTGGTCTCTTCTTTCTCTTCTGGGTTTTGTTGCTTTCAGCTTCTTGCTTCCCTGGCTTTCTCTCCCTCTCTACATATTCATCCTATTTACCAAAGACTCCAATAAAAGGATTAAGACCCAACCTGGACCATGCCTTAACTGAAGTCACCTTATCAAAAGGTCTCGCTTACAATAGGTTTACACACAGGAATGGATTAGTTTAAAGAACATGATTTTCTGGGGTACATACATTTCCAAACCACCACAATGACGTATAAGTTATGACCATAGAAGCACATAATATTTGGGTCTAGTGTTCATGCACAGCAAGATTGCGATGGGCACTAACTTTTCTTAGAAAGGTTAAGCATTTTATTTCACAAGAGATATAATATAAATCTTAATAACCTTATTTTAAAATAATCTGCAGAAATATATCTAGAGTTTTTGTTTATTGTAAGCCCATTACATGTGAAGTGATCTATTTCTCTCCCTAGAATCAATTTCCAATTTCCCCTATCTTAAACAACCTTACTCCGCAAGTTAGCATCTAAGTTTTCAATTTGTTCACTTGAGAGACACTGTCCATCTGTCCATTTGTGTCTGAAGCAAACAATCTGGATGTCTCAGCTTTTAGCTACTGTCTATGTACTTCCCACTCAGATTTAGTCTAGTCTGTGAGGCTCACACAAGTGACACCCAAGCCAGCTAAACACAACAAACTCAAAACTATATAATAATTGAGACTGAGGAGGAGCGATCTGTTTATCCAAAACAAGGAATGAATTGGAATGAGAAGCAGCTTGGGAGCAGACTTTGAAAAGACAACAGAGGAGGGGCAAAAGAAAAAATCATTAGCGTTCTAAAGAACTTTCTATTTTTCTTAAAGATTATAAAGTGGTGATTAATTTTTTCTTTTGTCCCTTTATCCTTTTTTGGCAAGCTTTAAAAAATTATAACATAACAATACTACAAAATGTTTAGAAGAGAAATGAAAGAAAATCACCTGTAATTCCACAACCCTACCGCAATAACTTTTATCATTTTTGAGTATTTTTTCCTGGTTTTTACTTCATATTCATATATGTTTGAATCATAGTGAATGGGTAATTTTGTATCACATTCCTCGATGAGCGTTATCATAAGCACATGTCCCTGTTTCTGTTGTCTCTATGATTATCGTATTTATTAGCTGCCTAATACTCTGTAACCAGTGTCTCGTGAGCCCTCTCATTTTTCAGAAAAGTCTTCCCCAAAGTGTGCCTGGGAGTCGCTGAGGGAAGGGGGCTAAAGAAAGTTGTCTCATTTCTTTCCTGTCCAGTTAGCTTCCACATACAACATTTAATTCCTCTTCTCTGCCTCTGGCTACCACCATGCTTGTCAGGCAAGCTGAGGCTGCACACATTGGTGCTGTCTCTGCCACCATTTCCCCTGGATACTCCCAACTTCCTAGATAGGACTTCCATTTCAGTTTAATCTTCTCGAGTCACGTGACTTGATCTCACCCACTACTACTCCAACCTAAGCAGTTTCTACTTGCAGGGCAGGGAAATTGGACTGTTGGTTAACAAAGGCTTTCAGGGATCCCAGTAGAAGGCACACATTTTTCCTAAGCCACTTCTAAGCTGCACTCATTTTTTTGGTGATAAGAGAGGTTGTGTCCAAAATGTGGTATATCCATACCATGGAATACTATTCAGTTATAAAAAGCTGATACATACTACAACACAGATGAACCTTGAAAATGTTATGATAAATGAAAGAACCCAGTCACAAAAGGACAAATATTGTGTGATTTCATTTTTATGAAATATCTAGAAGAAGCAAATTCATGAGACAGAAAATAGATTAGAGGTTACCAGGGGCTGGGAGGAAGGAGAATGGGGAATTATTATTGCTTAACAGGTCTAAGAGTTTCTGTTTTGGGTGACAAAAAAGGTAGTGATGGTAGCGCAACATTGTAAAAGTAATTAATCTCACTGAATTGTACACTTAAAAATGGTTAAAATGGCAAATTTTATATGTATGTTGCCACAATACATTTTTTAAGAAGAGGTGTGTCCAAATGTTGGTCTTGATACAGATTTTTAAACAATATTTACTCTTGGATTCAAAATCTGGCTCTGCAACTTAGTAACTTAGCAAGTCACTGAATTTTTTTGAGCCTCAATTTTCTCATCTACGGATTGTGCTGGCATCCTGCCTGCTATGCCAAACTGTGGAACTGCCAGCATCCTGCTTACTATTGCAAACTGTCAGTCAGAGAGACCCCTGTTGCCCTGGCAGGGGTCTCACAACATGGCTGGTAGCAAAGAAATAATGATGCCTGCCACCAGGAACAGCCATCCTAGGGTCCCTGCTACATGGTTTACAAGTGTCAAGGTCACCAACAAAAGCACTATTTGTGCAGGCACTGGGTGGTATGGTTACAGAGATAAGAGACAGAGCAAGGACAGTTTCACTAGTAGGCACCGGTCGCCCATGGCTGGGGGGTCTCAATTCGTGGCAGACACAGAGAGAGGTCTATGCCTGCCTTATGCTTATGACATAGTGGAAGGACATAGCAGGAGCTACACCAGCCAGGGGGGAGTCAGGTGCTGTCAAATGTACATACCTTAGCCAGACAGAATCCAGCGATGTTTACATATGCTTGGGGCAAAAGGCCAGCAGGCCCCCATCTGATGGGTGATGTGCTGATCGGAGAGCCTCAAGGCTCTCCTGAGAGTACAGCCCACATCCTTAGGCACCAGGCTAACACATCTAGTTCCTAGCACAGGGTTTATTTGTGGGTCACAGGGAAAAGTGGCAGGCTGCACTCAGACCATCCCCCACCATGGATTAGGACAGTAGTTTCTCCTTTCAGGGTGGTTGTAAGAACTTAAGGCATGATTATACAACTCCCCAACTCCCAGCACCATACTGACAACTAATATTGTTATTACTGTTCGCATACTAAAAGCAGACATAATTCAAATGCTCTACCCTGTCTTTAAAATGGCAGAAAGGAACTAGTGACTAAGTCAAAATCTCAACTCTGTTTTTTTGCTTTTGTTTGCAATTTAAGAAAAATTCTTGAACTCAAAAAACATTCGGTTTATGAAACATTTCACTTCATTGAATTGAATGTGAAAAATTGAAAAGACTTTTGTATAATTGAAAATGAAAGAGCTTTAAAATTAGTTTTCCCATTTTTTCTTTTTGAAGTAAAGGGTACATTTCAGCATAAGGCCACAAGGAATTCACTATAGTGTTCACTAAACTATAGTGTAAGGTATTCTATACAGATTCAAGCAATGGCAAAACTGGACACAGCAAGGTTTGGGGAATAGATACACACCCAGGTGAAAGCTGGTGTTGGTTATTTAAGATACATAAGTCTGCAAGTGGATTTGAAACTGGGACATATGTCATCAAAGAAGAAAAACAGGCAGGAACAAGATGAGGTAGGTGGTAGATGGATTTTACAAGCAGCTGGCAATTCTCACAGGTCTAGACTGGTAGGAAGTCAAAGTTGGGAAAGTGCGATAGTACTGCATTTGGAACAAAAGTCTTCATTTTCTTAGGGTCTCTTTAGATTGTTGGTTTGATTTTGTTCCAAAGAACTTTCTTATGTGACTGTGGGATGCCTCATTGAGGAAATGTAATGACAATATGGTATAGTGGCCTTAGATACAAAAGAACTGGGCTCAAATTCCAGTTCTAACAATTATTAGCTGTGTGATCTTGGGCAAGTATTCCATGTTTGGGGTCTTCACTTATTCACCTGTAAAATGAGAGGGTTGTATTAGATCATTCGGAGGCAATTCCATTCTTTTGATCTGATGAAAGACAAGGATCATTTCCTCAAAAAAAAAAAAAATTACACATAAACACCTCCCAAATTTTGGCACATATTTTATTGCATTAGAAATTGGTTTCCTTAACAAAGAAAAATATTTACAGAAAATTTTCCTCTCTCATTCTTTTAATGAGAAGACCGTGATTGTTTGGATTAAAGAGGAAGAAATTATGGAGTGGTCCTCATATGACAGTGTGTTTGTCATTTTTGACAGTCTATACATTTGACTTTTAATTTTGATAGCAATGAGTGAAAGAAAACCCCAGTTAACAAGAGTATGTTGTAGCACATGGATGGGAACACTGGATTTCTCTAGGATTCTTCAGGCTGCTATAGCTGTATCATTTCCTCCATCCTCAGGACAATGAGTTTGGTCTCATCTTCATTAAGTCTGCATCATCGATGCTGTACTGTGTATGTCTCTGAGAAAATAGTTTAAAATCCACATTCCAATTTTAAGACCAAAAAAAGTATAATCATTAGAGAAATTCTTCAGTGTTTCCAGGAGTCTGTACATTTCTGCCTCTTGAGAAATTGACAAGTTTCGTCATTTTTGAATGGAGCCAGGAGAATAGCCTCCAGTGTGGGAAAGGTTGTTCATATTTGTTTTTTCACAATCTCCTCTCCCACAGTGGCAACTTGGCCAAAAGGCCTCATGGAGTTCTTTTGTTTGTTTTCAGTCAGCTTCCAAAATGACAACCTCAGGATCTTAAGCTGCAGAACAAAACAAAAGAAAACAAAACACCTTACCTTATTCATGCGATCAAATATATCAAACCATAAATGGGTTTTCCCTATGAAATTATTTTAGGAGAGAATTCCTGTGAATAATTTTATATTCTGCTTCCCTTTCTTGACAAAGTCTCTTTAAGTGCCAATGAGTCAAATTCCCGAGTCTGGAGAAATTGATGGCTTCCACAGTATTAGTCAAAACTTCTTTTAGGGCTATTGGCAGGGTCTTTGCTGCTTCTGCAAGGTAATGTAGAAAGCCATGACTCATGGTGATGTGTTGAGCTTCCTTCTTCATCAAAGCAGAAAAACTAGATGTGGTGCCAAACATTGCATGCACACCATAGTTCCATAGTTTTGTTTGCAATGGGAGCGTTTACTTGAAGAAGAAACTCTCTGCCATTTCAAAGATTTCAGGGCCTTTAAAGTTATCAAAAGGGGCTCACAAAATCAAACTTTAAAAAATTTTTATTGCATATATGACAGATAAAATCATAAAACAACTGCACTGAAATATAATATTTGTGCTGAAGAGAAATGGCATAATGGCAAATTCCTCCATGTTCTGATTGAAAATAGATGAAAAGTCAGTAAGTCCAGAGTAGAGTATGTCATCTGGTGAAGGAATTGATTCTATGTGTTTTTTTTAATTCTAAGCCATACTCTAACTTAATTTAAAAAGCACAAGGCTTGTGTGTGGCCTCTTCGGCACACCGATGCAATCAAAAGTTTTGTCATATGCTTCAGACAGTAAATGTTGGGGGGAATCAAGCTTTTGGAAAATTTTAGCCTTTTCAAATTGAATCTTTTTCTCAAAACCAAACTAAACAAACAAACAACAGCAACAAAAACCACCATATTGACTCATATATTTTCAGGAGAAAGAGACATAAAATGCTTCTTCGGCAATTTACCTGCTATTTGTCATGAGTCAGTAAGCAATCTGGCTTTTACATCCCATCACCTCCTAGCAATGCATGCCAAACCAAGGATACTGAAGCTTAGCACTTTTAAAAACATTTCCAATTTAAACTTGATGTACTATAAACAGATATCTAGAAACATAATATCAGGAATAATTTTAATTCTTACTAACACAGCACTGTTTGTGTTATTACAATGTATCATTATTCATTGTACATATCAGCAGCATGCCACCCTTCGTTTGTAAGTTTGTCTTATTACATTCTTGTTAAGTTATCTTATTAATTTGTTATGCAAAAATATTTTTTTTACATAGGCAATTTTCAAAGGTGCAGGAAGAAAATGTGTTGATTCATTCAGGTAAATATTTATTAAGTACCTACCATATATTATCTAGACACCATAGCAGTGACTAGAGCTGGAAAAAAATCCTTATGATATAAAGTTAAAAAAAAACACAAATGTATTTTTTTGTTTGAAAAAAAATTTTTTTTTGATAAATAAAGTTAAAAAATTAACAACCCTGTGTATAACTATGTAAAAAGAAGTGTTTGCGGTTAGGAGGTAGAATGGTATAGCCTTTCTGGAAAACAGTGGGGTGGTTCCACACAAAGCTAAGTGTGTGGATGCCATAAGGTCCTGCATCCTCATTAGGGGGCATTTACTTGGAGGATCTGAGGGCAGGGGCATGAATGAACATTTGCACACTGCTGTTTATGGAGAGAGTATGCATGATTTGCAGTGGGTGGAGTTGGCCTAAGGGTACATCGACTGAGGAACAGAATGGTGAACTGTTGGGTGAGCATATAATGGAATATAGAGCGGCTGGGAGAAGGATGAAGCTATGAGGCACACAAGGAGGTGAATGGAACCTGTAGACAGCATTTTGAGTGAACTATGCCAGAAACAGAAGCAAACACTATAATACCTTGCCAATATGGATTAACTACAATGGGTAAACTCAGAATTGAACCTTAGAGCACAGTTTATCAGGAGAATGCTTATTTTAATGGTCCCTAAATTGTGAGCTCTTGCAGCAGTCACATCTATTCCTGAATTGTAATGGCTATCTCCAAATTCTGAGATGCTGATCCCTGTGTGTATAACCTGATTGATCCCTGGAACTTTGGGTATCTGTGTGACACCTGAAACTCAGACCTAGAACTTGGTAGATATGAATGTCAGTATTAGAATATATTGCAACTGTTCAGAAAGCTGAAAAAGAGTCCAGATTTCAACTAGAGATATGAATGAAGCAGATATGGTTAGACTAGGGCAAATCGGAAAAAAGGTAAAGGACAATACTGACTGCGTTTTAAGACCTGAAATTCCATGTGAGACCAAGGGAAGGGATGTTTAGTTGTGCAAGATCTATATTTCCTAAACAATTTAACTCATACAGTTTGTTCAAATACCGTAATTACATGGAACTTTTAATAGGAAGTGAGACCTGGTAGGATTACATAGGTTAGTGTGAAATAGTGACACATCCGAAAATAATTTGGGCAGAGAATAAAAATATATATGCAGCCCCCCCCCCCCCCCCGAGCTGGGGGAAAATGCAGAATTGTTGGGCTTCCTCACTTGGATTATTGCTGATGTTCTCACAAACATTGAGGGCTGACAGGTTGATGTGCCGAGCCCTCTGTCACGGGACTTACCCTTATGAAGCTCATTACTGTGAAGGAGAGGTTAAACCTGCTTATAATTTTGCCTATGAGTCTCCACCTGAGTAACTCTTTGTTGCTCAGATGTGGCCCCCTTTCTCTAGCTAAACCAACTTGGCGGGTGAACTCACTACCTTCCCCCCTACCTGGGATCTGACTCCCAGGGGTGTAAGTCTCCCTGGCAACATGGGATATGACTCCTGAGGATGAATCTGGACCCAACACTGTGGGTCTGAGAACATCTTCTTGACCAAAAGGGGGATGCGAAATGAAATGAAATAGTTTCAGTGGCTGGGAGATTTCAGATGGAGTTGAGAGGTCACTTGGGTGGGCATTCTTATGCACTATATAGATAACCCTTTTTAGGTTTTAATGCATTGCAATAGCTAGAAATAAATACCTGAAACTATCAGACTGGTGCCCAGTAGCCTTGACTCTTGACAACAAGTTTATAATGATGATTACAAGGGGTGACAGTGTGATTGTGAAACTCTTGTGGATCATACTTCCTTTATCCAGTGTATGGATGGATGAGTAGAAAAATGGGGATAAAAACTAAATGAAAAATAGGGTAGGATGAGGGGGATGATTTGGGTGTTCTTTTTTACTTTTATTTTTTATTCTTATTTTCACTTTTTCTGGTACATGGAAAATGTTCAAAAACTAGATTGGGGTGATGAACACACAACTATATAATGGTACTGTGAACAATTGATTGTACACTTTGGATGATTGTATGGTATGTAAATATATCTCAATAAAATTGAATTAAAAAGAAAGAAATGTTTGCAACAAAAAGTTGGAAAGAAATATACAAAGATGCTTTTAATGGTTGCAATAGGATGATAAAATTACTACTTCTTTACCTTTATTTTCCAAATTTTTCCATAATGCTATTATATTATTTTAAAATAAAATGAATTATATATTGAAATGAAATGGGATATTGGAAAAAGTGAGACATGCAGAAGTCAAAAGATTATATTCCACTTGTATACAAGAGTGACTATTACTTTCAGAATATAATAGTTATGTTAGCTATAACTAACTGGGCTGTTTTATGCATGTTATCCTGTATTTAATCTTCATAACAACCCAGGGAGACAGGTATTGTTATTGTCTTTATTTTGCAGATGAGGAATTTAAGATTCAGAAAGGATGAGCAACTTACCTGAAGTCACGCAGTTAGCAACTGAGCCAATTGGGAACTCAGGTCTCCTTGACTCCAAATGCTGTGCTCTTGATTACTAAACCATTGTGAAGGAATCAGTATAAGCAGAGAAAGCAGAATTCTTAGCTAAAGGTAAATATGGAACATTAGTGGGGACCGGGGGACAAGACTGATTTAAAGAGAAATGAAAAAAAAAAAAAAAAAAAATCGTCTTTGGAGAATGTACCAGGTTACAAACAAACCCAACTCCATTTGCTCTACATGTATTCTCAAAGAGTCTTCTGATTTGTGATTTAGGCTCCAGGGTGGGCGTCTATCAGGAATGGAGGCCCAATGCACAGTCCAGACCCTTAAAAGTTTCCCTTATAAACAAATGGATCTCTTTCATGTCATACAGGCTCTTGGGGGGTTTGAGCAGTATGAGACAATTTTTCTTAGACCTGATCTTTCTGCCTGTTTTAATTTGCCTCTGTATCCCCCTCAGGCCAGCACAGTATTCAGCACTCAGTGGGCCCCAGTAATTGTCAGCTGAATGATAAAATAACTAATAGAGTCCGAAGGATTCACCAAGTTGGGACAGCAGACTCTAAATATTTCCATACCAAAATTTGCTCATTTGATTTCTGACCATTTTGATAATATGCTGCAATTTGTGCTTTTTCTATTAAGCCCTTCCAAAAAAAAAAAAAGAAGAGAGAGAGAGAGAAGAGCTGAATTTTCTTATTGGTTGCAAAACAATTCCTTCCCTTTTCCTAATACCCACTAACATTATCAGGTAATCTTACTGACAGATGAGAAAAACATACTGTGCTCTAGATACACGGATATTCTACCTTCCTCCAGAATTACCCTTCAGTAATCAAGCTTTTGCTGTTTTCTAATCATGTGTTGTCTCAACAAGGTGACTCTGCAGGGTTTTTTTTCTGGGGAAACACCTGTTCTTCCTGCAAATGAAAAGCTATTGCTTTTATTAAATGGGTCTGAATGCCCTGGGAGGATTTCCTTCTGTGGCTTTGTTTGTTCCTGAAACAGGTTCTCCTACTGAGCTTTCTCATCTCTGTAGCTTTGGTGAAGGGAAATAAATATTGCTGGAAGTTTTTTCAGTACTCAATATATTAATAGCCCTGTTTTGTAACTAGTGTTGGTGCAAGCTCTTGTTATGATTGGGAAGAAAAAAAAAAAGCCTTGAATACAGCTCTAAAATATAGCACTTGCCTTGGGAATAAACTCCGGTAAATCCCTTCTCTCTACAAGTTGTCCCTATAAAAATGCAAAACCAATCTTGGCTGACAGAGAATGTAGAGTATTTAAGTGTTGAACAATGTAAAATTCTCCTGATGAGTTCAACTGGAGAATTTGAAAAGCCAGGAACCAACTGATCCGATTCCCTATTGTGAGCCAATCTCATTTTAAAACATGGCAAATATTATCTAAGGAATTTTACTGCAGTGCAGCTGGGAACTCTCTTTGAAATTGACTGCAATGTGCAGGGCCACATTTTGAACTTGAAATTTTGGGAGATTGCTAATCCAATCTCATATTCTTGATTGAACTTTAAAATAAAATTTCTTAAATCTTAGATTTAATTGTGCATTAAAATTACATAAAAATACTCTGTCATTTTGTTCCTATTCATCTATATCAAATAATCAAAGGGTTACATGACTTCTGGTATATTTCATTATGACCACCAAATATAATGATGTATGAGACAGGTCAATACCTACTGTATTTTATTTTTAATTTAATTCAAATAGTTTAATGAGAATATACATATGTACATGTCAGTCTATGTATACCATTTTCTCCTTTTTTCTCAAATTATTTTAAGAGATTTACAACACCCTGCATGATAAGATATTAAAATATAGCATAGTGGGGAAGTCAGACTGCCTGGGCTCCAGTACTCTGTCTGATGTTACTCTAAACTTCAGTTTTTTCATCTCTAACGATCAGGATTGGAGGATTAAATGAGATAATTCATTCAAGTGCTTGGCACACTACCTGAAAACTCTGATATTAATCAACATATGGAGAAAATCAGAATCTTGAAAAAAGAAAAACACAAACATTATAACCATGTTAATAAACATGTTTCTTTAATTGTTCAAATTATATAGCCAAATTGATTCTGAGTTTCTTAGCACCTTTAACAGTGAGGTGAAACATAATCCATTATAAAAATCTTGAGTTTGGAAGGGAAGCAGCATATCAGTTCGGAAATAAAATTTTGCTTCCACTGCATTTTAAAAGGAATTCACAGAGGGTACACTGAATAATGTATTGAATAATGCCTTCAGTAACATTTTTCAGCAAATACTGTAATGGATTTAACATGGTTGTTATAGCAACCTTTCATAAAATCCTCAAGCATAAAATTTTAAAATGTAACTCAATCAGAAATTATATAATGGACTAAGTAAATATGGCCCTATTTGTAGGCTTATGGAATTAAAAAAATTATCAGGCATCTAATTTGTGCCAGTATTGTTGTAGGCACTGTAAAGGAAAATGCAGGTGAAGTAAATGCAATCCTTGCCTCAAGTGCCTTTACCAATTACTAAGGGGTGGAAATGGGGTGAGAAAATGATAACAAAGACTATGATCAAGGGAAAATAATGTAAGTCCCAAACGAAGATATAAAATGCTTTGGAGGTATAAAGGAAGGAAAGATATGTTTCTCAAACACAGCAAGCTCAACCCTACCTCAGGGCTTTTGCACATGCTGTTCCCTGTGTCTGGAATGTTCTCCCCACTCTGCAGGTGTAACTCCTCTCCCTTTCGGTCTCAGCTTATATTTTTACTTCCCTGGACAGGCCTTCCCTGACCACCCATCATAGACGAGACTACCCTCTACGATTCTCTAGCTCAGCCCCTTGTTTTTTCTTTTTTTTTGTCTTCATAGTATTCGTTACAATTTACAGTCATTTCTTTTCTTTGTTCATCTGCTTGATTTTTATCCATTTCCTTATGTGGAACATAAACTCTCTGAAAGCCGGACTATGTCTGCTGTGTTTCCCATTTTATCCCTGATGCCTCAAAAGGTGCTTGGCACATAATAAGTGTATTTGTGTCTCAGCTGCTAAAACAAATACCGTACAATGGATTGGCCTAACAACAGGAATTTATTGGCTCACAGTTTCAGAGGCTAGAAGGCTTCCTTCCTCCTGAGAATCTTCAGGCTGGCCGGCAATTTTGGGGGTTCTTTGGCTTTTCCATCACATGGAATGCACATGGCAGCATCTTTTTTCTCTTCTGGGTTCTGTTGACTTCCAGTTTCTTACTTCTTCCATGGTTTGTTTTTCTTCTCCGTAAGGCCTCCAGTAATAAGATGAAGGCCTATCCCCATTCAGTTGGGTCATGACTAAACTGAAGTAACTCATCACAAGGTCCTATTTACAATGGATTCATACCCACTGGAATGAATTAAGAGTAAGCACATATTTTACTGGGGGACATAACTCCTGGTCACCATAGTAGACATCAATACACCTGTTGAATGAATGAAAGAATGAACAAAAGATCACATTTGGTTGGTAGGACCAGGACAGGCTTCAGGAGAGAAAGGGAACCTCAAAATCTGTATAGGTTGGAGGTGGGGGTAAGGATACTACATCTTCCAAACAGAAAGAAAAGCATAATCAAAGGTTTGGAGCCTAAAAATGCAAAGCATTTTTCTGAGAGCAACAAACATTGTATTTCTTTGCATCTAAGATGTACATTTCACCCTCTTGCTCCTTCTTCCCCATTGTGATATTTCTGAATTGATATAATGGTATGTGTCTTATAATCTCTCTATGAATGTACTATAGTTGTTTCTTTTTTCCTTAAATTGTTATTTAATTGATGGTGTGTTTTATAATTAGCAGTTGCATTTTAGACAAGGGGAAATAAAGTAATTTAGTTTTGCTGAACAACGAATATGCTTACAGGAGCTGAGGGAGCTAGTGCTGGAAAGTTCTGTTGTGGACTTTCTGCTGTGTGCATAGAACAGGGCTCGGGTAGTGAATTTATGCAATACTTAATTTAGTCAGCAATGGGAAAGAGTTCTTACTGAAACTGAAATACTATATTGCCTCCCAAAATAGTTGTAAAAGCTTTCTAGAGAGAGATATTTTTTCTTGGCCATTTAAATGCTTAAATTTAGCCTCAAGACAAAAACTTCTCTATAGAAGTATCAGCAGAAGATAAATTCTCCCTCACTACTCTGGGCTAATCGAGGGCAGGAACTGTATATCCAGCTATTGCCACAGAGCCTGCTATATATACCAGAGGGTCTATAAATATTTATGAAATGTTAAACAAATAAATAATTGTTGAATAAATGATAAAATGGATGACATTCTACCATTTTTTATAAGGAAAAATCCTTCAGTGGCCTTTATGTGGATAACGGAGATGAATACAACGGGAAGTAAGAATTATTGAAGCCAAATGGAGTTAATCTAGGAAAAGGCCTGGGAGGAGGGGAGTGTTTTAATCATGGTTGGGAAACAAGGGAGATAGAGTAGGCATAAGCACGCTACTTAGGGAAATGGGATATTTAAGCCAGATTTTTGTAGAAAATGGTGAAATATGTGGGATACAGTCAGCCAGGGAGAATGAAATGCATCAAGTGGGAAAGGGAGAGGAAGAAGTTAACCATGCAATCAGAGATGATCTGAATCTGTTGTGACTCACTTTTACTGAAAATCAGCTATAAGTCAGAAAATGCCAATGGATGTTTCATGCGGATGTTGAAGTCATCCAGAATGTAAGTTGGATTCCTCTCACACTTGTCTCCAGCTGTCTCCATGACACTCAATACAAGGGATAGTTTCAGTCCTCTCTACACTGAAGCTTTCAGCAGCATCTGACTCTGTTGGCCTCTTTACTTTTTGAGATCCTTTCTCGTCTTAGCTTCCATGGCACTATATTTTTCCTGGTTTTCCTTCTACCTCCCTGACATCTGCTTCTTTGCATGCTTTCGGGTTCAGCCTCCTCCACTTGGCCATTCATTGATGGCATTCCCTAGACTTAGTCCCAGGCCCTACTTTTTTCTCTACTTTCTACTCTTGGCTCGGACAATCTCACCCAAGACCGTGGCTTCTCTTCCTGTTTTCGTGCAGGTGTTTCTGCATGTGAGGCTTCAGAAGAGAGGGATGCAGGTGTAGCAGGGAGAGAGGAAGGGGGACATCTGCCTCACCAGTTAGAGCAATAGAATCAACACAGGTGAACAAAGGGGCGACAGCTGTCTCAGCCAGATTGCTCTCACATCTGGATCGGGAATTTAAATATGATTTGAAAGGCATGGGGTCACAATAATCCTGGAGGCAGGTGATTCATTCTGTGATTTCATAGAAAAGAATGGAGGAAGGACAAGCCATCGGGAGGCAGGCTGAGGTGGCAGTTCAGCCATAAAATGACTGGAATCCAGGCTGTCTTTAATGCTAGGAATGTATTTGAAGAGAAAATGTTTATAAGGAAAAATTGGCCCAAATTGGTGATTGAAAATATGAGGATGAAATAAGTAATAAACAGTATAGCTAATGCTTTCTGTAATGTTTTTGCCTTGGATGCAACTTGCAATTTTTTGATAGTGCTTGAGGACAAAAGAGAGCTACTTCTGAAGATTAAACAAAAATCTCAATTAGACTATTGAAATGTTTTCCTTCTGATACCTCTTTACCCTTTTCATTTTATCCTCTAGTAAAATCTGTGCAAAATCGGGGAAGGATGAAGAAGAAAAACTGACAACCCAGTCCTCAATTGTATATGTTTTTCTCCTTGTTTTTCCCTTAATATCAATATTTTTGGTTCATAACAACCCATCCTTTCTCTGCTTCCCCCAGCCTCCAAATATAGCTTTCTTATATCACTTTATAAGTAACATTGACAGACTTACTGAGCGTAAAATCTCAAAAAGGAACGTGTGTTTGCTTTTGGATTGAAACTTAAAAATGCAAATGATTAGCCTTACAAGTCAGTTTGTAAAAGAAAAGCCAATCAACAAACCTTGAATATTGATAATGTTGAATTAGGATATTAGACAATGGGATGGATAAACATAATCTTAATCCTGTAAACATAATATAGCAAATATAGAGTAACAAATGAAACTAATTTTTTTTTCTTCTCCACATTATTCCTTCTTCTGGTGACAGTATTCCAAGTTTTCTTTGGATTGGAGACAGTCTGGTGGCACACTTAACTGTACTTTGTCAGCCAAACTCAAGAAGTGGGGGCCCAAGCAAGGCCAATAGAGGCTTTCTCCTAGGAATTTGAATCTTGAGCCGAGACACAAAATGACAAAAAAGTTCAGTTCCTTCTTGCTCTCTGGATCCCCAGGGCTATCCTGATCCTTGTGTTTTTGGAGCCAGGTTATCCAGTTGGGCTATGAGGTAGCATATTGAATGGAAAATTCCTTTTCTGCCTACCTTAGCTAGTTTCTTTTGCTACAATTGGCTTTTTTTTTGAATGCTTGCAAGTGTCAGGCAGTGTTTTAAAAGCTTTGTGCAGATGACATCATTTGATTTTCACAACAACCCTCTGATTATTATTACCATTTGAGAGATGAAAAATTAAGTAACTTGTCAAAGGTCACACAGCTAGTAAGAATGGAGTCAAGATTCAAACTCAGGGAGTTTGACCCCTGGTCTTCAGCGTCAGAAGAATTCTTCAGGAAAACTCACCAAGGGAGCCATTTTGGTAATGACAGTGGGTGTGGGGACCCTGGAGGATGGATGGGAGAAGTTGTGACAAAAGGGAACTCAATTGTTCTTCATAATAAAGCCATAGGATTCTGGGAGTTGTTCTCTGACATATAGAGTGTCTTGGATTCAAAGAAAGCTACAGATGTTAGGAGGAGAGTGAGTCTTTGCAAGGGCAGCAGGATGGAGTTTAAGGTACAAGAAGCCAGGATGTTTTTAATTGTAAGTAACAAAAAACTGAACTCAAAATGGCATAAATATAAACTATCATCACAATAAGTCCGGAGATAGGAATCTTCAAGATTAAGTATTTTGGTGGGCCAAAAATGGTAATAAAGACCAGGTTCTTTTTTTCCTTTTGCACTCTTTGTTCTGATGTCTTTGTCCTAAAGGTAAACCTCTAATGGTTGTAAGATGGACACAGTTGACCTTGTGGACAGGACAGTGTTCTGAGGAAGACACTGTCTCTTTCTGTGTATCTCTTTTGGGAGGAGAGAAACCTTTCCTAGATTTCCTTTCATGTTTCATTGGTCAAATTGTATCACATTCCCATGTGATATAATCACTGACAATGTAATTGCTAAGACCAATCAATGTACAGCCTGAGCAGAAGATTACATGGAAGAGGGTGAACCCCTGAACAAAATCGAGGTTCTGGAAGAAGAAAAATGGAGCAAACAGTGGGTGGACAACCAACACAATCTTCTGCACACCATAAGAGATTCTCTGAGGGCCATGGACTTTAGGAACAGTGACGGTTATTGCAGACTCGAGAGCCAAAAAGACTTGGGTATGAATCATGCCTTCCTAACTTACCAGCTGTATTATAGTGGGTATAGGGATGTTGTAAATATTAAATGAAATAATGCTATAAGATATGTGGCACAATATCTAGCATGTAGTAGTTCAAGAATTCTTAACTATTTTGATTATGTCTGATATAGAACTTTTAATCATTTTCTGTTTTAGGCTCAATTATCCTCTATTATTCCCAAATATTTAGTAAAACTCCATTACATGAAATAGGTTATGCTAGTGGCACTTTAAGGAATAGAGAAGAAAAGATTGTGTCCCTTCTTGGGTAAAAGAAGGGTTAAGAAAGACAACAGTTGCAAAGGTGAGATGGTGAGAAAGGACCAAGAATTGACCAAAAAGTAGAGGTTTGGAGCAAGAGGTCACAGACCTCAGTAAATTCAAGTGTTCTCCTAAGAGAGCAGAAGTATGTGCAGTAGGAGCTTGATTTCTTCTATTTAACACTGAAAGGAAGGGTGGAGATCTTGGAAACATTTGGGTTACACATACCTTTAAAAAGAAAACTAACAGTGCAAAACAATATATGAGAAATGCATAACAAGTGATGCAGGCACTAAGCGTAATAGGAACTCAGACTACTGTGGCCAGGAAAGGCCTCACGTGACATGCCAAACTTGACATTAGCTTTGAAGAATGTTTATGACTCAATTAAGGGAAGACAAGAGAGCACTATAATAGAGAGAATGATGAGAACAAAATGATGGACTCAAGAATATGCAAAAGACATAAAAATACCAACTGGGGTTATTGCACTGGTTAAAGTGTGAAATGATAATGCTATAAACCAGGACAGTGGTCAGGGAGAAGGAAGGGAAGGCTGCTGAGGAAATAGTTCTTTTTTTTGCAATTTAAAAAAATCTGGCCATGAAATTATAAAAGCAGAGTCTGTTAAAAATAATTATAGAACTATTTTTAAAGTTATTGCTTTTAAAATAATTATAACAAAGAGATGCTCAAAGTCAAAATATCATAGTTACCCAAATTTGCCAATTTACTAAAAGCTATAGCACAAATGATAATTTTCTTGTGACTGTTTCTTAATGGTATTCATTATCACTATAATATCTTACAAGGTTAACAAACAGTAGTTGACTAGAATGGGAAAATGAATCCAGACAGAATTTATAAGAATAACAACTACCTATTAAATGCTTATCTATAAAATGATTCACTGACACAATTAGTAGATATTGTCATATCATCCAACTATAATTACTGTCTCTTCTAAAATATATAAGGAACAAAGTGAAGAATATGGTAAAAATCTATCCATGAATAAAGAGTTATTGAAAATTACTTCATATAAGATGTTGTAAGCACTATGTGAGACAAAAAGAGTTTACAATATAGAACTGAATTTAAGGATTGTGTTCCTATAATCTATGAACAATCTATAATCCAGTAGTAACAGAGGTTCAAATGACCTAATTAATATTCTATAGTGTCATTCAGCCTTGCCCTGTGGATACAGGCAATGACCACATCTGGTCCATTCTTTTATAATGTCCATATCTCACTTGCTTGAGAACTCAGGACTAATCATGCCAAGAAATGCGGAATGGGGGTGGTGTGGAAGGTAGGAGATGGATACACTAAGGTTGGGGGTTTCAGGGAGTTGTGAGAAGTGAATACTCAAGGCAGGCTGAGATGAGAAGGCTGGGGCTTTGTGCACATTTTGTGTAACAGACACTCTGAGTTGTCTATTCAACTACCATTCCCCTTCTTGCCTGCTAACCAAGCCCCAACTTCATTCAGGAGCAGATGTCCAACCTGTGGGATGAGTGATGAGATTGTTCGAAGCCAATTGTTGTGAACCCATTCTCTTTTGCCTTTGCAAAATGGTAAAGTATAAGGCCAAGGAAATTGGATTTTCTTTTCCCTATAGAAAATGAGGAGCCATCGAAGGTTTCAAATTGTGCACATGACTGGTGACTAATCCCACTATATCCATGATGGGTTGGAAGGTGAAGAGACCAAAGATAGGAGACCATTAGGAAAAGTGTAAGATTCCCAGTATGAGGTAACAAGTATCCAGGCTAAGGTGTGCTATGAGAATGAAAAAAGTAAGGAAATACTGGGTTTGGGAGATATCTAGCCCTGCACTGGTTTTTTTTTTAAATGCAATTTTATTGAGATATATCCACATACCTTACAATCATCCAAAGTGTACAATCAGTTGTTCACAGTATCATCATATAGTTGTGCATTCATCACAATTTTTGAACATTTTCATTACTCCAAAAACTAAAAATAAAAATAAAAGTAAAAAGAACAGCCAAAACATCCCATACTCCTCCTCCCCACTCTATTATTCATTTACTTTTTGACCCCATTTTTCTATTCATCTGTCCATACCCTGGATAAAGGGAGTGTGAGCCATAAAGTTTTCACAATCATACAGTCACATCGTATAAACTACATAGTTATAAAATCATCTTCAAGAATCAAGCCTAATGGATTGCATTTCAACAGTTTCAGGTATTTCCTTCTAGCTATTCCAATACACTAAAAGCTAAAAAGGGATAACTATATAATGCATAAGAAAAACCTCCAGAATGACCTCTCAACTCCATTTGAAATCTCTCAGCCACTGAAATTTATTTTGTTTCATTTCTCTTCCCCCTTTTCGTCAAGAAGGCTTTCTCAACCCAGGATGCTGGGTCCAGGCTCATCCCTGGGAGTCATGTCCCACATAGTGGGGAGGGCAGTGAGTCCCCCTGCCGAGTTGGCTTAGAGAGAGAGGCCACATCTGAGCAACGAAGAGGTTCTCTGGGATTCTTAAGCACAACTCTAAGTAGGCTTGGCCTCTCCTTCCCTGCACTGGCTCTTTAAGCTGTCAGTACCAACCCTGCCTCACACAGCCAACCATATTAAGGCAGACCTCCGAGAACTCACCAGACACATTCCCAGTCCTAAACATTTTCCCAACCTGTTTCCCACATTACATTCTAATGTGCTCCTTGTAAGAAAGGAATAAGTTTCGTTTTCACATAGAGACAGCATGGAATAAGGGAAATGGAGGCAAAACCAGTTTAAACAAGCCCCAGACAAAGAGAAGAGAGAATCTGCCTGATGTAAAGAGACATGAGGTAGTATCAGAGGCGGGAACTCACAGCAAAAAATAAAAATTTGGGGGGGCATTGGCTAATCAGTTCAAAATCTCAATAATGAGCTAGTTGGCTCTCTGGGATTGGCTGTACAAATTAAAATCTCAAAAGATGAATTAGTTAGTGTTCTCGGATAGGCTGTAACCTCTGTAGTACCCAGTCAATGGGGAAACAGGGGAGGGACTTGCGAATTAGGAGTAGGGGATTTAAACATCGCCATTCTCTTCCTCTGGCGCGCCAGCCTCCCGCGTGTTTGGCTGGACGCCCCATCTTGCAAGATTGTAAATAAATTCTTTTCTCCTCCAGAACCGAGAGAGCGTTTATTCCCTTACAGGCACCGCTTTATTTCCGACAACTTGGGGGCTCGTCCGGGATCCAAAGCTTCGGAGGGGGACCCCCGAGGTGGACAAAGGGAAGGCGCGCCCCGCTGATTGAGCGGTCTCGGACTCCGCCATTGGGGGCCCATCTCCGGCAGCTAAAGGGCCCGAGACCAGACGCTTGGATCTGCCGGTTGTGGATGAGAAAAGGGGGAAAGGGCTTGCCTCTGTTTGACCAGGCAACTCCGTGCACGGACCAAGGTAAGGAAAGTAATATATTGCCTTGGTGGTCGGGAATTCCTGATGAGTCTGGAGCTGCTTGTGTGTGACTGAGACGTGCGACATACTGCACGAAGCGAGTGCGGAGTCTCAATCTGCGGTTCCCTTCTCCCGCGAGGGAAAGGGCCAGAGACAGACGAAGCGAAAGGAACTGAGAGAAAGAAGCCCAGACAAGACTCAGGATGGGAAATAGAGGCAGTTGGCCGGCCGGGGAAGAAGAAAAGGGGGCACCTATAGAGTCCCTCGGGGACATCCCTCCAGATAGCCCACTAGGTAGGATGTTAAAATATTGGACCGATAGCGATCGGACCAAGGGAAAGGACAAAAAGAAAATGATTAAATACTGTTGTTACATTTGGACTGAAGAAAGCATTTCACCACCAGACGTATTCTGGCCAAAGTATGGGTCAGAGGAGGACTGGCTCTGTGCCAACCTTGTAATTTATGTTAATGAGAAGAAACCCTTTTCTAAGGAGGAGTCTGATTATGCCACGTGCTGGCTAAAGAACAAAAAAACTCCCCTTTACCTTGTGAAAGATAAAAACCCAAACTTGGAAGATGAGTTGGTAGAATCTAAACCCTGGGACCCCTTATTAAGCCTTCCTCCTCCCTACTATTCCCCTCCTCCCCCAGGGCAGAGATTGTTAGAGTCTGAGGACCTAATAAGGTCCGCACAGGTTCCAGGGGAATCAGGAGGCCCATCGGCGCCAACTGCCCCACCTGATATGACCCATCAATGGTTGAGGAAAGAATTAATACAGTGCAAAAAGGATGTACAGAATTTTCCATTTCCAAAAACTCTTGAAGGAAAGAGAGTAAGGGAACATCACCCCGTTAAATCCCTTTACCCCTCGAGGGAGGTGCCTATGGGGCCAAAGGAAGTCGGGTATGTAAATGCCCCATTAACGAGTGCAGAAGTAAGAAATTTTAAGAAGGAGATGAAATTGCTAATAGAGGACCCAATGGGGCTGGCTGAGCAAATAGATCAGTTCCTAGGCTCTAGCCTATACACGTGGTCTGAACTTATGTCCATATTAAACATCCTCTTTACAAAAGAGGAGAGAGGAATGATAAGAGGGGCTGCTATGAAAGAATGGGAAAGGCAACACCCGCCAGGGCAAGGGGTGATGGCAGCAGAGCAAAAATTTCCAAATACTGACCCTGATTGGGATAATAATGATAAAGAGGATAGGGCACAAATGAAGGATCTCAGAGACCTCATTGTAGAGGGAATAAAATTGGCGGTACCCAAATCTCAAAATTTGGATAAGGCCTTTGAGGTAAATCAAGAGAAAGATGAGTCTCCCTCTGCTTATCTACAAAGATTGAGAGAACAAGTAAGGAAATATTCAGGTATGAACCCTGATGACCCTGTAGCCCAGGGAATGTTAAAGGTCAGCTATGTGAAGAGATCTTGGCCTGATATTCAGAAAAAGATTCAGAAAATAGATGGATGGATGAATAAGCCATTGGAGGAGTTATTAAGGGAAGCACAGAAAGTATTTGTAAGAAGGGAGGACGAAAAACAAAAGCAGCAGGCTAAAGTCATGATAGCCACTGTTGACCACTTGGTCAAGAAAAGATTAGAAACAGGAAATGGGGGATGCAGACAGAGGCGAGATAGGGGAGGGGGCTGGGCTGATTTAAAAAAAGGAGCAAGGAAAATGCAGAACTCTGCAGGGTGTTATCATTGTGAAAAGCCTGGCCATTTCAAAAGGGAGTGCCCAGACTTACAGAAGGAGGGTCGAGTTATACCGCTAATGAATTTTGAAGACTAGGAGAGTCAGAGGCTCCTCATCTCAGAAGCCCACCGGGAGCCTTTAGTAAATTTAAAGGTGGGCCCATATCAAGAGGAAATTACATTCTTGGTAGACACTGGAGCAGCTTGCTCCTCTGTAAATCATCTTCCAAAGGGGGCCAGGCTCTCTGGCAGTTCCCTCACCATCACAGGGGTAAAAGGGGAGGGATTTAAAGTTCCCATTCTTGAACCTACTAACATTTGTTGGGAAAATAATCAAATCATAGCTCCCTTGTTGCACATCCCAGAAGCTGGGAGTAATTTATTAGGAAGAGACCTAATAATACCTATGGGACTGGATTTAGAGGTAAGGAATGGACGGATTGAGGTTTTGGCCCTGCTCACTGAAGAAGATGAAAGAGACATTAAGGAGGAGGTATGGGTAAAAGAAGGAAACAGGGGAGGGTTGCAAATTCCCCCAATTAAAATCAAGTTAAAAAAGGAAGGGGAGGTCGTGTGCCAGAAACAATATCCTATTCCTCTTAAAGGAAGACAGGGACTCCAACCCATCATTGAGGGTCTCCTTCGGGATGGACTCTTGGAAACCTGTATGTCCTCTTTTAATACTCCCATTCTCCCCATTCAGAAACCAGATGGTAGCTGGAGAATGGTGCAGGATCTAAGGGCCATTAATAAAATTGTCCAGGTTCGACACCCTGTAGTTCCTAATCCTTACACTCTCCTGAGTAAAATTCCCTTCCATCATAAGTGGTTTAGTGTAGTAGATTTAAAGGATGCCTTCTGGGCCTGTCCCCTTGATCCAGAAAGTAGAGACCTGTTTGCCTTTGAGTGGGAAGATCCCTTCAATGGGCGAAAGCAGCAATACAGATGGACGGTCTTACCTCAGGGTTTCACGGAGTCCCCCAATCTCTTTGGGCAAGAGTTAGAGAGGGTACTGGAAAAATTTCCAGTCCCACCTGAAATCACCCTTCTGCAATATGTAGATGATCTATTAATATCAGGTAAAGAAAGGCAAGTGGTGGCTCAAGCTACGAAAAATCTACTGAACTTTTTAGGGGAACAAGGATTAAGGGTATCTAAAAGTAAACTGCAATTTGTAGCAAGGGAAGTTAAGTACCTAGGCCACCTCATAAGTGAAGGAAAAAGAAAAATCCATCCAGAAAGAATCCAGGCCATAGTAGAGTTGCCTCTTCCTCAAACAAAAAGAGAGCTAAGAAAATTCCTGGGATTGGTAGGGTACTGTAGATTGTGGATAGATTCTTTTGCATCTCGAACTAAAGAGCTATACCAAAAATTACTAGAGGAAGAGCCTGACAAGATAGAATGGGAGGAAGTGGAAATAAAGGCATTAAATGAACTCAAGCAGGCACTGGTGCAAGCTCCTGTTCTAGCACTTCCTTCCCTCGAAAAACCCTTTCACCTGTTTGTTACAGTAGATAAGGGAACAGCTTTGGGGGTCCTAACCCAAATCTGGGGAGGCCAAAGAAGGCCGGTGGCTTTCCTTTTGAAGGTTTTAGATCCAGTCTCTAGGGGGTGGCCTGGGTGTGTTCAAGCCATTGCAGCAACTGCCCTTTTAGTAGAAGAAAGCAGGAAATTAACCTTTGGAGGGGCATTAGTAGTTAGTACTCCTCATCAAGTGAGAACTATTCTGTCTCAAAGGGCAGGGAAATGGTTAACTGATTCTCGAATCTTAAAATATGAAGCAATCCTAATGGAAAAAGATGATTTGGTCTTAACAACAGATCATAGCCTAAACCCGGCCTCCTTCCTCTGGAAGGGGCCTGAGCAAGTAGAGACCCCTGAGCATGACTGTTTAGACCTAATTGAATACCAAACTCGAGTCCGACCTGACCTAAGGGATCTTCCCCTGCACTCGGGGGAAAGACTGTTCATAGATGGATCCTCCAAAGTCCTAGAAGGAGAAAGGCACAATGGCTATGCAGTTGTGGATGGGATAACTTGTGAAGTAAAAGAAGCTAGCCGATTGCCCAATAAGTGGTCAGCTCAAACTTGTGAATTGTATGCACTAAATCAAGCCCTCAAATTATTAGAAGGAAAGGATGGTACAATATACACTGACTCTAAGTATGCCTTTGGGGTAGTCCACACCTTTGGAAAGATCTGGGAAGAAAGGGGATTAATCAATAGCAAAGGAAAAGAACTGGTTCATGGGGAATTGGTGAAACAAGTATTAACCAATCTACTCTTACCTAGAGAAATATCAGTGGTGCATATAAATGGACACCAGAAGGGACCTACTTTTGAGGCAAAAGGCAATAGGTTGGCTGATGAAAAGGCTAAGGAGGCCTCTCTCTACCCCCCTTTAAAAATAATGATCCTAATACCCTCTATCCCTAAGGAATTTGGGGTCCCTACATTCTCTGCCAAAGAAGTAAAAGAGTTGAAACAGTTAGGAGCAACCTTAAATGATCAGGGGAAATGGTTTCTCCCAGATGGCAGACAAATGTTAAATAAACAAATAATGAGGGAGATATTAGCAGTCCTACACCAGGGGAGTCATTGGGGGGTACAAGCCATGTGTGATGTAGTACTTAGACAATTTGGATGTGTAGGCCTTTATACAGTTGCTAAACAAATCTGTGAGCGGTGCATAATTTGTCAAAAAATTAATAAAATGGTTTTAAGAAAACAGGTACAAGGGGGAAGAGAGCCGGGCCTGAGACCATTCCAGAGCATTCAAGTTGATTATACTGAAATGCCACCAATCGGTCGTTTAAAATATATTTTGGTAATTGTCGACCACCTCACTGGATGGGTGGAAGCCTACCCTCTATCCTCAGCTACAGCATTGGGAACTTCTAAAGTTATCCTTGAACAAATCATTCCCCGTTATGGGTTAGTGGAAAATATAGACTCTGATAATGGCAGTCACTTTACCTCCTGTGTGTTGCAGAATGTCATGAGAAGCCTGGGTGTCACTTGGGACTTCCACACTCCCTGGCATCCACCATCCTCTGGGAGAGTGGAAAGAATGAATCAAACCATAAAGAAACATCTTTCTAAATTAGTTTTGGAAACAAAGTTACCTTGGATCAAGTGCTTACCTATAGCTCTACTAAGAATCAGGACTGCCCCTAGAAAAGAACTGGGAATTTCCCCTTATGAAATGCTTTTTGGTTTGCCTTTCCCCAGGTGGACTGGAGAGCTCCCCTCCCTAGACACAAAAGATCTTTTTCTTAAGAATTATATACTGGCCTTGTCTTCTACTTTATCATCTCTCAGGCACCGTGGACTGCTGGCTCAGACCCCGCCTCTTGAATTTGCTGCCCATCGACATCAGCCTGGCAGCTGGGTTCTGATCCGGTCGTGGAAAGAATCCAAACTTCAACCGATCTGGGAAGGACCCTATCAGGTCTTGCTGACAACTGAGACGGCAGTCCGAACGGCAAAAAGAGGCTGGACTCATTACACACGAGTGAAGGGACCGGTGCCTGAACCAGACGATAAGTATCCAGCAACTCAACCTGAATCCTGGAAAGTGACTCCTACCTCAGATCCCCTAAGGATCACTTTAAATAGGCAACAGTTGAAAGAACATACTAGGAGGGAGGAAGGGCTGAATTAAACCCTATGTTTGCATTGTGCTCTGTGTATAGCTTAATGATGAAATTGCTTATACTGATCATAATGTTCTATATTCAAGGAGTAACAGGTTCTGCTAAGCTGGTTATAAGTGTAGTCAAAGGCTTAAAGTCTCAAACTGTACAATTTGATGTTTGTCAAGTAATGAGCTGTAAAAATCTAAAACGTCAGCAACAACTGAGTGAGGAATATAAGCATTTATGTAAGCAGACTGTTCAAATAGAAAGCAAGATTGTTGGGGGGCGAACATTTGAGAGTATAACTTATGAGACACCTAACCCCTGTTATTCTTGGGACACTGCTTGGTGGACCACACAGTATGAGGGATGGGTCTTACCCAGGTTGGAGGAAAAACCATTAAGGGAAACTTGGCTGGAATTTAACTCTCCAGTTCAAATTGACCCCAAGGTCATTAGAACACTTAAGACCAAAGACTTAAAGCAAACCACAGAAATAGAGACAGGTTATGGAAATACAAATGCCTGGGTAGAATGGGGCAAACATACCATCCAGAGTCTAAACAGAAGTGACTGTTATGCTTGTACAACCAAACAACCCACTGTTCAGATTATGCCCTTCCCCTTGGGGATGAAAAAGCATGAAAGGGAGTTTAAATGTATAACACTCCTCTTTCAAAATGCTACTCCTGGTGAAAGTTGTAGTACGTTGTCCTCCCTTTTCCCTCCAGTCCAGAAGGGAAGTGTCAAAGCCATACCAGCGTCTCACCTCGGTCCCGGAAACCACTCTGCCTGTCTCTCCAGATGGGAAGAAGGGCTCCAGGATCTTGGTACCATGGCTCTGTGTACACAGGTGTGGAATGTGAGCAAGGATAGTACTGGCAACTTCTCCAGCCTAACTATACCCCGAGCAGACCTCTGGTGGTACTGTGGGAAGGGCATCCTCTGGCCAACACTACCTGAAAGGTGGGGAGGAACCTGTGCTCTGGTTCAATTGGCTATCTCATTTACCCTGGCATTTGAAAGTAATAAAAAAGTACCAACCCAAGGCAAAGGAGAAAAGAAAAATGTACAAAGTGTACCTAGTTCCTTCAATAAAAAAATGTTTGTAGATAGTATAGGGGTTCCCCAGAAAGTTCCTAATGAGTTTAAAGCTAAAAATCAAGTAGCTGCAGAATTTAAATCGTCCTTATTCTGGTGGGTCACCATCAATAAAAATGTCAATCATCAGCTAAAATTTATCAACTATACCAGGGATGTCATTAAAGAAATAGCAGAACAGTTAGATGCCACTAGCCGAATGGCATGGGAAAACAGAATGGCCCTAGACATGATGCTAGCTGAAAAAGGAGGCATCTGTGCTATAGTTGGGGGAAATTGTCGCACATTCATCCCCTATAATACCGCGCCTAATGGAACTATCACCAAAGCCCTACAAGGCTTAACAGCCTTATTTCAGAAACTAGAAAAGAATTCTAGCATTAACAACCCACTCATAGAATGGTTGGAAAATTGGTTCGAGAAATGGAAAGGAATTGCAACATCTATTTTAATTTTCCTTATCATTCCAGCCAAAATGTTTATAACAGCTGGGTGCTACATAATCCTGTGTGCTCAAAGGCTAATTCAAAAACCCATCAAAACCACTAGAATCAAAAATAAGAAAGATCCGTATGATGAGGAATGTGAAAAAGCCCTTAGCAAATTTGAGAATCTAAAATGTGAAAACTAAAAGTGTTTAAAAAAGAAAGAGGAGGGAATCTGTAAGAAAGGAATAAATTTCGTTTTCACATAGAGACAGCATGGAATAAGGGAAATGGAGGCAAAACCAGTTTAAACAAGCCCCAGACAAAGAGAAGAGAGAATCTGCCTGATGTAAAGAGACATGAGGTAGTATCAGAGGCGGGAACTCACAGCAAAAAATAAAAATTTGGGGGGGCATTGGCTAATCAGTTCAAAATCTCAATAATGAGCTAGTTGGCTCTCTGGGATTGGCTGTACAAATTAAAATCTCAAAAGATGAATTAGTTAGTGTTCTCGGATAGGCTGTAACCTCTGTAGTACCCAGTCAATGGGGAAACAGGGGAGGGACTTGCGAATTAGGAGTAGGGGATTTAAACATCGCCATTCTCTTCCTCTGGCGCGCCAGCCTCCCGCGTGTTTGGCTGGACGCCCCATCTTGCAAGATTGTAAATAAATTCTTTTCTCCTCCAGAACCGAGAGAGCGTTTATTCCCTTACAGGCACCGCTTTATTTCCGACACTCCTGGACTCCCACTTAGTGCTTCCCCTCACCCTTTGGACTTAACCCTGCATGGCTTACCTAGTGACCCACCCATGTACAGGATGTTTTTCAGCTATAAGAAGCAGAAAACCTGAAAAATAGTGCCCTAAGGCCATAAGGACATTTGTTGTTTACTTAACAAGAAGCCTGGAGGTAGACTCTCAAGGTTGGTTTGGTAATTCAACGTTATCAAGAAGGCAGATTCCACCCTGCCTCCTACCTGAGTCAGCAGTATCTCCCCTTGTGATTGTTAAGATGGCCACAACTGCTCTAGGATACACCCCACACATAACACCAAGCAAACAGGAAGCAAGGGAAGGGAGGCAAAAGGGATGTCATAACCCTTTCCTTTCTTTTACCAGAGGAAAAAGTCTCTACCAGAAACCTTCACCAACTTCTCCTTACATTGTACTGGCCAAGTCTGGGTCCTGTGCCCACTCCTAGACAAAGCATTGGCAAAGGAGAGTGGGTTTGCCATGATTGTTTTAGACCAATCATCATTCATCCTACATGTTGTACATTTTTTTCCTGAATGAAGTTGTGGCTTGGTTAGCAGGCAAGAAGGTAAATGGCTGTTGTTGTAGGCATCTCAGAGTGTCTGTCATGCAGAATGAGTACAGAGCCTCAGCCTGTGTATCTCAGTCTGCCTTGAGTAATCTATCACTTCTCACCTAGCTCCTGGAACCCCAACCCCAATGTAGCCATCTCTTACCTCCCCTGCCACCCCAGTGGGTGTTTCTTGGCCTTATAAGTTCTGAGTTCTCAAGCAAACAAGATGTAAACATTACAAAAGAAGAATGGACTGGACTGGGCCATTGTATCTACAAGGCAAGGCTGAATGCCACTATAGGATATTAGTGAGGTCATTTGAACCTCTGTTACTAGTTTTACCTTGTATGTAAAGATTTGGGAATTTAGCTCTTTTGTTTTTAATCCCTGGAATATGCCAGGTTTTGTATTTTAAGAGAGTAGGTAATATAAACATCAAGGATTAGGGGAACAGTTTGAGGAGAAGCTGGAAGAAGAGAGAATGCCAATGTGTCTGCACATGACAGAGCTTTTGTAAGCCTCTCTCTTATTATCATCTCTTTTCTGTGCTTCATTTCACATTAAAATTTCCCTCAGCATTTTGGTATGGATAAATCTTGGCAGTGTCTCTTTGAAAAAATAATTATCATGTATTTTTTGTTGTTGTTAAAGCCAAGCAGATTTTTAAATGGCTACATTTCTGGAGTGTTCATTAGTAAAATCTATTGGGTGTTTAGAAAGTGAGTTTCATTAGAATGCTGTAATGTAGCTAATTTCACTCCACTGACCTCCCTTTGCATCTACCCTTTGATTTTTCCTTATTCCTACAGCTCTAATTACCATACATATAAAAGGGATATACATTTCCTCATTCTTTTAGAAGATTTCATTTTATTTTGCTCCCAGTATTGTGCTGCTCTGTCCTGACAAATATATTTATTAGTTTTTGTGCCCTGGGGCTTATTTTTCATTTTTGAGGAACAAGAGGTCATGTGATTAGTAGGGTTCAACTCTCCCTGACCTGGTGATCTTCTTCCTCTATTTTCCCTAAAATTGGTTGTTATTGCATCATCCCAAGCCATGTTTATGTTAGGGCTTTATATCATTCATGCCAAATGAATCGATAAGAAAATTTGAGCTCAGTTGAGAAACCTAGAGAAAAGCTTTCAATTAAAGAGTGACCTCATTTTCTCTCATTCTGTCCATCTTTCATTCCCTCACCTACATAAACACACACACACACACACACACACACACACACACACACGTGCCCTCCATGTTTTCTGACCACATTAGAACAGTCTTCATGCATAGTACAAAGCTTCAGATTTCCATACCTTTGCTCAATATATTCCCTGTGTGTGAAAGTGCTGTCTCTAACTGGTTATTCTCAGTGTGAGACCTTTCTAGACCTCACTTCCACCCTGCCTTATGAGAATATTTAAGCCCTTATTCTCTGTAGTCCCCTAATAGTTGATAAACAGCTTTACTCTAATACTTGCAATGTTGTCTCAGTCCTTTCCTACCCAGCCCAGTCCATTGCTGGCTGAAGTCCAGCTTCCCTCTGCAGAGTTCTTAGAACCAGGATGTTTGCCCTGATACTGCTTGGAGATGCCAGCTTCAGGGTACCTCACCACCAGATTGAGACTTTGGGTACCAACATCAGCCCTCATCAGCCAAGGTCATTATACCTCTTTGAGCACTGCAATTGGGACAGCTGGCTATCTTTAGTCTGATTACTCCCGCTTCCCCACTGTCTGTCTTTACTGCCAGACTGTGAACTCCTTGAGTGTGGAGACTAGACTTTGCAACTTGGAGATAAAATAAATTGCAGTATCTCAAGCAGTGATAGTGAGAGTTCTGTTAAAGTCCTCAATTTAAGCTGCTCTGAGTCATGGTACACAGGGTGTTAAAAATAGAGGCTCTGAAGTTTGTTCCCTTGGTGAAGATTTCTTCAAAAACAAGCAGCTCACAGAAAAGGAAAAACAAATGGCTCTTGAACATCTGAAATTATATTTAACCTCACTCATAATAAGAGTAGAACAATTTAAAAATATGCCAAGATACCATTTTCCCCCAACCAAATAGGCAAAAAGCAAAAACTCTGTTTTGCTGAGGATATGTATTAGCAGGCACCCTCATACAGAGGCACATACTGTTTCATCCAGTAATATCATTTCTCGAAACTTGTCATATAGATCTGTAGGCATTTGTGCAAAACAATTTACATACCATATTATTCACTTCTATATTGTTTTTATTAGAAAAAGGGTGAAACAACCTAGTTTCACCAATAGTAGAATGACTAAATAAATTACGGTACTTCCATATGTTGGAATACTATGCAGCCAAAAATATTGTGGTAGCTTTTTATGTACTGATATGAAACAATTTCCAAGATACATTATTGGGAGGGGCACATGTGTAGAAGGGAAGTTTTCACTGATTACTCTTTTGTGCCTTTAAATTTTTGAACCATGCAAATAAATGCATTACCTATTTTAAAAAACAAAATATAAAAAGAGCATTTATAACTAGAGAACACTATGTCTTCTCCCTAGCACTTAGCACAGTGTTTGGCATTTGGTAGGTGTTCAGATTTCCTAGAAAACAAGAGTCAGAGGCAACAGCTTCCACACCATCATTTTAGAGAGAGGTGCAATCCCAGGGAACTAAGAATGAAGAGAAAAAGGGAGTGAGTCAGGGAAGAAAGGAGAGCAAATACAGCTTTATAATGAAACATGACTTGTGTTCAGAGTTGCCATAGGAAAGAAGTGCATCTTAGATGCATTTCTTTCCAAGGCTGGGAAGAAAGAATTTATCTCTTGGGTCCTCCCTGTCTCCTGTCTCTCACTGGCATTAGTTCCTTTGCTCGTCTGTGTTTTCCAGCCACTCCAGGGAGCCTCTGGTGGAGGCAGAGCCTCGTGGGTCCAGCCCATCCAATGTGCAGTGGTCCCTCCTTGTCAGTCAACGCCATACATGGGGGGCTCCTCTTTCTTTTCCACTGATCTTGACAGTGGTGGTGGCAGTAGCAGAAGCCAGGACTTTATAACTGAAGGAGCAGCATGAGCCATCACTTCCAGTTCAAGTGGCTAAGGTTTTGTGGTGGACACCAGGTATTGCTCAGCAATTTGATGTGGTACATAAATAGGTTCAAAACAGTAGGCACTCAGGAAGGTTTTGTTTTTTTTCCTTTTGTTTATTTGATAGTTGGCTTATTAAAATAATCAATGTTTTCCCTTAAAACTTCAAATCTGAGAGGTTGTAAGAACCTAACTGATTTAAAACTCTCAATCCAATGTTGATCAAATTGTAGTGCTATATTATTCCACTCCATTTAAGTTTACATACGGTTGTGTTTTGTTCCCATTTAATACCACGTGCTTTCACTGCATTAATCTAAAATATGAATTCCTGGACTGAAGACACTACTTTTGATGGTGTACTGTCATATAAAGAAGTACAACATATAATCTTCCTTCTGAACATATTATAAAAATACACAAAAACTTGTATATAACTGCACAACAAAACAGTACAAGACAAGCTCCGTCAGTGAAATGATGAATGGCCAAGTGAGAAGTAGAAATAATAAATATTATAAGATTTGTAGAACATTATGATGGAGAAGCAACAACTTGAACTGAACTTAAATCATGGCTAAGACTTGGAGAGGAGAGTAGAAATGGTGAGGACATTTTGGATGACAGCCTGGCCTAAGCCCAAGCTCTGAAGCTTGGGAACTATGTGCAGATTCTTTTTTTTTTTTTTTTTTTCTTTTAATCAATAGTGGAATAGTTTGAGACGAGTCTGAAAAGTGTGGTTGGGACTACATTGTGCAAGGCTTTTGAATTCTTCATAAAGGAAATAGAATTTTATCCTTTAATTTATGGGAAGTCAATGGAATTTTTGAATACAGTAGTCATATTAGGAATATTTGGGAAACAGCTTCTAACAAATGTCTCTTGGGAGATCATTAAGGGGCTACTGATAAAGAAAATATTTTAACTTTGGCTCTCTGTATCTTATATAGCATAAGCATCTTAACGGTCCAGGTAGTTGATGGATTCTTAAGAGGTTGGCTTGAAGTCTGAATCTAGATTAAGTCTGCTAGAAAGGTGAATCACTAGCCACTGAATGAAGGGTGGAGGCATTTATCAGTAGCATCTAGGACTCCAAGGCCAGCATCTATAACATCACGTCCTCTCTTTTCTGCTATCAGTTAGATGCAACAGGAAACTGACGAAGGTACTAGGCAGTTTCCTTTCTGCTCCGACCTGACCAATTTCCTCTGCAGCTTGCTCCCAGCTCATTGTAAAAGAAAACCATGAAATACCAGTCAGTTTCCTCCAGTTGGATCAAGGAAGGAAAAGCAAATTTCTAAGATTAGTCAATTTCCCTTTGTAGCTGTAAAGCTGGTTCAGGGCCTCCAGCTGACCTTTCTCTTGAAATCTCTCTCTTACAGCTCAGCTTTACATCATAGGCAAGATAAGGACTTTTGGCAAAATGAACAACACATATCATTATGCAATTCCTATAGGAAATTTTGGATTCATTCGTGGGAAAGTTGCCCATATAGAAACAGTTTATTAGATAAGCTTTTATTCTTCTTTGACTTCTACCAAACTCATTAGTTCAAGGGGTTATAAAAGCATAATCTTAGTTCTAATGAATATATCCAGCAGCCAAGTTCTTTTGCTTCTTTCTCAGTATGACTAAGAAGGAGCCGTTTCCATGGAGAACACTTAGGCAAAATTAACAAAGGAAACCAGTTAGTATAGTGAAAGAGATAGGGTTGGACTACTCCAAAGGATAGTAAAATACATCTGGTGTCCCAGCAGGTAACCTGAATTTTACTGGGTATGAGAGGGAGACATTATAACCTGCTCAAAAACAACAACAAAAAAAAACAGAACTAAGAATCTGGCATCTTAGGAATCTGACTGGCTTACTTTATAGACATAATTTAACTTGAAAATGCTAGTTACCATTTAAAATAACTTTTCAGCATATGTAACAATGTAGAGTAACAATACTCAACTGGAGTTCCCACTGAAGGAGAGTATATCAATTTAGCTTCTGGACAATTTTCCCCTATCACACTCTATTTCCTGTTATTTTAGCCTACCTGCTTTTAATATCCCTTTGAAAAAGTTCCCTAATTTCTATATTTCATAGTCATTATTAAACAATTTTCCCAGAAATTTCCTTTTTACACATTTGTAGAATTTTGAATATTTAAAATGTACAAATTTCCCTCCCTTCCAGCCAAGTCATAAATTGTGGTTGCTGAAATCGATTACGTAAAAAAACAAGAATATAAATGTATGGAGCATTGAAATATGAACAGTTGATAAACAGACTATAAGAATAAATAAGGTAAGAATCCAAGTTTTAACCTCAATAGCTTTTGGAGCAGCCAATGTAATAGGCATCAGACAAGTAACAGATTTGCGGGGGCTGTGGCATTCTGCTGCTTTTTTTTTTTCCTAGAGACTAATTATCTGTTACTCTGCAGACTTGCTAAAATACTGTGGAGCTTTTAAAAACAACTTGGTTGATCAACCAGCAGTAGCATGATTAAACTAACAAACAAACAAAAGTACTTGCACACAAATAACAGGCCTAGTAATCTTTATCAGGAAATCCATGGACTTTTGTCTTAACACTTACAAGAACATAACTTTTGTTTTTAAAGACAAATCATGTTTCTGAGGAGGTGAATATGCCCAAAATCTTTTTTCTTAATTAGTTTGAATCTGTACAATGGTTTCCATTATCATCATTCATAAACACCATTATATCCCATTTTATTACTGGGTTCTGGGTGAACCTGCCTAGCTGAAATTTGGGACAAGAATAGAACATATGATTAATTTAATGTAGGCAAATTTTCAGCTGAGCTGATCTTATATCCAGCCAACTGAAAATATTTTACATTTTCATCATAACCTATGAATATTTTATGACATACACTTCAATAGGACCAAAAAAATTGTAAACATGTCTTAAATTTCTTTTCTACTTCCCTACCCCCACCCTGTCCCCTCCTTTCAGGTTTTGACTCCAGTGATGCTCCTAAATAAACTTCCTACATGCTTTAAACCTGGTCTCAGAGCCTGTTTCTCAATGAACTCAATCTGCAATACTGACTTTTAAAAGCAGCATCAACCAACTTCAGTGTAAGTCAGAGGAAAGGGTGAAAGTACGAAGAATCATTTCCTGTGAAGAGTGGCTGAAGAGGAAGCAAGAAGAAGGGGAAGAAAAGGTTGTGTAATATAGAGATTACATGAAAGGACTCAAATCCTATATTGTATACCTGCTAATTGTGAGAGCAGAGTAAAGTTACTTACCTTCCCTACCCCTCAGTTTTCTCATCTGCAAAATGCAGCTAATGATAATAGTAGTTAGGGTTATTGTTTCAAATTCAATGAGTTAATATAAGTAAAGCAAGTTGAATAGTGCCTGGCACATAGCACTACATGTAAGTGTTTGTTATTAAAATTATTATTATGGCTCTTCAGATATGTGAACAATGATTATGTAGAGGAGGGATTTGACCTCTTTGGAGTGGTTCTAGGGGTTATAACTGGGACCAGTGGGTGAGGACTACAGAGTGATTGATTTTGGCTCAATAATAAGATCCTTCCAGGCGAGTCTCTTGTAAATAGCATAGCATATAGTTGGATCATGTTTTATTTTATCCAGTCTTCCAATCTCTGCCTTTTGACTAGAGAGTTTAATCCATTTACATTTAAAGTAGCTACAGATATTGTAGGACTTTTCATCTGCCATTTTGCTATTTAGTCTTCATAAGTCTTATACTTTTTTGTCCCTCAATTCTACTGTTAATGCCTACTTTCATATTTATTTATTTATTTATTTATTTTTGTGTATTGTACCCTTCTCATTTCTTTCTGGATATGTTTTTTGTGTATTTTCTTTGTGGTTACCAAGGGTTAAAATTTTATGTCTTAAATATATCATGATCATATTTGATTTGATACCAGATTAACTTCAACAGCTAACACGTACATTGTTCCTATACTGCTTTGTCCCCTCACCTTTTTTTTCTGCTTGTACTTGTTTGTAAAAATTATATCTTTTTACAATGTACGTTCAAAACCATAGATTCATCATTACTGTTTATTCATTTGCATTTTGGCACCTGTAGGAAGTAAGAAGTGGAGTTACATGCCAAAAAATACAATAATACTGGCTTTATAATTACCCATATGGCTACCTTTACCTAACGTCTTTATTTGTTTATGTTGCTTTAATCCACTATCTAATGTCTTTTCCTTTCAGTCTGAAGACTCCCCTTTAGCACTGCTTGTAGGGAAATTCTAGTGCTGACAAATTCCCTCAGCTTTTGTTTACATGGGAATGTCTTAATCTCTCCCTCATTTTTGAAACAAAGTCTAGCTGGATATAAAATTCTTTGTTGGCAATTGTTTTCTGTCAGCACTTTAAGTATTTTATCCCACTGCCTTCTCTCCTCTAGGTTTCTGGTGAGAAATTGGCATTTAATCTAATTGGGACTCCCTTGTACATAACATGTTACTTTTTCTCTTGCAGATCTCAGAACTCTTCTTGTCCTTAGCATCAGCAGTTGGACCACTATGCTCTGAGCATATTGCCCTTCAAGTTTATCCTGTTTGGTGTTCACTGGGCTTCTCAGATATGCATATTCACATTTTTTTCCTAAGTTTGAGAAGTTTCTGTCATTATTTTTTGGAATATTCCTTCTGCCCCTTTCTTTCTTCTTTTTCTGGACTCCCGTAATGTGTATATTGGTATGCTTTATGGTGTCTCACAGGTCTCCTAGGCTATTTTCACCTTTTCTGATTCTTTTTGCTTTCTGCTTTCTCAGCCTGAATCATTTCATTTTTCTTGTCTTTGAGTTCACTGAGTCTTTCTTCTGTAAGCTCCAATCTGCTGTTGAATCCCTTTAGGGAATTTTTCATGTCATTTATTATGGTCTTCGATTCTAGTAGTTCTGTTTGGTTTCTTTTATAAATTTATATATCTTTATTAAGACTCGCATATTGCTATTCATTGATTACTGATATTGTTTAGTTCTTTCTCTGTGTTTTCTTTCATCTTCTTGAACATATTGAGGATCATTTTAAAAAATCTTTGTCCAGTATGTCCTCAATATAGTCTTCTTCATTGATGGTTTCTGGATTTTTATCCTCTTCTTTTAGATGGACCATCATTTCCTGTTGTCTTGTTTGTCTTTTGTTGCACATGGGGCATTTTGATATTTTAAAATGTTGTCTCTGGGATTTCATCCCTGAAATATCTGTTTCTTGAGTTTGTATCCAGCTGGTGTTATGACAGAGCTTTCTTCAGTGCCAAGATTTAACAAACCAAAACAAACCAATGCAAAAAACAACTTTTGCAGCCTGCAAATTGCCTTTGTGTTGGCCAGTGCTCTCCTTCAGAATTCAGCCCTCCTATTAAGAAGGTCAGCCCAAGGCAAATGCAAACTGCAAGATTCTCCCTGTCTTTTCTGAACCTGTGTCTTGTCCTGGGCTTGTGCTTGCTAATGGCTTTAGGGGTTCCCTATTTACAGGAATTTGAACACCCCTTCTACTGCCTAGGAAATAGACTTTCTCCCTCTCTCAGATGCTGTATTATAGGACTTAAAGCAGATAAGTCTGTCCCAGGCTGTTGGATTTAATTGTTTCTTATACTGCTTTAGCTGCCCCAAGCTGCTTTTGCCTAGAGGGCAAATTCTGGGGTGGGTTGAACCAGAGAGAGGTTTCCTAGGTCAGTTTTTCCCAGCTGTAAGGCCAGTGACCCACAATGGGAGTGCCTGCCAACTCCCCACTGCCCTAGGGGGCGGGTTGAGTGAAGGGCTAGCAAGGGCACTATGAGCTTCTCCTATGATGTTTTGAAGCTGTGTTTTATTAATTTGGCACTTTCCCAGTAAATGCAGCCCGTGTAGTTTTGAGGAAGGGAACTGTCTTGAAGATTACTCTGCCAATTTTGCCCAAGGTGGGTTGGACTGATGGTTGTCCAGAGCCAGGCCCCCAGGCTTCTGAAGTAGCCGATCACAAGTAGTAATCAGTGATCAGACCATACACCCCCAGATTATGGGAGTTAGGTCTTTATATCCCATCCTGGAACCAAGAAACTGCGCCAGGAGCTGGGGTTAAGGACCCAACTGCTGCCTGTCATGGGGCTGGAGGATTAAGAATGGTAGCTGATACAGGGAGATTGAAATTCACTTGTGTTTACCACAATTTACCAGCTTCTTCCTCCTGCTCTTCTATGGATGCTGCACAGTGTTCTACTAGACTTCAGAGTTTCAAAATGGTTGATTCAGACAGTTCCTGACAATTCAACATTTGTTCTGGTAGAGGGACTGATTCCTGGAGCTTCCTATCTGCCATCTTCCCACAATCCTCACTTCAGTGGCTTTTAACTGCACAATGTAATAAACTACTGGGGTTACCTGTGCATGGGATTAATCCATGAAAGTTGGTACTATCCGTGCTGGTAAATGGTCTAATACAATATTAAAAAATATAGACATTGGATTCTATATTAACGTCTATATTCTCTTTAAATAGTATCCAGATTCTACCCTTTCCCACCTATGTGACCACTAAGTATCCCTAACTCTCTGTTTTTAAATTTATCATATGAGTTATAATTCCTATCACTTAGGGTTATTGTGACAATTATTCTAAATAAGTGAACATATATATATTCACATATATATTCCTATATATGTATATATATACACACACAGCACATAGTGAGTACTCAAAACATGGTATTCTCATTATTAGAAAGTTGAAAATGGTTAACTTGTTGACTTTTCCCTTCATCTCAAGCTCAGGTTTCTTCCACATATAAAAAATAATATAGTCATCTGTTGTTTCATTCACATTAGTTTGCAGGGTCCAAATTCCTAACCCTAACAAAGCAGATACTTAGGAAAGAGTTGGTGAATGAATATGAATATGGATAAATGGTGGCTAATTCATAGTAGCCACTTAGCCAACACCCCTAATCCTCTTCTCCTGCTACAGTTCTGAAGAGACTAGGCAGGATATTCTCCTTAGCTTAATTTTCAAAAATTCATGCCCCAGAAATAGCCTGTCTCACTCCTAGTCATTCAGGAGTGACTTAAGTACTGAAGAGCTGGCTTTATTTCAGTGGCAACGGCTTATAAGGGGGCAAAAGATCAGCCCTGAAAGCTCTTGACAGGACAAAATGAATGGCTCTTACTTAGTTTGGCTTTGATGATCTTGGCTGATAAGGTAATCAACAATGCAGCTGCTTAATCAATGTAGAATTAGAAAAGTCCCTTCTCTAAGGATCCATTTTCTTGAAGTTGTATGAATCATTTCCATATAAGTTTTGTATTTTTTATTACATTTGTGTAAACCTATAAACAATATATATATATTGTTTTGCATTTTTACATAAATGTATACTTTTTATTTATAAGCATACTTTTAAAAATGTATACATATTATTCTGCAATATGTGTCCAAAGGTAGCTGTCCAAGGATGGTATGGAGTGTCATGGGTTCAGGGACCGAGGGTCCCTCCATCTTGTTCTACTGTGCACAGGCTTTTATCCACAGATCACTTCAAAGTTCAAGACGGCTGCTCCTACTCTAGTAAAGATAACTCCATTCTCATAGCAGACGGAAGAAAGGGAGGAAATCTCATTCCCCAATTTTGTTTACATCTCACTAGCTAGAACTTAATCACATGACCACAGCTGTAAGGGAGACTGGGAAAGGAATTTTTACTCTAGGTGAACCCATTCCTACAATTTGGTTGTTCTACTACTGAAGAGAAAGGGGAAGGTGAATTTTGGGGGAACAACTAGAAGTCTCTACCACAATGGACATTTAGGTGATTTCCAAATTTGCTATTACATACAATGCTGTGACATTCTCGTGTCCCTGTGGGAGAGTTTCACTAGGTGATACATTGTGGTAATTTACATTTTCAACTTTACCAGATAATACCAATTGTTCTCTAAAATGGTTGTGCCAATTTTCACTCTAGCTGTATGCAGTTTTCAGTTTTCTCATGTGCTCACCAACACTTGGTATTAGACTTTTTCATTTTTTACTAATCCCACCATTGTGGGATGGTGACCTTGGTGAACACAGTTTTGGTGGAGTGGTGACAATAGCTGCCAGAATGTCCAGGTCGAGACAGAGTGGGAGATGGTGGAATCTAGCTAGGGGGTATAAACTACTTTTTTACTAAGTTCAGCTATGGATCCGTGAGAGGTAATGTTTCAAGGGAGCCAAATAGGATTATTTATTTAACAAATATTTATCAAACACCCACTAGGTATTTTTCTCAAAACTGGAGTTGTATGTTGAATAAAACGGATAGACAAAATACTCCTTAAAGAGGGGAGACAGACAACGCATACAACATCCATGTAAATGAATGAGATTATTCTGGATAGTTTTAACTGCTTTTAAGCACTATTAAGAAAATAAAACAAGGGAAATGGCTGCCTTAGCCAGGATCAACAGAATAGCAGGTGAGAATTTACTCTGGTGCCCTTAAAGAGTAGGAATTTGAGACTGTGTTGGCACAGGACAAAGGGCCAGGCCAGGTAATTGGGAAGGTAGGAGATGGGAATTGCTGATTCCAAGGGAGTGCATCCGCTGAGGGAATTACGAGTGACCAGGGTGTTCTGGAATCTGCCAGAGCTGGAGGTAGCGGTAGTGGATTTTCCAGCTCTGTTGCATTCTTAGCTGGAGACATTGAAGGAGAGAAGATAGAATTATTGCTTTTTATCTTGAACTTCTGAATATGAGTAATACATTTTTAAAACTTGGATCCTAATAGGTTTCTAAACAGAGATTCAGTATCAGAAGGTATTTCTCCCTTACAACAAGTGAGAAAAAACAGATTATTTTCTTTTTAACTCCTCCCTCCCTCCCCCCTACCTTGTACAACATCTCCTTTTGGTCCTGCACAAGAAGGCCATTTTTATTTCTCTCCAAATGCGAAATATTCATCTCTGACAAATTGTGAAATACCTCGTATTTATCCCCCCTTTTCTCTACCTCTTGCCCTCCCTTTTTTAACCTTTCTGATGTTGTAATTTCTAGAACGCATGCGTAACCCAGATAGGCAATACAAGAAAAAGAAAAGCTTTCATTTTTCAAAGTTCATTAGCCTTATAGTACAATAATATTCTTTATTTTATCCAGCAGAGAGGTGATATGTGTCACCCAAGGCATTGGCCTGAAAGCCTGTTGTTCTTGCTAAATGAATCAGTTGAAATGAAAATGTTAATATATTTGAATAGATATGAGTCAGTGCTATTCTGGGGAGTGAAAAGAAGCATGGCATCCTGTACTAGCATGTATGTCATAGAAAACTTGAAAAATAATGTAGAGAGCTATGTCAGATGCGGCAAACAATTTTCAAAGTTTTCCTTTAAAACTGACGTAGTAATTTTTACAAAAGTACACATCCAAAGCATTTAGAGCAAACCTATATAAAACAGTTGTTTCTAGGCATGCAATAACATGAATTCAATGATTTTCCTTTTCTGTTCCCAAAGCAACCAAGAAATAGGCAGTGAGACAGAATAAAAAGAACTCAGGGTTAATTAGGACAGTGGGTGGTAGTTCTGGCCTATCGTTAATTATACTAATTATCTGCAAGATAATGGGTAAGTCACTTGATCGCTTTGAGAATTAGTTTTCTTGTTTGCACAATGATGGGAATAGCCTATGTTGTCTCTGCCCCTTTCTAATTTTGAATAATGATTTGGGGTTTTACTATAAAGGGATGCCCATTATGGCCATGAGATGGACCATAGTGTATGTAGGGTCCAGGGGCTGTGCGGAAATCTCCCTGGCACCTTCCCCACTTTTTTTTTTTTTTTTTTTTTAATATCTTCAACCAGCTTGCTAGAGTGTTAAAGCAATGGGAAAGAGTGTGTGAATGTTTGTGCATTTTAGTGAGGTGAGGCTCATAGAAGGTTTAGACAGACATGACATGACAACAAATAATCATTTAGACTGGAAGCCCTTCTTCCATATGGCAGAACACCCAAATTTGAAAGGAACAGTTTGATAGGCTTCCAGTTCAAAATAGTTACCTGGGCGCAATGAGTTCATTGCTCCTTCCTCTCAAAAATCCTCCTGAAATGACAAAAGTAGTAGAGAAGCACTAAATCCAAAGCAGCTCTAGAAAACCAGGAAGAGGGCTATTGTCTAACATGAGGGGTTTAGGTGGTAGTTAAGAGTATAAGCTCTGAAGTCCAATTACTGGACTCTTGGTAAGTTTAGCTTTCTTTGTGGTCTCTGAGTTCTGGGATAAGTTATTTACTCTTTCTGTGTCTCAGTTTCCATATCTGGAAAGTGGAGAAAATAGTACCTCCCACATAGTGTTGCTGTGGGGATCAATACAAATGAAGTGCTTTGAAGAGTACCTGACACATAATAAAGTTTTCACATATCACCTATAATTATTATTATTCTGTTGTATGATAATTTATTGAAATGATTTTATTATAGTTCCTCTTATGCGTTTACTATTGAATATTAAAGCAGATGGGGTGAGTCATGGCTGATGACATCCACCAGAGATGAGAAGCCTACAATCCTGTTTAGGTGAAATATAACAGCTCTGATGACCCCTGAAAAAGAAACCCATGATCCTAAGCATAAGGGGAGAGGGAGTTGTCAGTTGGGTAATTAGTTACAGTCCTGTGGGATAACTGTATCAGTCTTTTATTTCACCAGTTGGCTACAGTAGCAATTGCTCCAGGTTAACACCATGAATTCTGCTCTTGAAATTTAACTGAGATATCTGCTGCCAGGGGATTCTCTCTGGGTGCTGGGGCCAGAGAGAAAAATGGGACCATACTCCAACTAACTTCCATCTGTCACAAGAAGAATGAACGTGCAATTTATTGTCTTAAACTGGAATATTTTTGAGAGTGAAAGAGCCCCATTAGTAATTATGCCAGGACAATAGGTGCCACTTGGGACTGTCTCAGGCAAAACAGGACTTTGGTTCCCTGGCTGTAAGAAAGGGAGAGCACCTGCCTACAGAAGGCATCTGCCCACACAGTCTCTCTCCCCTACCAGGCATCATAGTGATTGCCAAGGAAACAAGGAATTTCATGAGCTGAAATGCTCTAACTCCCTAAATGGATCAATCAAAACCTGAATTCATAATTGTGAATACATAACCAAGAATTCCCAAAGGTTTGTGGAAAACCAGTAGCACTAGTGACACAACACTATAAAAACAAAAGACATTTCCTGCAAGGAAAAAGAATTAACTCAGGAAGCAGAGAGAGCCATATGTATTTATTATATCCATAAAATAAGAATAGGTTGTTATTTTTAAAAGAAGCAATCTAAGTTCTGGGAAATTAAAAAAACGATTGGCCCTCCCTTAGTTTTCCCAGATTTTGCAAATAAAAATAAAGGACATCCAGTTAAATTTTAATTATTCTGAATTGCTTATGCAAATGTACATGGAGGCAAGAGAAAAATATCACAGGGGACATATTTATACTAAAAACTAATTAGTTCTTTATCTGAAATACATTACAAATATCTGAATTACATAACTCTGTCTTTATAATTCCTTAATGACTTGGTTCTCCTTAAGAGTTCTTTGTTTTGCAGAATTTGCCTATAAAATTCCTTGCAGTTAGAGATTTTGTTCTATTTACATAACATAGCCTTTCCTGTGGTCACATCCAACTTATTTCATTCTTTTTCCACTGAACATTCATTAATGAGAAAGTACATTCCACATTTAGCATTATGGGGGGGGGTACACTGAATATACACTGGCATAAAGTTAAAAACTCAGAATTGCTCTTCAAATTTGATTTGCTGAAGCACATAATACCTTATTTCATGGCATAACTGTTTCTTTCTTCAGGATTACACTATAATCTCTTGATCAATGACTTTTTAAAATGTTGTCCACTAACAGCAACAAAAAAAGCATTGTCATCAATTTTTATTCCCTTCTTTTTCAAATACTACACATGATGACTGCACTTGTTCCCATGTGGAAAGAGTATTTAGTAACATCCATGCAAAAGGATAGAGCTCTTGAAGGGATGAAAGCTATTTCAAAAGATGGTAAAGTCAAGTGCTGTAATAATTATCTACTTCAAGTTGGAATTTCTTTGTCCCATCCATAAGTAATGTTGCCCCCTCCATAAGTAATGCTGTCCCTTTTAAGAACAGCCTTGGCACTTAAAGGGATAAAAATCTCATTGATTATCAACAATTTCTAGTAAGTATTTCAGCTCAAACAGTCATTTGAACTGAAAGACCGACATTGATAGACATTGTGGAAGGTTGCTGCTGCATACTACAGCTGCAATTATTTTATCTTCATCTGTATTTCTTTGAATAAAAAAATTGTTATTTTATCACTTTCTTTGGTAATAATTGAGGAAATGATAACTATTTATGTTTAGCTGTTTGTATATGCTAGTTTATATCTGCCTTTTCACATTTTCCCTATTGAGTGAGCAACTACATATGGCACAAAATGCTTCAAAAGGAATTTTTCTTTGCTTAATTCAGAAACTTCATCACAAAATTTACACTTAGGTTTGCACAAACATGCAGAAATTAAAAAAAAAAAGGTAATAGCAACACCTGCAAGAATTGAAAGCTTTGAAATCTATAATCTCACAGGTGCCTCAAGTCGCAAGTCATGTAAATATGGGTTGAACCATTGAAAGCATTGTGAATTTATGAACTAATAAACTGGACTCCATTTCTGATGCAAAAAACATGACCTTGCTGTTTGCCTTCAAAGGAGAACTGTGCAAGCAAGGCACAAGTTTCCCCAAATAAAAGCCAAATGTGATCTTACATAGGTTTGGGGAAGCCTGGTGTTCACAGACCGTGGGTTTGCAAAAGCAGGCATACCTTGGGATTGCTTGCTTTTCAGCTATGTTTCTGTAGTCACTGGTGTAAGGCTGCTGTTGACTGGCTGATTTTTGTAAACACAGTCACTGAAATGAGGCACTTGCCGATTCGCTGTTGTGTGGAAGGGTGGAGTTGTTGATATTCGTTGAGTTTCAGGACTGGGGGTTTTATCACCGACTGGCTGGTTTTCAGAAGCCTGGGACTGTCATTGATTTGCTGATTTTCAGAAGTGTAGCTACTGGACTGAGGCTGTTGTTCATTGGCCGATTTTCAGAGTAATTTGTAGTGATGTGAAGTTATCTCTAATGAACAGTGGCTGCTTTTTTCACAATTTGCTTCTTTGGCCAAAGAACAGTCTTCTCTTTTCTTGAATGTGAAAAAATAAGTACTTTTAATTCATAGTCTCCCCTTTGGTCTTTGAATTTAAACAAACTATAATTATGGTAGAAAAAATTTTAAACACACCTCTTTCTGGCAAACAGAGCAACCCAAAACAAGTAAGAGTAGGAAGATTAGAAAAAATCAGTTCACAAACTTGAATATACAGCTTGCCCGAAGATTAGAATAAATAAATCCACAAACTTGAATATACAGATTGCCCAAACAGTCAGACACACAAGGTAAACTTATGCACATAGGACAAATTTCAATTAATGTGTTTGATGTGTGTTTCTTTGAACTCCAGACATCTTTTCAGGTAATGCACCTCTGCATTTAAAGCAATTCAAATTTTAACTTTTAATGTGAGAGAAGAAAATGAATACATGATTTAGCCTAAGTTTCCACACTTTTTGAACTTTTGGACTAATAGCTGATTTTTTTAAATGACCAATTAAATAGACAAAACTTGAACTATCAAATCAGGGAAAGAGAGAGAAGATTCAGAAAAGCAATATTAAAAATTTGAAAGGAGATGTAGTTACAGATGTGGAAGAAACTTTAAAAAATGAAAAGAGATTATTATGTACAATTTTATTTAAAAAAAAGCTTTGAAAATGTAGATGCAATGCATACTTTTCTAGGAAAGTAAAAATGATTTAAAAAACTTCAAAAAGAGGTAGAAATTTTGAATAGTTCAGTAACTGTAAAAGAAATGGAAAATAAGGAAATATCTTTCTCCACCAAAAGACAATCTCTTTGGATGATTTTATAAGTGAGTTTTTCAAATTTTCAGGGAAAAGATAATATTTAACGTTATAAGGGCTAGAAAAAGATGGAATCTTCAAGCTTTGTTCTACAGATAGAATATTCCTGATAAGAAAACTGAACAAAGATTGTACGTATATACATACACAAGTATTAACCAATCTCTGATATGAATGTAGGTGCAAATTAATTAACAGTTGAATAATGCTTATATTAAGGATATATAGCATGACCAAAGAAGCGTTCCATAAAATGCAAACATGTTTTAATATTTAGTAAGTATATCAATACAGTGAACTATATTAAAGGAAGAAAATCAAAAATTATCTAAACAGAGAGAGGAAAAGTATTTGAATAAAATTCAAAATTCACTCTGGTTAAAGAAAATCACTCAACTTTTTTTAAGGTAGTAAAAGAAGGTAAATTTCATAATTTGGAAAAGCATTTTTCAGAAATCACTATGAAATATCATATTTAATGGTTAACCACTAAAAAGATTTTATTTAAAGGGAGTAACAGGGAAAGGATGCTATCACTGCTATTATTCAATATTATTTTCAAGATCCTACCTAATAAATAATATAAAAAAATAACTTAGAGCTATCACTATTAGAAAGGAAGAGGCAAAACTGTCATTATTTGCTAGAAATTACTCAGGAAATGAAACAAAAGAACCGTTGATCCTAATATCAAGATTCTGTAAGGTGAAAGAAAACAAACTTACAAAAATGAGTAGCCTATCTATAATAATCAAACAGAAAATGCAACAGTAAAAGGATTTGCCACCACAGTACAACAAAAGTATAAAATATATTGGAAAGAGCTTAACAAGAAATGGTAGGATCTGCATAAAGAAAGCAACAAATCTTTATTGAAGGATGTAAAAGAAGATCAGGATAAATGGAAAGATGTGATTTCTTCCAGGTGTGAGAACTTAATATTGTTAAAGTGTCAATTCTCCTTAACCTAATCTATAAATCAAATGTGATCCCAATTAAAATCCTAAGTGGATCTTTTAATGCCATTTGGCCATATATCATCTGTATATTACCTAAAGTAATAGACCCTCCAACTTTAGTGGCTTAATAGAATAAAGGGCTTATTTCTCTCTTACTCACCTCACAGTTCAAGGCAGGAGTTTCTGGTCACACCACATGATCATTTGGGGAGCCAGTCATCTTCCATTCTATGGCTCTGGTCTCATCTTAGGTTCTTGGAGTCTTTATGGTACCATAAGGACCACAGTACCATATGAAAATATTGGAGAATTATCTGCCCTTCTCCACCAGTCTCCACATATAATGTATGGGAAAAGGATCACTCTCATTTATTATGATGGCAATATTGATTGGCACATTTGGGGAGGGAAATTCGAAGTTATCCGAAATATGTTGTGGTGGTTTGGAACTGTATGTAATCCAAAAAAACATGTTCTTAAACTTAAGCCATTCCTGTGGGTGTGAATCCATTTTAAGTACAAGATTTTGATGAGGTTACTTTAGTTCAAGTGTGGCCCAGCCCAATTAGGATGGATCTTAACCTTATTAGTGGAGTCCTTTATAACCAGAATAAAATTCAGACAGAGAGAGAGAAAGCCACAGAGGGATTAGCCAGAACCTGAAATCAATGGAATCTGGAAGCAAAGGGAGAGGCTGGAAAAGGCCACCATGTGCCTTGCCATGTGACAAGCTAAGGACCAAGGATCACTGGCAGCCAGTCCCAGAATGCCACAGTCTTTGGGGAAAAAGCATCATCTTGATGATGCCTTAATTTGGACTTTTTTTTCCCTCTAATTTCAGAACTGTAGCCATTAAATTCCATTGTTTAAGCCATCCCATTGCATGGTATTTGCTTAAGCAGCACAGGAGACTAAAACATATCCTTTAAAATATTTATCCCTTTTGACCCATCAATTGCTTTGCTTGGCATCTTCAGAAATATTCACATATGGGCATAAAGGTATTCTTTGCAGTATTCTTTGTGAATACATTGAGGAAATCTATGTATATAATAACATAAAAATGTATTACATGAAGTAAGACAATCCGTATGATGGAATTCTATTACATCTTTGACAAAATGAGGTGAATTTGTATGTGCTATTAGGAAGGAGATTCACAATAATCTTGAGTAAAATAACACAAGTTGCATAATGGTAGGTAACATTTATTGAGTTCTTACTATGCTCTGGACTCTTCAGTAATTATGAGCATTAAGTTTCACAACAACACTATAAAGTATATGTTAATATTATTCCTATTTTACAGATTAAGAAAGGTTGGCACTAATGTAAAATAACTTGCAAAATGTACAACAGCCTGTAATTGGCGGAGCTGGGATTTAAATGGGGTGGCCTTGCTTAAAGCCCATGCCCACAAGCACTATACTGCACTGCCTCAGCGTAAAGAATGTTACCATTTTTCAAAAAAACAAAAGAAGTATTTGTGTGTGTCTTAGTCAGGGTTCTCCAGGAACACAGAACCTATAGGGTGTATATATGTTTGTGTAACTATTATGAGATTTATTATAGGTATTGGCTCACACAGCTGTAAGGATTGGCAAGTCTGAATTCTGTGGTGCAGACTGCAAGCTGGAAACTTCGAAAAAAGTATTTCTGAAATCTGGCACATCTGGACTCTGTAGGGCAGGCCACAAGCTGGAAACTCTGAAGAAGGTGAAGTTGTGTTCCCCAGGAGAAGCTGGCTGGCTGAAGAAAAGGCAGAAATTCTTCTTTTTAACTGCTGAAATCATGGGTTCTCCCTTGAAGGCCTGCAAATGATTGGAGAGACTTTTCTCCTTGCTGAAGGCAATCTCCTTTGTTGATTGTAGATATCCTCAGCCATAGATATAATCAATTGACTGATGATTTAAATCTACAAAATACCCACACCGTAACAATCAGGTCAGTTTGCTTGACCAAACTACTGTACACCATAACCTAGCCAAGCTGACACATGAATTGAACCATCACAGGGTGTACTTGTATGTGATGATTTTAAGTGTGAGAAAACGTAAAATGTAATTGTGGTTACCCCACCTAGTGGCAATAGTTATGGCAAGTCTTTCACTTTTTGTTTCTGTATGGGTTTTTTTTTTTTTTTTTAACATGTATTACTTGTAAAACAATAAAATCTTAATTTACAATTGATTTAATGCAATCGTTAAGATTTAATACTCAGCAAAATATCCTGTTTATAGCAAATACTTGATAAAAACTTGAATGACTGGATGGATGGATGCATGGATAGATGGATGAATGATTGATGGGATGAATGAGAAGAAAAAGAACGAAAGAGAGACAAGAAAGAAAGAAAGAAAAGAAAGAGAAAGGAAATTGGGGAAAAGAAAGTAAAGGAACCAAACTCTTCTACCTCATCAGGTCTATGGACTGCACTTTGTATCTCATTGTTCCCTACTCTGTTATGGAGCCATCATTCAATAAATATTTGTTGAATTTATGTATATATATCCATTAAATCTTAATGTTCCTATTTCTTTCTATAGGTCTTTCCCCTCTTTTTTTTTTTTTTATCAGTCTTAAACATTTTCATCTAAAATTTTGCTTATGTTATCGTTTTAGAAACCTCAAAGCTTCTTGTAGTATATCTCAATAGCTAGTTATCAGTGTATGTTAGGAATAAATACTTTAGTGGTATGTTATGATTTTAAATTCCTAATGAAATGCAGCTAGTAATGCAAAACTAATCTATAAATTTTCTTGAGTTCCAAGTTGTAAAATAATATTGAATTTTAGGACTTACAAGCTTTCTCTTGCATTGGGAAATCAGTTTTAATTTGAACCATCTGAAATCTAATGGGGACTGTTTGTTTTTAGAGAATATTGTATTAGAAAGGCAAGGACCTTGCTTCTAATTAGAAGCACATCTTTGGCATTTGAGAGAAATCTGGAGCCTCTGGAACATACTGTGACAATCCTGTGCACTTAGCAACTGAAAGAGCGTGGGCTGAGTGTGTGTGGAGCCTCATGACATTAAGAAATCAGTTTTCAAGGAGGTGGTTTGAAATTTGCAGACTTTTTTTCAAGGTGTTGTGAAGAGGTGTTGAAGCCAAGATGTGATTAGAAAGTGACATGCATTTCACTGCCTGTATAATATTCTGTAGCTCCGATTTCCTTGCTCTCTTACTTCTTCTGTCACATTTTTTTTCTTATGTTCCAAGAGAATAACATCATGTCTTGTGGAAATGTGTATAACAGAAAAACTGCTCTCTAGAGTTTGTCTCTGATGATCATACCCCTCCTGAAGTGCCCCTTTCTTTCTGGACTTGTGGTATCTACAAAGGATGGACCCAAAGACAATCAAAGATCAGGGAAAAGTACTTTCTCTTCTAAGTTCAAGCTATAAAAATTCACTTATGTTGTAAGAGTAGATATCTCCTAAAGAAAGGATGTGAAAGGTCTGGAAACTTATGATGAAGTGCAGGAATGCTATGGCCAAATGAGGTTCCCATATTTCTGAGGAAGGAAAGGAAACTCAGATTTCACATGCCCAAAAAATAACTCAATCATTTTCCTCCCTGTCCAATCAATACTTTTTGGTTCAGAGCACCACAACATAAATCTGGTTACCTACCATTATTCCCCCAAAGGTAAATTTACCGTGAGGATATTCAGAAACAAAGGCCCAAGAGCAGCTGGGCCTCAGGGGAAACTAGAACCAGGACCAGAAAACTCTCACTAATGTAGATAATTCTCTCTCTCCAGATTTTGCCTTTGCTTTTCTCAGAGCATATTGCTTCTCTCTTCCCAGACCAGCTTTCTCTGCTTCTCCAAGCTCTTGGCAGAAATCAACCATCTCTATATTCAGTTCCACCAAGCCCAGCAGAATTCCAATTTCAGATTCCCCAGGAGAAAATAATCCAATTATTGCAGCTAGGTCAATTGTTCATCCCTGATCCAATCAACTGTGATTGGTGGTGAGGTCATAGAGTATAAGCAAGACTGTTCAGTGGGTGGGGAATGGTTTTGGAGTAAGAAGGTTTATATGCATTGGTTTTCCAACTTGCAGGCTCAAGTCATCTCTTATATCCTTATATTCACTATTAACATCATTAAGATTCTTTTAGTTGATTCAAGGTTGAAAACATTTCTTCATTTCCCTTACCTCCACATTTCTCATTGTATCAGTCAGGGTTCTCTAGGGAATAGAACTGATTTTATATATATATAATTTCTGTATATATATATGCACATGCACACACATATACACACATATATATGTATACACACACATATATACTACATATATATAAAGAGATTTATTAAAGAAAACATGGGGATTGATTGACAAGTCAAATTCTGTAGGGCAGGCTGCAAACTGGAAACTTTGAAAAAGGTGATTCTGAAATCTGGTATGTCTGAACTCTTCAGGAAGGGCACAAGTTGGAAAACTTTGGCAAAGGTGGAAGTTGTATTTCTCAGGAGAAGCTGGCTGGCCAAAGGAAAGGCAGAAATTCTTCTTTCTGACTTCTGAAATTCTCAGTTCTCACTTAAAGATCTCTAACTGATTGGATAAGGAGACTACTTTCATTGCTGTGGGTAATCTCCGTTTTTGATTGTAGATGCAATCAACCATAGATGCAATTGATTAAGTAATGACTTAATCTGTCTATGAAGTATTCTCATAGTAACAATCAGCTAACTAATTATGTAAATCCGTCTATGAAATTCTTTCATGTAACAATCAGACCAATGCTCGCTTGACCAAACAACTGGACACCATAATCTAGTCAAGTTGACACATGTAATTGACCATAGCAGTCATCCATTTTTTATTCATTCATTCATTCAACAAATATTTGTGGAGTGACAGTGACAGGCAATGTTCTAAGCCCTTATATGCAATAATTAGCACACATACACACACACATACACACACACACTCAATCCTTGCCCTTATTACTAAGTACTATCAATTCTTCACTGTTTCTTGCTTCTTTTCACTTTTCAGATCATTCTACCACAGCCCTGGTTCAGGCCGTTTCTGACTGATCTAAGGTTTGGTGGAATCATAATTAAAGATTTAGAGATTGATGTATAATTTATTAACTTGGAAGTAACTATTAACTTTGGAAGTAGAACCAGGCAGGGATCAAAGGGCCTGAAAATGTTGGGAAAATTCCAAATATTGTACATAGTTTCTGTTTATTTCTGAAATGTAGATATATGAAAAGGGAAATTCTAGGTAAGATAGTGAAAGATTCATAGGTGAGCTCTGAGCATAAGGATATATTATTTCACTGGGCTGATGATGTCATTTGGGGCACAGAAGATGTGCATGTCTCTCCCTTGTGAGTTGGAACTGATGAATACAAGTATGGATATAGTTGAGTACTCCAAGGCAGAAAATAAAGCTTGTGTTTGTTTTAACCTGTGTTTCCTGCCAAATTATTATCTTGGGGTTCCAGGTAACATCTGCTCTCATCTGCAGATATTTTTCATCTACTTTACATGTACCTGCACACTGTTTTTGTATATCATTTTTGGTAGTTTACTACTTAACAAATTGAGTTTCTTTTGCTGCCATGAGTATATTGCTGTATACTAGAGTTAATCAACATCACAAGATAAACACGAATAACCTCTAAGACAGGCATTGACAAACTATGATTTGCAGGCGAACTCTGGCCCACTATCTGTTTTTGTAAACAAAGTTTCATTGGAACACATTTACAATAATTTGTTTACTATTGTCTATGGCTGCTTTGGGTCCTCAACAGCAGAACTGAGTAGTTGCAATAGAGAGATATAACATGAGAAGCCTAAAATATTTACTGTCTGGCCCTATTCAGTAAAAGTTGGCCAACCCAGCTCTGAGAAATTAAATGACTTGGAGATATTTGGGGGAAATATGCTTTGAAGTTTGTGGCTCTTAAAAGTTTTGCCCCACTTAATTGCAATCAAACCCAGAAAAATCTTTCTTTTGTGTGTGTGTGTGTGTGTGTGCCTGTGTGTGTGTGTATGTGAAACCAACAGAGAGTTGAAAAAATTCATCTAAGATAAGGATGTAGAAAAAAACTGGTACTTTTGTGTTGGCAGGGAACCCGGTGGTTTTAACACTGCAGTCATGACACGGTGGATGGTGTGTTATTGAGATGAGAATTGAAAATGTGCAACAGTGGATACACAGATACGTAAGCTTTTGTTGTGACTTTGCATGGCTCCTAAAACAAAGTTTTTGAGGAAGTGAGCTTGTCACCTTACCAACTGCTCTTTTACATTACTATTCAAAAAATCAATGGCACTCATAACTTCCTGTCCTGATTATTGTCACACAGTATTTTGTTAACAAAAAAAGTTAACATTTTTTGAACACTTACTTTGAGCCAGGCATTATTATGAGCATTTTGAATATACAATTCATTTCATACTACAAATCCATGTAGTACGTTTTAATATTATGCCCTTGTGCCATTTAGGTCTAATCAGTTATTTCAAATTAATTGATGCCAGCTCTTTTCTTTATTTCCTTCCTTCTGCTTGCTTTGAATTTATTTACTCTTATTTTTTCTAGTTTCTTCAGGGAGGAGTTTAGATGACTGACTTGAAGCTTTTCCTCTTTTCTAATGTAAGCATTTAGTGCTATAAATGTACTTGTCAGCACTGCTTTGCCTGTGTTCCGTAAGTTTTGATATTGTTATATTTTCCTTTTCATTTAGTTAAATGAATATTTCAGTTTCTCCTGAGACTTCCTCTTTTGACCCATTGATTATTTAGAAGTGTGTTGTTTAGTTTCCAAGTGTTTGGAAATTTTCCTAGTTTATTTCTAATTTGAGGGCATTGTGGTCACAGAACACACTTCATATGATTTCAGTTCTTTTGAATTAGTTGAGATTTATTTTAAGGCTCAGGATATGCTGTCTACAAGTAACTCGAGTCAAATATCTTAGAATATGTTGCATGAGCACTTAAAATAATTGGTATGCTACTGTTGGTGGGTGAAATGCTCTATAAATGTCAATAGATCTTTCTGGTTCAGGTGCTATTTAGTTCTATACCCTTGCTGATTTTCTGTCTAGTTGTACTATCAATTGTTGAGAGAGAAGTACGAAGTGTCCAACTATAATTCTGTTCTTGCTTCACGAATTTTGCTGCTCTGGTTTTTGTGCATGTACGGTTAGGAATGCTATGTCTTCCTGTGGATTTATCCTTATATTATTATGCAATGTCTATGGCTATTTTCTTTGTTCTGAAGTCTACTTTATCTGATACTAATATAGCCACTTGTACTTTCTTTGATAGTAATATCTTTTATCATCCTTTTTCTTTCAAACTGGCCATTAAATATATTTGAAATTAGTTTCTTGTAGATAGCATATGGTTAGGTCGTGTTTTGTTTTTAACTATTTATTTTGAAATACTTTCAAACTTACAGGCCAGTTATAAAAATAATTCAAAACCCATACAGAGATATCTAACATAGTGCTAACCACACAGATACCCAGATCCACCAATTTTAACATGTTTCCACATTTGCTGCATTATTCCATCACTCTATCAATCCATCTACTTATCAATCAATCTGTCTATTTTTATCAATCCATGTCCTGAACATTTTAGTGTAGGTTGAATACATCATGCTCCTTGAAAACTTAATACTGCCACGTAGATAACCTAAGAACAAGGACATTCACCTTTATAACCACCTTGAGTGCAGTTATCAAATTCAAGCAATTTAACATTGACATAAAGATTACAGTCTATATTCCAGTGTTTTCATATGTCCCAAAAATGTTCTTTTGGAACTTTTCTCCTCCATTATTAGATCCATTTAATTGCTGTTGTTTCTTTAGTTTCTTATTCTTTTTTTAAGAAAATTGTGTGAACATATATACAACATAAACAATCCCATCTCAACCACCCTCAAGCATATCATTTAGTGGGACTAATCATATTTATGCTGTTACAGGACCCTCACCACCTTCTTTTTTTTTTTTTATTTTTAATAGAAACTGCTGTTTATTTTCTGGCAACCTTATTTCCACTTCCATTTAAGAGCCTGTGGAAGACCAGCTTATGACCACTCGGTGGTTGTTCCTACCCACTCAGTGGCCTGAGCAGTGGGGGCTGCAGACCAGTCTTCGGTTGCAGGCTGAGCACTCCAGTCTTCAGTAGAGAACTGCTGAATAGGCACAGAGGGGACCTGCAGGACTTCAGACCAGTCTGCGACCTCGGGTTGAGTAGCAGTAAATTCAGGAGCTGGAGCAGTCCACTCGCCCTGCATCGTCCTTGGTCACAGCCTGTTCAGCAGCAGCCTGTTCTTCCTCTTCAATCTCTTCAGGATCTCTGTAGCAGTAGAGATCAGGCATGACCTCCCACGGGTGCTCACGGGAGATGGTGCCACGCATGCACAGAACTTCCCGGGCCAGCATCCACCACATCAGACCCACTGAGTGAGCTCCCTTGTTGTTGCATGGGATGGCAATGTCCACATAGCGCAGAGGAGAATCTGTGTTACACAGAGCAATGGTGGGCAGGTTAACATAGGACACCTCTGTGAGAGGCTGGTGGTCAGCCCTGGGAGCAGTCACCACCAGAAGAGGTGGCTCCCGGAAGGCTGCCTGAATCTGGTTGGTGAAGGTTCCAGGAGTGAAGCGTCCAGCAATAGGAATAGCTCCAGTGGCAGCAGCAAACTTCAGCACAGCCCGCTGGCCAGTATTCCTGGAGGATAGGACACTGACATCAGCAGGGTTTTCAATGGCAACAATGGCATGAGCTGCCAGCAGAAGCTTCTCCCAGGTCCTCTTCAGATTTATGATGTAGATGTCATCACTTTTCCTTTTGTAGATGTACTGTTCCATTTGGAAGTCAAGGTTGGTGCCACCTAAGTGGATTCCTGCTGCAAGGAATTTGAGGACATCTTCCGCCTTCATCTGCAGGACATCAAGGGCTCCGGACTTTGTTTAAGTTTCCCTTTAAGTTACGACTGGAATCCAGGACAACACCATATGGATCCTTCTCTTGAGTAGTGCGGAAAAGCCCCTCACCACCTTCTATTGCTGAAACTTTCCCCTCTCTTCCAACAGAAGTCCTATACCCTTTATGCATTAATACCCCATTCCCCCATTCCTCTGCCCCGGCAACCTATACTCTAATTACTGTCTTTATGAGCTTGCATATTTTCTGGTATTTAGTTTGTACTTACCATGGAGCTTAAATTTAACAACCTAAAACTATAACACTCTTGTTTGCTTAAATAGCAACTTAACTTCAATGGTATACACAAACTATGTTCCTATACCCCTTTATCCAGTTCCTGTCACAAATTGCATGTTTTTACATTATTAATCCAAAACTACTGATTTATCATTATGTTTTATGCATTTTCCTTTTATATCCTGTAGAGGTAAAAAGTGGAGTTACAAACCAAACATACAATATTACTGGCATTTATATTTACTCATGTCGTTACTCTTACCAGAGATCTTTATTTCCTCATGTAGCTTCTATCTGTTGTCTATCATCCTTTCCTTTAAACGTACAGAACTCTCTTTTGCATCTCTTGTAGGGCCAATCTTATGGTGACAAACCGCCTCAGCTTTTGTTTATCTGGAAATATCTTAGTCTTTCCCTTATTTCTAAAGGACTGATTTTCCAGATATAGAATTCTTGGATGGCAATCCTTTGCTTTCAACATTTTAAATATGTCTTCCGACTGCCTTCTTGTCTCCATGGTTTCTGATGAGAAATTAGCACTGATTATCCATACAATGAGCATAGAGAATAAGTCCAGGCCCAAGCATAGGGGTGAACCTGGTCCTTTCTGTGCATGTGTCTTTTCATAACTACATCAGGGTTATGATTTTGCTCAAACTTTCAAACATAATTGAGAAACCTCAAGAAGAGAAGTCTGTATTTTGGGTTTTTTTGCTGCTTTACTTTCCTTCTTGATGTTCTTTTTTATTTGTTTATCATTATCTTTCTTTCTAGAGAAATTCCTTTAACCATTCTTTTTAGAGTAGGTTTGCTGGTTGCAAATTACCTTAGTTTTCCTTCATCAGAGAATGTCTTGAGTTTTCCTTCATTACTGAAGGATATCACTGGATATAGAACTTTGGGTTGACAGTTCTTTTCTTTCAGCACTTGAAAAATTTCATGCTGCTTCCTTCTGACTGCCATGGTTTCTGATGAGAAATCCACTGTCATTCAAACCATTTTCCCCTATAGGTAAGATGTTGCTTCACTCTCACTGCTTTTTTTTTTTTTTTTCTTTTTAATTTTTATTGGGATTGTTCAGATACCATACAATTATCCAAAGATCCAAAGTGTACAATCACTTGCCCCTGGGTACCCTCATACAGCTGTGCATCCATCACACTTAATTTTGTTCAATTTTAGAAACTTTTCATTACTCCAGACAAGAAATAAAGTGAAAGATGAAAAAAGAAAAGGAAACTCTAATCCTCTCCTATCCCTAACCAACCCCCCTCAATTGTTGACTCATAGTATTGGTGTAGTACATTTGTTACTGTTTATGAAAAAATGTTGAAATATTACTAACTGTAGTATATAGTATGTAATAGGTATATAGTTCTTCCCTATATGCCCCTCTATTATTAACTTCTAATTGTATTGTCATACATTTGTTCTGGTTCATGGAAGCGATTTCTAGTATTTGTACAGTTGATCATGGACATTGCCCACCATAGGATTCAGTTTTATACATTCCCATCTTTTGACCTCCAGCTTTCCTTCTGGTGACATATATGACTCTGAGCTTCCCCTTTCCACCTCAGTCACACACCATTCGGCACTGTTAGTTATTCTCACATCTTGCTACCAACACCCCTGTTCATTTCCAAACATTTAAGTTCATCCTAATTGAACATTCTGCTCATACTAAGCAACCATTCCCCATTCTTAAGCCTCGTCCTATATCGTGGTACCTTATATTTCATGTCTATGAGTTTACATATTATAATTAGTTCCTATCAGTGAGACCCTGCAATAATTGTCCTAATGTGTCAGGCTTATTTCACTCAGTATATTGCCCTTGAGGTTTTGTCATCAACCCATTTTTTTTTAAATATGGTCTTGTTCACTCACCATACATTCCATCCTAAGTAAATAATCGATGGTTTTCTGCATGGTCATACATTTATGTGTTCACCACCTTCACCACTATCTATATAAGGGCATCTACATTTCTTCCACAAGGCAGGAGGGAGAGTCAAAGAAGGTACGGAGGCAAAAGAAAGAGGAAAAAAAAAATGACAGCTAGGAAGCAGCAAAAGGAAAAATAAGCTTAAATCAAAGTAGAGTAAAGACTCAGACAATACCACCAGTGTCAAGTGTCTAACACGCCTCCTCTATTCCCCTCTCTTATCTGCATTCACCTTGGTATATCACCTTTGTTACATTAAAGGAAGCATAATACAATGATTCTATTAGTTACAGTGTCTAGTTTATGTTGATTGCATCCCTCCCCCAATGCCTCCCCATTTTTAACACCTTGCAAGGTTGACATTTGCTTGTTCTCCCTCGTAAAAGAACATATTTGTACATTTTATCACGATTGTTGAATACTCTAGATTTCACCAAGTTACACAGTCCCAGTCTTTATCTTTCCTCCTTTCTTGTGGTGTCTCACATGCTCCCCACCTTCCTCTCTCAACCGTATTCATAGTTACATTTGTTCAGTGTACTTACATTGCTGTGCTACCATCTCCCAAACTTGTGTTCCAAACCACACTCTCCTGTCTTCTATCACTCTGTAGTGCTCCCTTTAGTATTTCCTGTAGGGCGGGTGTCTTGTTCACAAAGTCTCTCATTGTCTGTTTGTCAGAAAATATTTTGAGCTCTCCCTCATATTTGAAGGACAGCTTTGCTGGATATAGGATTCTTGGTTGGTGGTTTTTCTCTTTCAGTATCTTAAATATATCACACCACTCCTTCTTGCCTCCATGGTTTCTGCTGAGAGATCCGCACATAGTCTTATTAAGCTTCCTTTGTATGTAATGGATCGCTTTTCTCTTGCTGCTTTCAGGATTCTCTCTCTGTCTTTGATATTTGATAATCTGATTACTAAGTGTCTTGGTGTAGGCCTATTCAGATCTATTCTGTTTGAAGTACACTGAGCTTCTTGGATCTGTAATTTTATGTCTTTCATAAGAGATGGGGAATTTCATTAATTATTTCCTCTATTATTGCTTCTGCCCCTTTTCCCTTCTCTTCTCCTTCTGGGACACCAATGATACATACATTATTGTACATTGTTTCATCCTTTAAGTCCCCAGAGACGTTGCTCATATTTTTTCATTCTTTTCTCCATCTGCTCCTTTGCGTGTAGGCTTTCAAGTGTTTTGTTCTCCAGTTCCTGAGTGTTTTCTTCTGCCTCTTGAGACCTGCTGTTGTATGTTTCCATTGTGTCTTTCATCTCTTGTGTTGTGCCTTTCATTTCCATAGATTCTACTAGTTGTTTTTTCGAACTTTCGATTTCTGCCTTATGTATGCCCAGTACAGCTTCTATCTCTTTTGCAATATCTTCTCTAAACTTTTTGATTTGATTTAGCATTAGTTGTTTAAATTCCTGTATCTCAGTTGAAGTGTACATTTGTTCCTTTGACTGGGCCATAACTTTGTTCTTCTTAGTGTAGGTTGTAATTTTCTGTTGTCTAGGCATGGTTTCCTTGGTTATCCAAATCAGGTTTTCCCAGACCAGAACAGGCTCAGGTCCCAGAGGGAAGAAATATTCAGTATCTGGTTTCCCTGCGGGTGTGTCTTAGAAAATTGATCCACCCTTTGATGCCTCAGGTCACTGTGCTTTTCTGCCCAGCAGGTGATGCCTGTTAGCCTATAATTCTTGACTGGTGTGAGGAGGTATGGCCGTGTTCCCCCAGGCTCTGGGGTCTGGTTCTGAATGGAAAGGGCCCCACCCCTTTCCCCCTAGAGAAGACAGACCCCCAGGTGGAGGTGATTAGCATTTCAGTGGTCTCACTCTTTGCTTGTGGTGTCTCCACCCTTCCCCGAGTCACAGCCCTGGAAACTGAAAATGACTGGGGCTTTCTTCACTGAGCCAAAAAAGAAACAGATAGTCCCCTTCAGACCCAGTCCAAGGCGACCCTCTGGCTCTCCCAGGTCAGTCGTCACCCAAAGCCTCTGTCTGCTTTTTGGGGCTGCGTGCCTGTAGTGAGCAGTGCACACTCGCTACTTAAAACCCCAGTTGGAGCTCAGCTGAGCTATATTCGCTTGCTGGGAGAGAGCTTCTCTCTGGCACCACGAGGCTTTGCAGCTCCGGCTATGGGGGAGGGGGTCTCACGACTTGGTTCCGCAGGTTTTACTTACAGATTTTATGCTGTGTTTTTGGGCATTCCTCCCAATTCAGGTTGGTGTATGATGAGTGGATGGTCTCGTTTGTCCCCCCGCAGTTATTCTAGATTATTTACTAGTTGTTTCTGGTTTTTTGTAGTTGTTCCAGGGGGACTACTTGGCTTCCACTCCTCTCTATGCCGCCATCTTGCCCAAGTCTTAATCCCCACATGTAATTTTAAATTGTCTAGTACCCACATTAAAATGGTAAAAAGAAACAAGTGAAATTAAGTTTAATAATATATTGTATGTAACCCAATATATCCAAAGTATTATCATTTCAAAATCTCATCATATAAACAGTTTATTAATGACATGTTTCATAAGCTTTTTTGGTACAAAGTCTTTGAAATCTGTTGTGTATTTTATATATAAAGCATTTTTCAATGAAGACCAGTCATATTTCAAGTGCTCAGTAGCCATATCCAGCTAGTGGCTGCCATATTGGACAGCATGGGTCTAGAGATTGGGACTGGAACTGGGATAGGGTTATTCACGGATAGCATTGTTTCTGGCTTGGGTAACTAGAATGGTGATATCCAGTGGAACAGTGGAAGGGCCAAGGGGACACACCTTATGTACTGATTGGATTTCCTTGTCTTCTGTTGTGGACCCTCAATCATTTGCTCCATTCCAGCAGCTGCTTTGGTGACTCATTCCATATCAGTTGGTTCTACCACTAGAGGCCAGAGGAGGAAGACAACAGGTACATTTCCTCTCTACCCCTCCCTCTTATGGACTACAAGATATGATATATATAAATGCATATAGCCTGTTGAGAGACATCCCACATGGCTGAGCAACTTGTTGTGTTTCCTCATAATGCATTAGACATCATTGTATTTGCTTTTCATCTCTCCATGCTTCACTTACCTTTTCTGTGTTTCTTGATACCTGGGAATTAGACTACCAAATAAAACACTAGCATTTAAGATTTTGCCTCAAAGTCTGTTTTCTAGGGAACCCAGGTTAAGATAGTAGGAGTCGGGTATAAAATGTACACACTCAGGGTGGGATTTTAGAAGTGGATTGCCCACCTGTTTGGAAGTAATAGGGACTGCATAGCTAGTGATAAATTGGGTGGTGATTATTGGCATGCAAAACTTTCACTCATGGTTTAATTCTGATGAGGCAGCAAAGTATTGGGAGATCAAAGAGCTATAGTGCTTAATCAGTATAGAGGCAACATTAGTTAAAGGGGCTGTGGTGTGGAATAGCTTCTTTTGAAGGCATTGAAAGCCCTGCAAAAATAATATATCATCTTAGGAGAGTTAATTGACAACTTTAGGTATACTCTGAAAGCCAGAATGCCTCTATTACAGCTCAGGCAACTTCAGTGTTGGATTTTGCTGAAAATCAGGCCCAGGATCTACTTATACAGGTGGGCAGGATCCCAAGAAAAGAGTAGGGTCCAGAGATCCTACATGAGGACATTTAGGTGGACAAGCCTAAATATATATATATATATATATTTACCTTTTTTTAAAAAAAATTCAATTTTATTGAGATATATTCACATACCATGCAGTCATATAAAGTGTACATTCAATTATTCACAGTACCATTACATAGTTGTGCATTCATCACCAAAATTAATTTTTGAACATTTTCATTAACACACACAAAAAAATAGTAGGAGTAAAAATTCAAGTGAAAAAGAACAATTAAAATAAAAAAGAACGCTGGGTGCCTTTTTTTTTTTGCCCCCATTTTTCTACTCATCCATCCATACAATGGACAAAGGGGAGTGTGGTCCATATGGCTTTCCCAATCACATTGTCACCCCTCATAAGCTACATTTTATACAATCATCTTCAAGATTCAAGTGTTCTGGGTTGTAGTTCGATAGTTTCAGGTATTTACTGCTAGCTATTCCAATTCATTAGAACCTAAAAAGGGTTGTCTATATTGTGAGTAAGAGTGCCCACCAGAGTAAACTCTTGGCTCCTTTTGGAATCTCTCTGCCACTCAACCTGATTTCATTTCCTGTCACATCCCCCTTTTGGTCAAGAAGATGTTCTCCATCCCATGATGCCGGGTCTAGATTCCTCCCTGGGAGTCATATTCCATGTTGCCAGGGAGATTTACTCCCCTGGGTGTCAGATCCCACGTAAGGCGGAGGGCAGTGATTTCACCTGCCAAGTTGGCTTAGGTAGAGAGAGAGGGCCACATCTGAGCAACAAAGAGGCATTCAGGAGGAGACTCTTAGGCACAATTATAGGCAGCCCTAACCTCTCCTTTGCAGCAACAGTCTTCCCAAGGGCAAGTCCTGTGGTAGAGGGCTCAGCCCATCAAACCACCAGTCGTCTACGTCTGTGAACACATCAGCAACCATCGAGGTGGGGAAGCCCAACACCCCTGCATTCTCTACCAGCTCCTCAGGGGAAGCCTAAATATTTTGAGCTCCTCAATTCCTCTGAACCCTCCAGGCTGGCAAAAACAGCCCCTAACCACTTGGCAGATAAAAACAGCCTCTCACTCCTAGGGGAACATAACAATTATGTAATCTGAAGCAGATGCCTTCCAAGATGATGCTTGTTTTCCTCAAGATATCCTCTCAACATCTCTCATTGCCTCCTGGCTGAATACTAAAGTCAGGTTTCAGCACAGCTCGAACAGGAAAGTGTAAGTTCTTCTCTGGGAAGAAATAGCCCACAAGCTAAAGGAATTTCAGGATCCGGCTAATAGTATTAGCTGAAACTGGGGGAACATGTATAGGAATGTATCTTGAGTATGTTAGATCAGGAGGCACAGAACATAAAGTTAGATAGGGTAGAATTTATTAACAAGGGACTTCTTATCCATGATTCAGGATTTCTAATAACTTAACAAGATGGCTCCAGGGAAGTTCTCCCATCTACACTTTGTCACCTGTGATGTCATCATGGAAGAACTTCCTTGGTATCATGTTGAAGAAAGGGCCCGAAGGCTCATGGAGGTGAGAATGTTAGGACAGATTTATTATGTATGTCCTAAGAACTCACCACCTGGCTATGTTCCCTAGGATGGCCCAGAGAACATTCCCTCCACTAAGATAAAAGGAAATGTACTGCTCAAAGGAGCAACAGCATCTTTGGAGAAATTTGATAGCTTCTGTCTTCTATAGGAAAGGGTTGATAGTGAGGGATTCTACCATGACGTTTATGTCCATAATATCAGTAAGGATGATGGGATTCCAGAAATGCAGAGGCCAGAGGGTAGCACTTAACAAAGGCAGGTTGATGTAATTAGCAGGCAGAGTGGCAACCAGGGTACCTTTACCTACAGGGCTCTCTGGTGTTGACTGATGGATCATGGTGCTGTAGGGGAAAGATGGAAGGACAGCCAACTAATGTGCTGCTGATTAGCATAATCACAAAACTTAAGAACTGTTCAGCAAAAGCCTGACATTAGTTGCTGCAATGAAAATCATGCCCCCTCACCTACTTTCTGGATCTCAGTCAGTTCACAGACCCAGTACTTCGATTGAAGGGGAGACTTAATATTTAGCGGAACTTTAACACTAGATCTCAAACTGTGGCATAACAGCTGTTATGGGTGGAACTACTGGAAACTCCCTGCCTCAAAATAATAAATTGGAAGCACTCTGGGAGGAATTACAGATGTTAGTGACACCACCAAAGACTTGAAAAAATGTGGGAGAATTACCATCCATAACTGTGCCTCAACTGGTGAGGATTTTAGGTTTTAGTATCCTATCTGTCCTGGATAAAGTTGCTGATCTCTTTGTTGTGTGTCTTGATTACACTGACTTCCTTTGGTATTCTGTAGACAAGTAAATCTGTTTAAGGTACCAAAGCAGTTTGTTTTTTTCTGGTCTTTCCATCAATCTGAGCTGACTATTCATATTTGCCAATACAGTATTCCTATGACAGGTTATGCATTGCAAATATTTCTGAGTGTGTGGCTCCCCACCCCCCCATTTTTGAACTTTATCTTTATGTTCTTCCACTTTCGTTATGGCATTTTTCATCATTTCAAAGGTTTACCTTAAGACATTCAAGTTGATCAGTCTTTTCCTTTTTGTCTTTTCTCTGTTTATTTTAGGAAAGTCTTCATTTCAAGGTCATGTTAGAATTTCTTCTATTATTTCTACAATTATATACATACATATACATATATATATGCTCATGTGTGTGTATATGTATACATATATACATATACTTTTATTTATACATATAAATTAAAAATAACTCCTTGACTCTCCTTTGTGTTATTGTTTGGATCTTGGCTTCCTGCTTATTTGGCCTCAGAGTCTGCCTATGATTTTAGTTTGACTACTTCTGTCTTGTTGACTGCATATAATTTGTGTGATGATCTGTGCAGCTAAGATTGGATGTAAAGTCTCCAATTATCTTTCAGTCTGCTATAATAGTTTTCTTTCCAAAATGCAGAGTGGATCATGCTCTTCCCTGTTTAGGAACTTTCAATGGTTCTCAACTGAATAATTATATTAGCAAATATTTATATAGTACTTTCTACGTGCCAGGTACTGTTTGAAGTGTTTTACATACATTAACTCATTTAATCCTAAACAAAAGAAAACTGAGGTAGGTAGTATGTTTATTCAATACCCATTTTACAGATGAAGAAACCAAGGCACATTCAGGTTAAGCAACTTAGAAGAACTGGGAATTCAAACCATGCAGTCTGGCCCTAGAATTTGGATTTGAACCCGTACATTGTACTGTTTTTCTAACAAGGCTCCCAAAGGATCACAGAACCAAGTCAACATTTCTTAGCATACCTTCTCACCATACTCTATATTTAACCTGCTTCCCTTTCTGCCTTATCTTTTGTCCCTTCATCTTTTGCAGTCTCTGCTTCATCCCACTAGACAGCTTGTTCATTTAACTTGCTGTGTATGTGACTTTGTAATTTACTCAGGCTTTTCTGACAGTCAAGAATACCCTTCTAAATATTCTTTCATATTTTTCTTCATTCACTCATCCCAGCAAAAATTTATGGAGTCATACTCGATGCCAGGAGCCAGACTTGGGTTCTAGGTTACTAGAATAAATAAGCAAACCCCATCTCAAGGATCTTCTGTTAACTAGGGGTAGTTACAGTCCAGTGCTAAAATGTCATCTCCTCTGTGTAAACCTCCATTCTCTGTCTAGCCTCAAGATTCTTGGGTCTCATAACATTTTAAAAAGTTTTATCAGTGCATATTTCACAGCATGCCTTTTTATACTGGCTAATTGTGATGAGTTGTCTGTTTCTTGTTGAGAATGTATGGGTTCATCTATACCTTTTATGGATACATTAAAGAAATGGTCAAATTTAACTGAACGAAAAGATGAAGTTTAAAAAAAAAGCCAAAATATTAGATGGTGAGATGGGAAAGGGAGATCTTTGTACTTTAAAAAAAATGTATCTATTTTTACTAGAAATGTTGTAGTTTAGGGAAAAAAACATGTAGAAAGTCATACAGAGTTCACATATTCCCTGCCCACACAGTTTAATCTATTATCCCCTTCTCCTTAGTGTAGTACCTTTGTTACAATTGATGAAACAATATTATATTATTAACTATAGTCCATAGTTTACTTTAGAGTTCATTGTTTGTGTTGTACAGTCCTATGGTTTAAAAAAAATTTCTATTTTAGTAACATATATACAACCTAAAATTTCCCCTTTTAACCACGTTCAAATATAAATTCAGTGGCGTTAATTACATCCACAATGTTGTGCTACCACACCACCTTTCATTACCAAGAGTTTTCCATCTCCCTGATCAGAAGCACCATACCATTTAAGCATGAATTTCCCATACTCTGCTCTGCCCTGGCCCGTGGTAACCTGTATTCCAGTTTCTGACTCTGTGAAATTGCTTATTCTAATTATTTCATATCAGTGAGATCATATAATATTTGTCTTATCATGTCTGGCTTATTTCATTTAATATGATGTCTTCAAGGTTCATCCATGTTGTTGCATGTATTCAGTTTTTTATAGTCGAATAATATTGCATTGTATGTAGATGCCACCTTCTGTTTATCCATTTATCGGTTGATGGACACTTGGGTTGCTTCATCTTCTGGCAATTGTGAATAATGTCACTATGATTATCAATGTGCAAATATCTGTTTGAGTTCTTGCTTTCAATTCTTTGGGGAATATACCCTGAAGTAGGATGCTGGGTCATATAGTAATTCCATACTTAACTTTTTAGGAATTGCCAAACTGTTTTCCATAGCAGCAGCACTATTTTACATTCCCACTAACAATGAATGAATGTTCCTATTTTTCCACATCCTCTCCAACACATGTTATTTTCCATGTTTTTAATACTAAACATTCTAGTTGATATGAAATGGTATCTCATTGTGATTTTGATCTGCATTTCCCTAATGGCTAATGATGTTGAGCATCTCTTCAAGGGCTTATTGGCAGTTTGTATATCTTCTTTGGAGAAATGTCTGTTCAAGGCTTTTGCCCATTTTTAATTAGTTTGGTGGGGGATTAAATCATGTCCCCCAAAAGGAATTTTCATGTCCCAATCCTTGGTCCTGTGGGTGTGAACCATTTGTAAATAGGACCTTTGAAGATGTTACTAGTTAAGTTGTGCCCAAACTGAATGAGAGCAAGCCTTAGTCTGATACGGCTGAAATCCTAATAAGCAAAGTACATTGGACACAGAAAGAGAGAAGCCATGGGGAGCAGCAAGAAGATGGAAGTCAACGGAATTGAAACAGAAAGGAGAAGATGCTGGCAGAGTCATTGCCACATGAAAGAAGAGCCAAGAACCGGAAATTATAGGCAGCAAGGCCCAGAATGCCACATTCTTCATAGAGAAAGCATCGTCTTGCTGACTCCTTGATTCTGGACATCTCCTAGTCTCAAAATCGTGAGTGAATGAATTCCCTTAGTTTAAGCCAACCCATTATATGGTATTTGTTTTAGCAGATGAGGAACTAAAACAGGTTTTCTTTTTTTTTTTTTTTTTGTCTTTGTCTTGTTGAGTTGTAGGATTTCTTTATATATTCTGTTATTAAGCACTCATCTGTTTTCAAATATTTCTCCATTCTGAAGATTGTCATTTTACTTTCATGATGAAGTCCTTTGATGCATAGAAGTTTTAAATTTTAATAAAGTATGATTTATCTATTTTTTTCTTTTGTTGCTGGTGTTTTTGGTGTAAAGTCTAAGAAACCATTACCTAACACAAAGTCCTGAGGATGTTTCCCTATGGTTTCTTCCAGAACTTTTATGGTTTGGTTCTTATATTTAGGTTTTTTATTCATTTTGAGCTAACTTTTATATATGGTGTGAAGTAGAGGTCCACCATATGGAGATCCAGTTTTCCTCACACCAATTGTTGGAGAAACTATATTTTCCTAATTGAGTGGACTTGGCACTTTTGTTAAAAATCAATTAAACATAAATGTGAGGGTTAATTTCTGAACTCTCAAATCCATTGGTCTATATTTCTGTCCTTGTACTAGGACCACTCTTTTGATTACTATAGCTTTGTAATAAGTTTAAAAAATTGAGAAGTGTGTATACTCCTACTTTGTTCTTTTACAGGATGTTTTTGCTATTTGTGGTCCCTCGCCCTTCCATATAAATTTGATGATGGGCTTTTCCATTTAGTCAAAGAAGGCTGTTGGGATTGGGATTGTATCAAATCTTTAAATTACTTTTGGTAGAATTGACATGTTAACATTATTAATCTTCCAATCCATGAGTTTGTAGTGTCCTTCCATTTATTTAGGTCTTCTTTGATTTCTTTTAGCAACTTTTGTAGTTTTCTTCATACAAGTCAATTGCATCCTTGGTTAGATTTATTCCTAGATATTTGATTCATTTAGTTGTTATTTTAAAAGGAAATTTTTCTTGATTTCCTCTTCAGATTGTTTCATTACTTGTGTTTAGAAACACCACTGATTTTTGCATGCGTATCTTGTACCCCACCACTTTGCTAAATTTTTTCAATGGCTTTTGGAGCTTTGAAAAATTTTTTTCAGGATTTTCTATATATATAGGTTCATATCATCTTCAAATAGGGAAAGTTTTACTTCTTCTTTTCCAATTCAAATGGTTTTGATTTCTTTTTCATGCTTAATTTCTCTGGCTAGGACTTCCAGTACAATGTTGAATAACTGCAGTGACAATGAGCATCCTTGGCTTATTCCTGATCTTAGAGGGTATAGCCTTTCACCATTGAGTATGATGTTAGCTGTGGGTTTTTTATATATATATTCTTTATCATGTTGAGGAAATTCCCTGCTAATCTTAGTTTTCTGAGTGTTTTTATCAAGAAGGTGTGCCAGATTTTGTCAAATGCCTTTTTTGCATCAATTGAGATGATTATCTGTTTTCCCCCCTTCATTCTGTCATCTGTTATATTACATTAATTTATTTTCTTATATTGAATACCTTTGCATATCTGGGATAAATTCCACTTAACCACGGTGCATAATTCTTTTAACATGCTTTTCGATTTGGTTTGTTAGTATTTTATTGAGGATTTTTGCAACTATATTCATAAAGGATTTGTCTGTACTTTATTTTTCTTGTGGTATTTTTATCTGGCACTGGTATTAGGGTGATGTTCACCTCATGGAAGAGGTTAGGGAGTGTTCCCTCCTCTTCAATTTTTTGGAAGAGTTTAAGAAGGATTAGGATTATTTCTCTTCAGAATGCTTGGTAAAATTCCTCTGTGAAGCCATCTGGTCATGGGATTTTTTTTTTGTTGGGAGGTGTTCCGGTTTGCTAATGCTGCCAGTATGTAAAATACCAGAAATTGATTGGCCCTTATAAAGAGGGTAAATTTGGTTACAAATTTACAGTCTGAAGGCAATGAAAATGTCCAAATAAAGGCATCAACACAAGTATACCTTCACTGAAGGAAGGCCAATGGGTCTGGAAAACCTCTGTTAGCTGGGAAGGCACATGGCTGGCATCTGCTGATCCCAGGTTGTGTTCCAGCTCCTCTCTGAGCTCCTGTGCATTCTTCAAAATGTTGCTCTGGGGGCGTTTTGTCCTCTTTTAGTTTCTCCAGAGCAAATACCGGACTAGCATCTCCAAAGTGTCACCAAAGTTCTGCTTTCAGCAGCCATCTCCATAATGTTTCTCTCAGGTGCTCTCCAAAATGTCACTCTCAGCTGCTCTCATGTCTTTCTGTTTGTTAGCTCTTTTATAGAACTCCAGTGATTAAATCAAGACCCACTCTGAATGGGCGGGGCCCATATCTCCACAGAAATAATCCAAGCAAAGGTTTCACTCACAATTGATTGAGTCAAATTTCCATGGAAACACCCAATCAAAGGATTCCAACCTAACCAACACTAATACATCTGCCCCCACAAGACTGCATTAAAGAACACGGTGTTTTGGGGGACATAATACATCCAAACCGGCACAGGAGGTTTTTGATTAGTGATTTCAATCTCTTTACTGTTGAGATCTTCTATTTCTTCTTAAGTCAGTGTAGGTAGTTTGTGATTTTCTAGGGATTTGTACATTTCATCTAGCTTATTTAATTTGCTGGCATATTGTTGTTCATAGTATCCTTGTATAATCCTTTTTATTTCTCTGGGAACAGTAGTAATGTCCCACTTTCATTTCTTACTTGATTATTTGCATCTTCTTTCTTTTCCTTTGTCAGTCTAGCTAAAGTTTTGTCAATTTTATTGATCTTTTCAAAGAACTGACTCCTTGTTTTATTTTTTCTCTATATAGTTATTTTATTTTCTTTCACTTATCTTCACTTCAATTTTGTTATTTCTTTCCTTCCACTCACTTTAGTTTAAGTGTGCACTTTTTTTTTTCCTAGATCCAGCACATGTGTTTAGATCTCTGATTTGAAATCTTTCTTCTTTTTTAATGTAAGCATTAGAAGTTTAAATTTTACTCTCAGCACAAAATTGCTGCACCCCCTAGGTCTTGGTATGCTGTTTTCATTTTCCTTTGCCTGAAGATATTTCCTAATTTCCCTGTGGTTTCTTTTTTTGATACATTGGTTATTTTAGAATGCATTATTTTATTTCCACATATTTGTGAATTTTCCAGTTCTCCATCTATTGTTGATTTTAACTTCATTCCATTGTGGCTGGATAACATACATTTTATTATTTCAGTATTTTTAATTTATTGAGACTTTTGTGACCCAATATGATCTACCCTGGAGAATGACCCATCTGTATTAGAGAAGAATATGTATTCTGCTGCTGTTGGGTGAAATGTTCTATATATGCCTGTTAGGTTTAGTTGGTTTAGAGTATTGTTAAAATCTTCTTTTTCTTTATTGATATTCTGTCTAGATGTTCTGTCAATTATTGGAAGTGGTATATCGAAGTCTCCTACCATTACTGAAGAACTATTTTTCCCTTCAAGTGTCAATATTTGCTCCATTTATTGTGGGGCTTTGCCATTAGGTGCATATATATTTATAATTCTAATGTCTTCTTGTTGTATTGACCTCTTTTTCAGTAGAGAGTGATCTTTGGCTCTTCTAACAGTTTTTGACTTAAAGTCTATTTTATCTGATATTAGTATAGCTATCCCAGCTCTCTTTTGGTTACTAGTTGCATGATATATTTTTTCTACCCTTTCACTTTCAACTTATTTGTGTATTTGAATTTAAGGTAAATCTCTTGTAAACAGTATTTACTTGCGTTGTGCTTTTTTATCCATTCTGCCAATGTTTTCGTTCTGACTGGAGAGTTTAATCCACTTACAATTAATGTAATTACTGATAATACAGGACTTTCTTTGGGAATTTTGCTATTTTTCTTTGTAAATCTTATTCCTCTTTTGTCCCTCAATTCTTCTGTTAATGCTAACTTTCATATTTATTTGTTTTTTTTTTTTTTTGTATTGTAACATTTTGAGACTCTTCTGATTTCTTCCTGTATGTGATTTACATGTATTTTCTTTGTGGTTTCCATGAAGCTAAATTTTAACTTCCTAAATCTATAACAATTATGTTTGATTTGATACCAACTTACCAACAATAGTTTACACATATGCTGTTCCTATATTCTTCCACCCCCTCCTTTTTGTTGTACTTGCTATAAATTATATCTTTATTCATTGTACAATGACAACCATAGATTTATCATGATTTTTTATGCACTTGCATTTTGAACCCATAAGGACTAAAAAGTGGAGTTACATACCAAAAAATGCAATATAAGAGTACTGGAATTTATAATTATCTACATGGTTCCCTTTACTGGACATCTTTATTTCTTTATACTACTTTGATCCTCTGTCTAGTGTTCTTTCCTTTCAGTCTGAAGGAGTCCCTTTAGCATTGCCCGTAGGACAGGCTAGTGGTGACAGACCCTCTCAGCTTTTGCTTATCTGGGAATGTCTTACTCTCTTCCTCATTTTTGAAAGGCAGTCTCACCAGATACAAAATTCTTGGTTAGCAATTTTTTTTTAGCATTTTCAAATATTACATCCTGTTGTTTCTTGTTTTCATGTTTTTTTTTTTTTTTTTTTAAATGAGAAATCAGCACTAATCTTATCGAGACCCCCATATACATAACATGTTGCTTTCCTCTTTCAGTTTTCAGAAGTCTCTCCTGGTCCTTGGCTTTTGACGGTTTGACCACTATGTGTCTGGGCATAATTCTCTTCTAGGTTATCTTGTCTGGGGTTTATTGGGCTTCCTTAATGTGCAGATTCATGTCTTTCATTAAATTTGTCACATTTCCTGCCATTATTTATTTGAATTTTCCTTCTGTCTTTTCTCTATTTTCCTTCTGGGTTTTCCACAATGTGTGTACTGGTATATTGATAATGCCTCACAGGTCTTAGGCTCTTTTTACTTTTTGAATTTTTATTTTTTTCTGCATCTTGGCCTGAACCACTTCTGTGTTTTGTCATTTCAAGTTCATGACTCTTCTGTCAGCTCTAATATGCTGTTTAATCCCTCTAGGAAATTTTTCATTTCAGTTATTTGGGTCTTTAACCCCAGTATTTCTGCTTGGTTCTTTTTAAAAATTTCTATCTCTTTATTGAGATTTACTTATTGTTCACTCATTGTTTTCCTAATATCCTTTAGTTATTTCTCCATGTTTTTTTTTTCTCTTTGAACATATTGAAAATCATTTTTTAAAATGTTTGTCCATTATGTCCAAAGTCTAGTCTTCTTTGTTGATGTTTTCTGGATTTTTATCTTATTCCTTTGGATGAGCTATCATTTCCTATTTCTTTGTTTTTCTTGTAATCTTTTGTGGAACATTATACATTTTTATATTTTAATGTGTTGACTCTGGAAGTTAGTTCCTGAGCTGTCTGTTCCCTAAGATTTTATCCAGCTAGTGATGTGACAGAGATTTCCTTGAACATGAAGAGCTAACAAAGACAAATAAACCAATGCAAAAAACATCTTTCACAGTCTTTGTGAATTGGCTTTGTGTTGGCTGGTGCTCTCCTTCAGAGTTTGGCTCTCCTGTGAAGCAAGTTAGCCTGAGGTGAAAGGGAAGCACAGGATCCTCTCCATTTTTTCTAAGCCTGGGTATTGCCCTGGGCTTGTAGTCACTCATGGTCTTAGGAATTCCCCCCTTTACAGGAATCCAAATGTCCCCTCTACTCCCTATGAAATACTTTCCTCCTTCTTGGGTGTTTTATTATATGTGTTAAAGCAGGTAATACTTGCCCCAGACCACTTCAAGTTAATTGTTTCTTATGTTGATTTAGCCATGAGCAAGTTGCAAGCTTGGAAGGGTGAGCTAGAGAGGAGTTTCCTAATTCATTTTTTCAGACTAACACTGGATAGATTGGCACTGAACAGGCACTAGAGTATGCACATAGTTTGTCCTGTGGAGCAGGGTCAGGAACCCATAATGGGAGCACAGGCTGGCCATGAAAGGTGGGGGTGGGGGAGGGTGCAGAAAGGACACCACAAGATTCTCCTACCATTTTTAAAGGTGGGATTTTTTGATTGAGCACTCTCGCAGTTACTGCAAACCTTTACCTGTTTTCTGGAGTTTTGAGGAAGATGGCTCTTCCAGTTTTTGATAATTGTTCAAAGGTTTAGAGGGGGAATATCATTGTAGGGTGTCTTGTGCTACCATCTCGGTCGCCGAGAGCACTGCAACTTTTTTTTTTAAAGCCACTATTATTTATATGTTTGGGTCAGTTCACATGATTAACAACTAAATTAGGAATAGAAGGAACACTAAGCTTATTTATTTCTTCTCTGACAGTAACTCTAGATGATAAAGATTCTTGAATTGCAACAAGGATCCCTGCAGCTGACAAAGGCATTAATTATAAGGAAACGGCAATTTACATTATTTATAAGGAAGCTATTTACATTATTTAGCCCTGTCAGACACAATTGTTGCAGCATTCCATTCTTTCATTACAGTGTAAAGAATAAAGCAAAGTGCCAAGAAAATAGAAAAGTGTTATAATAGCTGCATCTCATTACAAGGAAGATAGCACCTCTAAAATGTAAAAAATGCCTCAAATATAATTTAAACCGTACAAAATGGAAACTTCTATCTTATCATGATGATGATTCAGGATGTATTATCCATTTAATTATTCAGACAAGCTTCCAAAAACTATTGAAAGGTAAGAATTACTAACTTCAGTATGTGCAAGGAGGAAAATGACTAAAATGAATGTTTCATAATTCAAGTATTTGAATTTAATTAGTTACATTGTCATCTACCAGTTGACTTTGAAATGTAAGTATCTGCCCTGTGAGAAAGGTTGTTTTTGAAAGCATCCAGATCAGGGGAAATCACTTTTCTGTTTTGTTTTTATTTTCTTTCTTCCTCTCTGACCATTTTCATTTAATTTTATCCTGCTGTTTCACTTTCATCAATATCATAGAAAGTACCCAACTGCAAATTATTCCAGCTTTTGATCTGAAGTGGACAAGTCTGCAATGTGAGAACAAAGGAAAAATGAGAAGAGAAAGAATTCACAGCACTGATTTTTTTAAAAGTCTTTTAATATTTTCTATACATGCCCCAAGGATGATTTATTTCCTTAAGTCTAAATTCTTTAATGTTTTTAAAATTTTTCATGGCTCACTTAGAGTCAAGATACAATCTTTGTTGATTAAAGGATGATTTCTACATCATGACGGAAGAATTGAACTCTCTCGGTGAGGTACCACAATAACTCATTGCTTGTCAGGAAAGTTCTCTGGCCATATTTCCCTGCCCTGATGAGTAAAATCACCATCATCTCCCTTCAGAGGATATTAGAGTACAGTACCCATGGTGTATTAGGCCAGTCTCAGAAATTAGCACAGGTCCACAGAGCCTGCAAGAAATTAGGTCAGATCTGAAAGAAATCAGATAATTGTCCACTAATTTTCTTAGTCTTAAATGGGAAATTGGTGTTGGGTTCACTGTCTTTATTTTTTAGTGTGATAGACCTGGTAGCAGTTTTCAGGGTTAAAGACCTATTTTTCTAAGCCATCAAATATTTCTGGTCCTCCTCTTAGATGATTTTTGGCATGACATAAGCTGAAAGGAAAACAGAGTCCCTATTAGTCAGAAACCCATACTTTCAGTTAACAAACACAACTCTTGTTGCTGCCCAGAATATGCATGGAAAGAACTTCCCTTGCTCTCAAGTATTTTCCCTGGAAGTGTGCTGTTTCCCCATCAGAAGCAAAGTTTCCTAAAATCCTTGTTTAATCTCTGTTTAAAACAGAAAAAATATTTTGAAAGTTAGCATTTCAAGCTGTTAGCATGCATTAATGTCCAATGGTTAAGGTTGAATAAAATGCTAATTAGTTTATAATTAGTCATAATTAGGATAAGACTGAAAGGCAACTGAATATATATAATGTAATCATAATTATTAGGCACAGACACCATTTCTATAGTTACAGACCTCAAGGTACAAACAAATGGAAAGGAATGGATCAGTTGCATGCACTAGATTCTTCAACTGCTTGTCAGATATTTTCCTCTTTCAATGGTATTAATAAGTGTCGTTAAGGGATCGATGTAGTCTATGCATTTTGAGCACAGACTTTGGAGTTGGAAGGCTTAGACTCCTAACCTTGGTCACATCACTGAACTTTCATAAGCTTTGTTTTCTTTTTCTTTTTCTTTTTTTTTTCTTTTTTTTGTGAATTGGAGATACTAATAGTATTCTAAGTAGTAAAGCTGTTTTGATGATTAAATGATATTATAGGCTTCAAATGCTTAGAACTATTTCTGGCACTTGTTAATGATGATTATTAAGCGGTCAAAACCGAAAAACCGTGTAGTCTGGATCTGTGATCTTAAATTTTTGGCTCTAATAATCACTGGGTCTCTGTTCAGAACCTTTTGTTTATTCTCATTTCATACATGGATGGCAGTGGGCTAGAAGGCAAATAATCTCAGGAGCTTCTTTTCTTTCTGGACCCGGGTCTTTCCTCCTCTGCCCGACAGGGGTCGCTGTGTTTCCGGGAAGGTGGGCGGGATGCCTGGTTGCCCAGAGACCGTCACTAGGCAACCGCGTGTACACACATTCCAGGCTCCGCGAGGGTCGCGTCAATATGGCCGCGCAGGGCGGCTTCTCCACCCCTCTTTCCAATGTGTCTCCGACGTCGGTGTCGCCGACAGGACTGCCGGTAACCCCGCCCTCGTCCCCTTCCTCGCGTTCGAAGTCTCCCCAGGAGTCGAAGGGGAGCTCCCCGAGCCTCCTGCCTCGCCGCTTGACCTGCCCCGAGGTCTCGTTGCCCCCAGCCGTGTTTTATGGGCCTCTGGACGCTAAAAACCCGCTCCTGGCCTCGTTCGAGAAGGAGATTCAGGAGTTGCTAGGCTTTTTGAAGAAAAAGAAGGCTTTAGCGACCCCGAAGGACAAGGTGCATGAATTCCACCGGCGTTGGTAAGCGGAGGCAGTGTGCTGGGGATGGCGTTGGCCGGAGAAGGGCGACTCTTGGGGTCAGAAAAGGAGATGCAGGCGGCGGCCCCAGCGCTGGGTCAGCGTTGTGGACGCCGCACGAGGCCCCAAGGCCCTGGAGATTTGAACCAAGTTTAAGAAGTGGAGGCGCGTCACTATTACAATCTTTAGTTCCTCGTAAATTTTATATCTTGGCTCCCTGCTCAGATCAAAATAAAAACACAAAAATGTTTCGTAACTCACCTTCGGTCTATTTCTGAGTGTCTCATAATCGCTGCTTTAAGCCAATAAATTTTTGGCTTACTCGGGTTGTTTCACAACTTTCCATGTTGCGGGTGCAATTTTGTATGTGAAGAACAAGGAATGACTTTGAGGTTGCTTAGAAAAGTTAGTTCTTGATGCCATGAAGTATGTCATCCTTGAACATGTGATTCGAGTTCCTTTTTATATTGTGATTTTTTTCCTTGATTTTTTGACTAATTTTGCACATTTATTTGCCTTTTTTTCTGGTTCTCTCACCATAATGTTATTACTCAAACTGCAGACTAATTGTTTTTAAGTTTCTTTACTGTTTATGTTACTTTCTTTCCCAAATGTATTGCAAAGTAAACAGTTAAAAAGTAAAGTGGCAAAGAATACCAGAATAATGAATAGCTTTAAATTATATTTTTCATTCATGCATTTGATCAGAAAAAAATTGTTTTAACTTATATTTATTATTCATTTATGCATTTAAAAGCCTTTGTTTAGCACTTACTATTTATCAGATACTGTGCTAGGAACTAGGAAAACATAAAGTTAAAAGATATAAAAATCCCTACCTCTATGGAGAGTATACTGTGTGAGTACGGATAGCTGCTGAACAAATAGGCAAGTAGATTATTTTACAAGGAAATTAATGCTGGAGAGAAAAATAGGGCTGGGAATAAGGATGAAGGATTTGGGATAGGTGTTGCAATTTGAAATCGGGATGCAGGGAAGATGGTTAGTAAAAGTGGCCTGCCTGTATTAGTTTCTTAGGGCTACTGTAACAAATTTCTGTATACAGAGTTCAATCTTCGGACTCCATCTTCTCCACCTACACTCCATCCTTTAGCTATTCTATTAGTTGTCATGATTTAAATACCATAAACATGCTGGCAAATCCAAAAGGAATATCTCCCCTTACATCCAGACCCAAATGTCTAACAGCTCAGTGTGGATATGTTCATCTCAGTAATAAAGTGTTTAAAACCAAATACTTGTCCTCCCTCCTGCCCAAAACTTACAATCCCATCCCAGGACCTTTACACTTGCCATTCTCCCTGTGTGGCATACTCTCTCTCTCTCTCTCTTTTTTTATGCAATTTTATTGAGATATAATTACATAACATACAATCATTCAACGTGTACAATCAGTTGTTCACAGTATCATCTTGTAGCTGTGCTTTCATCACCACAAATTTTGAACATTTCATTACTCCAAAAATAAAAATTAAAGTAAAAAAAGAACATCCAAAACATCCCATTCCCTTCCTCCCCGTTGTTCATTTACTTTTTAAATACAGTTTAATTGAGATGTATTCACACATCCTGCAGTCATCCACTGTGTACAGTTATTCACAGCACCATCATACAGCTGTGTGTTCAACACCAGAATAAATTTTTGAACCTTTTCCTTACTCCAAATTGAAAATAAAAGCAAAAAAAAAAACACAAAAAACCTAAATCTCTCCATCCCCTCCATCCCACCCTATTCTTCATCTAATTTTTGTCCCCATTTGTCCACTCATCTGTCCATACACTAGATAAAGGGAGTGCGAGCCTCAAGGTTTTCACAGTCACACAGTCTGTGCGGCATACTCTTTCCACAGAAATCCTCCCTGCTTGCTCCCATACTTTTCTTGTCTTTCTCAAAGGCCATGTCCTGGGTTGAATAGAGTCTCCACAATTCATGCCCACCGATAAACCTCCGAATATGACCTTATTTGGAATCAGTATCTTGGCAGATGTAATTAGTTAAGATGAGGTCATACTGGATTACAGTGGGCCCTAAATCCAATATGACTGGTGTCCTTATAAGAAGAGTGAAATTTGGCCACAGAGCCAGACACAGTTTGAAGAAAACCGTGTGACGATGTAGTCAGAGATTGGAATGATGTGCCTACAGGTCAAAAAATGCCAAAGATTACCTACAACCACCAGAAGCTAGGAAAGAAGTATGAAACAGATTCTTCCATAGGGGCTCCAGAGGGAGCATGGCTCTTGGTTTTAAAGCTCTAGCCTCTGGAACTGTAAGAGTAAATTTCCTGGAAACACAGCGGCCCCTGTAGGGCTGAGGAGGAAATACCCGGGCTCAGGAAGGAACGATGCTTCTGAGATTTTTTTGCCTTCTAGCCCACTGGCATCTCTGTGTGAAATGAGAATAGAGAGAAGATTCTAACCAAAAGTCAGCGAATATCAGAGTCAAAAATTTATGATCACAAATTCAGACTATACTCTTTCCATTTTGAGCCCTGGGAGACTCCAATGTTGACAAGTTGGGGAGCATAAGAAGAAATCAGTAGAGACCAAGAAGGTGTAGTCAACGAGGTAGGAAAACCAATAAGTGTGTGGTGTACTAGAAGCTAGGTAAGGAAAGTGTTTCCAGAAGGAAGACATGATCAACTGTGGTAAATCCTGCTGATGGGCCAAGAGGAGAACCAAGAATTGACAAAAGAGAGTATATTATATACCTAACTTGTATATATTTATATTTAAAAAGTTTCTGTGTTTGTGCCTGAGATAGCACACTTTCTTCCCATTTCTGCTAACTGGCAATTCTGGTCCAAGCATTTGCCCTGTGGCTACTTGTGTCTCAAATCTGTCCTGCATATGGCAGTCAGAGTGATCTTTATAAAAACATAAGTCTCTCACTCCCCTATCTAAAGTCCTTCAATTGCTTCCTATTGTTTTTAGAATAAAATTTAGACTCCTGATGGCCTCTAGGTTTGAGGATCTGGACCTGCCTGGTTCTCCAAACTCAGCTCATCCCTCAGTTCTCTCTCAGGCCTTTCCAGAGAAACGGATCCTACTGTTTCTCACCCCAGGGCTTTTATATTTGCTGTCTCATTTGTCTGAAATGCACTTCTCCCAGATTTTCAAATACCTGGCTCCTTCTCATCTTTCAGGTCTCAGCTCACTCCTTAGAGTGTCCTTCCTTATCTAATGTGCATCAATTTTTTTTTAAAGTTTTAAAACTTTTTATTTTAAGATGATTTCAAATATGCAGAAAAGTTGCAAAAAAATATATGTATATAAAAACTTGTTTTCTTGTGTATTGTCTCTCTCCCCCATTAGACTGTAAGTTCCCTGATGGCTTTGGATGACGTGTCTCTTTTTCATTGCTCTCTCTCCAACACCTAGCGTAGGGGTTGGGGCATGGTAAGCATTCAATAAATATTTGGTATTGAAAGAATTCAAGGACTGCTATCTTTGTATTCTCAGTAATTATGGATGGTATATATGGGAAAGTAGACTTGGGCCAATTTCTAAGTACAGTATCTGTCCCATCGTTAAACAGCCTCTAAGAGAACAGCAAACATTAAGGATTGACATGGACCTTAATCATCCATCTTCCCACACAATTTAGATATTTATTTATGTAACAAATCTTTTCATTGCCTACTATGTGCCAGACACTGTACTAGTCACTGGTTACATAGTGGTGACAAAATAGATATGGGACCTGTGATCAGGCAGCTTACAGGCTAGAGAGGGAGATGGGCTTTCAATAAGTCAAAAGTCCACACACAAATGCAGCAATGAATCAAACAAAAGTCCCTGTCCTCTTGGATCTTATATTCTAAAGGGAGAGATAGACAATTAACATAGTAAATAAGTATATTTTTTGGTAATCTAGAAAGTGATAAATGCTAGGAGAAAAGTAAAGAGGGGAAGGGGGGTTATGGAGTATAGGACAGGAGGTTGTTAGTACCCAATAAGACAGTCAGAGAGATGACACTTGAGCAGAACTTAAAGGAGAATACAGTGGTAACCTGCTTTAAAAATGAGTGGCCAGGGAGACGGCAAAAGAAGGATGCCTGGGAGTCAGCCGTGCAGAGAGAGAGAGAGGGAACAAGCGTGTGGGAAGATCTTTGACAGGAAAGAGCCAGGTACTTTGGAGTTGCAGACAGAAGCCCATTTAGCTGAAGCATGGTGAATGTGGGGGTGATGATACAAGATGAGATTAGAGGAGAAGATAGGGCTTTGGAAGGTTTGAGAGGCTATTTTGAAGACTTTGCATTTATTCCGAAGGCAGTGGGAGACCATTAGATGGTTTTTTGGCAAGGGATTGACCTTATGTGATTTTTGTTTTAAAATATTATTTTGATGATTGTGTTCAAATGGAGCAAGAATGGCAGTGGGAAGACCATTTAGGAGTCCAGGAGTTAGGAGTTACTTTTATAACATATTGACAGATGGTTATGTTTTTTTTAAATCAAAATTTGTGTCTTCTTATAACTGTAGGAACTTTCCATAAGTATAAAAATTCATAATATCTAAAATATAGATTTTGATCTTACCAACAATGTCATTAGAGTGCATCACATTTTTAAAAGTATATTTTTGTTATGAGCACCTAAGATTTAGATATTCTGCATATATAATTATGATTTGCTATTTTAGACCATTCTAAACCTCCAGCAGAAGCTGTAATTAGCAAGCCAAAGCACATTAACATTCTCTTCTTGGATGATGTACATTATATAGTTTATATTATGTTTTCCTTAGATGATCATTATGTAAGCCATTTCTAATGAATAGTCTTAACCTGTAGGTAGTGTTTGCTTAAAAAAAAACCCAAAAACCTCTCTTCTTTATTATGTAACCTTGATTAATTTAACAAAGCTGGTATTTTTCTTTTATGAGTAACAAACAGTCGTCGTTATCTCATTGGTAAGGTTTGGAAGAATTAACTATTTCATCTACATAATTTAGTTTTTTGTTTTGTTTTGTTTTGTTTTTGTTATATTATTCATCTACATAATTTAATAATTCTAGCAAGACTTGGTGAACTTCTTGGATTCATTGTATTTATTCTAATACTGTGTCATTTCATAAAGTGGCAAATAAAAGTGAAAGGATTAAAAACAACAAAACACCTCTCCCTTTTAAAACTTCAGTGGCCTGGGTTTGCTAAACTTTGGCATTGTTATTTACTTCTTAGTAGTTGTATATATTTTCCTACCCAAATAATTGATTCATCAGTCCAAGAAGGCAGAAATGCCCTGGTCCCCTCAGTGTCATTCAATATCATTTAATTACCCCAGTGAACTGACTTATGTCTGTTGAGGTTGTTTCTTTAATATCACAACATGTACATGGTAAGTACTAAAGAGCTATCTTCAGTCTTTAAGTTTAGATATTTGTCTTTATTTAGAAATTGATGAGATAGGATTTGATGACTGTTAGGGGAAACATGGATTATTCTTGAGAGGCATTTATAATTTCCTGAAGAGAGGAAAGGAGTAAAGGTTTACTGAATGAATGAATAAAATAAACAATGACCTGCTACCCTTTGAAACTTTGATTAGAATCCATTAGAATACTGTTTGACTTTTTGTTTTTTTTTTTACTTGATGGAGGGCAGCATAAACCTAACTGGATTGTCTGGATATTTGAGCCCTGGAACCCTTTTCAGAAAAGAATAAAATAAGAAACAAGGAAATTGTTTTCCTATTCAAAAATCATTCAACAAATATTTATTGAGTACCTACTTGTACCAGACATTCACTGCACTTGGGACTGGGGACATAGCAATGAATAATATGGTCGAGGTCCTTGCCCTCAGGGAGCTTACAATATAAAGAAGTGGGAAGCACAGTGATACAGTAGTTGAGAGGACAGGCACAGTGAGTTTTCGTTTCATCAACTATAAAATTGAGATATTGCTATTACCCATCAGGGGGTTGTTGTGAAAATTAAATGAAAAAAAACATGCATCTAAAATGCCTTGATTAGTGCTTGGTACATAAGAATCTGTTATTTTAATTATAATATTAATCATTAGACATTAATAATAAAGCTCATTAGAAATACTTAGCACAAGATATGAATTTTTAAGGATTGCGTACTAATTAATTGAGGTTTCCTGCTAACTTTGAAGATATCATTTTACGATTTTTACAGCGCCACTTCTTTGTTTAATATCTGGACCAAATATGCTCCCCGGCTGCCAGCTGACTATTACAATGAAAAGCTTCTGAAGGTTGGGGATAAACTTTGTCAAATGAAAGTAAGTACATGTGGAGTAAAAAGAGCCAAAATGAAGCTCATTTGACTAATTATTATTGTTATTATTTTTATTTTTTGGTTTGATAATGTTCCTATTCACGTTTTGAAAAATTTTTTTTTTTTGGCTTAGAAAAAATAAATGAATGAATAAAACTTCTAATGAGGCACAGTAACCAAAAAAGTATTTGCTTTTGAATTTTGTACTTGAGATGCTCCAGAGATGAGCGATTCCTGAACGGAAAGACAGCTGGCTGGGGCTGGGCACAAGTGCAGCCTGGGGTTAAAAGAGGGTGCGGTAGGCGCACAACAGGAAATGCTGAGTCACCTTGTTCCTACCTTATACAAAGGAGCCCAGACACCACTTCCTGTTGTTTTTCACATAGCTGGCCTTGCCCAGCGGACAAGCCTTGTGGCTCCTGGCCTTGCTGCTGTGCTGCTTAGTTCCCAGCGCCCTGTTTTGATGACTTTCAGCCTGCTCTGAATGTTTTACTGAATGTGCTCATAGCAGTCGTTCCATACATGTCTGTTTGTTGCTAACTATTGTATTCCAAACTGAGTCTGAGCCCCCTACTTTTAGTTCCACATCAATGCCTGGGTCTTTGTGAACTTGTGGACTTGGTTTGGTAAGACCACACCATGTCTGAGTTTTTTAGTTAATGATAATGTAGGTCTTACTCTTAGCTCTGGCATAAGCCCAGATTATTCAAGGGAAGTATGACTATTTGGCACTTCTAGGATCCTTGGACAAAGAATTATTTGATCCAATTGGGTTTTAGGCCAACATGGGCAGTACTTAGGGTTTTCTCAAGCTTTAATTTCTCAGCTTCAGTTTCCTCTTCCTTTTCTATTTTCTGAACTTTAAGCACTTGGGCCTGGGGGGGAAATTTACCAAATTGAAGATAAGATGTGGAGGAATTTTCATAATAAGGAACTAAGATCTATTTTCTGCTGCCAAATTAGAGAATTATCTTAGCCCATGTAATTAAACCATGGTTCTTAAAAAACTTGAAAATACAGGGTTGGAAAATTACAGGAAAAAAATCAGGTAAGATCCAACTTGTAAGCTGTATTCATGTGAAGTAGAATAACAGTTTGTCAAGAATCAGAAGAGAGAACCCTCTCCACCTTTATGCTTCTCCTCGATGTAATAAGCTGGTGATAAACAGGACAGTTTGAGGTTGTTTGTTGAGCAGTCGTGTGGAGGGAGGAGAAGGGAAGAAGCCTGTCAAAAGTTGATAAAGCAAGTAAATGATGGGTAATGCTAATGACTCAGAATGTTTCAGGTAGAAAGACCCTGAGGTGATATTCAAAAATTTACTTAAAAAGCACAAAGAAATGTTATATCTACTTTTCACTGATGGTAAAGTGGACCACTAAAGGTGTTTATCATCCTGAAAATGAACTCAAGTTGTAAATTTGGTTTCCAGAAACTCTTTATTTTTATTTTATTTAGTTATATTAAAGGTCATCCTTTTATTTTGAACTTGGATTTGAATTTGTTAGATGAATCAAGTGGAAACAGAAGAGATTCAGAATTAACAAGAGAACAAATAACAAACAAGTCAACAGAAATGTAAACAAAACAGCATTTGACTGTGGATGCTTCTTAAGGGGCTAGAGAACTAGACAGGCCATTCACACCCAGTGCAGTTGCTTTTCCTGGATACACAGTCAAGGGAGAGGAAGCTCAGGAAGGGTGGTGGACTGACTCACATTCAAGGGCACTGCTCACAACCACCGCCCTCAGACTCTCCAGGCCAACTGTATGTCCTGGGGATTACAGATGTGAGGCATCTGACTCCATAATGGGAACATGCATCTGAATTGCAACTAATGAGAACTCCATAGCTCGTTCTTCTTAGACTTGTTTGGCTACAGCTTCAGAAAGCGTTTACAGATGAGAGAGCCATGTCATCATCTGTTATTCCCTTCCTTTTCCGTTTTCCCTTTCCTTTTCTTTCCCTTTCTCTTTTCCTTTCCTTTCTTTCCCTTTTCTGTTCCCTCTCCTTCCTTCCCTTTCCTCCTCCTCCTCTTTTTTTTTTTTCCCTTGAAGTTTGGAGGTCTCAGAGAAGCAAGGCCAATAAGGCAGCTCACTTATCTCTCTGCCTGAGTAGATGAGTTACCGTGGTCTGGTGATGTTGCGTTTTGCTGCCTTGGATTTTGAGTATCTACATGTACCATCACTCATAGTGCATGGTGAATATTCTCATATTTGGGCTTGTGGTGGTCCCATCTCATAATAGACTCGTTGTGAGGAGAATCAAATGAAATTGCTTAGCCCAGGGTCTGTCACATAATACAAGCTTGGAAAACGGTGGTGGTAGCAGTAGTGATAGTAATAGTAATAACAAAGATAATTTGAAGAAGAATATGCCTATTATCTCTTCGTAATAATGATAAGCAGAATGACTTTTGAAACACTAAACAAGTCCCCTTTTTATTTCAGGAATACAAGTTGGCCCTTTTACAGTGCTATGGACGATATCTTCAGCAGTTCAGTTCCAACTTTGATGAGAATAAAACAGATGTGAATCAATTCAAAACTGTCTTTTTCCCAAAAGGCTTTGCAGACAAAACTGCTGCACTTACAGTAAGATGAAAAAAGCAGCTAAAATAGCTACAATTTAATATTAGCTATGCAATATCTTCTTTAGTTGACAGCTTCTAGATGTCTTTCATTTGCTGTGCATAACATCTAGCTGTGTGCTATAAGTTGCTTAGTAAATGCTTTCAGTGCTGGGTAAAAAAGCAAACTTATTTAACTTTGTAAAGATGCTTTGAAGATTGTAACTAAAATCCTTCATTCGTCCATCAAACCATTATTATTTTTATTATAACTAATATTTGAAAAGTGCTTTTAGTTTACAAAGTACTTTGGAAACATATATTTGATCCCCCTAATAACTTATGTGTTAGATATTATTATTCCTATTTTACAGAAGAGAAAAATGAGGCTCAGATGGCTCTTGAGATCAGACATAGATTTTTTGATATGAAAATTATGTGCTTTATTCTACTATACCTGTCATATTATGATAATTGCTACCATCGATTCTTTGAGCAGTTACCATGTGCTAGCTGCTGTTCTAAATGCATTATGTAAATCACTGCTCTCACTACAGTCTGAAGAGGTGCAGCCTCATTACAGTCACACTGCAGTCCAGGGAGGAAGTACCATTGTGCCTGTTATACAGATGAGGAAACTGAGACTTATTAGAGATGAAGAAACCAGTCCTGTTAGTGCAAGGGCTGGGGCCGGTAATTGAACCCTGATCAGGCTGCCTCTAAAACGTGTTCCCTAGACCATTATGCTATACTGTGTTATTTCAAGCTTGCTGTGTTATTTCAAGTTTCTAGGCTAGGCTACGTAGACCATGAGATCATGTGCTCTAAGAAAGATGAAGAGGCATTGGAAGTTTTGAACAGAAGAGTGGCATAATACGACTTTTTGTTTTAAAAGCTTATTCTGGCTGTTATGTAGAGCATATGCTATGGGGAGCAAGGGCAAAGAGATATAGTCAGAGAAAGAAAAGAAAAAAAAAAAGCCTTTTCAAGATTTCAGAAATAGCATGTGGTTAAATAATCAGAAAATCTGAAGGCATGCTTTGAGGAACACTGAACAGTTCAGTTTGGCTGTATGATAAATGCATGAATTAGAATACTGGGCAATACAGGTTGGAGCTATGTTGGGAAGAGTAATGAATGAAAAGCTAGGAGTTTGGACTTTTAAGACCCTTCTACCTCTCTAGTCCAGGCCACCATCATCTCTTTCTTGGACTATTACATTTTCCTACTTCCTCCTTGTCTTACTACCTTAGGGCCAGCACACTGGTGGATCCCTCTGTCCAGAAAACTTTTACCCTAGTTATCTGCATGGCTCATCCCTCAGTTCCTCAGGTTTCCCACATGCTCTGTCTCATTTTTCTTTATAGCGCTTATTATCACTCAACACATTTTTATTTCTTCATTTTTTATTATTTGCCTTCCATTCTAGAATGTGAGAAGAGGAGACTGCTATATCTCTAATGCCTAGAAGAGTGCCTGGTGTAGTAGATACTCAATAAACATTTATTGAATGAAATAAATGAAGTGATGTAATCAGAATTATTAATCCAGAAGCAGTACACAGAATAGATTAGAAGACTGGAGGCAGGAAGATAAGAGACAAGGAAGGCTATGTAAGACCGTGCTGGCAGAACTATTGTGTTGGGGTTGGAAAGAATTCACAACAACTATTGTGTTGGGGTTGGAAAGAATTCAGTTTTGGATGTGCTGAGTTTGAGGTGCTAGCAAGACGCTTGGACACTGTAGTTCTCACTAAATATGTGTTGAATGAATAAGTAAGAGAATGGATGGATTAAACATTTAGTCCAGTGGGAAACTGACAATGCAGAATTAGAGGCCTTGAGAAAAGTTTTGTTGGAGAAATAGATTTGGGAGTTAAATGCAAAGGGATCATTGAAGCAGTAATGAAGAAGGATTTGCTGTCAAAATATTAACATTAAAGTTTATTTGTAAGTTCTGTGCAAAGATACATAAAAAAACGTTATCTGATGATTCTTGTATGTAGTGCCAGAGGGAGGCACTATGGCACAGTTTGTAAGAGTTTGGTCTCTAGAACCAGCCTGCCTGGGTGTGGAGACCTGCTCTGCCACTTCCTAACTGTGTGATTTTGAGAAAGTTATGCAATTTCTTTGTACATCAGTTTCCTCATCTGTAAAATGTAACAGAAAGACCTACCTCATTGCATTGTTTTAGGATTAATGAGATAACAAAAGACTTAGAATAGTGTCTGAAATTAAAAAAAAATAGGTATCATTATCTGCTTCTAAAAGAGAGAACACTTTGAAAGATAATTATTCCTTGTGTGGATGCATCCAGCAAATATCTTCCTATGTGGTGGCTAGAGATAGTATACATGTATCCAAGCAGGAAACCCTACATGGTAGTGAAGCCCATTTGTACTATTAAAAGAGTGTCTACTCCAATGGATTTAATGGTAATCATGATTCTCTAGCCAAAATCTCTCTTCTGAAATCTACATCTTTCCAACAATACCTTAAACATCACATGCTCAAAATATCCCAAAGTGAACTCACCTTTCTTCCATAATTCACAGGAAATCACTGCAAACCTCTTCCTCTCCTTTATCTCCCACATGTGATTGGTCATTAAGTTCTGTTGACTCAAACAAGACTTAAATCTTTCCTTTCATGCTTCCTTTCAGGATACCATTTTAGGTCCCTGTTATCTCTGGATTACTTCAGAGGCCTTTGGTCTTTTCTAGCCTCCCTGCATGTACAGTTGATCTCCATCCCTTGCTTTTTGTCTTCCATACTTCTGTTAGAATTAATTTCTAAAGTGTAAATCAAATCATTTTATTCTAAGAAAATCTAATTCTGGTTGGATAAAGTCCATATTCCTTGGTTCTGACACTGGCTGCCCCATGACCTCATCTCTTCATTTTAAACCTTTCTCTCTAATCTTACAAAAAGACTTCTAATTCAGTGCCCGTGCCAGCCACTTTCAGCATCCCTAACATTCCATGTGCCTGGCATGCTTTTCCTGCTGTCAGAGTGGGGTGGTGTGGTGTGGTGTGGGGGGGCTCTGTCTTCCCCATCTTTGAGTCCCTATTGCCTAGCAATGTGGCAAATAGAGGTGCTCAAACATTTGCTGCATGAATCATGTAAATGGGAATAATTACATTTGAATTAATAAATAGGTTAAAATGCCACTGGGTAAGTTTATAAAAATGGATTTGATTCTTAATTCTAGTAAGAGGATTTGTGTACTTCATTTTAATTTTGTGTTTCTTTGACTAAGGAAAGCTAATCTTAACTAACTGCGTGTTTTGAAGAAAACTATCTTGCCATGTTATTTTTTACACTCATCTTTTAAATTAACAAAGCAGAATTGTTTCCATTTTATTTTTCTACATATTAAGAAATGTTTCCCTAAGTTGCATGAACTTTGTTCATATTCTTATTTATATCTTCCCATGTGTTTCAGTTTCATGCTCTGAGCGGCAAAAGTATTTGTAGCTACCATCTGGTCTGTAACAGTGACGTAAACCTGCAGAATAAAGAATCTGTGATCCAGTGTCTGCATATCTTGTCCTCCTTAAGACTTATCATGCAAGTGGCTCTGCCACAGGAGCACCTTTGCTGGATTATCTTCAATGGTATATAGCATTATATTTTATTTTCCATTGCGTCTTTCAGAAGGTTATTTAAATGTCAAGTTTGATAGTAACTTGATTACTTCATGATTTAAAATGTACTCATTTTGTAATAGGATGATTGTGTTTTTAATTTTTATTATACTTTAATTTTTCCTCATAAGAACAGGAATTTATAAAGCATTTTATAGGTTTTCAGTTGAATGAAGGGTCAGAGCCTGTGGGATAAGGAGCTTGTGCTGTATAAAAAGCAGGGGCCACAATTAATAAGTAAATAGAAATGTAGAAGGATCAAAGGGCCATTGCAAGTTAGACTGGTTCTAAACATCATTTGTTGGCTCTCTTCTCAAGCAGTTTGGCTGATGTCTTTGGCATTCTACAGATCAACCTTCTCCTCCTACTCAGGGTTGGGATGGCTTTCTTGAGGGAGAAGCTCTGAAAATATGCCATATCTCATAATATGATATCAATTTTAGCTATCAAAATTAGCATTTTCCCCTCTCCTTTAAAGTTACAACTAGTCACTTACTCTATTCTGGATAATATATTCTTTTTTTAATTAAAGAAGTAGGTTTACAGAAAAATTATGCTTAAAATACAGGGTTCCCATATATGACCCTATTTTTTTTTTTTATTAAATTCAGTTTTATTGAAATACATTCACACACCATACAATCATCCATGATATACAATCCACTGTCCACAGTATGATAACATAGTTATGCGTTCATCACCACAATCTATCTCTGAACATTTCCCTTACATCAGAAAGAACCAGAACAAGAATAAAAAATAAAAGTGAAAAAAAACACCCAAATCATCCCCCCATCCCACCCCATTTGTCCTTTAGTTTTTATCCCCATTCCTCCACTCATCCATACACTAGATAAAGGGGGTGTGATCCACAAGGTCTTCACAATCACACTGTCACCCCTTGTAATCTACATTATTATATAATTGTCTTCAGGAGTCCAGACTGCTGGGTTGGAGTTTGGTAGTTTCAGGTATTTACTTCTAGCTATTCCAATACATTAAAGCCTAAGAGGTGTTATCTATATAGTGCATAAGAATGTCCACCAGAGTGACCTCTCGACTCCATTTGGAATCTCTCAGCCACTGAAACTATTTTGTCTCATTTTGCATCCCCCTTTTGGTCAAGAAGATACTCTCAGTCCCATGATGCCGGGTCCACATTCATCCCTGGGAGTCATACTCTGTGTTGCCAGGGAGATTTACACCCCTGGGAGTCGGGTTCCACGTAGGGGGGGAGGGCAGCGAGTTCACCTGTCGAGATGGCTCAGTTAGAGAGAGAGAGGGCCACATCTGAGCAACAAAGAGGCACTCAGGGGGAGACTCTTAGGCACCATTACATACAACTTTAGACTCTCCTTTGTGGTATTGAGCTTCATAAGGGTAAGTCCCATGCTCGAGAGCTCAGCACATCAAACCACCAGTCCCAATGTTTGTGACAACATACGCTAGGGGATCAGCATCTCAAAGTTTAGAGATAGGCCTTACAATTCAGGGATAGAGTTAACTGCTGTAAGAGATTACAATCTAGGGACTATTACAATTATTGTGTCCACGTTAGGCTATGTTCTAAGATTCAATTTTGAGTTTACACATTGTAGTTAGTCCATATTGGTGAGGCATCATCCCTCTCACCATGTTTTCTCCAACACTTTTACTCCTATATATATATTTTCCTACAATTTTATAGAGTTATATTCCCATACCATACATTTATCCACAGTGTACAATCAGTTGTTCATGGTATCATCATAAAGTTGTACATTTATCACCACAATCAGCATTTGAACATACTGATTACTACAAGAAAAATTGTTTTTTTTTTTTTTTTTTTTTTAGCAATAAGAAAAAATGATAAAAAGAAAAATAACGTCATACAATACAATATACTACTAAGGACAGCAAATAACACCACTACCAAGAATCCCATATTACTCCCCTATATCCCCTTCTCATATACATTTAGCATTGGCGTATTGCCTTTGTTACATTTAATGGAGGTATATTACAATGTTACTGTTGACCATAGACTCCAGTTTGCTTTGATTATATTTTTTCCTGAATACCATCCCTTTTTCAAATGTCTACATGGTTGACATTCATTTGCTTTCCCACATGCAAAAACCTTTTTATATTTGTATATTTAGTAACAGTCATTGGCCACTCCAGTTTTTGCCACGTTATACAGTCCCAGTCTTTATCATCTATCTTTACCTCTGGTGTCATACATTCTCCTATCCCACCTCTTTCAGCTTTACTCACAGACATCTTTGTTCAGTGTACTTACAATACCGTGCTACCATCACACAGTATTAGGCTATCTATTTCTGGATCTATGCAATCAATCCTAAACATTCTGTAGTCCTTCAGCATCAAATGGCTGATCTCTGCCCTCTTTCTATCTCCTGGTCGCCTGTGTTGTCAGCTTTTAACTCCCCAAGTTTGTTCATTAATGTCTGTTCATATTAGTGAGACCATACAGAATCTGTCCTTTTGTTTCTGGCTAACTTCACTCAACATAATGTCCTCAAGGTTCATCCACATTATTACATGATCCATGTCTTTGTTCTGTCTTACAGCTGCATAATATTCCATCATGTGTATATACCACAGTTTGTTTATCCACTCGTCCTTTGATGGACATTTGGGCTGTTTCCATCTCTTGGCAATTGTGAATAATGCTGCAATAAACATTGGTTTACAAATGTCTGTTTGTGTCTTAAGTTTCAGTTCCTCTGAGTATATACCCAGCAATGGAATAGCTGGGTCATATGGCAAATCTATATTTAGCTTCCTGAGGAACCTCCATACTGTCTTCCAGAGTGGTTGCACCATTCTACATTCCCACCAACAATGAATAAGTGTGCCTCTTTCTCCACATCCTCTCCAGCACTTGTCATTTTCTGTTTTTTGGATAATGGCCATTCTGGTAGGTGTGAGATGATATCTCATTGTGGTTTTGATTTGCATTTCCTTAATAGCCAGTGAAGTTGAGCATTTTTTCATATGCTTTTGAGTCATTTGTATTTCCTCTTCAGAAAAATGTCTGTTCATGTCTTTTGCCCATTTTTTAATTGGATTGTTTGTCTTTCTGTTATTGAGATGCAGGATTCCTTTATATATTCGGGATATTAAACCCTTATCTGATATGTGGTTTCCAAATATCATCTCCCATTGTGTAGGTTGCCTTTTGACTTTTCTGACAAAGTCCTTTGATGTACAAAAGTGTTTAATTTTGAGGAGATCCCATTTGTCTATTTGTTCTTTGGTTGCTCGTGCCTTGGGTGTGAGGTCTAAGAAACCACCTCCTTTCACAAGATCTTTAAGATATTGCCCTACATTTTCTTCTAAGAGTTTTATGGTCTTGGTGCTAATGTTTAGGTCTTTGATCCACTTTGAGTTAATTTTGGTATAAGGTGTGAGATGGACATCCTCTTTCATTCTTTTGGAAATGGATATCCAGTTCTCCAAACACCATTTATTGAACAGGCTGCTCTTTCCCAGTTGCTTCGGCTTCACTGCCTTATCAAAGATCAGTTGTCCATAGATGTGAGGGTCTACTTCTGAACACTCAATTCGATTCCATTGATCAGTATATCTGTCCTTATGCCAGTACCATGCTGTTTTGAGCACTGTAGCTTTGTAATATGCTTCAAAGTCAGGTAGTGTGAGACCTCCCACTTCACTCCTCTTTCTCAAGACATTTTTGGCTATTCGGGGCACCTTACCCTTCCAAATAAATTTAGTTATTGGTTTTTCTATTTCTGTAAAGTAAGTTGTTGGGATTTGAATTGGTATTGCATTGAATCTGTAAATCAGTTTAGGTAAAATTGCCATCTTAACTATGTTTAGTCTTCCAATCCATGAACATGGTATGTTCTTCCATTTTTTCAGGTCTTGTTCAATTTCTTTTAGCAGTTTCTTATAGTTTTCTATGTAAAGGTCTTTTGTGTCCTTGGTTAAGTTTATTCCTAAATACTTGATTCTTTTGGTTGCTGTTGTAAATGGGATTTTTTTCTTGATTTCCTCCTCTTGTTGCACATTACTTGTGTATAGGAACACTACAGATTTTTGCATGTTGATCTTGTAGCCTGCTACTTTGCTGTATTCATTGACTAGTTCTAGTAGCTTTGCTGTAGATTTTTCTGGATTTCCTACATATAGAATCATGTCATCTGCAAATAGTGAAAGTTTTACTTCTTCCTCTCCAATTTGGATGCCTTTTATTTCTTTTTCTTGCCTAATTGCTCTAGCTAGAACTTCCAGCACAATGTTGAATAGCAATGGTGATAGTGGGCATCCCTGTCTTATTCCTGATCTTAGAGGAAAAGCTTTCAGTCTCTCCCCATTGAGTGTGATGTTAGCTGTGGGTTTTTCATATATTGCCTTTATCATATTGAAAAAGTTCCCTTCTATTCCTATCCTTTGAAGTGTTTTCATCAGGAAAGGATGTTGAATTTTGTCAAATGCCTTTTCTGCATCAATCGAGATGATCATGTGGTTCTTCTGCTTTGATTTATTGATGTGGTGTATTACATTAATTGATTTTCTTGTGTTGAACCAGCCTTGCATACCTGGAATAAATCCCACCTGGTTGTGGTGTATAATTCTTTTAATGTGTTGCTGGATTCGATTTGCGAGTATTTTGTTGAGGATTTTTGTGTCTATATTCATTAAAGAAATTGGTCTATAATTTTCATTTTTTGTAGTATCTTTGCCTGGTTTTGGTATTAGGGTGATGTTGGCTTCATAGAAAGAGTTAGGTAGCTTTCCCTCTTCTTCAATTTTTTTGAAGAGTTTGAGCAGGATTGGTACTAATTCGTTCTTGAATGCTTGGTAGAATTCACATGTGAAACCATCTGGTCCAGGGCTTTTCCTTTTTGGGAGCTTTTTGATGACTGACTCAATCTCTTTACTTGTGATTGGTTTGTTGAGGTCATCTATTTCTTCTTAAGTTAATGTTGGTTGTTTATGCTTTTCTAGGAAGTTGTCCATTTCATCTAAGTTGTCTAGTTTATTAGTATATAGTTGCTCATAGTATCTTCTCATTATCTCCTTAATTTCTGCAGTGTCGGTAGTTATATTTCCTTTCCCATTTCTGATTGCATTTATTTGCATCTGCTCTCTCTTTTTTTTTGTTAGCCTAGCCAGTGGTCCATCGATTTTATTGATTTTCTCAAAGAACCAACTTCTGGTTTTGTTGATTCTCTCTATTGTTTTCCTTTTCTCAATTGCATTTATTTCTGCTCTAATCTTTGTTATTTCTTCCCTTCTGCTTGCTTTGGGGTTAGTTTGCTGTTCTTTCTCTAATTCCTCCAGGTGAGCAGTTAACTCTTCAATTTTTGCTCTCTCTTCTCTTTTAATATAGGCATTTAGGGCAATAAATTTCCCTCTCAGCACCGCCTTTGCTGCATCCCATAAGTTTTGATAAGTTGTGTTTTCATTGTCATTTGCCTTGAGGTATTTACTAATTTCTCTTGTAATTTCTTCCTTTACCCACTGGTTTTCTAAGAGGATGTTGTTTAGCCTCCATATGTTTGTGAATTTTATGACCTTCTGCCTTTTATTTATTGCCAACTTCATTCCATTGTGGTCTGAGAAAGTGTTTTGTATAATATCAATATTTTTAAATTTGTTGAGACTTGCTTTGTGACCCAACATGTGGTCTATCCTAGAGAATGTTCCATGAGCACTTGAGAAAAAAGTGTATCCTGCTGTTGTTGGATGTAGTGTTCTATAAATGTCTGTCAAGTCTAGTTCATTTATCATACAATTCAACATCTCTGTTTCTTTAGTGATCCTCTGTCTAGATGTTCTATCCATTGATGAGAGTGGTGTATTGAAGTCTCCAACTATTATTGTAGAGGTATCTATTTCTCCTTTCAGTGATCGCAGTGTTTGCCTCATGAATTTTGGGGCATTCTGGTTTGGTGCATAAATATTTATGACTGTTATGTTTTCTTGATGAATTGACCCTTTTATTAATATATAGTGTCCTTCTTTGTCTCTTTTAATTGTTTCGCTTTTGAAGTCTAACTTGTCTGATATTAATATAGCTACTCCCGCTTTTTTCTGGTTGTTGTTTGCATGAAATATCTTTTTCCACCCTTTCACTTTCAGTCTATGTTTGTCCTTGTGTCTAAAGTGAGTTTCTTGTAGACAGCGTATAGATGGGTCCTGTTTTTTAATCCATTCTGCCAGTCTGTGTCTTTTTATTGGGGAGTTTAATCCATTTACATTTAGTGTTATTACTGTAAGGGCAGTAATTTCTATTACCATTTTGTTTTTTGGAATTTATATGTCATATCTTATTTTTTCCTCTCCTTTTACCTTTCCTGATAATCTTCATTTCTGCACTCTTCTGCAACTCTCTCTCTCCTGTCTTTTCCTATCAGCCTGTAGCACTCCCTTTAGTATTTCTTGTAGTGCCGGTCTCTTATTCACAAACTCTCTCAGTGTCTGTTTGTCTGAAAATATTTTAATCTCTCCCTCATTTTTGAAGAAAAGTTTTGCTGGATAGAGAATTCTTGGTTGGCAGTTTTTCTCTTTCAGTATCTTAAATATATCATGCCACTGTCTTCTTGCCTCCATGGTTTCTGCAGAGAAATCTGTACATAGTCTTATTGACTTTCCCTTGTATGTGATGGATTGCTTTTCTCTTGCTGCTTTCAGAATCCTCTCTTTGTCTTTGACATTGGACAATCTGACCAGTAAGTGTCTTGGAGTAGGTCTATTGGGATCTATTCTATTTGGGGTACGTTGTACTTCTTGAATCTCTAATTTTCTGTCTTTTATAAGAGTTGGGAAATTTTCAGTGAATATGTCTTCTATTACTCTTTCTGCCCCTTTTCCCCTCTCTTCTCCTTCTGGGATACCCATAACATGTATATTTGTGCGTTTCATGTTGTCACTCAGCTCCCTAAGACCGTGCTCATATTTTTCCATTTTTTTCACCATCTGTTCTTTTGTGTGTATGAATTCAAATGACCTGTCTTCCAGTTCACTGGTCCTTTCTTCTGCCTGTTCAAATCTACTGTTGTGTCCCTCCATTGTGTTTTTCATCTCCTCCATTGTGGCCTTCATTCCCATGAGTTCTGCCATTTGTTTTTTTAAGTTTATGAATTCTTCTTTATGGTCAGCCAGTGTCTTCTTTATATCCTTCAGCTCTTTTGCTATATCTTCCTTCATTTCATCAAATTTATTTAGCATTAGTTGCCTCCACTCCTGTGTCTCAGCTGAGCTATTAGTTTGTTCCTTTGGCTGGTCCGTGTTTTCGTGTTTCCTGGTATGGCTTGTTATCTTAAGTTGTCTAGGCATCTGATTCTCTTGATTAGTTTATTTTGGAGCTTGTTTTCTGTCTTTTACCTAGTGGTTTTCTTGTTGGTTGGCTTTGTTTTCTGGCCTCTGTTATTCAGTTCAACTTATTCTAGACCTCTAACTTAGGTTCTATTTAGTTGATCAGAATTTTTCCCCTCTTCTTTTTTCTGTTTCTTGCTCTGCCTCTATGTAACCTTTTTGTGAGTGGGTCTCCTCAGATATGGTCGACCCTGGTCAGATTTTCCCAGTCTAGTGAGGCCCAGGTCTCATTGGGAGGGTATGGAGTTTTCCTGAGAATGAGACCCTCCTATGAGGCCTTTAGAATTGGTGCTTTTCCTCTCCTGTCCAGCAGGTGGTGCTGGCCAGCCCGCAGCTCCCCCACCAGTGTAAGGACGTATGGAGCCTTTAGTTCTCCTGGTGACTCTGATCCTGTCAGGGGCGTGGTTGACTGAAGCTGGAATCTGAATTCCAGCCCCTGGGGTCTGAATTCCCAGAAGGAGGACTGCCAGTTGAGCTGGGCCTCCCTCCACTCTCCCAATCCTCAAACCTCCAGTTGTCTCTCAGGGGCACTATTCCCTTCTCTTCTCTTCTCTTTGGGGTCTCTCCAGGTAGATTCCTTGGTCAGCCTGAGTTGCCAATTAAAGACGGGGGTGGAGGCCTTCAGTAGTGAATACGGAATTCAAAGACACTGTGGGTACTCTGTCTCCCCTCAAGCCCAGCCTAGTCCCTCAGCCTGGGCTTTCCGATAGAAAATAACCACATATATTACTTTTAGATTTAAATTAAAAAAAAAAAAAAGTAGAAAAGAAGTCAAGAAAAAGAAAAAAGGAAAAAAAAAAAAAAAGAGTCTCTTTTAAATGTCTTTCCCCAGCCTGGAAGTTTTGTCAGTGTCAGAATAGAGCATTTAAAGATATGCTTTGGGCTATAGTCTGATAATTACTCTCCAACCGCTTCAGTTCCACCCTTGCTGGGGGCTATTGAAATGCAAAAAGATAAGGGATCCCTGAGAAGCCAGAAGGGACAAAATGTAAGGGGAAAAAAAATGGCTTTTTTGGAGTCTGGGAATGGGTGCCCACTTTTACGTTCCCCCACTTCTTGGAGCCCAGCCCTTCTTTAGCACCCCAGCTCCCAAAGTTAGTTAATTAATTTGTTAATTAATTCTGCAGTTGAGGCTGGGTTGAGCCTCCCTTCTTTCCCTCAGCAGATTGCTGTTTTTTGGTTTTTTTTTCCCCCCTTTCAGGGAGCCGGCAGCAAGACAGTCTGTGAGGTCTGGGTGGGGAGGGGCGCCAGACCCCTGGTCCGGGGAACTTACAATGTTTGCTGTGATCTCAGCTTTTCCTCCAGTTCCAAACTTGGGTCCAATGTGTGACTAGTTCCTGGAGACCCTGAAAACACTGTTTCATATAGTTCTTGGGTAATTGCCAGCTGCTCTAGGGGAGAGACGAATTTCTGCTCCTCACCACTCCGCCATCTTGCCCTGCCTCCCTATGACCCTATTATTAACACCTTTTATTAATATGGTATATTTATTACAATTGATGAAAGCACATTTTTTATAATTGTACTATTAACTATAGTCCATGGTTTTACTGTTGGACTTAGGGTTCACTGTGTTGTACAGTTCCATGGACTTTAAAAAAATTTTTTTTTCTAGTAACATATATATACAACCTAATATTTCCCCTTTTTGCCACCTTCAAATATATAATTCAGTGCTGTTAATTACGTTCACAATGTGTTATCACTACCACCATCCATTACTGAAACTTTTCCATTGTCCCCAAAAGAAACTGTATATTTTAAGCTTTAACTACCTGTTCCCTACACCTACTCCATCCCCTGGTAACCTATATTCTAGATTCTGACTCTGTGAGTTTGCTTATTCAAATTATTTCATATCAGTGAGATCACACAATATTTGTCCTTTTGTGTCTGGCTTATTTCACTCAAATATGATGTCTTCAAGATTCATCCATGTTATTCCATGTATCAAAACTTCATTCCTTTTTAAGGCTGAATAATATTCCATTGTATGTATATAACAAATTTTAGTTACTTATTCAATGGTTGATGGACACTTGGATTGCTTTCATCTTTTGGCAATTGTGAATAATACTGCTATGAATATTAGTGTGCAAATATCTGTTTGAGTCCCTGCTTTCATTTCTTTTGGGTATATACCTAGAAGTGGGATTGCTGGGTCATATGGTAATTTTATACTTAAATTTCTGAGGAATTGTTAAACTGTCTTTCACAGTGGCTACACCATTTTACTTTCCCACCAATAATGAACAAGTGTTCATTTTCTCCATCTCCTCTCCAACATTTGTTATTTTCCATTTTTAAACAGCAGCCTTCTAGTGGGTGTGAAATGGTATGTCACTGTGGTTTTGATTTGCATTATCCTAATGACTATGATGCTGAGCATTTTTCATGTGCTTTTTGGTCATTTGTATATCTTCTTTGGAGAAATGTCTATTTAAGTCTTTTGCCCATTTTTTAATCGGTTGTTTTTGTTGTTGATTTTAAGGATTTCTTTATATATTCTTCATATATTTATTAAATATGGGGTTTCTAAATATTTTGTCCAATTATGTAAGTTGTTTTAGTTTCATGATAAAGTCCTTTGATGCACAAAAGTTTTTAATTTTGATGCGGTCCCATTTACCTATTTTTTCTTTAGTTGCTTGTGCTTTGGGTAGAAAGTCTAAGAAACCATTGCCTAACACAAGGTCCTGAAGATGTTTCCCTATGTTTTCTTCTAGGAGTTTGATAGTTCTAGTGCTTATATGGAGAGAACTTTGATCCATGTTGAATTGACTTTTGTATATGGTATGAGGTAGGGGTCCACCTTCATTGTTTTGCATATGGAGATCCTGTTTTCCCAGCTCTGTTTGTTGAAGAGACTGTTCTTTCCCAATCGAGCGATCTGTGCCCCATTGACTAAAATAAGTTGCCCGTAAATGTTAGGGTTGATTTCTGAGCTCTCAATTCTATTCCATTGGCCTATGTATCTGTCCTTGTGCCAGTACCATGCTATTTTGATTACTGTGGCTTTGTAATAAGTTTTAATCAGGAAGTGTGAGTCTTCCAACTTCGTTTTTCTTTTTCAAGATGACTGTGGCTATTCTGGACCTCTTACCCTTCCAAATAAATTTGATAATTGACTTTTGCATTTCTGCAAAGATGTTGGAGTTTTTATTGGGATTGCATTGAATCTGTAAGTTGCTTTGGATAGAATTAACATCTTAATGTATTTGGCCTTTCAATCCATGAACACAGAATGTCCTTCCATTTATTTAGGTCTTCTTTGATTTCTTTTAGCAATTTTTGTAGTTTTTGTATACAAGTCCATTACATCCTTGGGTAGATTTTTTTTCCTAGATATTCAAGTCTTTTAGTTGCTGTTGTAAATGGAATTTTTTCTTTGATTTCTTTTTCTGGTTGTTCATTACTAATGTATAGAAATACTGCTGATTTTTGGGTGTTGATCTTGTACTCCACCATTTGCTGAATTCATTTATTAGCTCTGGAAGCTTTGTTGTGGATTTTTCAGGATTTTCTGTATGTAGGATCATGTCATCTGCATCTTCCTTTCCAATTTGGATGCCTTTTCATTCTTTTATCTTGCCTAATTGCTCTGGCTAGAACTTCCAGTACAATGTGGTTTTTTTTTTTTCATTTATGCCGTTTATCATGTTGAGGAATTTTCCCTCTATTTCTAGTTTTATGAGTGTTTTTCTCAAGAAGATATGCTGGATTTTGTCAAATGACTTTTCTACATCAATTGAGATGACATTATTTTCCCCCCTTCATTCAGTTAATGTGGTTTGATACATTAATTGATGTTCTTATGTTGAACTACCCTTGCATCCCTGGGATAAATCCCACTTGATCATGATGTGTAATTCTTTTAAAGTGCTGTTGGATTCTGATTGCTAGTATTTTGTTGAGGATTTTTGCATCTATATTCATAAGAGATATTTTTCATTAATTTTCTTTCCTTGTGATATCTTTACTTGCTTGTTATGAGGATGATATTGGCCTCAGAGAATGAATTAGGGAGTGTTCCTTCTTCAATTTTTTGGAAGAGTTTGAGCAAGATTGGTGTTAATTCTTCCAGGAATGTTTTTGGAAATTCCCCTATGAAGCTATCTGGTCCTGAGCTTTACTTTGTTGAGAGATGATACATTGTATGATTTCAGTATTTTTTAATTTATTGAGTCTTGTTTTGTGACCTAAGATATGGTCTATCCTGAAGAATGATCCATATGCACTAGGGAATAATGTGTATTCTGCTGCTGTTGGGTGAAGTGTTCTACATATGTCTGTTATTTTGTTGGTTTAGAGTATTGTTCAAGTCTTTTATAATCAAAAGCAGTCATCAGTGATTGGACTGTGCATCCCTGGATCTTGGGAAACTGGATTATTATGTCCCTCTTTGGTACCAGCTAGTTGGGCCAGTACCTTAAGGCTGCCTACTGTGAAGTTGGGGGATGGGCAATGGTAACCACTGCCTGGAGAGAATGATTCACTGGTTTTTACTGCAATTTACCAGCCTCTTTCTCTCGCTCTTCCCTGGATGCTGCACAGTATTCTACTGGACTCTGGAATTTTGAAATAGTTGATTCAGAAAGTTCTTGCCTGTTTAATAGTTGTTTTGGTGGAGGAATTGATTCCTGGAGCTTCCTACTCCATGATCTTTCACAATTCCTCCTGGATAATATATTCTTAAGAAGAAAATAATAACAGTGTGATTGTTATGCATAAGACCATGATAAAATAATTTGAAAGAAAACATTTTAAGTTTTCCCTCATCTGTGTCAATTAAAAGTATGTTTCCTAGCCTTTTCCTTCCTCTTCCACCCCAAATGATTTTTTTTTCCTTTTTTTTATGTTTTGCTTGAAATTAGACTTTACTTTGGCTGCCAGAGATGAGCTGACTTTTTGTGAGGCTTTTTGTTCCTGTGATTGTTACGCTTTTGTGCCTCATCATCCTCAAGAGGACCCATGGTTCCCTGAATTTCCATCTGGATTGCTCCTAGGTCTTATCTTTGCAGGGATGGAGCAGGAGCAGAGAGTCTGCTCAAGAGGGCAATGGGGCTGATGGTTGGGCCCTGTGAGGCAAACTGTGCTTGAGAGGTGGAAATGATGCAGCCTGACTTCCTGTTTTTAGTCCTTGAAGATCATAAAAAAGTTTCATTATTCTTACAAAAAAAAAAAGAAAAAGAATTTTAAAAATCTCCTACACATCCTCTTCTTGATGTGTACCTTTTATTTATATATCTCATATTGTGCTCTAGATTTTTTTTTCTGTTTCCTAAATATTTTTCCACTTAATGCTATGGTTTTAGAATCTAGCCAGCTTCCTGTATGTAAATCTAGTTCATTAACTCAGCTTGTTGAATTGTACTCCAGATATCTATGCACTCTTAATGATGGGCCCCTGGTTTGCCCCACCTCTCTAATTTCCACAAACAATTCTCAATGAGTATCCTTGTATCTCTCCTTTTATGGATGTCCCATAAGAGGTTTCTGGGATCCTTGCCCAGGAGTGGGATTGTCAGCTTGTGGGAGATACCCATACTTAGTTTCACTACTTACTGTCCCTGTTTTCATTTATTCATTTAAATGTGCCAGGTGTTCTAGGTGCCGGGGATATCGGAGTGGAAAAATAGACCAAAAACCTTGTTCTCGTGTTTACATTCCATTGTGGGGAGATGATAAACACATTCAAGCTAAAAGAAGTGTGATGGTGATGAAAGCTTTGGAGAAAAATCAAGCCGGGAAGGGATAGAGAGAGCAGGGGCTTGGCTACTATTTTTTTTTTTTTTCAAATTCAGTTTTATTGAAATATATTCACATACCATACAATCATCCATGGTATACAATCAACTGTTCACAGTACGATCACATAGTTATGCGTTCATCACCACAATCTATTTCTGAACATTTTCCTTACATCAGAAAGAATCAGAATAAGAATAAAAAATAAAAGTGAAGAAAGAACACCCAAACCATTCCCCCCATCCTACCCTATTTGTCATTTAGTTTTTATCCCCATTTTTGTACTCATCCATCCATACACTAGACAAAGGGAGTGTGATCCACAAGGTTTTCACAATCACACTGTCACCCCTTGTAATCTACATTATTATATAATCGTCTTCAGGAATCCAGACCACTGGGTTGGAGTTTGGTAGTTTCAGGTATCCACCTCTAGCTATTTCAATACATTAAAACCTAAGAGGTGTTATCTATATAGTGCATAAGAATGTCCACCAGAGTGACCTCTTGACTCCACTTGAAATATCTCTTGGCTACTATTTTAAATGGAATAGTCAAGGAAGACCGGGTTGGGATGACATTTGGGCACAGAACTGAAGGAGAAGGGGGAGTGAGCCATCCGGATATGGGGGAAGGGTTTTCCATCTGGGGGAATAGCAAGTGCAAAGATCCTGCAATTTTGAAACTTTGAATTTAAGTAGTCAAAAATTTATTATAAATTGACCCACAATTTATCAAAATACATTTGACTTTTTCAGTTAGACTTTAATACTTACTGTATTTTCTTTTAATTGACTATTTAATTTCCTAAGATGTTTAATAAATCTTGGTTATTTAATAAAATCTGTGTGTATGGACTATTTGGTAACACCTTAATTCTCAACTAACCTGAATGCAACTAACTTCAGTCCTCAAATAGCCTGATTGTTTTGGTGTGGCCATCTTTGATGAAAAGGAGTCACTTGGTCAGGCATAAGTTCATATTAGGGATTTGGTTAAAAATAAAACAAAGCAAAACAAACTTCCAGAGATACCCTGAGATTTTAAAGATTCTATTTTCTTAGAATCCATTTACTCTCTCTGCTAGGTTTCCACAGTGGGAATTTGTAAGCTATGCCAACATCCTGAACCATCAAAGAAGGATTCAGTTATAGTCAGGACATACTAGGACTGGAAAGGGTAAAGGCACATTTTTGAAAGACAGAGGGCCCTTGTCACTCTTGAGAGCAGTTTCTTGAGAGCTTCTTAAATTCTCCAGTTTCCCGTTACTAACATGTTTATACAGGCTCCTGGCTTGTACCTGAATCGTGTTTTGTGGAAAGGCATGTGTTTCCTGTGCATATCCTTGTTTGATGACTTTTTTTTTTTTTTTCCACAAATAAAGACAGTTATGCATTTTTAAAAGAGATTAAGAGCAGTGGTGAATAAAGCCAAGGTGAGATAACCGTGCCTTGCTTGAGCTGTTATTAACTGAGTGGCTTCTTCTCTGGTGGATCTTAAATGAAATAAACAACTACATGTCATGGAAACAGTCACACCAAGAATGTTTTATCCATGCATATTAAGGGTCTACAGCATGCTCTCTGAAGTTTATAGTGCTGTCAGAGTTTAAGGTTTTCTTCAGTATATATTTTTTGTCATTGAATTGTGTGATTGATGTTTTGTTATGCTTGCAGGTGCATTTTAATCAAGCAATGTGTGTTTTGGAACAGATGCTATTTTCTCAGAAGCTTTTAAAGTTCAGATATGAACACAGGATTCATAATTTTTGAATTTTAATAGTTATTAATTTTATGTCAGATATTCTGTAAGAAATATTTAGAATACTTGTCATTACAATTACAACCCCTTTTAAAGCATGTAGCTATCTTTTGGATATGTTGATAGTATGATCATGTCCTTTGTATGTAGAGGTACATAGGATTATGTTTCCCACCTCTCCACCTAACCCTGACACCAGCCTGGTATCCTCATTTCATTAATGGTCTGATGCATAATCATACCTGAATGATCTTAAATAGATGTTGGAAATGCTATTTTTCGTTAGAGTGCTTATAGGATGTACCTTAATAATAGGATAAATGTTATATGAGACCTGTTATGTATTATGATCTTTTAATTATATGTTTCCTTGTTGAATGTTATGCCACACTGATTAATTATGTATTCTGATCTTATTTGTGGATAAATCTTTAGTTTTTCTACCATAAGGAAACCATGGGAACCAATAACATTTCATATGAATTAATAAAACCACAGGGTACATAAGTTATGGCTCTAAAATACTCTCTTGTATGGCATATTATAAAACTTAAACTGCCTTTAAAATGAGACTAAAAGATTCCTGTGCCAATCAGCATATTTAAAATATGGTCTTATTTGTTCCTTTAGTGGTTTTGTCTACAAATTACAAAAATAATCATAGTGATTATCGCTCTCTACCATTATCAGAATTTGTGATGAGGTCACTTGTTTTGGGAACTGCACACTGAAACCACAGAAATTGGAATATCAAATTTCCGTCAATTGACTGCAAAACATGTTAACCATCTCTTTCTCCATCTAGGTACCATTTACATTTACACTATTTGCAGAAAACTGATGATCATAGGTCAGTCTTCCAAGGTATGAAATGTACTGACAAAAATATTTTTCCATGTGTTTCGTTTTTTATCTTAAGACTTTCAGTTGCACAAATCATTGAATGTTAATAAAAACAGAAAATTTAGTGAATTACATGACAGTTTTATTGCTCTTAGTTTTGCTTTAACAGTGATCATATGCAAAATGAAGTTCTCATTTTTAATACTCATTGAAGTATTAATGAAAAGAAAGGAAATTCCTAAAACTGATAGATATTCCCTAGTGTTCCTCTGTCTCTCAGATAGCCGCACTTGTCAAACTGGGTGCTGAACATCCATCTGGTTACTCTGTCTCTAGATAGGGTGACCTCTGTCCTCGCTTGTCCAGGACAGTCTTGGTTTTTGCCTGTTGTCTTGCTGTAATTATTTATAACACCCTTTCACTCTTAAAAGTGTCCTGCTTTGATGATAAATCATATGGTTATGCTATTTATGGCATGCTTTGGAGTTTGAACTTCATTCTGCTTGCAGTGCTTGGACTTTACTTTTGACCTACATGCTAGTTTGGTGGATGAACACCTAAACTCTCCAACCTGGTCATGAGCTGAGTGCAAGGGGACCCTTATTTTATAATAAGATTTTCACTGGTACCCCTCAGTTTTAGCTTGAGAAAGTTGCTGACACTACTACTGAATTCCCTAAAAGGTTGGTGGCACCTTTGTCTGCAGGAGACATATATAATCCCTGTATTCATTGTCCAGTCATTGGAATGTAGGCCAAGACAAGAGAATATACTACCACTGAGACCATGCTGGCGTTGTTGCTGGCGTCTGAAAACAGTACTACTTTCTTCTTTATTGCATGCAAAACCTTAGCCCAAATATTCTAATACTCAAGATAGACACTTTTTTTCCCCTTATTTCCTCAAAACATAGCCAAGTATGTTAAAAGTTGGCAACACTTAAAAATAAAAATGGAAGTGAAGATATTTTCATGTTCATCGGATAATACTAATTGTGTGTTCTCTGATTTGCTCCTCAAATTAAAAGGCCCTATTACCGACAGTGACTTAAACAAGCTCTGTGCCAGCTTTTCAAGTGTGAGTTAGAATAAAGGAGCAACTGTCCCATGTTTAAAATGTAAATTTGGCCTACAGATGATTCCAACGATTCTATATTCAGCTCCAGATGATTTCCTGAAAAGAATTTGCATACTCCTTGCTGTAGCAACAAATGCAGCTACACAGAACCACCATAGTTTGGTCTGCTGCAGCATTTGCCTGCCAAGCTTAAAAGGGCAGAGATGTCTGTGCCAACATTTGACTGTTAGTATTTGTGCTTGTGAATGCTGGGAGAATTTCAATTTAATGTGAGAGTCATCTTAAAATAATCTATTATTTATGCTCTATTTAAGACATCTCCCTCCTACCCTAAATAACTTTAGTTTCTTTCTGACAAAATAAGGGGTGAAGGAGGGTGTGCCTGTGGTTCCAGTCTTGTGGGATGAGAGTGGGGAGAGTGAGGGATGCAAGAAGTTTGGGGTGGTGAGTGGTTCTAAAATGAGCAACTGCAGATCAGAATTCTTTCAGTTCAACATAATAAATGTCAGGAAATGGAATAATTTTCATGATGATGGTACTGTCATCATGATTGTGATAAATTAACATTTATTGAATGCTTACTATCTATCAGGTGTGCTATCAAGCACTATGTATTATCTCATTTAATCCTCACACCACTACTTTGAGGAAGCTGAGGCTCAGAAAGTTTAATTTGCTCAAGGTGGCTCCCTTAGATGTGTAGCTGGGGCACAACCTAATGCCATGCCATGCTGCCTATCATTAGATTAGCTTATGTCTGTTGCCTAAATTTAATCTTGGAGGACCCATCCTATTTTTGTTTACCCCCTCAAACAGAGGAGCTATGTGGGAGGTGTTGATATTTTCTGGTCTGAACCTCTATTCCTAAAGAGATCCTGGTGACTAGGATTGACTGGGGCTCTTCCACAGGTGGGAAACACCTGAGGCAGGTCAACAACATAAGCTTAAGGAATAGAGGGAGGGCAGATTTCTGAAAGCTCTTTCTCTAAATACATATGACAGCTTTGCTTTTGTTTCTGATATAATCTGTAGTTTCTTCTGTGGCCTTTAAAACTGCAGTACAGTACTTAGCAAACCTTAAAGAAGACAGTAGAATCTGTTCATTCAGAGACCACTGATTTCTCCTTCATTTTGCTATAAAACTGAAATCATTTGGTAGAAACTGTGGCTTGAATAGTTATTGTCACGTGATTCCACATACCATTACATAAACGTTAAATCCAAACTTTCAAATGCTTCTTGGGGCCATTGTCCTCAAATGATAAAAGCTAATATAAATGACGCTGCAGTGCCATCTTGTGGCAGATCTGATTAATTCTGGGTTTCATAATCAAGGCCTTAGCCATAGTCTTTGCTGGGGCCGTTTTTTTGGATATAGGTATAATTTGTTTTTTTTTTTTTCAGAGATTCTTTTGTTTCTTAATGGAAAGAACTGTAATTCATCTTTTGTTGTTGTTGTTGTTGTTAGTAATAGAAATAATTCCTTCTAACTTTCAGAGACAAGAAAAAACATTATAAATTTAAGAGTCAGTTTTTGGAAATGGCTTTCATCTCTTAACCTGAATGTTGGTTTTCAGAACCTGAACTGGTTTTTGGAGCACTTACTCCCTTTGTCCAGGCTACATTATGTAGTGAAAAGACCACTGCGCTTTGGAGTCTGAAGACCTGAATTCCAGCTCCAGCTCTATAGCTTAACTAGCAGTTTAGTTGCTTGGAGTCATATTAGGTTACTTTTAAGGTCCCTTCTGGCTCTAAACTCTGTGATTTAGGCTTTTTTGATTCTAAGTCTACAGCCCAAACCAAAATAATGGGAACAACTGTTGACAGAAGCAATTTGTATTTTGAAATGTGAAATTTCTAATACCAGGAATCCAGATGGCTTTTCCAAGAATGTATGAATTTAAAAGGGAATTTACATAAATTTAATCTCATGCCTGGCAAGCCACAGCAATCCAAATGAAAAACCCCAAAATAGGTGTTGTTGGGGAACAGGAAGTGTGAGAAAAACTCAAGAGTTTTTGATGTCGGTTAATTCTGTATCAGCTAACAGTGTGGCAAGGTTAGCAAACACAGCAACAACAACAAAAACAGCAATAAAGCAATCTTAGGCCAATTTAGTAGAGGCACAGTGTCCAGAACCAGGGGCTGAGAGTTTCTTTGTATTGTGGACTAGTCATACACTCAAGAGGCATCAGCAATCTGGAGCAAAGCCAGAGAAGACCAATCGTGTTGGAGAAAGGAAATGCAGTTCAGTGAGGTGTAGAAGCCCTGGGCATGTTTATCCTGGAGAGCTGGTGGAGGGGACAGGTTGCATATAGGTGTTTTCAGCTTCTTGGAAGGTTGTATTTTGGAGGTGTTTTGCATTGCTATGTACTGTTCCAGAAGGCATAACTAGGACCAGTGCACTGGAGGGACAACAAGGTGGATTTCATTTCAGATTAAAAGAGTATTTTTCATGGTTAAAATTCTTTTCTGATGCCATGTGGCATGTTCCTTATTACCGGAAATAGGGGATTGGGCAGGGAAGCTGTGGAGCACTAGTTGGTAGTGCTGGTGGCATTGGTGGGGATTGAATTAGATCACTTTACTTTCAGCCATTAGATTCTGTGATTACTTGAAATATTTCCATATTTGGCACCTTGAACAGCTACTTTTAAATGAAGGTCAGTCAGTCAGTCAACAACTATTTATTGCATGTTAGCTGTATATGCCAGATAAAGTTCTAGGAGCTGGGGATGCAGTGACGAACATGACAGACCAGGTGCCTGTCCTAAAGGAACTTATATTTTACATTTCTTGGAAGAGCTTACATTCCAGTGGATAGCAAAGAATATTATAATTCATTGTCAAACCCTGATGCACTTTCTCTAGTCTCTTTTTTCCGGTATCAAAACTGACTAGACAATGGAGAATCTGGGCTTTTCAGGCTTCTTCCTTCTCTTTTCAGGCTACTTGCACATATTGTATACACTGCTTTGAAGCTTCCAAAGATGGTAATAGAGTCTGAATGCTATAAGTGTTTTATGTATTTTTGCTATTAAATACTATGCCCAGTCTGGTGGGTTTGCTTTATATACATGGCACTCTTAGTTCTTTGTGATGATTGATTTTCAAGATGGGTTGATTACTACAGACATATTTTCCCTCAATTTCCTTAATTATTGAAGGCCTAATTTGGTTTTTGGAGGAGGGACTCTATTCTGCTGCCCCAAATTATTATCATTATTTTCTTGAGAACTTAGAATACTGGTTAGCTCTTCCACAATTGAGAGATTTTAAGGTTGTCTGCTGAATTCATTTAATAATGCTTGAGAATATCAGCTCTGTACCTAGTACTGTTCTACATGCTGGTAATACAAAAATGAATAAGGCACTGCTCCTGTTTTCAAAGAGGTCAGTTTAGTTTTGGAGGCACACATGGGAACAATTGAGTGTGACGTGATATATATTTATATAAAATATGTGTAAATAATATATACACATACATATGCACATATGCAATTATGGTAGAGACAGAAATGAGGCAATCATCATTTCTCTCTAGGAGCATTAAAGAAACCTTCAACAACTAGTTCTTTCCCTCCCTCTCTTCCTTCTCCTCCTTTTCTTCTACCTCCTCTGCCTCTTCCACTTCTTCTTTCTTCACCTCTTACCCTCCCCCTCTTCTCCTCCTTTTTCTTCATTGTTGTCACCAGAGCTAACACTTATTATGTAATTACTCTGTGCCAGTCACTGTTTGAAGCACTAAACATGTATTAACGCATTAATCCTCCAAAAATTACTGTTATCACCCCAATTTTAAACAAAATGGAGAACCCGAGGCCCATGAAATTCAGTTGTCTTAGATAACACTGCAATTAACAAAGGTAGCGTCCTAGCTCGGTGACAAAGAGCAGGTGAGGGAGAGGATATTCCAGGTGGAGAGGACAGAGTGAGAAAAGGGACCCAGGTTTGTTTCAAATTGTGCCTAGGTTATAATAACACTGGTGATAGGCACCACTATGGAGTGCTTATAATGTGTCAAATACCATCCTAGCACATTATCTATAACACTGCCAGGATGTGATAAAATGCCCATTTTACAGATGAGAAAATTTAAACCTGAAGACGTTAAAGTCATTCAGCTACTAGGTGTGAATCCCAGGTCTATCAGATTCTAATCTTGGACTGTTTCTACCAGCATCACAGGCCCTGGGCTGTTAGCTTTTTCCGTTTCCCCTACCCTCCTGTACTGGTTTATTTTTGGAGTAATACACTGGTTCCAGGCCAAAACATGATGATGACATTATTTGGTGCTAGTTCCTAGACCATTGTTGATACTTGATGAATATTAAGAACAATGAGGTAGTTCAGAGGGCAACTCTAGGAGGTAAAAAGGAAGACATCCTAAAATGGCTGATTTGAGATTTTGAGTTCTCTAAATTGTTGACTTTTGCTCTTTTAAATGCTTATTTTCTTCTTGGGTTGTTATTTCTCTATGATATTTTTGGTTTAAGTAGTCAGCTATTTGTGCTTATGAATTATAACTTGATTATATTACATAATTCATTATTAGCTTAAAATGAAAATACATAAAATTGTGCCTGTCTTTCTTTCTCAGGCCTTAGAATATCTCCTGTGGGCCAGTGTATGTATGGAATCCTCGGTACCGCTCCTGGCTGTCAGGTACTTGACATGGAGAGCTACTCTTTACACCGCTGTTTGCCAGTGTTACTATGATTGCCAAGCTGGAATTCACGGAGAGGTATGCTATTTGATAATTCCAATGATTCCAATGTTTAAAAATACAACTTATTGAGGATTTTCTCCTTTAGATGCTTGGCAAGTAAAAAAAAAAAAGAATCGAAATGAGGCAAAGCCCCTATGTGCTGGGCATTGGAGACAAAGAAATGAATAAGACCCTTTAAGGGCCCCACAGTTTAGTGGGCAGTACGAACAGTTGACTAGGTAGTTATATAATACAGCATGTTGTGGTATGAAGGTTAGGATTTGAGGAGAGCACTGAGGAGGGTTGTTTGTGTATGTGTATGAATGCATGTATGTGTGTGCCGTGCCAGAGAAGTGATCATTTGTATTAAGCTACTGTATAACCCAGAAGTCTTCTTTCCTTGCTTTTCTGAATTTCTTAATTCGTAAAGATAGCACATCAGACAGTTAATTAACTTTAAATATACAGAGCTTAATGGTGCTTTTAGGAAATCAGAGACTGGATAGCCACTGATTATAATATAAAGGAGTCAATATCAGCCAAGTGTTTAATTCACAGATTAAGTTAAATGTTTAGAAGAATAAAATATACTGTCTTGATTCATTTTTAATCACTATACTCTTACTTGTTGCGAATCACATTTATTAATTGAATTCCATATAGGCATTTGCTCGGCGTGCATTAGCTAAAATTGATGAGTTAAGACAACTGGAATTAATGAGTTCCTTACAATCACAGGAAGAATCCAGAAGCTATTATAGAGAGGCCACGATAAAGGTATCAAAATTTCATGAGATTAAAAAAAGTTTGCAGTACTCTAAAGGTGATTAAGAACATGCTGGGAAGTACATGCCATTGTTACTTCATGTATAATTTTTCTTTTTGAGGCAGATGGCAGTGATGATCTTCAAACGAGGAGTATTTGAATCGAGAAGAAAAAACAAGTCTTTCTTTAGACCAAAGATAAGAGTTAACATAAGGGAAATACAAACTGTAAGTCTAAGAATGCCTTCTCTATTTAAGACTCTGTGGTGTATGTGTTATGTACCTCTGTAATTTTTAATGTAATTTTATTGAGATATATTCACACACTATACAATGCATCTGAAGTATACAATCATTGGTTCACAGTTTCATCACACAGTTGTGCATTTATCACCATGATCGTTTTTAGAGCATTTGCATTGCTCCAGAAAAAGAATTAAAAAGAAATAAGAACACCCCAAACATCCCATACCCTTTACCCTGCCCCTCACCCTTACAGACCACTAGAATTATGCTCTACCCAATTTTAAGACTTACAATAGAAGTAGGTTAACTAAGACAATATAGTGTTGTCAGAAATAGATATACAGATCAGTGGAACAGAACAAAACATCCAGAAGTAGATCCATATAAACACGGGCAACAGAATTTTTTTTTTTTTTTTTTTTGCTATATATTTATACAATCATTATCAAAGATCAGGGCTACTGGATTACAGTTGAACAACTTCAGGTATTTCCTTCTGGCTGTTCTGAAACACTAGACATTACAAAGAAATATCTATATAATGAGTCAGTAGTCACAGTCATTTGTTAAATTTTAATTTCTCAGTTACACTTCCTTCCTCTCATTTGGTCATTCTCTCAATTTTCGGGGATATCTGGGCAATGACCATTTTAACTTCTTTGTGTTGGAAAGGGGTGTTGACCTTATGGGGTAGAGGAATGAAACTGGTTGATGTTCTTGAAGAGACGTACCTCTGAGTTTCTATGGCTTATCTGGCATAGGGTCAATCTGGAGGCCTTAAGTTTCTGAACAAATAAACTTAACTAAGAAAAACTTTTATAGAGACTTAGATAGAGACTAGGGCATGCTCTAGGGTTTTCAGGAATACTGTTGGTTGGGGCTTGGCATACTGTGATTGTGATATCTGCTAACGCTTTCATAAGAGTAACCTCTAGAATGACCCCTCGACTCTATGTGAAATTTCTTAGCCACTGAAACTTTATTTTGTTCCATTTCTTTTCCCCTTTTTGGTCAAGAAACCGTCCTCAATTCCATGAAGCCAGGGCCAGGCTCATCCCTGGGAGTCATGTCCCACATTGCCAGGGAGACTTATACCCATGGGAGTCATGTCCCATCAATGGGGAGGGTAGTGAGCTTATTTGCAGAGTTGGCTTAAAGAGAGAGGCCACATCTGAGCAAAACAGAGGCTCTGTGGGGGTGACTCTTAGGTATAATTACAAGCAGGCCTAGCTTTGCCATTGCAGAAATAAGTTTCATAAGGGAAAGCCTCAAGATTGAGTGCTTGGCTTATTCAATTGGGAGTCCCTAATGCTTGAGAGAATATCATAAATTCCCTTGTGGGGAAGTTTGAAAGTTCCACGTTTTCCCCCAGTCCCTCAAGGGAACTTTGCAAATGCTTTTTTATTTTCTGCCCAAAATACTCTGGAATGTGTCTGGGTTTGCATTAACTTAGACAGAATAATAAGATCTCATTCTCTATTCTAGGTTCCATATAATTATGCTGTTTAAATAAACTGACCAGACAACTTAAATTAGATAATATGCTACAGTAAATTTAAATTTTGGACCAAATAAACATCTCTTCCTTTGGTCTCATACAGAATTTGAAGTTTTAAAATACAGACAATATCATCCTTTACCCAGTATTCTGATTTACCTTTGTCCTAACCAGGTTCATTTCATTCATATCTCTAACTGGAGTCTGATCTTTTTCAGCTTCTTGAACAGTTGCTGTACAGAGTAATGCTGACTTTCAGAGATGCAGAATTCTAACTCTGAAACTTGTATGTCACACAGATACCCAATTTCCAGGGAACTACAAAGTAGTACACAAAGAGCACAGCATTTCAGAATGTAGAAATAACAGTTAAAACTCAGGAATAGAAGTGACCACTGTAAGAGCTTACAATCTAGCAACCTTTACAATGAGCCTTGTTTGAACATTCTGTACTACTTAATCGTTGATTGCCCAATCTCTACCCATTTGCAATCCCCTGATAACCTGTGCTCTTGAATTCAATTCTCAGAGTTTGCTCATTATAGTTAGTTTATATTAGTGAGACTGTACATTATTTGTCCTTTTGTTTCTGGCTTATTTCCTTCACCATAATGCCCTTAAGGTTCATTCACCTAGTTGCATGCCACACAATTCCATTTCTTCCTGCAGCCACTCAATATTCCGTTGTATGTATACAACACAATTTGCCCTTCTGTTCATTAATCGATATGCTCTTAGGCCAGCTCTATCCATTGAAAATTGTGAATAATGCTGCCATAAACACCAGTGTGCAAATGCCTATTCGTGTCCCTGCTTTCAGTTCTTCCAAGTCTTTGTCAAATAACGGGGTTGCAGGATCATGTGGCAATCCTACATTTAGCCTCCTGTGGAAATACCACACTGCCCTCCAGAGGGGCTGCACCATTCTACTTCCCTACCAACAGTCAATAGGCATATCTGTCTCTCCACATCTTCCCCAGCATTTGTATCCTTCTGTTTATTTTTTAAACAGTTTTATTCACACACCATACAATCCATCTAAGTGTATACTCAGTGGTTCCTGGTATAATCACATAGTTATGCATTTATCACCACATTCTATATAAGAACATTTCCATTTGTTCTGCAAAGAGAGAAGAAGAGGAGAAAAGAAAAGGAGGAACAAAAAAGAAACAATAATCCTGTACCCCTCCCTTATTTTCCCTCTTATTGACATTTACCATTGGTATATTGCCTTTGTTACAATTAATGAACGAACACTACAGTGATACTGTTAACCATAGACCCTAGTTTGCATTAATTGTATTTTTTCAATATATCATCCCATTTTTAACACTTGTAGTGATGACATACAATTGTTCTCCCTCAATTAAAAACTCTTGTATTTGTACAATCACCATCATTGTTCACTGAAGGTTTTGCTACATTATACAGTCCCAGTTTTTAATCCTCTGTATTTCCTTCTGATGTCATATGTGCCCCTAGCCTTCCTCTTTCAACCATACTCACACTCAGCTTTGTTCATTATACTTACAATATCGTGCTACTATCACAGAGTATTGTGCTATCCATTTCTGGATCTTTACAATCAATCCTGTTGAACTTTCTGTATTCCTTCAGCAACAAGTGCCCAATTTCTACTCTCTTTCTATCTTCTGATAACCTGTGTTCTCAATTTTAGCTCTCAAAGTTTGCTCATTATAGGTGGTTCATGTTAATGAGACCATACTGTTGCATGCAACATGAATTTATTCTGTCCTTCCGCTGCATAATATTCCATCATATGTGTATATCACAGGTTATTCACTCATCCGTTGATGGACATTTGGACTGCTTCCATCTTTTGGCAATCGTGAATAATGCTGCTGTAAACGTCAGCATGAAAATGTCTGTTTGTGTTTCTGCTTTCAGTTCCTCCAAGTATATACCTAGTAATGGAATTGCTGGGTCATAAGGCAGTTTTATACTTAGCTTCCTGATTACCCCCAAACTGCCTTCCAGAGTGGTTGCACCATTCTACATTCCTACCAACAGTGAATGAGTGTACTTATTTCTCCACATCCTCTCCAGCACTTGTAGTTTTCTGTTTTTTTTTCTTGATAATGGCCATTCTAGTAGGTGTAAGATGATATCTCATTGTGGTTTTGATTGCATTTCCCTAATAGTTAGTGAAGTTGAGCATCTTTTCATATGTTTTTGAGCCATGTCCTAGTTTGCTAATGCTGCAGAATGCAAAACACCAGAGATGGATAGGCTTTTATAAAACGGGGGTTTATTTCACAACACAGTTACAGTCTTAAGGCCACAAAGCATCCAAGGTAACACCTCAGCAATCGGGTACTTTCACCGGAGGATGGCCAATGGCGTCCGGAAAACCTCTGCTAGCTAGGAAGGCAGCTGGCATCTGCTCCAAAGCTCCGGCCTCAAAACGGCTCCACTGATAAAGGCCCACCCCGAATGGGCGGGGCCACGCCTCCATGGGAACATCTCATCAAAATTATCTCCCACAGCTGGGTGGGGCACACTCCAAGCAAATCTAACCAACACCGAAACTTCTGCCCCACACAAGACTACAAAGATAATGGCATTTGGGGGACACAATACACTCAAACTGGCACAAGCCATTTGTATTTCCTCTTTGGAAAAGTGTCTGTCCATGTCTTTTGCCCATTTTTTAATTGGGTTGTTTGTCTTTTTGTTGTTGAGTTGAAGGATCTCTGTATGTATTCTGGATAATAAACCCTTATCTGGTAAGTGGTTTCCAAATATTATCTCCCATTATGTAGGCTGCTTTTTAACTTTCCTGACCTTCCTGACAAAGTCCCTTGATGTGCACAAGTATCCACGTTTGAGAAGATCCCATTTATCTATTCTTCTTCTTTCATTGTTCGTGCTTTGGGTGTATGGTCTATTCCTAGACCTCCTATCACAAGATCTTTAAGATATTTGCCTACATTTTCTTCTAAAAGTTTTAGGGTCTTAGCTCTAATACTTATGTCTTTGACCTATTTTGAGTTAATTTTTGTATAAGATGTGAGATAGGGGTCCTCTTTCATTTTTTTGAATATGGTTTTCCAGTTCTGTCCTCTTTGTTGAAGAGGCTGCTCTTTCCCAGTTGAGTCAACTTGACTGCCTTACCAAAGATCAATTGTCTGTAGATGTGAGGTTCCACCTCTGAACATTCAATTTGATTCCACTGGTCAGTACATCTGTTTTTTTTTGTTTTTTTTTTTTTTTTTTTTAAATCATCATTTTATTGAGATATATTCACATACCACGCAGTCATACAAAACAAATTGTACTTTCGATTGTTTACAGTACCATTACATAGTTGTACATTCATCACCTAAATCAATCCCTGACACCTTCATTAGCACACACACAAAAATAACAAGAATAATAATTAGAGTGAAAAAGAGCAATTGAAGTAAAAAAGAACACTAGGTACCTTTGTCTGTTTGTTTGCTTCCCCTACTTTTCTACACATCCATCCATAAACTAGACAAAGTGGAGTTTGGTCCTTATGGCATTCCCAATCCCACTGTCACCCCTCATAAGCTACATTTTTATACAACTGTCTTCGAGATTCATGGGTTCTGGGTTGTAGTTTAATAGTTTCAGGTATCCACCACCAGCTACCCCAATTCTTTAGAACCTAAAAAGGGTTGTCTAAAGTGTGCGTAAGAGTGCCCACCAGAGTGATCTCTCGGCTCGTTTTGGAATCTCTCTGCCACTGAAGCTTATTTCATTTCCTTTCACATCCCCCTTTTGGTCAAGAAGATGTTCTCCATCCCACGATGCCGGGTCTACATTCCTCCCCGGGAGTCATATTCCACGTTGCCAGGGAGATTCACTTCCCTGGGTGTCTGATCCCACGTAGGGGGGAGGGCAGTGATTTCACCTTTCAAGTTGGCTTAGCCAGAGAGAGAGGGCCACATCTGAGCAACAAAGAGGCATTCAGGAGGAGACTCTTAGGCACAAATACAGGGAGGCCTAGCCTCTCCTTTGCAGCAACCGTCTTCCCAAGGGTAAAACTTATGGTAGAGGGCTCAACCCATCAAACCACCAGTCCCCTATGTCTGTGGTCATGTTAGCAACCATGGAGGTGGGGTAGGCGAATACCCCTGCATTCTCCACAGGCTCCTCAAGGGGGCACTACATCTTTTTTTTTTTTTTTCCTTGTTTGTCTTTTTTCTTTTTTCTTTTTTTTTTTTTAACTTTCCCTTCTTTTTTCAAATCAACTGTATGAAAAAAAAAGTTAAAAAGAAAACAAACATACAATAAAAGAACATTTCAAAGAGACCATAGCAAGGGAGTAAGAAAAAGACAACTAACCTAAGATAACTGCTTAACTTCCAACATGTTCCTACTTTACCCCAAGAAAGTTACATAATATAGCAACATTTCAGTGAACTTGTTCCTACTACATCCATCAAAAATTAACAGACCATAGTCATTTCTGGGCATCCCCAGAACGTTAAATAGCTTATCTGTTCTTCTTGGATTATTGTTCCCCCTTCCTTAATTGCTCTCTACTGCTAGTTCCCCTACATTCTACATTATAAACCATTTGTTTTACATTTTTCAAAGTTCACATTAGTGGTAGCATATAATATTTCTCTTTTTGTGCCTGGCTTATTTCGCTCAGCATTATGTCTTCAAGGTTCATCCACGTTGTCATATGTTTCACCAGATCGTTCCTTCTTACTGCCGCGTAGTATTCCATCGTGTGTATATACCACATTTTATTTATCCACTCATCTGTTGAAGGACATTTGGGTTGTTTCCATCTCTTGGCAATTGTGAATAATGCTGCTATGAACATTGGCGTGCAGATATCTGTTCGTGTCACTGCTTTCCGATCTTCCGAGTATATACCGAGAAGTGCAATCGCTGGATCGAATGGTAGCTCTATATCTAGTTTTCTAAGGAACTGCCAGACTGACTTCCAGAGTGGCTGAACCATTATACAGTCCCACCAACAATGAATAAGAGTTCCAATTTCTCCACATCCCCTCCAGCATTTGTAGTTTCCTGTTTGTTTAATGGCAGCCATTCTAACCGGTGTTAGATGGTATCTCATTGTGGTCTTAATTTGCATCTCTCTAATAGCTAGTGAAGCTGAACATTTTTTCATGTGTTTCTTGGCCATTTGTATTTCCTCTTCAGAGAACTGTCTTTTCATATCTTTTGCCCATTTTATAATTGGGCTGTCTGTACTATTGTCATTGAGTTGTAGGATTTCTTTGTATATGCAAGATATCAGTCTTTTGTCAGATACATGGTTTCCAAAAATTTTTTCCCATTGAGTTGGCTGCCTCTTTACCTTTTTGAGAAATTCCTTTGAGGTGCAGAAACTTCTAAGCTTGAGGAGTTCCCATTTATCTATTTTCTCTTTTGTTGCTTGTGCTTTGGGTGTAAAGTCTAGGAAGTGGCCTCCTAATACAAGGTCTTGAAGATGTTTTCCTACATTATCTTCTAGGAGTTTTATGGTACTTTCTTTTATATTGAGATCTTTGGTCCATTTTGAGTTAATTTTTGTGTAGGGGGTGAGGTAGGGGTCCTCTTTCATTCTTTTGGATATGGATATCCAACTCTCCCAGCCCCATTTGTTGAAAAGACCATTATGGCTCAGTTCAGTGACTTTGGGGGCCTTATCAAAGATCAGTCGGCCATAGATCTGAGGGTCTATCTCTGAATTCTCAATTCGATTCCATTGATCTATATGTCGATCTTTGTGCCAGTACCATGCTGTTTTGTCAACTGTGGCTTTATAATAAGCTTCAAAGTCAGGGAGTGTAAGTCCTCCCACTTCGTTTTTCTTTTTTAGAGTGTCTTTAGCAATTCGAGGCATCTTCCCTTTCCAAATAAATTTGATAACTAGCTTTTCCAAGTCTGCAAAGTAGGTTGTTGGAATTTTGATTGGGATTGCATTGAATCTGTAGATGAGTTTGGGTAGAATTGACATCTTAATGACATTTAGCCTTCCTATCCATGAACATGGAATATTTTTCCATCTTTTAAGGTCCCCTTCTATTTCTTTTAGTAGAGTTATGTAGTTTTCTTTGTATAGGTCTTTTACATCTTTGGTTAAGTTGATTCCTAGGTACTTGATTTTTTTAGTTGCTATTGAAAATGGTATCTTTTTCTTGAGTGTCTCTTCAGTTTGTTCATTTCTAGCATATAGAAACATTACTGACTTGTGTGCATTAATCTTGTATCCCGCTACTTTGCTAAATTTGTTTATTAGCTCTAGTAGGTGTATCGTTGATTTCTCAGGGTTTTCTAGATATAAGATCATATCATCTGCAAACAATGACAGTTTTACTTCTTCTTTTCCAATTTGGATGCCTTTTATTTCTTTGTCTTGCTGGATTGCCCTGGCTAGCACTTCCAGCACAATGTTGAATAACAGTGGTGACAGCGGGCATCCTTGTCTTGTTCCTGATCTTAGAGGGAAGGCTTTCAGTCTCTCACCATTGAGTACTATGCTGGCTGTGGGTTTTTCATATATGCTCTTTATCATGTTGAGGAAGTTTCCTTCAATTCCTACCTTTTGAAGTGTTTTTATCAAAAAGGGATGTTGGATTTTGTCAAATGCTTTTTCAGCATCTATTGAGATGATCAATTGATTTTTCCCTTTCGAGTTTTTAATGTGTTGTAATACATTGATTGTTTTTCTTATGTTGAACCATCCTTGCATGCCTTGAATGAACCCCACTTGGTCATGGTGTATGATTTTTTTAATGTGTCTTTGGATTCGATTTGCAAGTATTTTGTTGAGGATTTTTGCATCTATATTCATTAGGGAGATTGGCCGGTAGTTTTCCTTTTTTGTAGCATCTTTGCCTGGTTTTGGTATTAGATTGATGTTAGCTTCATAAAATGAGTTAGGTAGTGTTCCATTTTTTTCAATGTTTTGAAAGAGTTTGAGTAAGATTGGTGTCAGTTCTTTCTGGAAAGTTTGGTAGAATTCCCCTGTGAAGCCATCTGGCCCTGGGCATTTATTTGTGGGAAGATTTTTGATGACTGATTGGATCTCTTTGCTTGTGATGGGTTGGTTGAGGTCTTCTATTTCTTCTCTGGTCAGTCTAGGTTGTTCATATGTTTCCAGGAAATTGTCCATTTCTTCTACATTATCCAGTTTGTTGCCATACAGTTGTTCATAATATCCTCTTATAATTTTTTTAATTTCTTCAGGATCTGCAGTTATGTCACCTTTTTCATTCATTATTTTGTTTATATGGGTCTTCTCTCTTTTTGATTTTGTCAGTCTAGCTAGCGGCTTGTCAATCTTGTTGATCTTCTCAAAGAACCAACTTTTGGTGATATTTATCCTTTCTATTGTTTTTTTGTTCTCTATGTCATTTATTTCTGCTTTAATCCTTGTTATTTCTTTTCTTGTACTTGGTTTAGGATTGGTTTGCTGTTCATTTTCTAGCTTCTTCAGTTGATCCATTAGTTCTTTGATTTTGGCTCTTTCTTCCTTTTTAATATATGCGTTTAGTGCTATAAATTTCCCCCTTAGCACTGCTTTTGCTGCATCCCATAGGTTTTGGTATGTTGTGTTCTCATTTTCATTCGTCTCTATATATTTAGCAATTTCTCTTGCTATTTCTTCTTTAACCCACTGATTGTTTAGGAGTGTGTTGTTTAACCTCCAGGTATTTGTGAATTTTCTAAGTCTCTGATGGTTATTGACTTCTAATTGTATTCCATTGTGGTCAGAGAATGTGCTTTGAATAATTTCAATCTTTTTAAATTTATTGAGGCTTGTTTTATGTCCCAGCATATGATCTATTCTGGAGAAAGTTCCGTGAGCACTAGAAAAGTATGTGTATCCTGGTGATTTGGGATGTAATGTCCTGTAGATGTCTGTTAAATCTAATTCATTTATCAGATTGTTTAGGTTTTCAATTTCCTTATTGGTCTTCTGTCTGGTTGATCTATCTATAGGAGAGAGTGATGTGTTGAAGTCTCCCACAGTTATTGTGGAAACATCAATTGCTTCCTTTAGTTTTGCCAGTGTTTCTCTCATGTATTTTGTGGCACCTTGATTGGGTGCATAGACATTTACGATTGTTATTTCTTCTTGCTGAATTGCCCCTTTTATTAGTATGTAGTGGCCTTCTTTGTCTCTCAGAACATCCCTGCATTTGAAGTCTATTTTATCTGAGATTAATATTGCTACACCTGCTTTCTTTTGGCTGTAGCTTGCATGAAATATTTTTTTCCATCCTTTCACTTTCAGTTTCTTTGTGTCCCTGTGTCTAAGATGAGTCTCTTGTATGCAACATATTGATGGTTCATTTTTTTTGATCCATTCTGCGAATCTATATCTTTTAATTGGGGAGTTTAATCCATTTACATTCAACGTTAAAACCGTGAAGGCATTTCTTGAATCGGCCATCTTATCCTTTGGATTATGTTTGCCATATTTTTCCCTCTCTCTATTAATATCCTTTATTGTACCCATACCGAATCTCTTTAGTACTGAACCTTTCTCCAAGTCTCTCTGTCCTGTCTTTGTTTCTCTGTCTGTAGGGCTCCCTTTAGTATCTCCAGTAGGGCAGGTGTCTTGTTAGCAAATTCTCTCAGCATTTCTTTGTCTGTGAAAAATTTAAGCTCTCCCTCAAATCTGAAGGAGAGCTTTGCTGGATAAAATATTCTTGGCTGGAAATTCCTCTCACTCAGAATTTTAAATATATCGTGCCACTGCCTTCTTGCCTCCATGGTGGCTGCTGAGTAGTCACTACTTAGTCTTATGCTGTTTCCTTTGTATGTGGTGAATTGCTTTTCTCTTGCTGCTTTCAGAACTTGCTCCTTCTCTTCTATGTTTGACAGTGTGATCAGTATATGTCTCGGAGTGGGTTTTTTTGGATTTATTCTATTTGGAGTTCGCTGAGCATTTATGATTTGTGTATTTATGTTGTTTAGAAGATTTGGGAAGTTTTCCCCAACAATTTCTTTGAATACTCTTCCTAGACCTTTACCCTTTTCTTCCCCTTCTGGGACACCAATGAGTCTTATATTCGGACGTTTCATATTATCTATCATATCCCTGAGGTCCATTTCGAGTTTTTCAATTTTTTTCCCCATTCTTTCTTTTATGCTTTCATTTTCCATTCTGTCATCTTCCAGGTCACTGATTCGTTGTTCAACTTCCTCTAGTCTTGTACTATGAGTGTCCAGAATCTTTTTAATTTGGTCAACAGTTTCTTTAATTTCCATAAGATCATCCATTTTTTTATTTAGTCTTGCAATGTCTTCTTTATGCTCTTCTAGGGTCTTCTTGATTTCCTTCATATCCCGTACTATGGTCTCATTGTTCATCTTTAGTTCTTTGAGTAGCTGCTCTAGGTGTGTCTCTTCTGGTCTTTTGATTTGGGTGCTTGGGCTTGGGTTATCCATATCGTCTGGTTTTTTCATATGCTTTATAATTTTCTGTTGTTTTTGGCCTCGTGGCATTTGCTGAACTTGATAGGGTTCTTTTAGGGTTTGTAGACCAATTGAAGTCCTTATCTCTAATTTATCAGATCTACAGCTTCGTAGAGTACACTTTCTCTAACTAACCAGCAGGTGGCATCCACGAGCCACCTGTTCTCCACAAGCCAGATCTCCCCTGCTTAGCCTTTTTGGTGAGTGGGGGAGTGAGTCTTGTGGGGCCCAATTGGTGTACCAAGCTTGCGTGTGTAGTTGGTGTTGCCTGCCCTGTATGTGGGGCGTGTTTCTGGGCAGTCGGGGAGGGGGGGTGGCCCTAACAATCAAATCTCCCTGATGATCCTAGAGTTTTAAAGCTGCTGCAATAGTCTAATCCTTCAGTTCAGTCCTGCCACAGTTTGTCTCTGCTACTGACCCACAAGTCTTTGGTATTGGCGTATGGCTCTTGAGACTTGCAAGTGGGCCCCTCTTCCAGGCTGTGCACCCCGGGTCCTCTGTTGAGGGATGACTGTGCTATGTCACAGGTGAGTGCCGTCCCCCCAGGGCAGTTCTGGGCTGCTGGGCTGTGTTGGGAGGCTCCCAGTCTGCTCAAATGATGGCTGAATGGGGCTCTGTTAATTCACACTGCTCCCCCTTCCCAGCTCTGGGACATTCAGCTGAGGTTGCAGGGAAGGCTAATGTCCACGCCCAGTTTTGTGGTGTGTGCCTGTTATTTGAAGCACTTCCGTCACACTGGGTTGTCTGGGGCAGCTCTGGGCTATGGGGTTGGCGATGGGCAGGAGTGTTTCCTGTCCACCAGGATGGTGGCTGTGAGCGGACACCCCCCTTTTCTTGGGAAGTTGTGTTGTTTAGTGAATTTTCTCAGCCACTGGATTATTGCCTTTTGTCTCAGAGCTCTCTTAGTTCTGCTCTTGACTTGAAGTACCCAAATTTCAATTCTTTGAAGCTTTCTGTATTGAGCTTCTTAGAGTAATTGTTTTAGAAAAAGCAAAAAGGATTTAAAAAAAAAAAAAACAAAAAAAAAACGGCCCTCCTCAGAGATCTAATGGGTTATTGAAATGCTAATAGACAAAGCAACCAGGGCCATTAAGGAAAGGTGCACAGGGCAGAGAGATCAGCCTTGCTTCGGGATTTGCATATGCGCCTCAAGGCCTGATCTCCGCCCTTCCCCTTTCTGTGTTCACCAGAACTCCAAAAATCCTCTGCTTTTATTTTGGAGTTTTTCGTGTTGTTTTTTTTCTATGCCTGTCTCCTCTCTGCTGGGCTGGCTGCTCTCAGAGTCTCTGGTGTCTGGTCTCAGTCTATCTATGGTTGGAGTTTGAATCAGTAGAATGAGTTTCCGATAAGAGCAGCCACTGCAATTCTCCCTTCTCCTTCCTGGAGCTGACAGCCCCTCCTCCCCCGGGACTGAGCCTGGCAGGGAGGGGCGCGGGTCCCCTGGCCGCAAAAACTTACAGATTTCGCTGATCTCAGCAGTTCCACGTTTTCATGAGTGTTGTATGAAGTATGCCCAAAGACAGATTGCTCTGTGGTGTCCAGTCCACGCAGTTCCTGGCTTTTTACCTACTTTCCTGGAGGAGTAACTAAAACATACAGCTCACCAGTCTGCCATCTTGCCTACATTCAGTACATCTGTTTTTATGCCAGTACTATGCTGTTTTGACCACAGTAACTTTGTAATATGCTTTAAAGTCAGGTAGTGAGAGACCTCCCACTTCATTTTTCATTCTCAAGATATTTTTAGCTATCTGGGGCATTCTGCCCTTCCAAATAAATTTGATTATTGGTTTTTCTATTTCTGCAAAGTAAGTGGCTGGGATTTTTATTGGTATTGCATTGTATCTTTAAATCAATTGGGGTAGAATTGACATCTTAACTCTAGTTAAAGTTCCAATCTATGGACACGGTATGTCCTTCCATTTCTTTAGGTCTTCCTTGATTTCTTTTAGCAATGTTTTGTAGTTTTCTGTGTATAGGTCTTTTTGTCCTTGGTTAAATTTATTCCTAAATATTTGATTCTTTTGGTTGCTACTGTAGATGGAATTTTTTTCTTGATTTCCTCCTCAGATTGCTCATTACTGGTATATAGAAGCACTGTGGATTTTTGCATGCTGATATTGTATCTTGCCACTTTGCTGTGCTCATTTATTAGCTCTAGTAGCTTTACGGTAGATTTTTTTGGGATTGTTTACATATAGGACTGTGTCATCTCAAACAGTGAAAGTTTTACTTCTTCCTTTCCAATTTGGATGTGTTTTATTTCTTTTTCTTACCTAATTGCTCTAGCTTCAACTTCCAGCACAATGTTGAATAACATTGGTGACCGGAGGCATCTTTGTCTTCTTCCTGATCTTAGAGGGAAAGCTTTCAGTCTTTCCCCATTGAGTATGATATTAGTTGTGGGTTTGTCATATATTTCCTTTAACATGTTGAGGAAGTTTCCTTCTTGTTCTATCCTTTGAAATGTTTTCATCAAGAAAGGATGCTGAATTTTGTCAAATGCCTTTTCTGCATCATTGAGATGATCACGTGGTCTTTCCTGTTTAATTTATTGATGTGCTATATTGCATTAATTGATTTTCTTATGTTGAACCACTCTTGCATACCTGGAATAAAATCCACTTGGTCATGGTGTATAATTTTTAATGTGCTGCTGGATTTGATTTGCAAGTATTTTGTTCAGGATTTTTGCATCTATATTCATTAAAGCATTGGTCTGTAATTTTCTTTTCTTGTTGTACCTGTGTCTGGCTTTGGTAGGAGGGTGATATTGGTTTCATAGAACAAGTTATATAGTTTCTCTCCTATTCAGTTTTTTTGAAGAGTTTGGGCAGGATTGGTATTAATTCTTTCTTGAATGCTTGGTAGAATTCACATGTGGACTTTTTTCTTTGGGGAGTTTTTTGATGACTGAGCCAATTTCTACTTGTGATTGGTTTGTTGAGGTCTTCTGTTTATTCTTGTTTCAGTGGTGGTTGTTCATGCTTTTCTAGGAAGGTGACCATTTTGTCTAAGTTGCCTTGTTTGTAAGCATATAGTTATTCATAGTATCCTCTCGTTATCTTCTGTATTTCTGTGTGGTCGTTTCTGATTTTACTTATTTGCATCCTCTCTCTTTTTTGCTTTGTCAGCCTAGATAAGGGTCCATTCATTTTATTAATTTTCTCAAAGAACCAACTTCTTGTTTTGTTGATTCTTTCTATTGTTTTCATGTTCTCAATTTCATTTATTTCTGCTCTAACCTTTGTTATTTCTCTCCTTCTCTTTGCTTTGTTTGTTGTTCTTTCTCTAGTTCTTGAACAGTTAAGTCCTCAATTTTTGCTCTTTTTTCTTTTTTAATGTAAATGTTTAGGGCAATAAATTTCTCTCTCAACCCTGCCTTTGCTGCATCCCATAAGTTTTGATATGCTGTATTGTCATTTTCATTTGCCTCAAGATATTTACTAATTTCTCTTGTAATTTTTACTTTACCTGCTGGATGTTCAAGAGTGTGTTGTTTAGCCTCCATAGATTTGTGAATTCTCCAGCCTTCCACCTGTTACTTATTTCCAGGTTTATTCCATTATGATCCAAGAAAGTGTTTTGTCTAATTCTGATCTTTTAAAGTTTATTGAGACCTGCTTTGTGAACCAACACGTGGTCTATCTGGAGATCGATTCATGAGCACTTGGGAAAAAGTATATCCTGCTGTAGTTGGGTGCAATGTTCTGTAAATGGTTGTTAAGTCTAGTTCATTTCTCATATTATTCAAAATTTCTATTTCCTTATTGATCGTCTGTCTAGATGTTTCTATCCGTTGATGAGAGTGGTGTATTGAAGTCTCTGACTATTAATGTAGAAATGTCTACTTCTCTCTTCAGTGTCCTTTTTCTTCCTTTTTAATTTTTATTGGGATTGTTCAGATGCCATACAATTATCCAAAGACCCAAAGTGTACAATCAATTGCCCCTGGTACCCTCATACAGCTGTGCATCCATCACCGCACTTAATTTTTGTTCAATTTTTAGAATCTTTTCATTACTCCACAACAAGAAATAAAGTGAAAGATGAAAAAGAAAAAAAAAAAAAAAGAAAAAAAAGAAAAGGAAACTTGAATCCTCTCATATCCCTAACCAACCCCCCTCAATTGTTGACTTGTGTTGGTGTAGTACATTTGTTACTGTTTATGAAAGAATGTTGAAATACTATTAACTGTAGTATATAGTTTGCAATAGGTATATATTTCTTCCCTATATGCCCCTCTATTTTTAACTTCTAGTTGTATTGTCATACATTTGTTCTGGTTCATGGAAGAGATTTCTAATATTTGTACAGTTAATCATGGACATTGCCCACCATAGGATTCAGTTTTGTACATTCCCATCTTTTGACCTCCAACTTTCCTTCTGGTGACATATATGACTCTGAGCTTCCCCTTTCCACCTCATTCACGCACCATTCAGCACTGTTAGTTATTCTCATATCTTGCTACTGACACGTCTGTTCATTTCTGAACATTTAAGTTCATTCTAGTTGAACATTCTGCTCATACTAAGCAACCGCTTCCCATTCTTAAGCCTCGTCCTATATCTTGGTACCTTATATTTCATGTCTATGAGTTTACCTATTACAATTAGTTCTTATCAGTAAGACCCTGCAATATTTGTCCTTATGTGTCTGGCTTATTTCACTCAATATATTGCCCTCAAGGTTTTGTCATCAACCCATTTTTTTTTTTTTTAAGGTGGTTTTGTTCACATACCATACATTCCATCCTAAGTAAACAATCAAGGTTCTCTGTATGGTCACATATATATGTGTTCACCACCTTTACCACTATCCATATAAGGGCATCTACATTTCTTCCACAAGGCAGCAGGGAGAGTCAAAGAAGGTAGAGAGGCAAAAGAAAGAAGAAAAAAATGACAGCTAGGAAGTAGCAAAAGGAAAAGTAACCTTAAATCAAAGTAGAGTAAAGAGTCAGACAACACCACCAATGTCAAGTGTCTAACATGCCTCCGCTATCCCCCCCTCTTATCTGCATTTACCTTGGTATACTGCCTTTGTTACATTTGAGGAAGCATAATACAATGATTCTATTAGTTAGTCTCTAGTTTCTGTTGATTGCATCCCTCCCCCAATGCCTCCCCTTTTTGACACCTTGCAATGTTGACATTTGCTTGTTCTCCCTTGTAAAAGAACATATTTGTACATTTTAGCACAATTGTTGAACACGATTTCACCAAGTTACACAGTCCCATTCTTTATCTTTCCTCATTTCTTCTGGTGTCTCACGTGCTACCAACCTTCCTCTCTCAACCGTATTCGTAGTTATCTTTGTTCAGTGTACTTACTGTAGCTGTGCTACCGTCTCCCAAAATTGTGGTACAAACCACGTACTCCTGTCTTCTCCTATCAGTCTGTAGTGCTCCCTTTTAGTATTTCCTGTAGGGTGGATGTCTTGTTCACAAAGTCTCTCATTGTCTGTTTGTCGGAAAATATTTTGAACTCTCCCTCATATTTGAAGGACAGCTTTGCTGGATATAGAATTCTTGGTTGGCGGTTTTTCTCTATCAGTATCTTAAATGTATCACCCCACTTCCTTCTTGCCTCCATGGTTTCTGCTGAGAGATCTGCACATAGTCTTATTAAGCTTCTTTTGTATGTGATGGATTGCTTTTCTCTTGCTGCTTTCAGGATTCTCTCTTTGTTTTTGACATTTGATAATCTGATTATTAAGTGTCTTGGCATAGGCCTATTCAGATCTATTCTGTTTGGAGTACACTGTGCTTCTTGGATCTGTAATTTTATGTCTTTCATAAGAGATGGGAAATTTTCATTGATTATTTCCTCTATTATTGCCTCTGCCCCTTTTCCCTTCTCTTCTTCTGGGACACCAATGATATGTACATTCTTGTACTTTGTTTCATCAAGTTCCCAGAGACGTTGCTCATATTTTTTCATTCTTTTCTCCATCTGCTCTTTTGCTTGTAGGCTTTCAGGTGTTTTGTTCTCCAGTTCTTGAGTGTTTCCTTCTGCCTCTTGAGATCTGTTGTTGTATGTTTCCATTGTGTCTTTCGTCTCTTGTGTTGTGCCTTTCATTTCCATAGATTCTACTAGTTGTTTTTTTGAACTTTCGATTTCTGCCTTATGTGTGCCCAGTGTTTTCTTTACAGCCTCTATCTCTTTTGCAAAATATTCTCTAAACTTTTTGAATTGATTTAGCATTAGTTGTTTAAATTCCTGTATCTCAGTTGAAGTGTATGTTTGTTCCTTTGACTAGGCCATAGGTTCGTTTTTCTTAGTGTAGGTTGTAGTTTTCTGTTGTCTAGGCATCTGACTTCCTAGGCCACCCCCATCAGGTTTTCCCAAATGAGAACAGGCTCAGGTCACAGAAAGAGGTAATATTCAGTATCTGGTTTCCCTGATGGTTTTTCTTAGAGGATTGATAAACCTGTGCTTTTCTGCCCAGCAGGTACACCTGTCAGCCTGTCACCGCCTGTGTAAGAGGGTGTGGCCTGTGGATCTCCTCCCCCAGGCCTTCTCCAGAGAGGTCACTGCATATCAATAAGTTCTTTGTTTCTCTGACTCTGCTGATCAGAGTGTTTTGATTTTAAAATGACTGAGGCCGTCTTTACTGCAAAGGTTTTCTCCACAGAGAGAGAAAGGGACAGAAGAGCTCCCAGGTTCACCCGTCAGCCAGAGATCGCATCCGATCCTCTGGGCTCCCCATCCTGAGACAGATATGTCCCCCGACTCTCCCAAGGTCAGTTGTTACCAAAAGCCTCTGTCTGCTTGTTGAGGTTTCGCTGTCTGTATTGAGCAGTTAACATTAAAACCCCAGTTGGAGCTGGGCTGAGACAGTGCTGCTCTCTAGCACCACGAGGCTTCCGTGAGGGAGGGGCTCTCGGCTCTCGGCTCTCAGCGCGGGTCTGCAGTTTTACTTACAGATTTTATGCTGCGATCTCGGGCATTCCTCCCAATTCAGGTTCATGGATGATGAGTGGACAGTCACATTTGCCTCCCCACAGTTATTCCAGGTTATTTACTAGTTTTTTGGTCATTTATGAATTGTTCTAGGGGGGGACTAACAGTCTTCCACTCCTCTTTATGCTGCCATCTTACCTCCTCTCCTCTCCTTCATTTTTGAAGGACAGTTCTTCCAGCTATGGAATTCTTGGTTTGCAGTTTTTCTCTTCCAGCATCTTAAATATATCATACTATTGCCGTCTTACCTTTCTGGTGAGAGATCTGCACTTAGTCTTATTGGGCTTCCCTTGTATGTGATGGATCACTTTTCTCTTGCTGCTTTCAGAATTTTTTCTTTGTCTTTGCCATTTCACAATCTGATGAGTAAGTATCTTGGAATAGTTCTATTCGAATCTATTCTGTAAGGGGTATGCTGTACTTCTTGGACTTGTAATTTTATGTCTTTCATAAGAGTTGGGAAATTTTCAGTGATTATTTCCTCTATGATTCTTTCTGCCCCTTTTCCTTTCTCTTCTCCTTTTTAGACATCTGTATATTCATGTGCTTCCTGTTGTCATTCAGTTCCCTGAGACCCTGTTCATATTTTTCCATTCTTTTCTGTATCTGTTCTTTTGTGTGTAGGATTTTAGATGTCCTGTCTTCTAGTTCACTAATCCTTTCTTCTGCCTCTCCAAGTCTGCTGCTGTATGTCTCCACTGTGTTTTTCATCTCTTCTATTGTGCTTTTCATTCCCATAAGTTCCCATTTGTTTTTTCAAGCTTTCTAGTCCTTCTGTATGGACACTCTGTGTCTTTTTTATATCATCCATCTTTTTGCCACATTTTCCTTCCACTTGTTGAATTGATTTAGAAGATTTGTGTGAACATCTTTAATTTGTTGTTTCAACTCCTGAATCTCAGTCAAGGTGTTAGTTTGTTTCTTTGACTGGGCCATATCTTCCTGCTTCCTGAGTTGTGATTTTTTTGCTGTTGTCTAGGCATCTGATTTTCTTGATTAGTTTATTCTGGAGGTTGTTTTCTCTCTTTTGCCTAGGGTTTTCTTGTTGGTTGACTTTATTCTGTATTTGTTCATCTCTCTCACTGGCCATTTATCAGATTGGCTCTGTCCCACAATGATCTGCCTCAGGGATGGGGGGGTAAGCACTGGGCACATCTGTAGGTAATGCACGTCTCATGGCTCCCAGTGATGCTGTTTTGCTCCAGCCTGCAAGACCTAGGTTTGTTTCAGGGCACTGCTTTAACAGGTAGGTCATCTGTATTTCTCAGCCAAAACAGGGCTGGGTTCATATGAAAGGGGTATAGACCAGCTCCATGGGCCTGAGATAGGTTCTGGAGAGTCTCTGAAAAGCTCTTCAATTCCCTTGCACATTCCGGTCTGTCCAGCAGATGGTGCTGTTCGATGACTTATTTGTCCTCAGTAGCTGTTTGCCTCCGAGTCCAGGCTAGTCTGACTGTATGGGGCTGAAACTGTGGGGTTCCTGTGCCCTCACTTTGCTGGCCAAAATCTGGCTCAATGTGGGGCTGTGTCCCCCACTTTTCTTGAGGCAGAGGCTTCCCCAAGCTGCCTCAGGTTTCAGCCATCCCCCGGGCAGTGATCAGGCTGTCTGCTGCTGTTTCCCTCAAGGTTGAGGGAAGAGCTTTCAGACTCAGTGTTGGAAACACAGACTCTGTCCACCTTTTCTCAGATTCTTCATCCCTCACTGACCTGGGCTTTGGAATATCCTCTCCTGAACCCCAGGTCTCCAAGTGGTGGGAGTCTGACTCACTGCTTTTAGAGATTTTATAGACTGTGTCCATGGTGGGAGGGATTCTGGCTGCTATTTCTGTGCCCTTCCTGTGCAGTGTGAGACCGAGTGAGGGTGAGGGGAGAGGACCAGCTGGTCTGGGATGGAAGTTTCTTATCTGATATTTTTCTCTTTCTTCAGTTTGGCATTTTTAGGGTCTTTCTCCATTCTATATCTTCCTCCAGTGTTCTGAACAATTCATAGTTGTCCTTTTTTTTGTCATTGAATCTCTGGGGAGAAGTTTTCAGTAGCTGTTTATGTCACCACGTTAATGACATCTCCCCACCTCTGTATCTTTTAAGCTTTGTCACTAAATTTTAGATCCTGTCCCCAATTCTCTGTACCAATGGCAAATACAGAGAAGAATGGTGTTCCAGTTTCCTAAAGCTGCTGGAAATGCAATATACCAGAAATGGATTGGCTTTTACAATAGGGCTTTATTAGTGCACAAATTTACAGTTCTAAAGCCATGAAACTGTCCAAATTAAGGCATCAAGAGGTAGACACCATCACTGAAGAAAGGCCAATGGCATCCAGAACACTTCTGTTAGCTGGGAAGGTATGTGGCTGGCGTACGCTGGTCGTTTGCTCCCAGGTTGCACTGCTTTCAGCTTCTGATTCCAGGAGCTTTCTCCTTCAGTGTCTGTTGGACACTTCAGTCACTTAGCTTCTCTGGGGAAAACTCAGAGAGCTTCATCTCTTAGCTTAGCATCTCCAAACATCTGGGTCTGTGTCAGCTCTGGGCGTTTTCCCTGTAAGTGTCTCTGAGCTCTCTTCAAAATGTCTCTACCTTTTATCCTCTCAAAGAGGAATGCCAGTAAGCTAATTAAGACCCACCTTGAATGAGCAGGGTCATATCTCCATGGAAATAATCTAATCAAAGTTTTCCAACCTGCAATTGAGTGACTCACATCTCCAAGGAAACAATCTAATCAAAAGGTCCGACCCACTATTGGGTGGGTCACATCTCCATGGAAACAACCTAATCAACAGATCCCACCCACAATATGTCTGCCCTCGCAAGGCTGGATTAAAAGAACATGGTTTTTCTGGGGGTACATAATAGATTCAAAGCAGCACAAATGGTTTCCCCAATTTAGACATGGACTCACCTCATTCCTTTCTCAAAGCTTTTGTGCCTTAGCCCAGTCTCAGTTTTGTAACTTTAAAAAGACAAGAGGCTGTAAAGGAGTCTGGGAAAGATACAAATCAAAGGGCCATTGCAAATGAACACTGCTGAGTAGTTCTGCATAGGCCTTTGACTTTGACTGGTGTTAGCTTAGAAGGCTTTGAGGTTGGAGAGAAGTTAGAGGCACCCTTTCTCATTGGCTTCAGGTTCATCTCCATGGCTTAAAGTGACAATTTATTTCCCACCTGAGTCGTATATCCTTATAGTTTACAGCGGGTTCGCTTATGATAGTTGCCCAGGGCCAGGCTGAGGAGCAGCTCTCATTATGAATATTGCTGGTTGTTCTGCCAGAGGGAGAAAAAGAGAGTGGAGGGTCTTGCACAGGCAATAATTCTCAACATGGAAGTCTCTTCTTCCCACCTGTCATATCTGGTCAGCTGGGCTCTTCCAACCACGGGTGCCACTTTTGTCCAGCAGTGCTAAGGACCCCACAGGGAGGGAGTGGGAAATAATTCTGCCTTGTTCTTCTCCCACTGTCTTACCCTTTGCTTTTCTGAATCTCAGTATCCCTTAAAGCCGAGTTCTGTTCTCTATGAAGCTTTCCCTGACTGCTCTAGATGGCCATAAATTCTCTTCTGCAAGCTCCTATCTGGGGACTGAAAATGAAAGTGAAGGGGAAGGTGAGCCGTTTCTGACAGAGAGTTGTAGAATCTCAGAACCTGGAAGGAATTTTAGAAATTATCTGGTTCAGTCCTTTTCTATTACAGATGGGGAAAATAAAGCTCAGAGTATTTAAATCACTGGCTCAAGGTCACAAAGCCAGCTGCTGGCAGAACTGGAACCAGAACCTGGATCTCTAAACTCTTAAGTCCGGTGCTTTCCCACTACACCCGATGGCTGTTCTCTTTCCTCATTTCTTCTTGTGATATTTATGAGTAATTATTATTTAAAAAGTAAATCATAGTATTTCAATAAAAATATTATTTGGGCATAATAGCTTTCTACTGATACTTGGCATCACTATGATATACCTACTGCTGAACCTGGAAATACATTTTATATGTCCCTTTTAAATCATGTCCCTTGCTGGCTGATAGTGTATAATTGGTGGGATTGTAACTTGCCACATTATAGGCAGATTCTTGGATGAGCAGTTGAATTACCCACATCTGGAATTGCTAAGTAGTAATGCTGTAGACTTTGTAAGAGAGCAGGAGATAATTTGTTTTTCTCACCAGCAGTTCTTTTCTCCCCATTGCACAAACCAGATTTAAATATCTAACGCTGCAAAACTGGATAGCTACTGTATTATGAGTCTAAAACATACTTCCTCAATACTTCTTTTTGGGATTTGACTTACAGTCATCCTGTTATCAAAATGTTTAAAACTCCAGATAACATTATGTTAAAAAACCATTTATTTCTGATTTCCTTCAGATAATTCTTATGTGAAAAAAGTTGTGGTTATGTATACTTTTAGAAAAAAATTTAGTGGGTATTTCTTACTGAAAATAGTTAACATACCTTTCTTATAATGTCATACTAATTACCTTGCCATGTTTTGCAGAATGTTCTGCTTTATATGTATGAATGTAATTTTATTACATTTCTACAAAAGAAAGTAATGTTCAATAAGCCTTAAATCTATTTTCTAGAACATTTTTATGTTTGTTAATCAGTTGTCAATTCAGAGTAAATAATTTTGATTTCCACAGGATTCTTTTAAAGGACTATTAATTCAGACTTCTAATGGTCGTCCATTTAGTGATTCAGTCAGTGAATATTTCTTAAGTACCTGTTACGTGAACAAGACGGATTGAGATTACATTCAAGTGGAGAAATTACATAATAAATAAGTAAACAAAATAATTATCGTTTGTTGTGGTGGAGATTAAATGAGTTACATGAAAAGCCCTTAGAATGTTCTTATGTAGTAGGTACTCAGTAAATATTAGTTATTATTTATCATTCATTCATTCATTCATTCATTCATTCATTCAACAGCCATGTATTGAATGCCTACTGTGGTTCCAAGTATGGTGGAATATAGAATTGACCAAGTGTCAGTCCTATCTTTTTGAATGGTTTTGGAATGATGGACAGGATTTGGCTAGACAGGGAGAATAGGGGAAAACATTCTAAGTAAAGACTAGAGCATCATCATAGCTTGGAAGCAAGAATAAGCAAAGTTTGTTGCAGGTTAGTGAGAAATTGAGCTTGACTTGGGTAGGTATATTATGTTGGGGAATTAACATAATGCATCTCATGGAGTAAATGAGTAAATGTCATGGAGACCAGAGTATTTAGAGGTGGAAGAGAGTGTATGAGGATTGTCTCATTCAGCCTTTCATCCATCCTGACATTTTTAAAGACCATATAATATCCTATATGTACCGCTATATGTACTACATTTTATCTAATAATTTTATTATTATTTTAGTTGTTTCCAATTTTTTGCTATATAAATATTGATGTAATCAACATCTTTAGGTGCAATACTTTTTTGTTTATTTTCTGTGAATAAAATTTCACGTGTGGGATTACTGAAACAAAGAATATATTTTAATTTCATAGGGCTGCTGTAACAAATTACCACAAATTCAGTGACTTAAAATGACATATTTATTCTTTGCAGTTTTGAAGTCAAGAAGTACAAAATCAATGCGTCCCTCACAGGGTCATACTCCCTTCGAAAGCTCTAGGACAGAATCCCTTCTTGGCTTTCCTTAGCTTCTGGTGGTTTTTGGCAATCCTTGGCATTCTTTGGCTTGCCTCTGCCTCTGTCTTCACCTAGCCTTCTTCTCTGTGTGTGTGTATCTCTTTTTGTTCTCTCCTCTTCTTATAAGGACACTGGTCACTGGATTTAGGGTCCACCCTAATCTAATATGACCTCACCTTAACTAATTATTTCTGCAAAGACCCAGTTTCCAAATTAAGTCACATTCTCAGGTTTTGGGTAGACATGAATTTTGGAGGATGCTATTCAAATCACTACAGAATATAAATACCTTTATTTCTCTAGACACATAGTGTCAAATTGATTTCCAAAATGGCTACTTCTACTCTTTATAATTTTTTTAATAATTCAGTTTTCATAAAATGGCTTGTCATTTTAGCTTCATTTCTTTGATCCAACTTTTCCTTATATTTGTGTTTATTTCCTTTTTTGTGAGTTATCTTTCACAGTCTGAACATCTATCTACTAGCAATTTTAATTTTTAAAATGCATTTGAATGAGCTCATTATTTTTATAGACATTACTATTTTACTTGTCATACTTGGCAGTCCATTGCTTTTCTTAACAGTGCTTTAATTCTCATTTTATAGAACTTTTAAATATTTATATTTAAAAATCTCAGTTATTATTCATTCACAGCTCTGATAAATAATCTACTCCCCTTTCTGTTAGTTTTCCTGTGATATTTTAAGAAACAATTTCATACTTTAATCTATCTGGGGTTGGCCATTCATTTTTGAACACTTCTAATTATTATAAAGTTTATTATACTGTTTATGTAGTTTTTAAAGCTTTGTTTTAATCTGGAGAAAAATTTTACAAAGAAATTCTTAACTCTGTAGGAAAAGAGAGAGCAAGACATGAAGTCCAAGTTTTATTGAGCTTTTTAACATATCAGATAACCTATGAAGATTGGAAAGCCTTAGAAACTAATGAGTAGGGAAGGTGGTATTTGGAGAAAAGTAGTCTAAGGTTGTTTATCGCTGCTTTTGTTTTTCTGTCTTCCTGACCTTGCCCCAAGAAGAGGAAAGAAGCAAGGGAATCGTGGGGGAATGTGTTTGGTATCTATTAGCTGGATACACATTTTGGAAACGTGAAATTGAGCCACCTCTCTTATTTTTTGGCAGTCTGAAGAGAACAGGTCATTTGTAGATGAGTCAAGGGTTGGATAAAGGCAGGCCACCTGTAGGAGGTGAAACCATTCTGGGCTGGTGCAAGCAGAGGGGCGGGGGACTCACATAGTGCTCTAACAGTCAGTAGCTTATTAGAATACAGCAGGTCACCTCTTCCTCAGTTAATTTCTGCCAGTCTAGTTACTTATAACATAAATTAGTGTTTCAAATTTGGGTTTGAAGACCTTCCACATTAGAATCTCCTGCAGTGCTTATTAAAAGTGTCCACCCGGAGTCACTGAATATTTGAAGACTTGATCTGGGAATTCAAAAATCACCCTTGAGGGATTCTTATGCAACTAAAATTTGAGTATCAGTTCCTTAAGGCTGTTATTAAGGTACCATAAAGCATGTGGAGATTGATGCTGGCCTATGTAATAAAAAGACAGTAATAAACAACCTTTTTATGCTGGTTTGGAAACAAACATGTAAAGAAATCGCGAATGTCTCTGATGTAATGGCAGCGTGGCAGAAACTTTAATGGAGCCAGGCTTGACATCTCAAAAATGAAAACCATGAAAGCAGCAATTCCATTGTTATACCAACCACTCTCTCTTTTAGCATTACATTGTAGAATTTTCCAAAAAAGGGACCATACTTTTTTTTTGTCATTCCAGTTGCCATGGCCACGTACAGTGACAGAACGGTTGTTGGATGAGATGTTTGACAACAGTGCATCTCGGTTTCTGGCTATCTTGGAAGCTCTTTCTGATTCAAATAGGCGAATACTGCAAACAGGACCTATTGCTACAGATGAAGTAGAGCTTCGTGATGTTGTCTCAGAACTGTTTATAGCGGGAAAAGAACTTCTAATAAGTAAATAAGATGTTAAGGTTATATTTTACGGTAGAACATGCATAACAACAATTTTGGAATGGGAGTTCACACACAAAAAACTGATATCATATTCAATTTATTATCAACCTTGAGTTCAGGAAACTTGCTAAACTCAACTGATAATTCAAATTATGTATCAGATTTTTTTTGCATTTTTAATGTATATATTATTTATGAATAATGGTAATTATATTTCTTCCTTTTCAATTCTTATTCTTTTTAGTTTTTTTCTTGCCTTTCTTGCCTTACCATACTGGCTAGGATCTTCAATAAAATGTGGAAGGGAAGTGGTGATAGTAAGACATCCTTATCTCTCATTCATGATCTGAGATGGAAAGATATCAACATTTCACCATTAATTATGATAATTACTAAAGGATTTTTGTAGATACCTTTTATCAGATTAAGGAAGTTTCCTTTTATTTCTAGGTTGCTAGGAGTTTTTTTTTTTTTTTTTTTTTTTAATACTGAATCATTGTTGAATTTTATGAAAAGCCTTTTCTGGATTTATTGTATTTATTGAGTTGATCATTTGGCTATTCTCTTTTATTTCCATTAATGTGGTGGATTACACTGATTGCACATCTAGTTTTTAACTGCTCTATATTTCTGAAATAAACTTAACGTAGATGTGAGAATTATCCTTTTGATACATTGCTAGATTTTTATATCTCTGTTCATGAGACAGATTTTCCTTTCTCTTAATGCCCTTTTCAGATTTCACATTCAAGGTAAGGCTGGCTTCATAAAGTGAGTTAAAGAGTATGCCCTCTTTTTCTGTTATCTGGAAGAATTTGTGTCAGATTGGTAATATTTCTTTCTAAATGTTTGATTGAATTTACTGATGAAGTCATCTGGACCTGGAGTTTTCTTTGTGGAAGGAGTTTTTTTATGGATTCAATTTATTCCATAGATGCAGGACTATTCAGGTTTTCTTTCCACTCCTTTTTTTTAATCTGTCAGTTTTTGGTAAATTGTATTTTCCTTGAATATTTTCTATTTTATTGAATATTTTCAAATTTGTATAAAATTGTTTATAATATCTCAATATTTTATTTTTAATATCTGTAGGATCTGTGCATGGAAGAAGAGATTTTCATTCCTAATATTCATCAGTTTGCCTTCTCTCTTATTTCATCATTTGTACCAGGGATCCACCTATTTCATTAATCTTTTCAAAGAAACAATATTTGACTTTGTTGATCCTACTTATTTTGGTTTTGTTTTCCATTTATTAATGTCTGCTCTTTATTATTGCCTTTCTTCTACTTTCTTGGGATTACTTTGATGATTTTTTTTAACTTATTGACTTGGTACTTGATTCTCAGGCTCCCTTCTTATTTAATATATTTGTATTATGACATTTTTTTCTAAGTGTAGCTTTAGCTTTGTGCCTGATGTTTTGAACTATCATACCTTCATTATCATTCAGTTAAAAGTATTTTTAAATTTCCTTTGTGATTTCTTCTTTGATATATGGGTTATGAATCAAAACATATGGAGATTTTCTAATTATCTTTTTGTTTCTGATTTCTAGCTTAATTTACTGTGGTCAGAGAGCATACTTTTATTATTTGAAATCTTTGAAATTTGTTGATATTTGCTTTATGGCAGAGCAATATGACCTTACCTAACCAATTTTGGTAAATAGTCTGCATATACTTAAAAACGACTTGCTGGGCAAATTATTTTATATATGTTTATTAGGTGAAAGTTGTAAATCATGTGGCGAAATCTTATCTACCCCTACGGATTTTCTTGTCTGCTTGTTTTAGAAATTTTTAGGATAGATAGGTTAAACATCTTTTGCAACACATTTTGCATTTCAGTTGGAGAGAGATTACGGAAGCATTGGTATATGTGTATGCTCTGCTGTAGCAGATACTGTTTTCCAAAGTGGTGTTGCCAGTTTGCACCCCCATCAGCATTTTATGAGAGTTCCAGTTGCTCCAAATTCTCACTGACACTTAGTATTATCTGTCTTTTTCATTTTGTCCATTTTCATGATTTAAATGGTATCACATTGTGGATTTAATTTGTATTTCTCTGATGACTATTGACGTTGAGCCCTTTTTTATGTGTTTATTGGCCATCTGAACATTTTTGTGAAGTGCCTGTTCAAATGTTTGGCCCATGTTTCTATTGGCTATTTGCTTTTTTCTTAATTTGCAGAAAATCTTTATGTATTTTGGGTAAAGTCCTTTTTATTAAATACATGTATTGCAAATATCTGCTTCCATTTGTGGCTTGCCTTTTCATTCTCTTAATGGTATCTGTTGAGGAACAGAAATTCCCAATTTTAATGTAGTTCAAATTATCAATATAACCTTTATACTTCATCCTTTTGTGCCATATTTAAAAAAATCTCTGCTACCCCAATGTCAAGATTCTTGTTTCCCCCATTAAAGTATAAGCTCTGGGAAGGCAGAGATTGTGTCTATTCTCTTTTGCATTGTTTCCCTAGTATCTGGCAGTGTCTGATAGTTAATATTTAGTAAATACTTCTTTGTATGAGTGTGATTCATACCTCTCTCCTTTTCTAGTTTCAAATACTGGTGCAGATGGAAGGCTTGATTTTCCAAAATCATCTTTTTTGGAACTTATTATACAAAGAAAAAATCTTATTTCTGTGGATGCTGCTGTGAAATTTATAAAATTAGCTTTTACCTATGAGGAATGGAGTTTATTTGAATCTGTAGCTGTGCAGCTTATTGACTTTTTTCAGGTAATATAGACAAAGCCATTAATCTGTTTTTGTTTTGTTAAGATGACATTGAGTTTCTGATTAATTTGTGTGATTTACATACTCTCAGAGGCAAGATGATCCAGAATCTAAGACAGCCGAGATGGATTTAACTCTTCTTATTGCAATAGAACCTGTAATCAATGTGAAGAGAAACAAAGGTTTGATCTTTCCTTTGGAAAACTATAAAGAGGGACAAGCAGCTCAAGTTTATGAAAAAAGAATTGCTTTTCATGGTGAGTTTTCTTTTGCCTTTTTGAAAATTATAATAACTTTATTTGATAAAATAAGCTCTTTACTGGTGAGGTGAGAAAAAGACTGTTCGAGGCAGAGGGAACTGGAAGTGCAAAGGTCCTGAGGTGAGAACATGCTTGGTGTGATGAAGGAGTGGCAGGGAGACATGTGTGGCTAGAGTGCATGGGTGGTGGAGATGGAATCTAGGAGTGTGGTAGGAGATGAGGTCAGAGAAGTAGCTGAGCTTCAGATCATTCAGGCTCCTAGGCCTAAGGATGCTGGATCTTATTCTAAGTGAGGGTTTTGAGTAGAGGAATAAGGCTATACGTAGCTGCTCATTTGCTGGGGTAAGTGAGAGGCCAGCAGGGCAGTGACACAAAAGCTGTCAGTTGGTGAACCTGGAAGATTTGGTAATGGTCTTTCTCTTTCCAGTGTGCAGTGTTTCCATTCTAGGACTTTTTAAGTCAGGCCCAAGGGTAAAGGACGATACTGACTGGGTTATAAAACTACAACTTATGTGTGAGACCAAGGAAGATGTTTATCTGGTGCAGGATCTATTTCTGTAGCTCACTGGATAATCTAACTTGTACGATCAGTTTGTTTGAACACCGTAGGTGCAGGGAGTGGTGAATGGGAAGTGGGACTTGGTGAGATTGTACAGGCTGGGGTGAAATCCCGACACATCCCAGAGTGATATGGGCAGAGAATCTAAATGTATATGCGGGATCCCCGAGGGGCTGGGGAGAAATGCTTCTGAGAAGTGTTGGACTTCCCCACCTGGGCTATTGCTGATTTTCCCACAAACATTGAGGACTGCCAATTTAGTGGGCTGAGCCCTCTATCTGGGGGCTGTCCCCTGTGAGGCTAGTTGATGCAAGGGAGAGGTTAAGCCCCCTTATAATTGTGCGTAAGAGTTACCCCACAGAGAGCTTCTTTGTTGCTTAGATGTGGCCCTCTCTCTCTAAGCCCATTTGGCAAGTGAACTTACTACCCTCCCCCCTGCATGGGATGTGACTCCCAGGGGTGTGAATCCCCCTGGCAATGTGGGAAATGACTCCTGGGGATGAGCCTGGACCCAGAACTGTGGGATTGAGAGGATCTTCTTGACCAAAAGGGGGAAGAGAGATGAAGCAAAGTAGGATTCTAGTGGCTGAGAGATTTCAAATGGAGTCGAGAGGTCACTCTGGAGGGTATTCCTATGCGCTATGTAGATATCAGCTTTTGGTCTTTAGTGTGTTGGAATGGCTAGAGGGAAATACTGGAAGCTGTCAAACTGCAATCCAGTGACCTTGATTCTTGAAGACGATTGTATAACTATATAGATTACATAGTGCGACTGTCTGACTGTGAAAACCTTGTGGCTTGCACTTCCTTTATCCAGTATATGAACAGATGAGTGGAAAAATGGGGACAAAAATTAGATGAAGAATAGGGTGGGATGGAGCGGGTGGAAAGATTTGGGTGTTCTTTTTTGCTTTTATTTTCAATTTGGAGTAAGGAAAAGGTTCAAAAATTGATTCTAGTGATGAACGCACAACTGTATGATGGTGCTGTGAATAATTGACTATACACTGTGGATGACTGTAGGATGTGTGAATATATCTCAAACTTTATTTAAAAAAGTATATAAACAATGGGGGGAGGAAGGGAATGGGATGTTTTGGATATTCTTTTTTATTTTAATGTTCATTTTATTTTTGGAAGTAATGTAAATGTTCAAAGTTTGATTGTAGTGATGAAAGCATAGCTATATGATGACACTGAACAACTGAGTATACACTTTGAATGATTGTATGTTATGTGATTATATCTCAATAAAATTGCATTAAAAAACTCTAGAAGTAACCTCTAAAAAAAAGTTAATTTGTGTATCATTGAAAATAAATGCAAATATTTGTCCCAAATTATCTGTTTTAAAATTCAGATTCATATATGGTTTTACTATCTGTGATTTAATGTCTTATCATAGGCATTGATAAAAACTTATTTGAAGAATTTTCTGTATATTTTGGAAAATCTCCATTGAAGATGTTGTCCCTTTTGTTTTTCACTATCCCTTGTTTTCAAGATCTGCATGCTAAATTGTTCCTAAAATCAACCCTCTATCCATTTTTTTTAAAATGGGCAATTAATTTTTTTCTCTCCATTTTGTGTACAACACTGCAAATCCATTTCAGCCTTCCTTCACCAAATATGTCATCTGAGCTTCTCTCCTATAGAAATTCAAAAACACTACTCTTTGGCTGATGAGAATTAGTCCATAATTTTTTTAAATTCAATTTTATTGAGATTATTCACATACCATACAATCATCCAAAGTGTACAGTCAGTTGTTCATGGTACCATTATATAGTTGTGCATCCATCACCACAATTAGTTTTTTTTTTTTTTTTTCAATTTTAGAACATTTTCATTACTCCAGAAAGGAAATAAGAATAAAAAAGAAACCCAAACCCTCCCCTGCCCCTAACCTCCCCCCCATTATTGACTCATGGTATTGGTATAGTATATTTGTTACTGTTGATGAATGTTAAGCTATTACTAACTGTAGTACATAGTTTGCAATAGGTACATTTTCCCCCTACATACCCTTCTATTATTAACTTCTAGTTACAGTGTCATACGTTTGCTCTAGTTCATGATATAAATTTCTAATATTTGTACGGCTAATCACAGATATTGTCCATCACAAGATTCACTGTGTTATACAGTCCTGTATTTTGACGTCCAATTTTCCTTTTGGTGACATATGTGACTCTAAACTTCCCCTTTCCACCACACTCACACACCATTCAACACTGTTAGTTATTCTCACAATAATGTGCCACCGTCACCTCTGTCCATTTCCAAATGCTCAAGTTCAACCCGGTTAAACATTCTGTTTGTAATAAGCAACTGCGCCCCATTCTTTAGCCTCATTCTATATCCTGGTAACCTATATTTCATGTCTATGAGTTTACATATTATAATTAGTTCATATCAGTGAGATCATACAATATTTGTTCCCCTGTGTCTGACTTCACTCAATATATTGTCCTCAAGGTTCATCCATCAAACTGTTTTTTTTTTTTTTTTAATTCAGTTTTATTGAAATACATTCACACATCATACAATCATCCATGATATGCAATCCACTGTCCACAGTATGATAACATAGTTATGCGTTCATCACCACAATCTATCTCTGAACATTTTCCTTACATCAGAAAGAACCAGAACAAGAATAAAAAATAAAAGTGAAAAAAAAAACACCCAAATCATCCCCCCATCCCACCCTATTTGTCCTTTAGTTTTTATCCCCATTCCTCCACTCATCCATACACTAGATAAAGGGGGTGTGATCCACAAGGTCTTCAAAATCACACTGTCACCCCTTGTAATCTACATTATTATATAATTGTCTTCAGGAGTCCAGGCTGCTGGGTTGGAGTTTGGTAGTGTCAGGTATTTACTTCTAGCTATTCCAATACATTAAAGCCTAAGAGGTGTTATCTATATAGTGCATAAGAATGTCCACAGAGTGACCTCTCGACTCCATTTGGAATCTCTCAGCCACTGAAACCATTTTGTCTCATTTTGCATCCCCCTTTTGGTCAAGAAGATACTCTCAGTCCCATGATGCCGGGTCTACATTCATCCCCGGGAGTCATACTCTGCGTTGCCAGGGAGATTTACACCCCTGGGAGTTGGGTCCCACGTAGGGGGGAGGGCAGCGAGTTCACCTGTCGAGATGGCTCAGTTAGAGAGAGAGAGGGCCACATCTGAGCAACAAAGAGGTACTCAGGGGGAGACTCTTAGGCACCATTACATACAACTTTAGACTCTCCTTTGTGGTAATGAGCTTCATAAGGGCAAGGTCCCATGCTCAAGGGCTCAGCACATCAAACCACCAGTCTCAATGTTTGTGACAACATACGCTAGGGGATCAGCATCTCAAAGCATCAAACTGTTTTTTAAAGATGATTTTGTTCATGCACCATACATTCCATCCTAAGTAAACAGTCAATGATTTCCTGTATAATCATGTAGTTATGTATTCACCACCACCACCACTATCTATATAAGGACATTTCCTTCCTTCCACAAAGAAAGCGGAAGAGTCAAAAAAGGTAGAGAGACAAAAAAGAAAGAAAAAGAAAGGAAAAAAATTGACAACAAAAAAGCAACAAAAGAAAAGATAAAATTAAGATAAAGTACGATGAAAGAGTCAGACAACATCACCAATGCCAAGAATCTCATACTCCTCCCTTAAAGGCGTTTAGCTTTGGTATATTTCCTTTGTAACATTAAAGGAAGCATAATACAATGTTTCTGTTAATTCTGGCGTCTAGTTTGCATTGATTGTATTTTTTTTTCCCAATACCACCCCATTTTTAACACCTTGCAAGGTTGACATTCATTTGTTCTTCCTCCTGTAAAAACATATTTGTACATTTTATCACAATCGCTGAGCACTCTAGGTTTCACTAAGTTATACTGTCCCAGTCTTTATCTTCCCTCTTTCCTTCTGGTGTCCCACATGCCCCTAACCTTCCTCTTTCAACATACTCACAGTCTTGAGTTCAGTGTTCTTACATTATTGTGCTACCATCATCCAAAACTGTGCTCCAAACCTTTCACTCCTGTCCTTTCCTATCTGTCTTTAGTGCTCCCTTTAGTATTTCCTGTAGAGCAGGTATCTTGTTCACAAACTCTGTCATTGTCTCTTTGTTAGAGAATATTTTAAAATCTCCCTCATATTTGAAGGACAGTCTTGCCAGATATAAAATTCTTGGTTGGTGGTTTTTCTCTTTCAGTATCTTAAATATATCACACCGCTGCCTTCTTTCCTTCATGGTTTCTACTGAGAAATCTGCACATAGTCTTATCAAGCTTCTCTTGTATGTGATGGATTGCTTTTCTCTTGCTGCTTTCAGGATTCTCTCTTTATCTTTGATGTTTGATAATCTGATTATTAAGTATCTTGGTGTAGGTCTATTCAGATCTATTCTGTTTGGGGTACGCTGTGCTTCTTGGATCTGCAATTTTATGTCTTTCATATGAGATGCAAAATTTTCAGTGATTATTTCCTCCATTATTGCTTCTGCTCCTTCTCTCTTTTCTTCTTCTGGGACACCCATGACACATACTTTCATGTCCTTCATGTTGTCATTCAATTCCCTGAGGCATTGCTCATACTTTTTCCATTTTTTTTTTTCCTATCTGTTCTTTTGTGTGTAGGATTTCAGGTGTCTTGTTCTCCAGTTCCTGAATGTTTTCTTCTGCCTCTTAAAATCTGCTGTTGTATGTCTCCATTGTGTTTGTCATCTCTTGTGTTGGGCCTTTCATTTCCACAGGTTTTGCCAGTTGTTTTTTCAAACTTTCAAGTTCTTCCTTATGTTCACCCAATATTTTCTTTATATCCTTCATCTATTTTGCCATATCTTCCCTAAACTCATTGAATTGATTTAGCATTAGTTGTTTCAATTCCTGTATCTCAGTTGAAGTGTAAGTTTATTCCTTTGACTGGACCATATTTTCATTTTTTGCTAGTGTGATTTGTAGTTTTCTGTTGTCCAGGCATCTGGTTTCCATGATTACCCCAATCAGATTTTCCCAGACCAGACTGGGCTCAGGTCTCAGGAAGGGGCTATATTCAGTATCAGGTTTCCCTAAGGGCATGTCTTGGAAGATTGACAGACTTTCCTGTGAGGCCTCTAGCCACTGTGCTTTTCCTAACCTGCCCAGCAGGTGGCATCTGTCAGCCTGTCGCTTCCCGCTGGTGTAAAGAGGTGTGGTCCCTTTAATTCTCTGCTTAAGTTGTTTCTGGTTTGATTGCTTGTTTTCCCCAGGCCCTGGTGTCTGAGTTCTGAAAGGAGGGCTGGCACTTGAGCTGGGCCCCACCTCCCTCTGCTTAGGGAAGATACACCCCCTCCGGAGTTATCTTCGGCACTTGAATTACTCCTTTGTTTCTCTGACTCTGTTAACTCCACCACTGCCTGGGTCAGAGGGTTGAGAGCTGAAAGCCCCTTTTCAGAGCCAGTCCCTGGTCCTCCAGCCTTGCCTATCAGCCAGAGACAGTTCCAGTATTCTAAGGTCAGCCATCTCCAAAAGCTTTACATATATTTTTTCCATTAGTCCCACCTCCTCTCCACTGGGAGTGACCTCAGGATACTTTGCTGCTTGTTAGGAATTTGTCTGTGTTTGTGGTTTGTATTCAGCAGTCCACATTTGTTAGTTAAAACCCCAGTTAGAGCTAGGTTGAGCTATATTCACTTGCTCCTGGCTGGGGCTGCTGCTTTCTCCCACAGTGAGGTTTTGCAGCTCAGCCTGCCATGGGGGGAGAGGGCTCCCAGCGTGGGTCCGCATATTTTACTTACAGCTTTTGTGTTGCAGTCTTAGCCATTCCACCCATTCCAGGCTGGTGAACAATATGTGGACAGTCATGGTTGTCCCCCAGCTGTTGTTCCAGACTATTTACTAGTTGTTCCTGGCTATTTACTAGTTGCTCTAGAGGACTAACTAAATTCCACACCTCTTTATGCCACCATCTTGCCCATAATTTTTTTTATGTTTTGCCATGGCCTTAAGACTCTGTGTGACTGTTCAATTGTAGTAAATAATTTTTACAAACTAATGGTACAGGTTTTTCTTCCTTCTAGTGATTTCTGAATAGATAAATATTTATATATTTTATTTCAACTGTCACATGTTATATGCTTTAATACTATAAACCTCTTCAATTTTGTTTTGGACAGAGTGATATACAGATTGTGAAATAACAACAACAACAACAATAATGTAATTTTAATTGAATTAGATTTGTTTAATTGAATTGGATTAGTTTTCATATAGAAGTATTTAAATGGTTTTATTGACATGATACTTGCCCAGATATTGTTTGTGTCATTTTTGTAGAATCTCTTTATTTCTGTGCCTTTTCTATTTGAAATTCATAATTTTTTTTTTTGTTTCATATTTCCCTACTTTATGCATTGAGATTCTTGTATGAAGACTGGTGGATATTCAGAAGATATTTTCCATTTGGCAGCAACCTTGTATTCCTGTGTCTGCTCCTCTCCACAGGTGAAATAGCTCTTTTGGGTAATTTTCAATAGTGTGGAAGGAGGCTGTTTTATATCTAATTTAAAGGCAGATTTAAAATATTGCATGCATTGTATCTTGCCAAAATTCTATGTTGTCTAATTATTAGAATATGAGATTGAGTTAGATCCTGGCTTGTTGAAGTTTTGTTTTTATCATTGTTATTTTGCTAGTCAACCTGCTCCTTTTTTAGAAATTCTTATAATAATATTTTTAATAACGAAAGAAGTGAGGCAGTGGTTTTAATGAAGAGTTAATATTAACAAAATACAGTTTTTCAGCCTCTGAGTATAAAGTCTGGTTGTTGAGTCACTTTGCACATAATGGTCAGTATTTAGAAATGGTCCATATGTGGGTGTGAATGTTCTAGGTAAAACCAGACAGCACTCATTTTAAAGCTAAGTTCTTAGGGCTTCTTGGAAGCCTGGTTTTGAGTATTAGCACCCCAATCTGTTTTCATTAGTTTTTTTATATTCAGTTTTATTGAGATATATTCACATACCATATAGTCATCCAAAGTGTACAATCAATTGTTCACATTACCATCATATAGTTATTCATTCATCACCCTAGTCTATTTTTTTGTACATTTTCCTTGTACCCAAAAAAGTGAAGATAAGAATAAAAAAAAATAAGACTAAAAAAAGAACACCCACATCACCCCCCCCCATCCCACCCTGTTTTTCCTTTAGTTTTTCATCCCCATTTTTCTACTCATACATCCATACACTGGACAAAGGGGAATGTGATCCACGAGGCTTTCCCAATTGGATTGTCACACCTTGTAAGCTACATTGTTATACATCTTCAAGAGTCAAGGCTACTGGGTTGCAGTTTGTTAGTTTCAGGTGTTTACTTCTGGTTATTCCGATACATTAAAACCTAAAGAGGGTTATCTATTAGTGCATAGGAGTGCCCACCAGAGTGACCGCTCAACTCCATTTGGAATCTCTCAGCCACTGAAACTTTATTTCATTTCATTTCGCATTGCCCTTTTGGTCAAGATGTTCTCAATACCACGATGTCAGGTCCAAATTCATCCCTGGGAGTCATATCCTGCGTTTCCAGGGAGATTTATACCCCGGGTGTCAGATCCCACATAGGGGGGAGGGCAGTGATTTCACCTGCCAAGTTGGCTTAGCTACAGAGAGAGGACCACATGTTTTGATTAGTTTTGTACACAATGTTGAGATTTTCATAGAAGTTCATTTGAAAACTCTGCTCGCTTTTGTAAAACAGTTTGAAAACCACAATTATAGAGTGTTGTATTAACTTTGGTCAGTTTAATGAAACACTGTAAGAGATTTGAGACATTCCAATGCATTGATATTTTCCATTTCTTCTGGGTTTATCAGAACATGTTATAACCTGTGACAGTTATTTAATTTTCTTAAAGAAAAATGTTTGGTAGCAAATGCAGTGGATTATTGTAAGTATTATAGTGGAAGGGCTAAACCAAAAAATAAGGCTTAAAAGGGCAAGGAATTTTGACTATCCTTTTTTTTTTTTTTTTTCTTTTTACCATCTGTGTCTTAGTTCTGTTCAGTTCAAATCACATTTATTGATCATTTTTATGTTCCAAGCACTGTGCTAAGCTGCTGTATTTGCAAACTAAGTCTTAGATCTGCCCCAAAGAGGCTCAAAGCTTGGTAGATTTTAATCATAAACTCATTATCTTTTTAGTTCAGCTGTAAAGAATAAGTTTATTTTTCTTTAGAAAGGAGCTGAGTAACTTTAGTTTAAGGGGAGACATCCTCATTCTGGGTTGTCTCTTGATTCCTGATGTGAAGTTCTGCTTAGTTTCTCCATGTCTCCCTTTCTTTGTTGTCTATATACTTCACCCCTTCCCCCATGAGCTCATCTCCCCATTGCTGCATTATTTTAATGCAGGAATTTTAAAAAGAAAAAGGTTGATTTAAATTTCAAATTTGGGTGGAACTAATTGGTCTACATACTTGTCTAAAAATGCTTGGGACTTTTTATGTTGGAGAGGCAGTACAGAGTAGAGCAGTTGTTAGAGCAAGGACTTTAGAGCCTAACTGCTTGGGTTTGAGTTCGGGCTCTGATATTTTCTAGGCATTTTCTTCTTGGAAAAATCACTGCCTCTCCCTGTGCTTCAGTTTGCTCATCTGGGAAGAAGGGTGATAGCAATAGTATTCACCTCATAGGGTTGTTAGGAGGATTAAATGGCTTGGTATTTATAAAGCTCTTAGAATGTTGTCTAGCATCCAGTAAATGTGTGTGTGTGTATGTATAATTTTTCTAATTCTCATTCACTTACTTATTGTCTTTGCTTTCAGAATATTCAGCCTGATAAAGAAATAGTTGTAGACATGATAATGTTGCTGTGGCAGAAATGCAAATTAGGACTTCAGCGGATCACTATGTCCAGAAATGACTTTGTGAAATTCACCCAGAAAATCAGTACTAACAAAGTATTCCTTTTTGTTTCCTTTCACATATTTTTCTGTAATTGCTAATCCAAGTTGTGATACATGCTTCAAATCTAAAATTTCCCTATTTATTCACTTGCATAGCAACCATCATTTGCATATGTATGTATTAAGAAGAAAATACTCTTTAAATGTACTGCTGAGTGTGTTTCCTGAACTCCTGCCCCAATTTGGTTTGTTTTGGGGAGTGGGGAGGTCTTTCAAGGTCTTGAGAGAGGAATAAATATATAGTGTGTCTTAAGCTACATGAGCGTGGATAAATTCATCAAGAAATTTAATAATGGAGAATACAAATAACTAAGTAAGGAGTTTCAGGTTTTTTTCCTGCAATAATGTATTTAGACTATTTAAAAAAAAAACTTTCATGGGGAAGGAGAATGTTTAGCAGTTGAATGTTATAACCTGGAAGCTTAGGAGAAAATATTTTACAAATAACAGATTCTCCTGAAGTCTTCTAAGATAAGATACATTAGAATGCGTGGAAGTGATTTTATCATGTGCTCTCATAAAGTGATGATGTGAATATTACATCCTAAATTGTGATAGTTAGTTTTATGCTAAGCTTTGGGGATATAGGCATGAAAGACAATTTCCAAGGCACCCAGTGTGGAGCCTGAAAGCATAGTAATGTTTAAGGGATGCGTTGCTCTGCCTGCTTCCCCCTCATTGGAGGATTTTGATAGTGATCATAACAGTTGTTTTGAAGGGAGAGTGAAAAATTTAAGGATACAGATAATCTTCACTGAAATGTAAAAGTAACAGATCATGAATTTGTCATGTGGCTACAGAGACGAAGACTATAAGCTTAAGTGAATCTTCCTTACGGATTTATATAAGCAGACTGATTATTAACTACCATCTTATTCAGATCATTGATCTTTTATATTATTTATAATTAAGAGGCACACTAATAAGGAGGTTGTACCTGTTTAACATTTCCATATGATTAGAAGATAGTGATTTAAAGAAAGTAGTAAGTTTTGAAAAATGTGAATTTTTCTACAATGTAACTGACTTTTAATTGATCTTGCTGTATTTTTCTCTTTTTAGTGGATTTATCTTCTGTGGCAGATAAGTGAAATAATTCATTGCTATAAAATGGAAGACATTGACATTGTGGTGGTGGCAGAGATCACATTACGATTAAGTGAAATACTGGAGTCTTTAGGAAACCCAACAAGAAAATTTAAAAAATCTCTAGGTAAAATAGAATGAAAATGAAAAATATAAGGCTATTAATATATACATACACACAACTATGAGTATATAAATATAAATTGGAATGCAGGATAACTTCTGTTAATGGAAACCAGGCATTTCAGTATTGTGCGTCATTAACCAAATGAGTGTCACAAAAAGTAGGCTATATGCTCAATGGTTCAATGATAGACAAAATCTTTTTGTCTTCTCCTCTCTCATTTGTACTCTTTCTGCATTTCTTTGACTCCTCTCTTTCTTTCTCTGTTTTTCCTTTCTTTTCTCCCTTTTCTGTCCCTCTTCATATTTCCTCTCTTCTACTTTCCATGGAGTGTCTGCTCCTTGAAGGAAGAGAGCACATTCTGGGCACTACCCACACTGCCTGGCACAGAGTGGGAGGGCAAATTAGTATTTGTTTAATGGATCATTGTCCTTCTATCTATTCTCCTTTTCCACTTGTTTCTCTTCTAATTCCCTTCTCCTTTTAAAGTTCTTCTTTCTTCATTTCTTATTTGATTTCTCCTCTTCCTTTTCCCTTCTTATCTTCGTCCTCTTTGCCCTCATTTCCCACTCCCTCCCTTACTCTCCCTGTCCCAACCCTTTCTGCCACCATTCTCTTCTTCCAGAAGATGCCGTCTTTCAGAGGCTTGCCCTATGCTCTCACCGCTTTGTGGTCAGATCCCTGAACTATCTGTTTCATTAGATTACTTGTATAGGAAATGAGGTGGGGGTGTCCATGGTGGGGATGAGGTGTTTACTTTGTTATTTCATTTCACTTATGGAGATGACCTTTGGAGGTCACTTATAACCTTTGAAGGACTTTGTCGTAAAGCAGTTGTTTTTCTAGAGATTCACTAACCCTGCGCTCTCTGCCCTTGGTTGTTAAGTGTGGCCTTGCAGGTGGAGTTTTAGAGCCATGGGTCTCAAACTTTGATGGGTAGCAGAATCACCTAGGAATTTGGTAAAACTACCAGGCCCAACATTGTTTCAACTAGCCTGGGCTTTTCTATCCTTTATTAGCTTTCTAGGTGATTTTGATACATACTAAAGTTTGAGAACTACTGTTTGGAGGTCTCTGGCCATCTAACACATTCAATGTCCTAAAGTCAGTTTTTGAAATGCCCTGTCTTAAAATGTTTTTTTTTTTTTTTTTACTTCTTTAACTTTTATTGTGCAGAGTTTCCAATATAAAGGGAAGTAGAGAGATGAAATAAACCACCATGCACCTTCAATCCAGCACTGACAGTAATTAACATTTTGTCAGTCTTACTTCATGTCTCCCTGCAACACTTCTCTCTCCCCTGGAGTGTTTTAAATCAGACATCATGTCATTCCATCAGCAAATACCTTGGTATATATTTTGCTAACAGATAAGTTTTTTTTTACAAAACTTTAGTGTCATTATTATCATACCTTCATAATTAGTGATCATTCTTATGCCCCTGATTTTATTTAAAAATGTCTTTTTTAAGTTGGTTTGTTCCTATCAAGGTCTATTCCTTGCATTTCCTAAATGTCTCTTAAGCCCCTCCTTCTAATCTATAACAGTCTTCCCTCCCCCTTTACAAGCTGTTTATTTGTTGAAGAAACTGAGCCATTACCCTACAGGATTTCCTCCATTCTAGATTTGGCTATTTGCCTCCTTATGTTTGGTTATCTTGTTTCTCTATCTAGTAGTAGATCTAGAGGCTTGCTTAACTTTAGGCAATATCCTGTCAAAAAGAATTCTTGCCAAGTGTCTTTTCTTTTTGACAAGAATACTTCATAGGTGGTGCTATTTACTCCCTATTGCATTGAATCAGGAAGCACCTAATGCTTGGTTGTCCCAGTTTTTGTGATGTAAAAATTTATCAGTGATTTAGGTGTCATCTTGACCCTTCTTCCTGGTTGGTTTCCCCAGAAGCAGACTCGGAGACAAGAATCTGAGCAAAGTAGTTTCTTTAGGATTTTATCTAAAGAAGTACAGTGAGGGAATGGGGAAGTGAAACATGAAAGGAAGGGAAACCAATACAAGATACAGTACATTATTGAGCAGGTTACAGTTGTGGGTACAGGGCTTATTCCAATGAAGACCCCTGGGAGATTGTATAGAATGTCTCAGAGGGCAGGGAAGTTATATTCATACAGCTGTCACCTGTCATTTATTGAGGGCTGCTGATGGGAGAAGGGGACATGAACGCCGGCATTTCAGTCCTACCCTGCAGGCAGGTTGAGCATGCGCTTTGGCTAGGGAACACCATCCGACAGAGAGTCACAAGTACTTACGGTAAAAAGCCATGAATGGGAATGGGAAACATGAGTGCCAAGGGGATAAAGGCAGGGCACCAAAAATATCAGCTACACTCAGCCTTATAAAGGTCATTATCAATCTTTTACCTAAGGATTTTAGTGTCCACTGACAATCATTGCTTAAATTCATTTTATTAGGGGTTAAAAAATAGGTGATTCCCTAACTTCTTTCATTCCTTCTGCACTTATTATCTTGAACTTCTCAATGGACAACTTACTTCATCAACTATTTAATTACTCTGATTATTTTTTAGTATGTGATAGACATTATATTTCCTAAATATTTTGTGAAATAATTTTGAATTCAGTCAACTTCTAAAGTGTTAGTCATTTCTAAGAACACAAGTAACTAAAAGGATAACAAATTTAGCATAACTTTTTAATAATTATGATTCACTGCTAATTTCCATTTTTCCCTTTTGTCCTTTCTTTTTCTCTTATCCATCCTTCTTTCCCCTTCTTTCTTCCTCTCTCCTGCCTGTATCTCCTTCTCTTTCTCCTTTTTCTCTTTTTCTTCTTCCCTCCTTCCCTTCCTCCTATTTCCCATTCTTCCTTCCTTCCTTATTTCTCTCCCCTCTTTTTTGTTGATTTTTGTCTTGACAGACATACTTTTAAGAAAAGAGAGCAGTGACTATATTGTCACTCCAAAAGATGGCCTTCCAATATTAAAGGTATTACAAAATATTTTAGAAAATATATTTAAAACATTTATTTTTATTTTTAACTAATATATTTGTAAATGTATAATGGTTAATTGTGGAAATAATTTTGAATATTTAAATTTTAAGAATTTATGGTTTCTGTATACATTAGGCATAGTTTTGTACCTTTGCTTTTATTCCAGGAAAATAAAAAACAATCACCGTTTAAACAAACTAGACAGAATATATTAAAAGGGTTTGTAGTTATATTATGATTGATATATTTGGGTGGAATGATTCATAGACTTGTAGAGCAGTGATGTTCTATGCAGCACAAACCTTTGACAGATTAAATGAGCTATTGCTTGTATAAAACACACTTTTAAAACAGAGTCTGACACATGGTACTTTCTCAGTGAGCTTTTAGTTTAGTTTAGCTTTTAATTTAGTTTAAGAGAGCAGTGGGAAGATAAATATATATTCCTCCTCTCTTTGATTATGCTTTTTTTTATGATACTCTATTTCCTTATTTCGTGAATTGCCTTGTTCTATAGAACTGAATGGGAGTCTAGGGAACTGCCTCATGTATATAATCAACATTCATTTATTTATAGTCAAGCTCTAGAACAGGATTTTCCAAACTCTGTCCTATGTTATTCTAATTCTATGCTTCAGAAAAGTATGCCATGGTCAAATAATCTTGAATGACTGTGTCAAACCGTATAGGTTTCTATGTGGTGAGACTTCTGAGAGGCATTACTTTATGCACACTGTGATTCTCCAAGAAGAGACAGAATACCATATATTCCGTTATTTGAGAATGAACCCCTTTTGAGTCCCTATGAAGTATTCCATGGACTACAGTTAAAAAATATTTTTCTAGAGAGGAGTCCAGTGAATTATATTTTAGTCTGCCTAATTTAATTTATAAATTGTAAATTTAAATTGCAAAAGTAAATGAACATTAGGGGATGTTTCAAAGCATAAAAAATGAAGAAAAAAATCTGTAATTTCACTATACCAACCAAAATGTTATAATTCTTCTATAATCTCTTCTAGTCCCTTTTGTATTTTTAACAGTAACGTTCTGATTTTTTTTCTTAACATTATTTCATCAGTACTTTCCTTGTTGCTAAATGTTAATCATCATGTTTACTATATTTTCTTTAAAAATTGATTTGACATAAAATTATAATGAGGACTTATTTTCACATCTGCTAACTTAAGAAACAAAACATTACCAGTATAGTTGAAACCTACTTTCCCCATTAACTCTTCTTCTCCCACGTCATCTTTAGGAGTAACTGTTGACCTAAATGTGGTGATGATAAATTCCAGGTATTTAACAAACTTTTATGACGTAAGTGTGTATTCTTAAGCAGTAGAGTGTATTGTTTTGCCTGTTTTTTTTTAATTGGTGTCATCCTGTATTTATTCTTCTGCAGTTTGCTTTTTTTCCTCTCAAGATTGTGTTTCTGAGAATCACCTGTTGATTTACATAGGCATAGAGCTTTCATTTTCACCAGTACCCCCAATTTGATCAAGGTTGCACAATAAATGATGGAGCAGGGATATGAACTTACATTTATTGCCTTCAAAGTCCAAGCTTTTATGTTGCCTCTTGTTTAAAAAAAGAGTTGCTTCTTTTATGTGCTATGTTGCCTCTTGTTTAAAAAAAGTGTCTTCAGGATATTGGTTTAAAAATATTTTTTTATGGCATAGATATAAACCACTTTTATTGGCTTTTAATACTATGCCATTTTCTCCTCTTTCACCTTTACATGTGGCAACCCTTTGAAATATAAGAGCATGTACTAATTTTTAAAAAGTGTAATTTTATTTATACCTTTGGCACTCTTGGTGTAATAGATACAGTCCTAAGAAACCGTGTACCAATCAACTATCATTATGAATGTATTGGAGGACTGGGGAGTCATTCTGAATTTACTTTTTCAAATGAATGTCCACTTTCTAGTTATAGGTTTCAGGGGATGCAATTTTGAGTTATTTATGCTGTATTGTGTTTTTCTGGATCATTAGAGTGGAGAAACCTTAAACTGAGAGCAGAGAATGTTTTATCTGTGTAAGAGATTAGGGAGATACAATATAAGTTTGCAAATGATTTTCCAGGGATCACTAAGGGTGCTTTTTAAATATGCAGCTTCCTATTTCCAACTCCAGACATATCAAATCATAACTTCAGGGGTGGGATTCTTAAAAGTTCATCTTTCCAGGAATATGCCTCTTAAAAGTTCTCCAGGTGGTTCTTAAGGGCATTACAGTTTGAGAACCACTAGTTTAGCAGGCTAGCACTTACTCTCTGAGGCAGAAATAGGATTCTTAGTGGAGATTACAAAGGGCTAGATTTTAGCATGAGATAGAAAGTTTCTAGCGATTAGATGAACTGGCTTTCTTAGAAGGTGGCTATTTTTCCACAACCCAGAAACTGAAGACTATTTATGAAGTATTGTTACTATTATTTAACCTAGAAAAGCGCACCCTTTCCCCCAGATGCCTTTACTGCCTTGGGAGAGTGTCAAAATAAATGGTACGATATAGTGTGAATGGCACCCTAAAGTTGTACGGTGCACGTCTTGCCCAGCTGTGCTGGAATGTATGGTAGATGTACTAATGATGATTCATTGGTGTGGTCTAAGTGCACAGAAGTTGGTGTTGGAAGACCTGGAATTGAATCCTGGCTTTGATATTGACTATTTATGTGATTTTTGAGGGAATTATTTCATTTATTTGAGTTTGTGTTTCCATATGTAAGATTAGAACAATGTAGTAACTATTTCATTGGGTTTTTATACAGATTATATGAGCTATATTGGTAAAACTATGGAAACCAGTACTTGGTACATGGTAGCTACTAAGTTTTTCTCTTATGCTTCATGTATAGCACTTAACCTCCACATGGGGTTCTCAGACCAATATGGAATGAAGTGAAGTGAAAAGAGGGAGTTAGAATTTATTGTTGTAAGGAGAAACACAAATCCATATGTTCACTTAGCATAGTCTGTGGATGGGATAAATTATATGTCTTGCAAATATGCATACTATTTAAAAAAATATATGAGGTGCTATTGTGATTACATAAAAAACTTATTTAAAAGTTTCACTGAATACATAGCAACTATTTTTCGAGCACTGGATTATAAAATTATGATAATCAATGAGTATCTACCACATGGGGGGATGACAATTGAAGGATTAATCTATGTAAAGCATAGGGCAGTACCTGGCAAGATTTAATTAAATATTAGCTGTGATGATGATGAACAAAACATGATGATGATAAGGATGATAATAAAAGGATATAGATATGTGTAGGGTCTTTGAAACGTTTTGATGTTAAAATGATATCCTTAGACACTTCTTTTTTTCTGGCAATATGGCCAGCTAATCACTGAAAAGTCCTCCTGCTATAAAACACCTAGAAATTTTGGAAAGAATTGAACTGACATTCTCAAGTGCATTACAGAGCCCAACAGAAAGTAAAGTAAATCCCAAGGGCCAAAACAGAAAGGAGAATTGGAAACTAGGATGGTAAGTTTGTGAGCAGATGCTGCAGCCGCTGGCAGGGCTGGAGTTGATGGACTGAGTTGCAAAGAAGCTTGGATTTTTTAACTGCCGTTGAGGGACAAGAGATGGGGCTAGGGCACATGAAAGGTGGGGGTTTGGAACTGAGACTTCCCACATAAAGTTAAAACCTACAAATGACTATATCTAAGGAAAAGGTAGATTAGAAAAAATCTGCCTATTAATATAAGGAGATATCTCAATTTGGGTACCCAGAAATGGGGTGGATGGGAGAAATTCTCTCCTAATGATTTATGACTTTAGGCCAGTCCTCAAGCTGGTTGGTTATTTGAATTTACACTTACTTGGGTGGCTTGAGAACCTTCAAGCTGATAAATTAACATACAAAGGGATCCTGAGCCTATGATTCTTGAATAGAGAATATATATATGTAAATATATATGGAGAATATGTTTATATGCATATATGTATAATATTCATATGAATTTGTATGATGAACAAATTGAATATATTACAGGAATACAAGGATGATTTAACGTTTGAAAATCTATAATACAATACCTCACCTTAGCAGATTAAAGGAAAAAAATATGCTTATCTCATTAGATAAAGAAATGCAAAAAAAGCACATGACAAAATTCAACAACTACCCTTTTTAAAAATAACTCTTAGCAAATTAGGAATAGAAGAGAACTTCTGTATCTAATAAAGGGTTTTTATTATCCAAGGACCTTCAACCGTTATTATACTTATGGTAAAAGATTAGAAGCAGTCCCTTTATACTGATGCAGCAACATAAGGGTATCTGTCATCCTTATGTTCAATGTGTTGTGGCGGTCTTAGACAGCTGAATCAAAAAGAAAAGGGAATAAAACATATATGGGTTGTAAAGGAAGCATCAACCTTATCTTTATTGACATGTAAGTACAATGTATTGCAGCATCTTTAGTAATAGCAATGTAAATGTCCATCAACAGAAGAATGGATAAATAAATTGTGACATTCCTACATGTAATGCCTTTTCCATGTAGCCTTGAAAATAAATTAACTATAGTGGCCTGGATTGTCACCGTGGCATCAAGTCATCCCCTTCTATAGTCTACTCTGCATTATAAGCAGGAAACGTGGCACTTCATTTCCCAGCATCTCGTTTCCTTATGGTTCTAGGTTAGTCCTCCACTGATGAGCATTTCATTAATTTTTAATGCAGAAAGGAAGAGACAGTTCTTATTCTCCGGTAGTGAATGGCAGACGTCAATTTCAAACTCTTGCAATTTACCTGCTTCAGTTCAGGAGGTATTTGAGATTGTTGTCAGCAGTCCTCTAGAGATTCTTAAGTTCCCAGAGGCTTCTGAGCAGACTCTTGAGAATTGCATGCAGGAAAATTGTTGTTGGCAGCTTCCTTGATCTTTACTCCCCCATGCTTTATAATGGTGATGTTTGTCTCTTCTCTGCATTCAATCCCTTCCTGCTTGGAATACCTAGAGTAATTCTGTGTTCATGACCAAACACTGACTGACACATTGAGTTGTATACAAAAGCAAGAGTAAGTTTCAGCAACATATGGCTGAGTGCATAAAGCAGGATGCAGAATTTTATGAGAGAATTAAAAATATGCAAAGCAATAGTACATATTGTTAATGGACACATACACATGTAGTAAAAGTTTTAGAATATGCAAAGGAATGGTAAGCACTAAATTCATGATAGTGGCTACTTCTGGGGGCAGAGAAGAAGAATGATGTGTCAGTTACACAAGCGATTTCACTTACATGAATACACGTGTGTGTTTTATTTCCTAAAATGTACTGGAGATAATATGGAAAATTTGAAACTTTGAGAAAAACTGGCTATTCTTTACAGTATTCTCTATATTTATCCATCTGGGTAAGTAATTATATTAAAAGGGTTTTTGTTTTTTGAAAATCACATTGCAGACCTTTGAATTTGATGGCCTTTAAGTCTAAAGTTCCAGCTCTGAGATTCCAGATTAAAAAAAATCAACCTGTGTTTCTTTTCAAAATTAAGTGTGTGAAAATAAGCTCTGTTTTTAAAGTTTACTTGTACGTTTTGTACAATCAGTATTTTGAAAACCATAAATGGATATTGTGTACATGTATATGAAAATTTTAACTTATATTTGGAAAAATGATGGAACATGTATTTTTCATATTTATTCATAGTACTCCACATTTAATCAAAGACAAATACACATAAGATATACAACATTGTTGATGTTGGATAAGCTATTTAAATTTCTGTTGCTTTTGACTTAATTACTGTGTGTGAAAATGACAAATTATATGAGCTGTTTTTAAGGTTTACTTGTACGTTCTGTACAATCAGTATTTTGAAACCCGTAAGTGGATATTGTGTACATGTATATGAAAAGTTTAACGTATATTTGGAAAATGCTGGTATTGTTAAAAGGTGGTTGGAAATTTTGCATGTGATTTTTCCATTAAGTTTTCTTTTTCATTTTTTGTTTGTAAAATTATTTTAGAAAAAACCTGAGGAACAGTTATATTTTGCTTATGAACTTCTTGACAAAGTAATTGGTGGAATAAATGTGAATTGCATGTTAGTTACTTTGCCAAATGGATCATCGGTAATTGACCACTGCTATACCAAGGTAAGAATGGAAAAAATTTTCATTAGATTGCATTTTTTTTTTAAACTAGGAGGAGGGCTGGCCTCACAAGTAGGTAAAATATGATTTGTGTAGGCTCCCCTTTCATAGGTCAGAAATATATTCTCCTCTTCCCTTAAGAAACCAAAGAGAGTGAGGAGCCTTTGAATTTGTCAATTAAGAATCCATTGATGACTTCTAAAAACATTTATTAGTGTGTAGCCATATTGCAAAAGGTCAAGAAGTGAAGAATTTAATGTTTAAAGAGTAAGATAACTTGAGGGATAATAGGATAGCTATTTTTAGAGTGTTTTGATAACTATATTTCTTTTTTATTTTCACTTAAACTCTGTGGACCAAAGTACATCCAAGATTTGGGTGGAGATACTTACAAACCAGTCACAACAAATAGTTTCATGATGGATTTGCATCTCGAACTAATTCAAGCCCAGCACCGAATAGCTGTTGTGCTTCTTGACCAATTGAAAGGTAGTAGTCATCCAAGCAAATATGTTGTTTTGAATCAGTGTTAAGCAACTTTAAGTGTAGAATCAGTTTAATTTATAAATTGTGTTCTTGTTGACTGGGTGTTTTCCAGATAATTTTTTTTTTTTTTTAACATTTTTCTTAACTTCTCTGATTAATCTCTATAGATACCTTACATTATTCCTTTCCTATTTGCAAAGGAAATCAGTTAGTAGACTTCTAAAAAAGTTAATTATTTTTGTTTGCATTATAGTAAATTATTGGTATTTTGTTAATTCAATTGAGCAAACATTTATTTAGTGCCTACAAGGATCAAGGTGCCATATTAGACTTAATACAAATAAGGCATAGACTCTGCTTTTGAGCTTCTAGGGAAGTAAATCAACTGTAATAGTGGCAATTAATAAATGTTATTGAGGGGTTCTCAGAGTGTTTGTTATGTGCACACAGAAGAGGGGCATCTGCATCAGGTAAGAAAGTCAAGATGGCTTATTGGAGGAAGTGATGGTTGATCAGAAAGCTAGTGAAAGTTATTTTTATGAAGAAGGGAGGAAAGGAGGCAGTCATTTTTGCTAGAGGGAATAGGCTTTAGGAAGTTGGAAGCAGACAATTGCATGGTGCAAGTTAGAAACTGCTGGAATTCTCTAATGGCTGGAGGTAAGCCTAGAGCCCAGATCACACTTAGATCTGAAAGCACTAAGGAGTTTGTACTTCACCCTGCAGGCCATCGAAAAAATTTAGAAAGACATCTCTGTCTCTAATGGCAGTGTCAGAGGACAGATACAACTACAATCTAAGTTGTAGTTTGTTATTGACTCATTATCAGTAATTAGGTCAAAACATTTTTAAAAAGATGCTAACAGTGATACTAGTGTATATACAAATAACACATATATCTGAGTTTCAAAATAAGGTTTAACCTCATTAGGTCTAAAAACTCTTCTGTGTTAGACTAAATTTTGACAAAGTTGAGCTACTCTTTGCATGATTATATAGCTAATATTCATGTAATTACCACTTACCCATTTTAAATTACTGATAATTATGGAATAGAACTAAGTGTTCCAGCCTAAGATGACCTCTGATCCCCACCTAAAGCATTTGGTTGTCACATCATATATAGTACTGAATACATTTAATCAGTAGTTAACTTAAAAGTGTGCAATGTAAGCACATTGTACTAGTGACTCTGATCAATGCAAGAAGATGGGGAAAAAAAAAAAAACTGTACTGGAGATTGTAGCCAATGCAGGAAGATGAGAAAAATAATTGAAAGATAAGGATTGAAAAGAAAACTGTATGATTTCCAGCCATATGGTTGTCCACCTATGAAATGCAAAAGACTCTACTAGGTATATGTATATATTTTATAATATATAACATTCAATATAATAGTATATACTATACTATATAATAGTATTTCTATACACCAGCAACAAGCAGTTGGAAAATCCATTTAATTATGGATAAGACAGTTTTCTTCAAATTGATATAAAGCTTCAATGCAATTATAATAAAAATCCAAGTAGAGAGGAACCTAAGATGGCGACTAGGTGAGACAGAGGAAAAAACACCTCCGTGGAAAACACTAGATAAAAAACCAGAAAGGACCCAGAACACCACTTCCAGAGTAGCACCAGCCAGACAAGTTCTGCTAAAGCCACAGGGAACATGCGTTTGGTGAAATCAGGAGTCTGCATTCTGAAACGAGTGAGTGTGTCAGCTGAGTCCCTCGGCCATGCTGCAGTGTGGGGAAACAGTGGGTTGGCGTTTTTTTTTTTAAAAAAAAGAAGCCTGGGAACAGCTGCAGATAAGATGGGAGCGGTCTGGACTAACTCCTCGGTGTCTGGGGTGGAGGATACCCCTTCCCACACCCACTGCTGATTGTCTCGGGTCCAGGGGAGCAAAGGGGAGACGCACGACTTGCAGCCATCTCCCCAGCGGGCGGGGCTACTCCTGCCTGGGGCCGAACACACAGCACAGAGCTGAGCCAAGAAACCCAGCCTGACAGGGAGTCTTTCCCGCAGCACCGCTCACACGACACAATATCGGCCATGGGCAGTGGCCTTGAATTCACCCACAGCTGATTGTCCCGGAGCTGGGAGAGCGGAGCTGTGTGGAAAGGGGGAAGTTAACGCTTCCCATTCAACCATCTTTGAAGCGGGCTGGGAACGCCCCTACACAGCCCGGCAGCCCAGGGCTTCCCTGGAGGCCAGCGCTCACTTGTGATGTGGCACGGCCCTTCCCGCCTCAACAGAGGTCCTGGAAAAGCACAGCGGGGGGGGGGGACTGCTTGGAAATCCCAGGGAACCTACGCCAATACCAAGGACTTTTGTGTCAGTGGCAGAGAACAGCCTTAAATCTCTGGGAACACGTGGGAGGATTAACCTGCCCTTCCTCCCTAACCGCTCAGGCACATGCCCCTCATGGAGGGCAGACAGCACCGACAACACACCCAAATTAAGTGCACCAATTGGACCCCAAAAGAATCAGATCCCCACACACCACAAAGTTGGGGAGAACTGACTTGAGGGGAATAAGTGACTCACGGACGCCATCTGCTGGTTAGTTAGAGAAAATGTATGTCACCAAGCTGCAATTCTGACAAATTAAAGATCAAGTAAAGCAAATGCCAAGAGGCCAAAAACAACAGAAAATCTTAAAGCATATGATAAAACCAGACGACATGGAGAACCTGAACCCAGACACTCAAATCAAAAGATCTGAAGACACACAGTTCCTGGCAGAATTAATCAAAGAACTACAGACAGGCAATGAGAGCATGGCACAGGATATAAAAGACTTGAAGAAGAGCATGGCACAGAATATAAAAGACATAAAGAAGACCCTAGAAGAGCATAAAGAAAATATTGCAAGAGTAAATAAAAAAATAGAAGATCTTATGGAAATTAAAGAAACTGTAGGCCAAATTAAAAAGACTCTGGATACCCATAATACAAGATTAGAGGAAGCTGAACAACAACTCAGCCTCCTCGAGGACCACAGAACAGAAAATGAAAGAACAAAAGAAAGAATGGGGAGAAAAATTGAAAAAATTGAAATGGATCTCAGGGATATGATAGATAAAATAAAACGTCCAAATTTAAGACTCATTGGTGTCCCAGAAGGGGAAGAGAAGGGTGAAGGTCTAGAAAGAATATTCAAAGAAATTGTTGGGGAAAACTTCCCAAACCTTCTACACAATATAAATACACAAAGCATAAATGCCCAGCAAACTCCAAATAGAATAAATTCAAACAAACCCACTCCAAGACATATTCTGATCAGACTGTCAAATACTGAAGAGAAGAAGCAAGTTCTGAAAGCAGCAAGAGAAAAGCAATTCACCACATACAAAGGAAACAACATAAGACTAAGTGGTGACTACTCAGCGGCCACCATGGAGGCGAGAAGGCAGTGGCATGACATATTTAAAATTCTGAGAGAGAAAAAGTTCCAACCAAGAATACTTTATCCAGCAAAACTCTCCTTCAAATTTGAGGGAGAGCTTAAATTTTTCACAAACAAATGCTGGGAGATTTTGCTAATAAAAGACCTGCCCTACTTCAGATACTACTGACAGAGAAACAAAGAAAGGAGAGCGAGTTATAGAGAATTTTAACAGACATGTATAGAACCTTACATCGCAAATCACCAGGACACACATTATAGTTGTCTGGCATGGTAAATGGCAGGTAGTCTATAAAATCTGTAAATATATATTGAAGGTTTCCTTGATGACATTATGTATATTCACCTATGTTTCCAGATTTTAATTACACCCTCTCTATTTAAAATTACAAAAAATGATAATACAGAATTTAGGATAGTGCTTCCTTTGTGGCGGTGACAGGGGGATGGCATAAGAGACAGGAACCTGTAGGTAGATGTGAGTTACTGGTAATGTTCTAGTTTTTGGGTTGGGTGGTGTTTTACATGTGTTAGTAATATTAATGTACTTTATAACATATATATGTTAAATATATATTTTTTGTGTTTATCAAATACAGTGTAAAAAGATAATTAAAAGTTGAATTTTTCTCCTTGAAAAATAGAGTGCTAAAAGACTTAAACTGCTCCTTCCAACATTTTGTTTTGAAAAATTTCAAACCTACAAAAAAGTTGAAAGAATAGTATAATGAACACCAACTACCCCTCATATAAATCCACTAATTATAATATTTTGCCACATTTACGATCTCTTTACACATGCAGGTACATACATATATTTACAGATGACATATATGTATGTATGTATATACGTATAAATATATATATGCATATATCATATATATATTGAAAAGTAAGTTGCAGACATCACAATATTTTATCCTTAGATATTTTAATATTTATCTCCTAGTAACAAGGGCATTCTCCTACATAACCATTATGCCATTATTACTCTTAAGAAATGTAACATTGATACAATAATGTTGTTTATTATACAGCCAATTTTCAAATTGTCATAATTGTTCTCAAAATAACATTTTTGGGGAAAAATGGCCTTTCTTTAAAATGATCTAGGACCCAATCAAGGATCACTCTTTACATTTGGCTGTCATATTGTTCTTTAATCTGGAACAGTTCCCCCAACTTTTTTGTCTTCCATGACTGATAATTTTGAAGACATGTTCAGAGAATCTGGATTTTTCTGGTAGCTTCCTCATGATTTCTCATGTTATGTATATCCCATTATATCATTTTATACTGCACATGTTGTCACTTTGTCCTATCATTGATGAGGCAAAATGTTCTCACTTTGTTGAAGTGGTAACTGCAGGATCTCTCCATTGTAAAGACACTTTCTCCCTTTTGTAATGTTGAGTGGTACTTTGGGATGGAATGAATATCCGGTTCTTCAGTGGCCTCTCACCCAGTGGTTTTAACGTCCCTTGGTAATCTTTCCTGAATCAGTTATTACCATCATTGTATGCTATGATTTTCTAGTCGAATTAGTCCTGTTACATTTATTTGCTGACATTCTTTTGTAAAGAAGGGCTGTACCTACTCTACCCTTTTGATTTTCTGAGTAACATTATGGATTTGGTTCCTTTTTTAATTCAATCTTTTAAATTCACTTACTATCACTGTTATTTTTGATGCTCCAAGTCACAAATTTTGCCAGTGGATGGCCTTCAGACTGGTCCCTATATTCTTTTGACATGTCCCTATTATACTTTGAGCAGTTTTTTGGTTTCTGTACAACAAAATGTTCTACACCAACCTTATGCTTTTTCTACCCAAGACTTAAAATCAGCCATGTTTTCAAGGGGCCCTGGTTCCTTTGGTAGGAAGTGGTTTTTAGAAACAAAGATCTGTGAGGAAGGGTTGCTCACTGCTTTTGGTATGTCAATTAGCTCCTTTCAGCAGATAGAACTAAGAAATATGTATGTGTGTCCGTCTATCTATATCTATATCTATCTATCCATCCATGTATATGTGTCTATACACACATATATATATATATATATATATATATATATATATATATTTGGTGATTGAATGTATATATATACTTATATACATATATGCATACATTTAAATCACAAGTTCTTTCTGATAGGTCCAATTCAAAGAACAACAGCAAACTGTCTTCCTTACCTTACCCATTCTATTTTTGTAATTTCTTTCTTCCATATTGAGAACTCTGGTTCCCAACAACATCAAGGTTATGATTCATTTGCTTTGTCTTACCATATTAACAAAGTAGTTTCAGAATTATTAAAGCAGTACCACAGTCAACAGCAAACCTATTAGGTAAATTCAATTTGTCCTTGCAGTTCACTTTGTCTTTAAAATATAACACACATTCAGAGAACTGTGCTCAAATTTACTTGAATTAGTTTTATTTTATTTTTTTTTTGGTGTGGTTATGTTACCAATTTGGCGTACACTTAGGACCACTTGTGTGTATTTGCATTCTGCTCATATAAAATATCCTTTTTTTTTTTATTCCTTTACCCTTTTGCATTTTAAAAATCTTTTTACATTTTGTTTTAAACATTTACATGTTTAAAAACTGTTTCAAAACTGGTTTTAAAAACTGTTTCTCAAATGACATGCTGGGTGTGTGGAGGGAAGCAAATAACTATTAAAATATCCCTGTGCCATCACATATAAATTGAAAACCTTCATAAAACTTTTCTAATACATAAATGAAGTTATTTAAGGATAATAACCTTGAACATTCTGTGAGCTGAAAAGATTTGATTTAGCAAAGTGTTTCAAAATATGAATAGAATTCTTGTGTCAGGTTTTCTTCAAGGAAACAAGTCCATGATCCCAACTTAATAGCTGTATTATCTTCTTACATGAAGGCGTAGGGTCTTATTTACTCATATTATTACTAAATAGTTCATTCTCTAATTGTCATACTTAACTTTCTGAAGACCAGTTGATTCTGTGAGTTTTTATCAGCGTCCACCAAAAGATATTGATCAGACTTAAGCTCATCTGGAATTAGTTGTTCTTCCTCTGCAATATCTCTGGTTGTTCTTGATTTTTTTACTGGTACTCTAGCACAGATTATCACTTTGTTTCTCCTGTCTTTCTTCACTCCTGTATGCTGCTGCTAGACTAATGTTCCCTAAATACTGCTTTTGTTACTCGTATTCAAGATCTTTACAGTGGTGGCCTGTTGACGACCATGTCATTAAATATGACTCATCTGTATCTGGCATTGAAAGTTTTCTTGCTATCTCATCCTTCTTTTCTGCAATGATTATAATCAGAAGAGCTCCCTCTTAATGAGCATTTACAATACCCTAGCTACCCAGAGAAGGATGCTTCTTCTGTTTTGTGCTGCTCTCTCTATGCAGATAAGTTCCCTTATCCTTTGCCATCATAGAAACTTTATATCCTTTAATGGTGTGTGTTGGCATGTTTCATCAATCAGTCACCATCCCATGGTGACTGTGCCGGTTTGAGTGTATTGTGTCCCCCAAATGCCATTATCTTTGTAGTCTTGTGTGGGGCAGAAGTTTTGGTGCTGGTTAGATTTGCTTGGAGTGTGCCCCACCCAGCTGTGGGAAATAATTTTGATGAGATGTTCCCATGGAGGTGTGGCCCCACCCATTTGGGGTGGGCCTTGATTGGTGGAGCTATATAAATGAGCTGACTCAAAGAGAAAAGAGAGTGCAGCTGGGAGTGATGTTTTGAAGAGGAGCAAGCTTGCTAGAGAGGAACGTCCTGGGAGAAAGCCGTTTTGAGGCCGGAGCTTTGGAGCAGATGCCAACTGCCTTCCTAGCTAACAGAGGTTTTCCGGAGGCCATTGGCCATCCTCCGGTGAGGGTACCCGATTGCTGATGTGTTGCCTTGGACGCTTTGTGGCCTTAAGGCTGTAACTGTGTAGCGAAATAAATCCCCGTTTTATAAAAGCCAATCCATCTCTGGTGTTTTGCATTCTGCAGCATTAGCAAACTAAGACAGATTTTGGTACCAGGAGTGGGGTGCTTTTGCTGCTGAGTTTGCAAATACCAAACATGTTGGAACGGCTTTTTAAATGGATAAGGGGGAGTTTCTGGAAGAGTTGTGAGGAGCTTAATAGAAAAGGCCAAAACTGCTTTAAAGAGACTGTTTGTGGAAATATGGACTCTAAAGATACTTCAGATGAGGCCTTGAACAGAGATGATCAATGTGTTGTTGTGAACTGGAAGAAAGGTGATCCTTGTTTTAAAGTGGCAGAGAATTTGGCAAAATTGAGTCCTGGTGTCAGACGGAAGGAAGAATCTGGAAGCAGCAACCTGGAATACTTAGCTGAGGAGATCTCCAGACTACGTGTGGAGGATGTATCCTGGCTTCTCCTTGCAGCTTATAATAAAATGCGAGCAGAGAGAGATGGACTTAGAACTGAACTTTTGGGTTCAAAGAAACCAGAAGTTGATGGCTTGGAAAATTACGAGCTTCCAGGGGGTGGAATCCCAGAAGCTACAGCCCAACGTGAGGATGTAACCAAACATGGAACCCAGCCACCATTTCAGTACAAGCCAGGATTGGAGATGGAATTATCCAGAAAGGATTTGTGGAAAGTCCTATTGTCTGATGGCTTTGACCCCTGCATGCTTCATGCAAAGCCAACAGAATTTTTGTGAGATCTTTACAGACAGAGCCATTGCCAGTCTGGACTGGAGAAGACAGACAAGGGAAAAATTAAAGGAAAAATCTCTTCAAAGACAGAGCCATGGAGGTTGAGGTCTGGAGACAGGAGGTCTCGGGCTGGGAGAGCGGAGCAGCCCACACGCAGGGAAAGGGTGAGTTTGCCCTGGAGGTCGAGGGCGGGCTTTCCTCCTCGATGCTCTGGAAGAGTTTTGCCACCTCAGGTCCCAAAGAGGTTGGAGCACATTTCCAGGGAATTGGGGAGAGCCTGGCTGCCACCACACTGTTCTGAAGGGGTTGAGCGTGTGCCCCGGAGATGGAAGGGAATTCGGGAGCTGCCCCGAGGTTTGAGGAGGGTGGGGCCGAGAAGGTGGTCTCCCCAATGTGTGGATATGTTGGAGCACTCACCCAAGCGTTTGGAGAGGAACAGGCTGCCGAAAAGGCCCTTGGGAAGGGTTAGGCTCCCGCTCTCTCAAGCCCCAAGGATGCAACGTTGTTCTGTAAATGACTCTCAGACTTTGAAATCTAATGGAGTTTGTCCTGTGGGTTTTAGGAACTGTTTTGCTTCTGTTAACCCTGTTTTCCTTACTGTTTCTCCTTATGGCAATGGAAATGTTTATCCTATGAATGTCTCTCCTTTGTATATTGGAAGCATATAACTTGTTCTAAGTTCACAAATCCACAGCTAGAGGGGAATTATGCCTTGGGACTGACCATGCCTAAATTGATTTTGATGGGATTTTGTGCTTAACTTTTGTTACTGAAATGATTTAAGTTTTTGTGGTATTGTGGAATGAATGTATTTTGTATTTGGAAAGATAATGCCATTTTGGGTTCCAGGGGGTGGAATGTGCCGGTTTGAGTGTATTGTGTCCCCCAAATGCCATTATCTTTGTAGTCTTGTGTGGGGCAGAAGTTTTGGTGCTGGTTAGATTTGCTTGGAGTGTGCCCCACCCAGCTGTGGGAAATAATTTTGATGAGATGTTCCCATGGAGGTGTGGCCCCACCCATTCGGGGTGGGCCTTGATTGGTGGAGCTATATAAATGAGCTGACTCAAAGAGAAAAGAGAGTGCAGCTGGGAGTGATGTTTTGAAGAGGAGCAAGCTTGCTAGAGAGGAACGTCCTGGGAGAAAGCCGTTTTGAGGCCGGAGCTTTGGAGCAGATGCCAGCTGCCTTCCTAGCTAACAGAGGTTTTCCGGAGGCCATTGGCCATCCTCCGGTGAGGGTACCCGATTGCTGATGTGTTGCCTTGGATGCTTTGTGGCCTTAAGGCTGTAACTGTGTAGCGAAATAAATCCCCGTTTTATAAAAGCCAATCCATCTCTGGTGTTTTGCATTCTGCAGCATTAGCAAACTAAGACAGTGACTCATGTGCATTAGCACAAATACCTAAGCCTCAATAAAAGGGATTTATTGTAAGGTTACTATAGGCAGTCTCATATACATCTCAGAGCAGAAACAAATATTGCCAGATCTCTTGAGGACCAAATCTGGAAAATCAAATATCACCACTATATTCCCTCTCTCCCCAGGCCATCAGAGCTTTACCCTTTTCTCCCTCATCCAGTTTCCTCTCTCTACTGAACCATTTGCTGATCAGTCCCAATTGTACACCAGGATTTCTCAACTGTACTGCCCGCTCTCAAGTGGCAACAATTTCTGTGTTAGTTAAAATTCTTGAAAAAGAGAGCCTCTGATTTTGTCCTTTACAGCTAGAGGAGAATGGAGGCCTTCATGTGGTACCCAGAGCTGCCTCTTGCAGGAAACATGGATGAAGCAGTGTCTCTAAAAAGGGCTGATTGCAGGGTTGTGACAGCTGATTGGTATCAGGACTTGCCATCTTTTCTTCATGAAAAGGGAAATTAAAATCTTCATGAAAAGGGAATCAAAGTAGGTTAGACCCCATTTTTCAGCCTGTAAGATGATTTTATTTAAGATGCAGAAGAAAATAAAATATTTTTTATAATTTGGAAAACCTGATGTCCTCATGTATTCCATGGCAAGTAAAAGAGAATTTGTCAGTAAAACTACATCATAGTTGATTTGTTTGAACTTTTATCCATTAACAGAAAAATGGCAAATGTAGAGGAAGCAATAATTTCACAAATATATAGCTACACTTTAAAGTTTATAAAATAATTCCTTTCTTGGACACGAACCCAATTATAATGCCAATCTTCTTCTTCAGTTTTGAGGACTCCATCTGTGAGCAAAAATATTTCTACCAAAGATCCTGAAAAGTTAAAATCTGGAAGTATTGCTTGTTTCACAGGTAACTAAAATTGGGATAACCTGTATTTTAAAAAAAATTTAAAGACAGTTTTTATCTTGCCCTTCTGGTAACATGTTTGTTTGCTTTTTCAGAATTAAATGTAATGAATAAAATAAAGAAGAATAAACTATCTGAAGCAATTTACTTGATGCAGAAAGCTCTTTTAATATTTGAGAAAGATGCAACTTCAACATCTTCACATAACTTTTTGATGGTAACAATATCTCATTTCTGTTACAATGAATTATTTATTTTCCTTTGTTAAAAATAATGTTTTGCCCTTAACATTTGAATATGAACTTTCAGGTTCACCATATATAGTCTTCTCTTTGAGAAGCAACTTTCTTTGAGAGCTGAATAGGGAAAACTAATCTGTATTTCCAGTTTTGAACTCTCTTGAAATGCATGGTATTCTCTTTCTGTAGTGGCAACCTACATGGGAAGCTGAATAAAAAAATCAGAAGGACTCAATACGAGGAAAGTTAATAGAATTTAAGTGATACTGTGTCAATCTAATGTATTAATTTCTATTGAATTAAAATGCTTCAAGTCCATCAGCTAAGATTCATTCTCCCTAATTTTTGGACAAGCATCCTTTCTGATTTACTATATTTGTTCTTTCTTTAAATTTGTTGATGTCTTTAATCAGCCCGCACTCTGGCCTGGAAATTGTTCTGTCTCCTTACGCATTCAGTATATGTTGATTTTAGAATTTAACTGCCAAATTATGGGATCTTCTTAAAGCTTTGATTGCAGTGGGTTGAAGAGTGAATTGTTCACAAAGAGGTAGAGACTAATGTTACAAGTAGCTTGGCTGATGAGGGAGGGAAAAAAGTAGTCAAAGCTAGGGGTTATGTAGTTAAGAATTAAGAGAGGAATTGTAAAGGAGAGAATGGAGCATATTCATCTGCTGATGATAAAGAGCCAATCAAAAGAGAAAAAATGAAGATGGAAGAGAAAGAGGAGGGTTAATTCATAGAGCAAAGATAAAGGGTTTGGTGGGTGGGCCACAGAGCAGACCCCTTATACTCTGATACAGAAGAGGGGAGGAATGGACAGATGAAGATGTAAATAAATTTGTTGGTGTGGAGGCAGGGAGTTGAGTTGATGTTTCTTACCCCAATCATCTGATAAAGTAGGGGGCAGATTATCTGCCAACAATGAAGGGATGGGGATAGAGAGTTGGACTGAAGTGAGTGGAGATGATTTGGAGAGTGGAGAGGAATGAATGAAGGAACAACTCCAAGCAAAGGGACTGGCCCGTGCCATGAAGTTGTGGCCAAAGTTAGAGACCATAAATTTTTAAGGTACCCCATCTGCATGGAGTATAATGTTTTCCTGGTGTGGTATACTTAATAGTTGTGACTGTGGAATAGGGATTTATCCAAGGCTGGGTGTTTTTGTTTTTGTTTTTTTTAAATGAAGGTATAGGTTAAAGTTTCATGGTAATAAAAAATGGATGCAGACTGAGTAAGGAAGGAAGGGACACCATCAAGACATTTAAAGGCTGGATGACTAGGAGATTTGAAGGCATTGGACATTTCTGTGAAGCCAGGAGCCAGAAAATGATGGCCCAAGAGTGCCAGAGGATAGGTGTTTGAGGTCAGGAAGTACATTATTGGAACTGTAGATTTCTTATATGTAGCACTCCTTGTCATCTGTCCATCGATTCATCTATCCAACAAATATTTTTTGAGTGCCTGTGATCCATTCAACAAATATTTATTGAAAGTTCATTGTGTGCTTGGAATTATTCTAAGTGCAGTGGATTACAAACAAAGAAATAAACGAATAGTCCTCATTTATTTATCCAACAAATATCAATTTATTGCCGCCTTTAAGACAAGTCCAGTCTATGGAAGTAAAGGCAAGAGAATAGGTAATTAAGGGTCAGCTTCATTGACGCTTTAATTGTGAGAGTACTTAACCTAATGGTGAGGGAGGTAACATGAAGCTGACTACTGAAGGACAGGCTGGAGTAGTCGGAGAAAGCAGAGGCCAAAGGGTAGGAAGGACATTCTAGGCGGAGAGAACAACATGTGCAAAGGTGCTGAGGCTAGCAAGGATATGAGTGTTTGCAGTACTACAGGTTATTTGGTGTGACTAAAGCTTTGGTGCAGGGGGGTACTGGTAAGAGGTGAGACCAGAGAGTAAGATGAGACTGTTTTGTAAGGATGTCTGTTCCCCAGCTGTATTTCTGTTTTCCCACCATTGAGAGTAGGGAACATGCTAGAAGCCTGAGAAGTCTCAAGTTTCTAGTGTTCTTCTCTTAGTACAACATTTCCTTCTATTTCTTAGTGAAACTATTTTAACTTAAGAAAACTTACGAGTATAATGTCCTATTAGGATAGACTCATGAGATGCATTCAGAGGCTGTACTTTTTACAAGGGGTCCTCCACAAGTATTTTCACCAACCAAGAACGTGTTGAATATTTATTTAGAGGTCTTGAAATCATCTCTAGCCACCTTTGCTACTCTGTGGGAATTCTTTGTCCAAATGTCAAGCCTCAGTGCTAAGTCTTCAGGGTACTCTCCTAAGCAATGGTGTTATGGTTCAAGTAATTGCCAAACTTTCTTTCCTTAAAGAAGACAAATAAATTTGTTCCCCCTGGCAATCACTTTCTACAGGGTATATTACAGAATGTTTTACATTATCATGTTCTTGTAATAAAGTTATCCCCAAATCGGTAACTGATGTGTCACCTGAAACTATAAAAAGGTTTGAAAAGCCTGAGTCTTTTCAGAACTCTTAAATAATTCATACCTTGATTTAGTTTATTAAGTTTCCTGATGTCAGTCTGGATAATCATATCAGGTGTCTGTTTTATTCCCAATCAATTAAAGGTGGACCAACTTGTCACTACAAATGAGGGACAAACCTTTTATAATAGCAAGCTTTCCAAATGAGATGACTGGCTTTTTTCTTGATTATAGGGATATATTTTTCCCATTTTTTTTTTGCTTTTCTTATTTGACCTCTGGAAGTCCATATTTGCTTTTTACACATTATACTACACGTTTACTTTAATGGATCAGATGTCCTTGATCTTCTTCCACTTCTGATCAAATACAGCAGTCATCATGTAGCTTATAACATTGCTTTCAGTCCACTTAAGAGCCTACTGGTTGAACATTCAGCATCTTTGCAGATGGGCTTTTCTCATTGGAAAGATCAAGAATGCTTTTCAATCCAAGTGCAGAGTTACCAGGGCAGGATTATATACTGTTGTTGTTTTCTGTCCAGCATCCATTTCCCCTTTCAAACATCACCTTTTTAGGAATTTCTTCTTCCTGATTAGATATAGCTAGGTGGGATTTTTAGGGTTTTTTCCCTAGCCAAGGTCAGGACTAGGCCAGTTTGCTGCTCCCTTCTTGCAATCTGGATCTTGAGCAGAGGGATAAAAAATTTGGTGTTTATTCATTCCAATGACTGTGTCCTCATCAGACTATAGGCATACGTATTGCAGGTTTGGTTCCAGACCTCTGCAATAAAGCAAATGTCACAATAAAGCCAGTCACAAGAAGTTTTTGGTTTCCTAGTGCATGTAAAAGCTATGTTTACACTATACCATAGTGTATTAAGTGTTTGGTAGCATTACATCTAAAAAAACAATGTACCTTAATTGAAAAATGCTTTATTGCTAAAAAATGCTAACTATCGTCTGAGCTGTCAGTGAGTTGTAATCTTTATGCTGGTGGATGATCTTACCTCAATGTTGATGGCTGCTACTTTATCAGAGTGCTGGTTGCTGAATGTTGGAGTGGCTGTAGCAATTTCTTAAAATGAGGTAACAGTGATGTTTGCCACATCAATTGACTCTTCCTTTCACGAAAGATTTCTCTGTAGCATGTGATGCTGTTTGATACCATTTTACCCACAGTAGAACTTCTTTCAAAATTAGAGTCAGTCCATTCAAACTAAGTTGATATAATATTCTAAATTCTTTGTTGTCATTACAACAACTTTCACACCATCTTCACCAGGAGTAGTTGCATCTCAAGAAATCACTTTCTTTGCTCATCCATAAGAAGCAGCTCCTCATCTGTTCAAGTTTTATCATGAGATTGCAGCAATTCAGTCACATCTTCAGACTCCAGTTCCAATTTTAGTTCTCCTGCATCACATCTACAGTTAGTTTCTCCACTGAAGTCTTGGACACCTCAAAATCATCCATGATGGTTGGAATCAACTTCTTCCAAACTCCTGTTCATGTTGATTTTTTGACCACCTCCCATGAATTACTAATATTCTTAATGGTATCTAGAATGATGAATCCTTTCCAGAAGGTTTTCAACTGATTTTGCCCAGATCCATCAGAGGAATCACTATCTATGGCAGCTATAGGATTATGAAAATGTATTTCTTAAATAAGACTTGAAAGTTGAAATAACTCCTTGATCCATGGGCTGAAAAGTGGATGTTGTGTTAGTAGGCATGAAAACAATATGAATTTCATTGACATCTCCGTCAGAGCTCTTGGGTGATGAGGTACATTGTCAATGAGCAGTAATCTTTTGAAAGGAATCTTTTTTTTTTTTTTTTTGAGCACTACTTGTTAATGTTGGGTCTAAAATATTCAGTAAACCATGTTGTAAACAGATGTGCTGTCATACAGGCTTTGTTTTTGTATTTTCAGAGCACAGGCAGAGTAGATTTAACATCATTCTTAAGCATACTAGTTTAAGCCACCAGCTGCATTAGCCCCTAATGAGAGAGGCAGCCTGTCTTTTGAAGTTTTGAAGCCAGGCTTTGACTTTTCCTCTCTAGCTATGAAAGTCCTATATGGCATCTTTTTCCAATAGAATGCTGTTTTTATCTGTGTTGAAAATCTGTTGTTTAGTGTAACTACCTTCATCAATGACCTGAACTAAATCTCTGGATAACTTGTTGCAGCTTCTGCATCAATCAGCACTTGCTGCTTCACCTTGCACTTTTATGTTTTGGAGATGGCTTCTTTCCTTAAACCTCATGAACCAACCTCTGCTAGCTTCAAAATTTTCTTCTGCAGCTCCATCACCTCTCTCAGTTTCATAGAATTATAGAGCATTAGTGCCTTGCTCTGGATTAGGCTTTGGCTTAAGGGAATGTGGTGGCTGGTTTGATCTTCTATCCAGACCACTAGAACTTTCTCCATATCAGCAGTAAGTATGTTTTGCTTTATTATCATTCATGTGTTCACTGGAATAGCACTTTTAATTTTCTTTAAGAACTTTTCCTTTGCATTCACAGCTGGGCTGTTTGGCACAAGAGACCTACCAGGCTTTCGGCCTATCTAAGCTTTTGGCATGCCTTCCTCACTAAGCTTAATCATTTTTAGCTTTTAATTTAAAGTGAAAGATGTGTGACTTCCTTTCACTTGAACACCTAGAGGCCATTTTAGGGTCATTAATTGCCCCAATTTTAATATTGTTGTGTCTTAGGGAATAGCGAGGCCTGAGGAGGGGGAGAGAGACAGGGGAATGGCTGGTCGTTGGAGCAGTCAGAACAAACACATTTATTAAGTTCACTGTCTTACATGAGTGAAGTTTATGGCACCCTCCAAAATTACAATACTAACATCAAAGATCACTGATCATAGATCACCATAACAGTAATAATAATGATGAAAAAGTTTTAAATACTGTGAAAAATACCAAAATGTGACACAGAGATACAAAATGAGCATGTTATGATGTTGACAAAATGGCACCGATAGATTTGCTTGATGAAGGTTTGCCACCTTCAATTTGTCAAAAATGCATTATCTGTGAAGCGCAATAAAATAAAGTGCAATAAAGAGAAGTACAATAAAGCAAGGTGTGCTTGTATAATAACTGTATTCTGTAGCCGCTCCTTTATCTCTGGAGCTGTATTATCCAAGCCTAGCTTTCCTGTGGTTTTTGTTGCAGAGACCCGCAAACTGATACATACAGTTTTCTCCTGATACTATTTATTGGAACCCAAACAAATCTGTAGTTAAGATGGTCTTAGTGGTTCCAAATTCCTCTAATAATGCTTCAGTTCCGAGCAAAGGAACATATGGTTTAAGAGATAATTAAAAATAATTGACACAGAATCTAATTGTATGGCTCCATTGTAGAATCAGAACTAATGAAGATGCCCAGGGCTTCTAGAAATTCTAATAACTCCCAATGTTAATATTTCCTGAATTTACTTCTTGACGTACCCTAAAAACCATTTTGTTAACTATTTTAGAAGTAATTGGATTTCATTATTTTTCCTATTTTGTAGCATTTCAGTCACATCAATTCTATTTGCTTTTTTTTTGAAGAATATAGTGAACTAATTTTTTTTCAGTTATCTTCTCAGCTCTTTTTAATTGTTCCATGTGACTTATTCCTCATAAAGATCAAATCTTCCCATGAGGCAGATCATGTTTCAACTCCCAGGCGTCAATTACAAACAGATGATTTAAGCTTATTTACCTTTTAGGGTTTTTCTTTGAAATTACTTTAAGGCTTTTGCTTTGGAAACTTTGTTTAGGCTGCCTTTCCAAGTGACTTTAAATTTAGCTTTATCTTAAGATGACATATCATGGTGGTTAGAGTATAAGGGTCTTAGATGAGAGCTCTGGTTCTGCCATGACCTAAGTCAAATGTGACCCAAATCAAATTAATCATGTTCTCTCAGCCTTAAATTTCCTCATCTGTAAAATGGGGATTCTTGCAATGCATATAAAATGCTTGGCTTTTGGCACAGAGTAAGCATTCAATAAATGTTAGCTATTATTATTATTGTTACTACTAAAAATAGCACCTTTACTTTGTCCTTCTCTTTAAGCATTCTGGAATACTCTGTTTTGTCATATCAGAACTATGTTTTGGTGCTTAAATATATTTTTCTGTATCATATTATACAGTTCATTCTGTGTTTCTCTTTGATTTATCTTTTGTTGTGTATGTTTTATTCTCAGCAGTATTTCTTCCCAGGATTCTTTTTGATATGACTTAATCTACTTTTCATCTCCTTCTGAAATATCAGTTAAAATGTTTTGAGAACACAGAATATACTTAAGGGAGATCTACTAGGCAAGTAGTAAACAGGGCACTTTATCCTTCCTGTCTTATAATAGTTGTTTCTATAAATTTTAATCATGCCTTCCAAGATTGCATCACATCTTTTGTTACCTTTTTTGCTGCATTATGGGTGTTAACCTATTGTCTAATGTATTTAATGTCAACTTGTCCTCACCAAGTAAACGGTGTAGCTTCTGAAAAGAGGCAGGTCCCAGCTTCTCTAATGAAATTATTGGCTGAGAAATTTAGTTTCAGACAGTAGTGCTTTGGACTTCAGTACTATTGTTTTGGGGTACACTGCAGCACAAAACACTACAATATTCAGAACTTAGTTTCCTTGTGATTTGCTATAGAACCCCTTTCCATTGAGACTTCTTGGCTGAGCCTTTCATTATGATGGGTAGAGACCCGTTTCTTCTTTCAAGGTTAGTGAGCTCTCCCAATTTGCCAGATGCTGTGCTAGCCAGTAGAGGATGTAAGGGTATAGGTATTTTCCATTATAGGATATGTCATGGAAAACCTACTTCTCTTTGACCTCTGATTAGGGTGTGCTTGTCTAGATTTTGCATTTATGATACTTTGGTTTTGTAGGACATTGCTATCATAGGCAACATTTACGTCCATGTTGGTAGCACTTTTTTTCTCACAATTGAGTAGAGCTGGTTTCATGAGATTTTTTTCTTCTTGATATTTTGGGACATGTTTTCTGATGATATTTCCTCCTTTTCAGTTGGGAACACTTTTTAAAAACACCTAACTACTTCCTTTTAGATGAAATTTTTTTAGCAGCTTAGTGATTTGGCTCATGAAGATTGGATTCTAATTTCTAACTAGCATTAGGGTTTACCTTGAGTCCTGTTATAGAATTTATCTAATTTACCTATATCAAGGAGTTTGTTTTAGGTTTTCTCTTGGTAAATCACCTAAAACTCTAATCCTTCTACTAACCTATTTCAAATTAGGCCATGGGATCTGAGTTAGTGGTCTAAAGAGATAAGTCAGGCACTGTCCTTGCCACCAAGATGCTTATGGTTTAGAGGGCATGGATAGTCATGTACAGAGATACTCTATCATGTAATACTTGATAAAATAAAGATATGTATAAAATGCAGGGAATCCCTAAATGCATGGGGCTGTCAGGAAAATTTCAGAAGAGGTGAGGGTTGAGTGTGTCTTGAGGCACAAAAGAGAATGTAAGACCCTCCTACAAGAAGAGATTGCACAGGCATGAAAGAGCATAGTATTATCAGGGACTAAGTGAATTAAAAAAATTAGTTTTGGAGTTTAGGTTGGATACGGCTAGAAAATAAAGTAGTGATCAGAAAGAAAAGGACTGTGAAAGACTTTGCACCTTATCCAACAAGTATTGGAGGAGTCATCCACGGGCTGGAAGTTGGAAGATGAAAAGACTAGAGACTGGGAGAAATGGTAGGAGGCTGTTTTGCCCATCTAAATCGGTGATTTCCAATTCTTGTTACATCTAAGAATTATTGTTGGCATTTGTTAATAATACAAATGTTCAAGCACTACCCCTAGAGATTTTTATTGAGTAGATTTGGAGTAGGGATGGACCATCTTAACTTTTAAATAAACTTTTTAAATGGTACTAATCCATAGCCAGGTTTGAGAAATGTCAATGTGATAGCTGTGGCACAAAGAAGGTTTTTGAACTCACAGCTGTGTTCCTAGATCTGCAGAGAGAAAAATGTTAGAGTCAAATCAGAGAATTGTGTCCAACTGGCTCACTGGAGCAGGAACTATTAAGTTAAATTTTGGGATTAACTGTGGGGAGCCCAAGGAGGTGGTTAATCAGTTGAGGTGGTGGATTAAAGGTGGTCTGCATTAACAAATCTCCAGTCGGCCAGGGCTGCTGGTGGATTTTACAGCTTCATATATAATTCAGAGGAAGGAAATGCCTCTGAATTTTCAAGGCATTGGTTCCCTTCCCTTGTGTTGTATGATTTTTCCTTAGGCTGATTTTGCTTGCTTCTGTATAACCCAAAATATCTTGGTTTCCACAGCCTGTAAAGCAAATGAAAGCACATTAATTAACATTTAATGCTCAAAATATAATAACTTTTATCTCCTGTTCAAGTAGGAATTTCTTCCCTCAAATATTCCCCCCAGCTATTTGAGTAGTCTGTTACCTTTCTTGGCCCTGGTCCCTTCTTCCTCAAGGCACTCATGTATTGTTGCCCTTTAAGGGATCCCTGCTCTGCCTGGGACATCTTTTCTCTCAGAGCTTGGAGTTGCTCTGTTTGTGGTGGAGGGCAGACAGGTGAACGAGCCTCCGCCCAACCCGTGCTGGTTGTGTCCCCTGGGCCTCGGCGCTGATTATACCTAAACTCCCCCAGTCTTTTAAGTCACAGCTCCTTCACATCTGGACCTCACCCATTTTCCCATCAGTTTCCCACATTTTTATCTCCTCAATTTGACTGAATGAGTGTAAAGTAGAGATGATAAAGCATGACAGATGCCATCTCCTCCCCTTGATTGATTGATTCATTCCCTCAATGACTCAGCAGTAACACTGAACATCTGCTATGCAGCCCTCCTTTCTTTATTCCCATACACCCATATACATTTCCTCCCCCTTCCTTCAGGCAAAAGTCTTCATGAATATCAGTTCACCCACAATAATACCAGTTTGGGCTCAATGAGCTCACCCAGCATTGCTTAAGAAAAGGGATTTATCTAAGCTTATTTTTTAAGGATAGGTAAAGTAAAGAACCTGCAAGTAATTGCAAACCTTCATTCCAGTATTGTATAGCAAAGAATTTCAGGCCATTAAAATTTTAACTTCTAAATTTATTTGTCAACATCTCAGTTTTCAGTTATCTGCCTTCCTTACCTCCCTCCACCAGAAAACTTTGACTTGGGAGAATGAGTTCATGATTTTGTAATTGAAGACAGTGAGAATATAGGATTCATTTATTGACGTTCTCTTTAGGGTCACCTCTTTTTCCAAGAACTTCTACATATGAAGGGTAGATTGTGACAAATAATTTACCTCATTTTATTGGTTTTGTTTGGCTGATGATATAATAGGAATGTTTAATTATATATTTAATAGAATTCTGTGAAAGGAAAAGAATGGGTTATGTTTTTTGAGATCCTGAGTTAGAATTTCCATTCTACTGCCTACTATTTTATTATTATTTTTTTTTCTTTTTAATTTTTATTGGGATTGTTCAGATACCATACAATTATCCAAAGATCCAAAATGTACAATTAGTTGCTCGTGCTACCCTCATACAGCTGTGCATCCATCACCGCACTTAATTTTTGTTCAATTTTTAGAACCTTCTTATTACTCCACACAAGAAATAAAGTGAAAGATGAAAAAAGAAAAAAAAAAAAGAAAAGGAAACTCGAATCCTCCCATATCCCTAACCAACCCCCCTCATTTGTTGACTCGTAGTGTTGGTATAGTACATTTGTTACTGTTTTTGAAAGAATGTTGAAATACTACTAACTGTAGTATATAGTTTGCAATAGGTATATATTTCTTCCCTATATGCCCCTCTATTATTAAATTCCAGTTGTATTGTCATACATTTGTTCTGGTTCTTGGAAGAGTTTTCTAATATTTGTACAGTTAATCATGGACATTGCCCACAATAGGATTCAGTTTTATACATTCCCATCTTTTGACCTCCAGCTTTCCTTCTGGTGACATATATGACTCTGAGCTTCCCCTTTCCACTTCATTCACGCACCATTCGGCACTGTTAGTTATTCTCACATCTTGCTACTGGCACCTCTGTTCATTTCCAACCATTTGAGTTCATCCTAGTTGAACATTCTGCTCATACTAAGCAACCGCTCCCCATTCTTAAGCCTCGTCCTATATTTTGGTACCTTATATTTCATGTCTATGAGTTTACATATTATAATTAGTTCCTATCAGTGAGACCCTGCAATATTTGTCCTTATGTGTCTGGCTTATTTCACTCAGTATATTGCCCTCGAGGTTTTGTCATCAACCCATTTTTTTGTTTTTTTTTTAAGATGATTTTGTTCACACATCATACATTCCATCCTAAGTAAACAATCGATGGTTCTCTGTATGGTCACATATTTATGTGTTCACCACCTTCACCACTATATAGGGGCATCTACATTTCTTCCACAAGGCAGGAGGGAGAGTCAAAGAGGGTAGAGAGGCAAAAGAAAGAGGAAAAAAAATGACAGCTAGGAAGTAGCAAAAGGAAAAGTAACCTTAAATCAGAGTAAAGAGTCAGACAACACCACCAATGTCAAGTGTCTAACATGCCTCCCCTATCCCCTCTTCTTGTCTGCATTTACCTTGGTATATCGCCTTTGTTACATTAAAGGAAGCATAATACAATGATTCTGTTAGTTACAGTCTCTAGTCTACATTGATTGCATCCCTCCCCCAATGCCTCCCCATTTTTGACACCTTGCAATGTTGACATTTGCTTGTTCTCCCTCGTAAAAGAACATATTTGTACATTATATCACAATTGTTGAACACGATTTCACCAAGTTACACAGTCCCATTCTTTATCTTTCCTCATTTCTTCTGGTGTCTCATGTGCTACCAACCTTCCTTGCTCAACCGTGTTCATAGTTATCTTTGTTCAGTGTACTTACTGTAGCTGTGCTACCGTCTCCCAAAATTGTGGTACAAACCACGTACTCCTGTCTTCTCCTATCAGTCTGTAGTGCTCCCTTTAGTATTTCCTGTAGGGTGGATGTCTTGTTCACAAAGTCTCTCATTGTTTGTTTGTTGGAAAATATTTTGAGCTCTCCCTCATATTTGAAGGACAGCTTTGCTGGATATAGAATTCTTGGTTGGCAGTTTTTCTCTATCAGTATCTTAAATGTATCACCCCACTTCCTTCTTGCTTCCATGGTTTCTGCTGAGAGATCTGCACATAGTCTTATTAAGCTTCTTTTGTATGTGATGGATTGCTTTTCTCTTGCTGCTTTCAGGATTCTCTCTTTGTTTTTGACATTTGATAATCTGATTATTAAGTGTCTTGGCATAGGCCTATTCAGATCTATTCTGTTTGGAGTACGCTGTGCTTCTTGGATCTGTAATTTTATGTCTTTCATAAGAGATGGGAAATTTTCATTGATTATTTCCTCTATTATTGCCTCTGCCCCTTTTCCCTTCTCTTCTCCTTCTGGGACACCAATGATACGTACATTCTTGTACTTTGTTTCATCTTTAAGTTCCCAGAGATGTTGCTCATATTTTAAAATTCTTTTCTTCATCTGCTCCTTTGCGTGTAGGCTTTCAGGTGTTTTGTTCTGCAGTTCTTGAGTGTTTTCTTCTGCCTCTTGAGATCTGCTGTTGTACATTTTCATTGTGTCTTTCATCTCTTGTGTTGTGCCTTTCATTTCCATAGATTCTACTAGTTGTTTTTTTGAACTTTCGATTTCTGCCTTATGTATGCCCAGTGTTTTCTTTATGGCCTCTATCTCTTTTGCAAAATCTTCTCTAAACTTTTTGAATTGATTTAGCATTAGTTGTTTAAATTCCTGTATCTCAGTTGAAATGTATGTTTGTTCCTTTGACTGGGCCATAGGATCGTTTTTCTTAGTGTAGGTTGTAGTTTTCTGTTGTCTAGGCATCTGACCTCCTAGGCCACCCCAATCAGGTTTTCCCAGATGAGAACAGGCTCAGATCACAGAAGGAGGAAATATTCAGTATCTGGTTTCCCTGATGGTTTTTCTTAGAGGATTGATACACCTGTGCTTTTCTGCCCAGCAGGTGCACGTGTCAGTCTATCACCAGCTGTTGTAAGAGAGTGTGGCCTGTGGCTCTCCTCCCCCAGGCTTTGGGGTCTGGTTCCTGAAAGGCAGGTGGTAGAGCTGGGCCCCTCCCTTTCCTCTTGGGAAGCTATGCCCCCTCCAGAGAGGTCACTGCATATCAATATGACTCTGCTGATCAAAGTGTTTTGATTTTAAAATGGCTGAGGCTGTCTTTACTGCAAAGCGCTATGGGCTGAAAATGGCTGTGGTTTTCTCCACAGAGGGAGAAAGGGACAGAAAAGCTCTCAGTTTCACCTGTCAGCCAGAGATCGCACCCGATCCCCTGGGCTCCCCATCCTGAGACAGATATGTCCCCTGACTCTCCCAAGGTCAGTTGTCACCAAAAGCCTTTGTGTGCTTGTTGAGGATTCACTGTCTGTATTGAGCAGTTAACATTAAAACCCCAGTTGGAGCTGGGCTGAGAGAGTGCTGCTCTCTAGCACCGCGAGGCTTCCATGAGGGAGGGGCTCTCAGCTCTCAGCGTTCAGCGTGGGTCCGCAGTTTTACTTACAGGTTTTATGCTGTGATCTCGGGCATTCCTCCCAATTCAGGTTGGTGGATGATGAGTGGACAGTCACGTTTGTCTCCCCGCAGTTATTCCAGGTTATTTACTAGTTTTTTGGTCATTTATGGATTGTTCCAGGGGGGACTAACAGTCTTCCACTCCTCTCTATGCTGCAATCTTAGCTCCTTTGCTTACTAACTATTGGGCAAATTACTCTTGAGCAAGTTGCTTTTACCTCTTAAACAAGTTACTTAACTTTTACCTAACCTTACTCTAGGCTCTGAACCTTTATGAGTCTACAATAATACCTTCATCACATGGTTATGAAGATTAAATGGGATATGTGAGAAATGCTATAGTTAGAAGTTATAAGAGAAAGAAAAATGTTGTTGATATTGATTCCTTCAGTCATACATTGACACTAAATAAAGGAAAATTTCTGATCAATTTAATGGCTCAAGAAGATATCATAGAATTAGAATTTTTTTCAATTATAAAGGAATTATTTGATTCACTGATTCTCTACTGGGGAAGCATATATTTCTCCCTCCCCTCTTCCTCAAGTCAAATGGGGGAGGCCAGAATCTTTAGAACAGCTTTAAAAAAAGCTATGTAATTGTACCAGTCATGATGCGCTATGTTTTGCTGCAGTAACAGTCAAATCCCCAAATCTAGTTGCTGAAAAATAACACACATTTGTTTCTTGCCCACCCACATGCCCACTGTGAGTCAGTTGGGGTCCCTGCTCCCTGTGTCCTCACTCTGGGACCTAGGCTGACCAGCAGCTTCTGATGCTGGTCACCAAGGCAGAGGGAAAAGAAGACAGGCAAAGCAAACATTGGGTCTTAAAGCTTCTGCCCAGAAGTAGCAAATATTTGCTCATATTTCATCAGTTAAAGCATGTTCAATGTCCACACCCTATTCCAAGAAGGTGCTAAAGTGCCAGATGCTTAGACAAGGGCTAGAGAGCTGGAATAGCTGTGAACTGTACTCATGATTTTCAAACAGGCTCTCACAGGTATTTTTTTTTAATGCAATTTTATTGAGATATATTCACATACCAGATAATCATCCAAAGTGTTCAATCACTGGTTCATGGTTTTGTCATATAGTTGTGTGTTGGTTAGAACAATAAATTTTTGAACATTTTCATTACTCCAAAAAAATAAAAAAAGAATAAAAATTAAAATTAAAAAGAACACCCAAAACACCCTATACCCCTTACCCCCCCTTATTATTTATTTATATTTTGTCTTTATTTTCTTACTCATCTGTCTATACACTGGATAAAGGGAGTGTCAGTTGCAAGGTTTTCACAATTATACCCTCACACTGTGAAAGCTGTATAGTTATACAATCATCTTCAAGAGTCAATGCTACTGCATTACAGTTCAACAGTTTCAGGTATTTCCTTCTAGCTATTCTAATACACTAAAAACTAAAAAAGGATATCTATGTAAAGCATAAGGATAATCTCCAGAATTACCTTGTGACTCTATTTGAAATCTCTCAGCCACTGAAACTCTATTTTGTTTCATTTCTTTTCCTCCTTTTGGTCCAAGAAGGCTTTCTCAATCCCATGATGCCAGGGCCAGGCTCATCCCTGGGAGTCATGTCCCTCATTGCCAGAGAGATTCACACCTGTCCCATGTAGTGGGGAGGGTAGTGAGTTTACCTGAGGAGTTGGCTTAAAGAGAGAGGCTACAGCTGAGCAAAAAAAGAGGTTCTCTGGGGGTGACTAGTAGGCATAATTATATATATAAGTAGGCTTATATATATGTAAGTAGGCTTAACTTCTCCTTTGCAGGAATAAGTTTCATAAGGGCAAGCCTCGGGATTGAGGGCTTAGCCTATTAAATTGGTAATCCCCAGTGCTTGCAAGAATATCAGGAATTCCCCAGGTGGGGAAGTTTAATATTTCCACATTTTCCCCCAGTCCCTCAAGGGGGCTTTGCAAATACTTTTTTTTATTCTCTGCCCAAATTACTTTGGGATGTATTGGGGCATCACAGTGACTTGTACACACCAACAAGGTTTCAATTCCTATTCAAGGTTCCATGTAATTATGGTGTTTGAATAAACTGACCATACAAGTTAAATTAGATAGTGTGCTACAGAAAATATAAATCTTGCACCAAATAAACATCACTTCCTTTGGTCTTACACAGAAGTTGAAGTTTTAAAACACAGTCAATATCGTCCTTTACCTTTTAGTCTGACTTGCGTTTAGCCCTAACCACATCAGCTTAATTCATATCTCTAATTGAAGCTTGATCTCTTTTTCAGCTCTTTTAACAGTTGCTGTATGGGGTAATGCTGACTTTCATAGCTGCAGAACTCTAACTCTGAGTTTGAGGTGTCACACAGATACCTGAAGTTCCAGGGAACGACCAGGTTATAATACAAAGAGCTCAGTATCTCAGAATTTAGAAATAATTGTGACAACTCAGGAAAAGAATGTGACTGCTGTAAAAGCTTACAATCTAGGAACCTTTACAGTAAGCTTCCTCCTGATAATCTATGCTCTTGAATTCAGTTCTCAGAGTTTGCACATTATATTTAGTCCATATTAGTGAGGCATTATAATATTTGTCTTTTCATTTCTGGCATATTTCATTCAACATACTGTCCTCAAGTTTCATTCACCTAGTTGTATGCCTGACAACTTCATTCCTTCTTGCGGCTGCTCAATATTCCATTGTACGTATACACCACGGTTCGCCCTTCCGTTCATCAGTCGATTGCAAACTGTGAATACTGCCCCCATAAACACCAGTGTGCAAATGTTCATTCGTGTCCCTGCTTTCAGTTCTTCCAAGTATATACCTAGTAATGGAGTTGCAGGATCATATGGCAACTCTATACTTAGCCTCCTGTCTCATAGGTATTTTGATACGTCTTTGAAGATAGCCCCCCTTGGTAAGAAATCACTGATGTCCTAATTCCATTTACCATTTTGAAATGGTGTGAAATCCTTTGAAAATGTTATTTGGCTGGCATCTTTAAAGCATTTGCTTTCACTTTGGGAACATTTTCTAACCAAATGATTTTTTTGTTTCTTTTTTTGTTTGATTTGGTGAAAGCAAACATTAATGGCAGCAAAGACTAGCAAGTTATCTAGAAAGCACATGCTGATGAAGATGTTTCCTTGCAGTGGTAGAAATGAATACAACATAAGTTAATATAAAGGAACTTAACACCATTGAAAAAAATTAACTATGTAAATGTTTTAGGGATTTTGCTGGCCAAGATCAAGTGTGAATCCTTCTCTGTGCCAGGTCATAATTAATTAGTTGGTTCTTTTTATATAAAAGAGAGGGACAGCATTCAGGATCCTAAGAAGCAGACATCAACTTTTTCCCCCAATAAAGTCCATTTTCTTTCTTCTTCAGTTTATATTAAATTTATGATCAGATATGCATAGGTTTTTCAGCCTTCTGTTAGTGAGATTTTCTTCCCAAGTAGGTGAGATATGCCTATCCCTTCACCCTACTTACTCCCTCTTATTTTAGAAGGCACATGTAAGGAGAGACTCTCCTTATGGCCAAACTCTGTGGACAGGACCTTTAGACTGCTTCAAAAGGGGAGCCCTCCCTAACTTAATGCCTAAATTTACCCCCTAATTTACAATATAGATGATTGACAGTGATGAGATTGTGACAATTGTGACTATCCTTGTTGGGTGCTAGCAGGTGAGTTTCTTCTACTCTCTAGCAGAATTTTTGCAAAACAGCTACAGAGCAAGGGATCTAAGAATTCTGCCGAGCATTTCATGCTTCTGCTCCTTCCTCCCTTATTTTGTATATAAGTTACCTTTTGGGTCAAAACTTCTAAAGACTTTTGCACTTAGGCTTTAGAAACATGGTCATCATATAATACATCCATATAATACATTGCCATAGGAAGCAACAGTTGTCTTATAGATGGCTGAGATTCTTGTCCTGTAAATGAAGAAAATTTTTCCAAGTTCTCTTGCCACAGAACAAGTGGAATTAAAAATCCATTTTTCATTAGAGATAAACTTTAATCATAACTAATGATTTTAGACCTTAATGTCAACCATTTCCAATAAAAAATAAAAATGAGAAGTTAGTTCTGATCTCAATTTAGGCGAAGCTTCATTATTTTAGGAAAAAATGTATGACACCATAGTTTTATGATCTACACTCCCACAGGAAGCTGGTTTACTCACCCAGTTTTAAATATGACTTTTATGTATATAATACTCCCAAATCCCATCTCCAGTTTTATCCTCTCTTTTGAGCTTTAGGTCCAGATTTCCAAATGGAAATTTCAAGCCCAACATGTTTACTGTAGAGGAAACAGCACAGTTTTTTATCACAGTGAAATGGGTTTGGAATTTGATAGACATTTTGTCTTCTCATTTCCAGGATTTTTTTCTTGTATTTGTTAGATTGGACAGAACTTGCAGAAAAAAAAAAAAAAAAAGAAATATTGGGTTTTCTCTCTTCTTCTGGATTTTGTTGAAAATTTTTTTCAGGATTTCCCTCTTAGCTATGTTTTTGGTTATTGACTTAAAATTAATATTTTTTTCCAGGCTAAGAAAATATTCTTCCTAGTTTATTGATTTTTTTTTTTTTTTAAATCGGTCACAAATGTTAAAAATGTTTAGATATCTTTTGGAGAAGTTAACACTATGATCATATATACTTTTTCTCATTTGATTTATGGATATATTAAATTACATTCATAGACTTCCTAATATTAAATTATCTTTGCATTCCAGGTATAAAGACAATATAATTATGGTACATTATTCTTTTAATGTATTGCTAGATGCAAAGTATTAGTATTTTATTTAGGATGTTTGCATTTATATTTGTAAGAAGATTGTGTTGTATTTTTATGTGTAGTCATTTTTCAGATTTTGTTATCAAAGTTATAGTAGTTTTGTAAATTATTTGAGAAGATATCTATCTTTTCTATGTAGCTGAAAATATTTTAAATGGCATAGCAACTATCAATTCCTGAGATTCAAAATATTTTATTTATGGATAATTTAAGCCTGACACTTTTATGGAAAGTAGTTTTTGTATGCTTTTTCGAGTTTTTCCCATCATGATTCATATGTTCAAGGATTCTGCTTCCTGAGTTAGTTTGTTGATTTTGTATTTTCATCAGAAGTCTTCCATTTTACCTAGAGTTTTAACTTTGTTATTTCACTGTTCTAGACTTCTTAAAATGGTTCTCTATCTTTGTTTATATTTCCCCTCTCTTTCTTCATGATTTTATATATTTTTATATATTTCTCATTATTGTGATCTGGTGGTGATTTTTAAAATTTTTATCCATTAGATTATATTTGGGCTTAATCTTGAATTTATTAATTATACAGTTTTAACATTTTAAAATTAATTAATATCTACCTTTTCTTTTCATGCTTCTTTTCAAATTTTCTTGTTTGTTTTGTTATCTTTTAAGTTGACTGTTCATTTATTTCTGTATTTCCTAACTTTACTTTTTAAACTTATTACCAATGTTAGTCCTATCCAAAGGAATAATAGCTGAAAAATCATAGGTTAGAAGTGCTGATTTTTCAAATTCACATTCAAGTAATTACACTGAAAAACATTTGCCAGTACACCATGATATCTCATATTTTGTGAAACATTAACCAAAAAAAAAATCCTTCTTTTTTAATAATGAAAATATTTAAGGCTATGGATTTACATCTGAGTGCAACTGTGATTTCAAGCCATAATTTTTGAATCATGGTTGTTTCCTAAATAGCCTATAATCACATTTTTCCTTTGTTTTAGACCTAATATTCATTTAGAAAGTGATTGAAAAGTTTTATTTAACCTTTTATTTTTCATTTCTAATTTTGTTGCATTATATTCATAGAATATGATCATTATAATTACTGAAGATATTAGATTATTTTTGTTAAGAGAATGGGTTCCAGAGTCAGAACTTGGGTTTCAATCCTGAATTTACCAAGTAAGCCTCTGTAGAAGGGAGATAATAGTCCCCAGTGGGTAGCTATGAAGATTAAATGAAATGATGTATATAAGGTACTTAGCATGGTGTGTGGCATATAATATGTTCACTAAATATTAGCTAATAATTGAGATTTTTCTGTGCCTTAATATTGTATTTCGTGGACACCAGAGAAGATGGTATATTCTCTATTATATATCATTAACCTATAATGATATATAACATTATATACATATTTTAAAAATAAACCTTGTTACTATCTTTCATATCTTTGTTTATTTTTTGACTATTTGAATTATCAAAACTGAAAAGAGGTGGTATAAAGTATCCCACTCCAATTATGTTTCTATTCATTCTTCTGGAATTTTAATAGTTTTTGCTTTATATATTTGGATGCTATGGCACGTAATAGCTTATATTTTCTTTGTGAACTGTATCCACTATCAATATAATGTTATTTAATTCATTTAATTTTTTTAGCTGAAAATATCTTTGTCTAATATTTATATTATAAACCCTGATTTATATTCTTGTTTTTGGTTTTTGTTTGCCTTTTCGTGATATGATACGCCCGTCCATCAATCCATCTATCCTTATTTATTCACATATTTATTTTCAGCTTTATTACAATATAATTCACATAACATAAAATTCACCCCTTAATGTGTATATAAGTAATTGATTTTAAATGTGTTCATGGACTCACGCAACCATCACTAGTATGTAGTTTTAGAATATTTCCAAAAAGGAACCCTGTCCCCATTAGCAGTCACATCCATTTCCCCACTCCCGCCCCCAACTCTAGGTGACTACTAATCTAATTTCTTTCTCTATGGATTTGCCTATTCATATAAATGAATCATGCAATATGCAGTCTTTTGTTTTTTACTTCTTTCACTTACCATAATGTTTTCAAGATTCATTCATTTTGTAGCATATATCAGTACTTCATTCCTTTTTATTGCCAAATAATATACCATTGTGTGGATATGCCATATTGTTTATCTGTTCATCAGTTGATGGGCATTTGGGTTGTTTCTAATTTTTGGCCATTACGGATAATACTGTTATGAGAATTTATGTACACTTTTTGTATGGACATATGTTTTCATTTCTCTTGGTTATATACTTAGGAGTGTAATTGGTGGGCCATGTGGTAACTCTGTGTTTCTTTTTTTTAATATTCATTTTATTGAGATATATTTACATACCACGCAGTCATACAAAACAAGTCGTACATTCGATTGTTCACAGTATCATTACATAGTTGTACATTCATCACCAAAATCTATCCCTGACACCCTCATTAGGTAACTCTATGTTTAACATTTCTAGGAACTGCCAAACTATTTTCTAAAGTGTCTACATCATTTTACATTTCCACCAGCAATGTATAAGGGTTCCAATTTTTCCTCATCCTTACCAACACTTGTTGTTGTCTGTCTTTTTTATTATAGCTATCCTAATGGGAGTGAAGTGATATCTCATTATGGTTTTGATATGCATTTCCTTAATGGATATGCATGTTTTCATGTTTATAATGGCCCTTTTAAAAATCTTTTGAGAAATGTCTATTGAGATCCTTTGCCCATTTTAAAAATTGGGTTGTCTCTTTATTCTTGATTTGTAACAGTTTTTTATATGTTCTGGATGGATACAAGTCCCAAAGTAGATATATAATTCACAAATATTTTCTCCAATTGAGAGGATTGTCTTTTCACTTTGTTTATAGTGTCTTTAAAGCAGAAAAGTTTTTAGTTTTGAGGAAGTCCAATTTATCTATTTTTTCTTTTGTTCCTTATGCTTTTGGTATCATACCTAAGAAATCATTGCCTAACTCAAAGGTGTGAAGATTTACTTCCATGTTTTCTTCTAAGAGTTTTGTAATTTTAGCTCTACAATTAGGTCTATGATCATTTTGAGTTAATATTTGCATATTGTATGAGGTAGGGTTTCAACTTCATTCTTTTGCAGCCCCAACACTATTTATTGTAAGGAGTGTTCTCTCCCTATCACCCATTTATTTTTAATCTCTCCATGGTTTTTGCTTTGGAACTCAATTACAGAATCTTTGCCTTTTAATCTAATTTAAAAGGGAAGTTTAATATACTTATATGCATTATTATTGCTGATATAATCAGCCTTACTGTTGAAATATTATTTAGACCTGATTTTTTATGCTTCTTTTTTGTTTATATGTTGTCTGTCTATAATCTTTTAAAAAGTGATCACCTTTCCTTCAGGTTTATGAAATAAATGGTTTTATCTATTTTAATTCTTTTTGCTGATAGTAAGAGACTATCAATAATATTCATTTCATAAACCACATATACCAATAGTCTCATTACTTGAGAGTTGTACTTCAAGCTGTATTAAAGGTGGCTGTACAGTTCATCAGTATAAATGAGGTGTTAAGGATAGTGAAATATGTTGACAGATATTCAGAAGGTTTGATTTAAAAAGTGAAATGTATCATTATAGTACAATAAGGATAAACATAGTAAAAATTAAATATGACACTGCGATCATGCCTAGCCTTATTTAGTAGCCTTTTTTTACCTTCTGAAAAATCATTCCATGCTTGAAATATGCATACCTTTGAGGCTTAAAAACTACATATTGCAAGATAATGTTTAACATCACTAGAATTCTGCATATAAATGAAGTTCAAGCTCTTGAAATGTATTTTTCTATTTTCACACTTCATTATAGGAAGCATACTCTTTAATTGAGAAGACTGAAGCAGAACAAAATGCCCTATATTCATATCAAAAAGATTTGGAAACTTCAAAAAAAAAGAAGAGCAGAATCCCTTCTCCACCAATCTTGCTATCCCGAACTCATTGTTCTGTGACATTCAAGCCTGCTCCATTTATTTCAGATGTCAAGGTATGTGTTCTAGTTTGCTAATGCTGCAGAATGCAAAACACCGGAGATGGATAGGCTTTTATAAAATGGGGGTTTATTTCGCCACACAGTTACAGTCTTAAGGCCACAAAGCATCCAAGGTAACACCTCAGCAATCGGGTACCTTCACCGGAGGATGGCCAATGACGTCCAGAAAACCTCTGCTAGCTAGGAAGGCAGCTGGCATCTGCTCCAAAGCTCTGGCCTCAAAACGGCTTTCTCCCAGGACGTTCCTCTCTAGCAAGCTTGCTCCTCTTCAAAACATCACTCCCAGCTGCACTCCCTTTCCTCTGGTTGAGTCAGCTCATTTATATAGCTCCACTGATCAAGGCCCACCCCGAATGGGCAGGGCCATGCCTCCATGGGAACATCTCATCAAAATCATTACCCACAGCTGAATGGGGCACATTCCAAGCAAATCTAACCAGCACCAAACGTCTCCCCCGACAAGACTACAAAGATAATGTCATTTGGGGGACACAATACATTCAAACCGGCACATTCCACCCCCTGGACCCCAAAATGACATTATCTTTCCAAACACAAAATACATTCATTTCATCACAATATCACAAAAACTTAAATCATTTCAGTAACAAAAGTTAAGTACAAAATCCCATCAAAATCAATTATAGGCATGGTCAGTCCTAAGGTATAATTCCCCTCTAGCTGTGGATCTGTGAACTTAGAACAAGTCATATGCTTCCAATATACAAAGGAGAGACATTCACAGGATAAACATTTCCATTGCCATGAGGAGAAACAGTAAGGAAAACAGGGTTAACAGGAGCAAAACAGTTCCTAAAACCCGCAGGACAAACTCCATTAGATTTCAAAGTCTGAGAGTCATTTACAGAACAACGTTGCATCCTTGGGGCTTGAGAGAGCGGGAGCCTAACCCTTCCCAAGGGCCTTTTTGGCAGCTGTTTCCTCTCCAAATGCTTGGGTGAGTTCTCCAGCATATCCACACATTGGGGAGACCACCTTCTCGGCCCCACCCTCCTCAACCTTGGGGCAGCTCCCGGATTCCCTTCCATCTCCGGGGCACACGCTCAACCCCTTCAGAACAGTGTGGTGGCAGCCAGGCTCTCCCCAATTCCCTGGGAATGTGCTCCAACCTCTCTGGGACCTGAGGTGGCAAAACTCCTCCAGAGCATCGAGGCGGAAAGCCTGCCCTCGACCTCCAGGGCAAACTCACCCTTTCCATGCATGTGGGCTGCTCCACTCTCCCAGCCCGAGACCTCCTGACTCCAGACCTCAACCTCCATGGCTCTGTCTTTGAAGAGATTTTTCCTTTAATTTTTTCCTTGTCTGTCTCCTCCAGTCCAGACCGGCAATGGCTCAGTCTATAAAGATCTCGCAAAAATTCTGTTGGCTTTGCATGAAGCACACAGGGGTCAAAGCCATTAGACAATAGGACTTTCCACAAATCCTTTCTGGATAATTCCATCTCCAATCTTGGCTTGTACTGAAATGGTGGCTGGGTTCCGTGTTTGTTTCCATCCTCACGTTGGGCTGTAGCTTCTGGGATTCCACCCACTGGAAGCTTGTAACTTTCCAAGCCATCAGCTTCTGGTTTCTTTGAACCCAAGAGTTCAGTTCTAAGTTTATCTCTCTCCGCTTGTATTTTACTATAAGCTGCAAGGAGAAGCCAGGTTACATCCTCCACACGTAGTCTGGAGATCTCCTCAGCTAAGTATTCCAGGTTGTCGCTTTCAAATTCTTCCTTCCATCTGACACCAGGACTCAATTTTGCCAAATTCTGTGCCACTTTAAAACAAGGATCGCCTTTCTTCCAGTTTGCAACAACACATTCATCATTTCTGCTCAAGTCCTCATCAGAAGTATCTTTAGAGTCCATATTTCCACAAACAGGCTCTTTAAAAAAGTTTAGGCCTTTTGTATAAAGCTCCTCACAATTCTTCCAGTATCTGCCCCTTATCCATTTGAAAAGCCATTCCAGCATGTTTGGTATTTGCAAACTCAGCAGCAAAAGTACCCCACTTCTCTGGTACCAATATCTGTTCTAGTTTGCTAAAGCTGCAGAATGCAAAACACCAGAGATGGATAGGCTTTTATAAAATGGGGGTTTATTTTGCCACACAGTTACAGTCTTAAGGCCACAAAGCATCCAAGGTAACACCTCAGCAATCGGGTACCTTCACCGGAGGATGGCCAATGGCGTCCAGAAAACCTCTGCTAGCTAGGAAGGCAGCTGGCATCTGCTCCAAAGCTCTGGCCTCAAAACGGCTTTCTCCCAGGACGTTCCTCTCTAGCAAGCTTGCTCCTCTTCAAAACATCACTCCCAGCTGCACTCCCTTTCCTCTGGTTGAGTCAGCTCATTTATATAGCTCCACTGATCAAGGCCCACCCCGAATGGGCAGGGCCATGCCTCCATGGGAACATCTCATCAAAATCATTACCCACAGCTGAATGGGGCACATTCCAAGCAAATCTAACCAGCACCAAACGTCTCCCCCGACAAGACTACAAAGATAATGTCATTTGGGGAACACAATACATTCAAACCGGCACAGTATGGCATCCATTATCTTTACCTCATGCAAAGTGACATAAGTACATTTATGACTGTAATGATTGATAACTTTTATTGCCTTTAGGACTTGAGTAGTCTTTGGTGTTATTTCTAAGCACTGACCTCTGAGATAGGGTTTTAATTTCTAAACTATATTTAGTTTCTTCATGAATTTTTTTCCCTTTATGTTATTTATGGTGCGTTCCATATAGTATGGTAATATGGTAAGGAGAAACAATAGAGAAGCATATCCCTTTAAGTATCATCATCACCATGACACAGATGAATCCTGACATCCTAGTGTATTCAAGATTGAGGAGATCTCCCTGGAACTGGATTCAGACACTTGAGTTGGGGAGAACTACTTTCAGGGCTAATGATAGAGGTGAGGTAGCAGAGTGTGGAAATTTGGGAATGGTGAATCTATAGGTTTTCCCCCAAATCCTTGCAAGTAAATGAGGATTCTTTTAGTGCAAATATGACAATTCCAACCATATTATAACTTACAAATCTATGTATTTATTAAAGAATGAGCTTTTTCTTCTATACCTGATGCCTTGGAACTTTGGCCTAAAGGTGACCAAAAGTTGAGATTTAATTTCCTTACAAATATTTGGTTCCATCTAATTTATATTTAAAATATTATGTTTTCGTCTTTGGGATCATCAACAACATGACCTATGATGTATAAAAAAGAAGTTTTTCTTTGATTTTCCTCAGGATGTTCTGCTTAAAGTTACATTTAACTTAGTGTAGTGGAGTCAGACAGATAGAACTTTAAAATTCTAGCTCCATCCTTTATTAGCTTGCGACTTTAGGAAATTTAAGTACACTTTCTGAGGATTTTGCTTTTCCTTTGTAAAATGTGGTTACTGAGAAAATCTTTAAGTGAAAATATGTTTAACATTCTTGGTATATTAACTGATGTCTCACCATCCCTTATATTAAAAATACGTAGTTAAGTTTGCTCAAAGCAATTAATAAATTATAAACTGTGATTACATTATTTGATGTTTTTCATAAATTCAGACCAACATGCTTTATTGAGTGTCTATTACTGCTCAAGCCCCTGTACAAGGTAATTGAGTTACAAAGAGAAATTCAAAGCATGAAGCCCATGCTTTGGGTTTCAGGCTAATGGGAAATGGACATCAGTGAGAAGTTATACCACCATCACAATACTTTATAACTGGGGAAACAGAAGTAGCATTCATCTTATACATAACTGTGCCATCATAAATGTATTATTCCTATTGCTAGCAGTTTTAAATTTTGATTTCAGATTTCTATAAATCTGTTTAAGAATTAGGCTTCATTGATTTTTTGAATTCAGACAGAATTAAGATCAGATGACATATTAAGAGTTTTTGTTGGTGTTTAATCAAATGTTTTGGCTTATTTAACTAAAAACTTATTTTTGATGTATTTCAATTTATTCAATAATTTATTTTATTTCATTATGCTTGGAAATAAGAAGACATAGAGTTTCTTATTTGACTTAAGACTTGTCCCCTGGTAAATGTAGTTTATGTATATTAAACTATACATGAAGTTTATGTATATTTTGCCCTAGCAGAGCTGTGTGTGTCAGGAAATTATCTCCTTCCGTTACTTACACATCAGCACTAGATGGTGCTGTGGGCTTAAATAAGTTTTGTGTTGGAGTCTTCAGCCATCTTTTGTTTTATCAAAATCTCTTTTTAGGGCATTCATTTCATTAAAATCTCTTTTTACAGTTCAAAATGCTGGTGTTATTTATATTATTTATAACCTGTTCTTGAAAAGTTGGTGGTCATTTGTTCATGTTGTCTTTTATGTAGATTCTGATTACACATTGCTTCTCACGGTTATAAAAACTTAGATGTTTTTATCTTTGGACAAAATAAAAACATAAATTCAGCTTTTAAAATTGGTTTTAGAGAAAATTTTACCTTTCAAATTCTGATTTATATATTAGAACTTCACTTAGAGCAATAATGCTCTAAATCATATAACATTCTGTTGTGTTGTTGTTTTTTCCCCCTCCTATGAAAAATGGTACTCTTTTTGCATGGAAATTCAAGGGAAATTTGTTTCTAAATGTTTCTGAGATTCATCTCATTTTTTTTCTCCCATGGCTTCCAAATTCCTTCGGTACTTTCTTGTTCGTAGAGTCCTTCTGCCTTTGACTACAGCTTCTTATTTAAGTGTTTATATCACAATCACCTAAGAAATTTTCTTTGAAAATATGTAGGTCTGGGCATTTGTACTAGAAATTCTAATTCAATGAGACTGAGTTCAAGCTTCAGTAGTTGTAATTAATTAATTTAAAAGATTGATTCTATACAAACTGTGTTTAAAAAAAGAGATTCTGGTATATAGAGTTGAGAACAACCAGTGTAGACTAGACACCATTAGGATTTGTCTGTCGTTCTGGTGGAAAAAGTGGCAGGCATAAACCGTAAGAGGTGGTTTCTAGTGAGAATTACATTCTCCCTTCTTTCAAGCTTCCCCTGTGGTGTAGGAGTTGAGATGTTGTGAGGTGGAGCCTCTGGAGAAGGGGATGCCACAGTGATGGCAAACCCCTGAGGACAATGCAGTTGGTTCATAATTCTACTCCCTAGGTATCAGTTTGCACCCTTTTCTGTACACTGATCTGTTAGTGAGACAACTTCATTCCAATGAGGAATTTCTGTTATTTTGACATCTTGGCAGAAGGACCATTGTTTAATCATTTATCAAATTTAATTTGGGCTGTTTTTGTTGAATTTGCATTCTTTGTTTGGTTAATGTCTGTGTTTTAAAATTATCAAAGTAATATCTTGTTTCAGAAATTTATAAACTAGCAAAAAATATCCATAATCTTAACATTTTACCATCCAAATCCTCCCACTGTTGTTATTTGGGGACATTTTCTTCCAGGCTTTTTTTATATGAGTTTTTTGCATTTATTTAAAAAATTATAATGTGGTATCTTGCTTTTTTGTCATATACTATGAAATAAAATATGATTATTTCAGTGTTGATCTGTTTTCCATCAAGATTAAGTCATCTTTGGAGTCAACCTCTGCTATCTGTCTGACCTTGGGCAAATTATTTAACATGTTTGCATCTCTGTTTTTTCTTAAGCGAAACGACACTTGTAATACCCATCTCATAAGAATGTTGTGAAAATTAGAAATATGTGTAAATTTTCTAACAATTCTTAGTACATAAGGACTGCTCAGTTAATGGGAGTTAAAAATAATTAATAATGAATAATATTTTAGTCTTGGTAGTCCAAGGTAAATCAGTCCTGTATTTACCTTTACTTTTCTAAGATTAAACCAAAGTATATTTTAAACTTAGATTTCATGTTTTAAAACTTGAACAGTTATATTCCTATTTAGAAAAGTATTCATTTTGCCAAGTGAGATAAAATAAATTAAATATCTTGTTAAACAGACCATAAGTGATGGACTGCTGCTGTCCTCTGCAGGTCTCCTGGTACTGCATTTTGGGTTGCAAAGCAGAAGGAAGCTATGGAAAAGTAAGGCTAAACAATAATCATCTCCCAAACTCAGGAGAAGCGGTAGGTCAAATTAAAAGAACAACTTGTAAGTGTCAGGAAATCTTACCCTAAGCCTCTTTAATGATAACTGAGTTGATTTTTCTTATGAAGTCATTGTTTCAGTGAATCTCTCTAATGTCAACTTGAGTCATCAATAAAAACAACAGCAAATAAAAAATGTCTTGCTTTTCACATATGTGGTTTACTTAATTGTGTTTAAAAAATCATGTTATTTTACTTTTCTATGCATAACTTGAAATACATTTTGTTAATAGATACCAGCTGATGGTAAAAGCGTTTTTGAAGTGAAAGGTTTAGAAACCAATGAAAAATACATATTTGCAGTTGCTGCTTATTCTTCTAATGGGAAGCTTGTTGGTGATGCTATTGGGGAGACAACTAAGCCGATTCTGGTTTATCCACCTCTTTCTGCTGTTACTGCTCGGATGTTCTTGACGCAGGTAGATTTCTGCTGTTTTTTTTCTGTCTGTTTTCTTTCTTTTAAGCAGTTACTAAGTAATTTCTGATGGAAAAAAAATCACAGAAAATATTCTGAAGTTTCTATAGTGCATATTTTCCATTATTGCCGTTTAGTCTTATAAAACATGAATTGTTCTTTCTCTTATTAGTGAGTTTGCTTTTTATAATAATATTTTTTTGGATTACCAAGTTGGCACATATTAATTTTAGAACATTTGAAAAATATTGAAATGCACAAAGAAGAAATAAGCGTTATCTTTAATCCTATCATACAGAGTAAGAAGCTCTCAACCAGGGACGGTTGACTTCTGGAGGCCATTTGGCAATGCCTGGAGACATTTTTGGTAGAGGCCGGGGATGCTGATAAACACCCTACAGTGCATAGGTCAGCCTCTCCATAACAAAGAATTAACCAGCCCAAAATTTGAGAGTGCCAAGACCATGAAACTCTGATCCAGAGATACACACACACACACACACACACACACACACACACACACGCACATATAAATTATTTATATACAAACGTGTATGAATTTATGTATTGTATATAATTTTAATCATAGTATACATATTATTTTGCATCTTGACTTTAAAATTTAATATATAATTGACATTTTCCCATACCTTTAAGTATTCTGAAACATAATTTTCGATTGTTTCATGATATTGTATCTTATGAATATATCATAGTTTAGTTACTAATTCTTCATTTTTGGACATTTATATACTTTCCAATCTTTTTTCTATTATTACCAAAGCTGTGATGCACATCCTTGTATGTAATCTTTACTTGCTTCTATGGTTACATGCTTAGCATAAATTCATGGACGTGAAATTTCTGGTTCAATAGAAACAGACAGATCTGAGTTCAAATTCCAGCTTCTCAGACTGGTTGTGTGATATTGGGCAAGTAACAATCTTTGTAAGCCTCAGTATTTTTCATCTGGGAAGTGGGGGTAATAATAGTAGCCACCTCCTAGAAATATTATGACAATTAAATGGAATTTTGCATGTCAAATGTTTAAACATAGCACTTGTCACACAGTAGATACTTAATAAATATTATTGTTTTTGGTTATGGATATGTACATGAGTTAACATTTTAGCTGAAATATCAATAGTCTGACTTAGGACGTTTCACAGTGAATAGGACACTAGAAAAAGCAGTTCATTGAACTAGGTCTCAAGTATTTAATTTCAAGTCTATTGTTTGCTCTTCTAAATTTTATCAAATTCCTATTGTGTTATTTTTTCTCCTCCGAATAGTTGATTAGTATTATAAACTAAAATCTAAGAGCATTTTGTATTATATCTTTCAAAAAATTAAATTGAGAGAGTTGCTCGGAATTTTTAGCATTGACTTGGCATGTCATATTGGTCCATGGTTTCCTAGTTTTTATTTCTCTGGAATCTAGTATATCCCCTAATTTGCAGTGATGGAGTTATTTCAAAGTGAGGAAGCAGATATTTCATCAAGGTCTAATTTTTCTCTAGGGAGTGGGTTTGGCTTGAGGGTTCCATTTGGCAGAACTTTCACTGAAATTTAATAAAACTAAGTCCAAGCAGTACTGCTGGGATAATGAGAAGTGTCATGGAGTAATGAACTGTATGTTTTAATTGATATCATATTTGTAGTCTTGCTGTTCCTTTACGACAGTTTATGAGCATTCTCTCTCATGTTGTTAAGGGTCTAAAGCAAAATTTTCTCACCTATTGTGTGCTTAATTTAACAACTTATGTTTAAACTTTTAAGTTCTAGCAAGGAAATGGACCTTTCTTTTAAAGTTCAATTTAATTTTCATGAGAATGGTTAGTTTTTAGTTTCTGGATAATTCTGTTCTTTAAAACATCTTATCATAAATATAGTAAAATATGGGGATATTTCACTAAATGTTTTTGGTGTTTTAGGTTCTATTTTTACTCAACATTATTCAAAAAACATTAATAAAGTTAGGTGAATCTTCACTAGGTTTTCCCTTAATGTAGGAAGCTATTAATTAGGCTATCTGGGGAATTTTTTGAGGAACTTTTATGAACTATATATTTTCTGTGGATATTTTTCATTTTCTCCCTTTTATTTCCTCATCTTTTTACTCTTCTTCTATAAGTAGGGAATGGCTAGATAATGTGATATAAAATGTAGAAAATTAGAAATCTGTGAGCAGGATTCTAATCTTGACTTTAGAGATTATGATTTTAGGTAAATTGTTTGTCTCAGTTACCCTATCTTTAAAATGGATATAAAACCAAACGTCAAATAATGAGTGGGCCCAAGAGCTTGTTGAATTAAGGAAATAGGGAATATTGTTTATTAAAAGACTACTCTGTCAGACATTTTTAAATCCTTTATTCCATTTATTACAACCCTGTGAGGTGGTATTATTACTTTCATTTTGTATTTGAGGAAACTGAGGTTAAATTAATCTGTCCTCTGCCAATCCCATTTTGTTTCAGAAAGGTTGTTAAAAAACCCCACGACTTATGATTTTATAATCCTTAGTTTTCTCCTGGTGTTATTTCTTGTCTTGTAATAATCACTCATTGAACAAATACTATAAAATAAAAAGATGTTTTTTAAAAGGAAGGAAAAGCCAATTATAATTTCGCCAACCCTCTTACACATCATCTGTTGTTGTTTTCCATGTTACATCTTAAAATTGTATGATTTCTTAGTGACCACTTAATCAAAGTCCTTCATTTGACAAATGCAGCCCAGAGAAGTAACTCACTGCATGTCTTGGCTCCATTGTTTTTACAGACTGTGAGCCTCTGTACAAGTTACTCAACCTTTCAATGCCCCAGTTTCCTCATCTGCAGAACAGAATGGTAATAGAGCCCACTTCATACTGTTGCAATGAGGAGTCAATACAATAATGCAAGTAAAATGCTTAGTATTGTGCTTAACGTCTTTTGATAGTCAAAAGATGTTAAGGCCTTTTGTAAGCATGTCTCACTTTACCTGTCCAATCATATTACCCACTTTTCTTCAAATTATGACCTGTCTTCCTGTCTCTACTAGATGTACTGTGATGATTTCCTCTACTAGTCTTTTTTGGATTCTGACTAAACTGTGTTGACCCAAATCTTATCCCTGTCTGAGGGTTCGCTTCAATCCTGCCTCCTTCTTGAAGTCTTCATTTCTCTTTTTCTAAACTTCCAAAATTATTATGTATTCTTTGTAGTTTTTCTATGATTTCATGTCTTTTATATTTGTACCTTGATTAGTTTCATTTTATGATTTGAAGAATCCACCCCTACTGTGCTGAGCACAGGGTAGAAACTTCATGAAAGCTTACTGGTTGGTTGATTATGAATACTGGAAGATTTAAAAAGTTTTGGCCCAACAAGTTATTCCCTTGAGTGGAATATATCTAGTAATATGTCTTTTACCTACTTAATTCAATGAATTTATTTAAACTTTATACGCTACCTCCTTCCATAAAGGATTTCAAGCAGCACATAACTCATGTGGTGAGATTTTATATTATTATATTCATATTTGAATAGAATAATTTCTAGAAATAGCTTTGAAGAAATATGTTCTATCAAAAGAAATAGGTAAATGTTATGTTGATTTTTTTCTCTGAGCTTCTAGGCTTTATCAATGAAATCAGTTATTTCTCCTAATATGTGTTAAAGTTAAAACATATCATGACTTCTTGGAAGCTTTAGGGTTTTATTCTTTAATCTTTTCAGCTGTGAACCCTTTGTTGCACAAAAGCTTTAAAAGTGTCAGTCAGAACCAGAAAAGAATGAAGTATATTTCATATTTTGGGTTTGGGAAATCTGATTGTTTCTCTTGGAACAGATTGTTCATTATAACAGTATCTATAATAAATGGAGTGAACTGCCGAGATAGATTGAAATGAAATTAATTTGGCTCAGATGTGATCTTTGTTTTGCTTATGAGGATTTTAAACATCCTTACAGAGTTTCACATTTCCATGCAATTTAGAAATAAAAGAGATTTCAAAATGTATCTGTCTCCCTTGCCAGTGGCCGCTGTTACCTGATGATAGCACCGTAGAATACAACAGCAAATGTGAACAACTGTGTATGAAATTGTGCAATAGAATCTTAGCAGAATTCTTGTTTAAAATATACATTTCACAAATAAAAATATTGTGTAAGATGATATGCTTTTCGTTACAGGTTGCCTATCAGATTGGTAACTATGAATTGACTAAGAGAGTTTTCTCACCAGTTTGGGATTATTTTGTTGCTTCACCGCTTCGTGTTGACCAATCTGTTATTTCTTTAAGCAATATAATGACTGTTACACAGAGAAGGTAATTAGAAATATTATTTTAAACTATGAATTTATTTATTGAAAAATAAGGATGTTGGATGTAAGGTCTAAAATCATTTTATTTTCAATTTCATGTTAAGATTATCCACATAAAACTATTTCTAATAAGTATTGTAATAAGAGTATACACTCAAAGATCTCAGGTCCTTGTTAGAAACTTCCTTGCTAGAGGCAGAAAAATATTGGAGGCATATGGATGCATCCTGAATATAAGGTAATGAAAATTATGGAATAAAAATATTAAATATCAACCATCATAGCAAAGGTTATACCAGAAAACTCAAACATGCACTGGTGACTTTCGTAATCGAGAAAGTTCAGGTTGGGGTTAAGGTTAGGGTCTGGTGGGTGGCCTGTTGGAAGATCTCCCAGGATTGGGGTATCCACAACACGAAAAAGGCCAGTAGAGTCCATATAATAAGTAGCTGCCACAGGTCATCCTTTTAGGCTTTACAGCCTTTTTTCCTTCAAAGAACAAAGTTTAAGAGCAGATTCAGAAATGAGCATTAGTGCAATTTCCGGCTGTCCCAACAAATTGTCAGCAATCTCTCCCGCATGCTTCTTAATGCCTGAATTTCCTTTACTAAGAAGACAAAGCTTTCATTCTCAATCAAAGATAATGAGATTAAAGTTGCAAGTGCTGGCTGAGGCAAGGCATTGATAATGCTTATTCACATAAAAGTATAATTCCATTCAATTACCAGAGACTTAGAATTTACCATGTACCAGGATGCTAGGTGCTATGGGGGATGGATTTGAGAGGGACTTTGGAGGATGAAGAGACAGGATTTGGAAGGATTTTTGTGACTTGTGGGGCTAAGGGAGAGGTAGAGTGAAAGTTGACTGAGATTTCTAGTGTTGCCTGACTGGGAAGTCAAAGACATTTACAAAGGGAATATGAGAGGAGGAACGAGTTTTCAAAGGAGGATAATGAATTTGATTGAGGGAGTTTGAGTTTCCAGCATGTCAACTTTGTGGATATGAGATCTCAGGTAGATAGTTACATATTTAGTACTGACACTCAGGAGAGGGAGATCAAGGCTAGAGATACAGATTTAGAAATTGTCTTTAGAGGCCATCATCAAAATCTTGAAAATGAGCAGTATCTCCAAGGGAATTACTGTTTAGCAAAAAAAGACAGAAGGTGAGAAGCACCTTCTCAAAGCATTGCTGAGAAGCACTAATACTCAGCTGATGTCATGTAATATGAATTTGTGGTGGAACTCAGCTCCTTGCGGCTTGATTCGTCTTTATATCCCAGGGCTTAGAACAGTGTTTGGTACATAGTAGATATTCAGTGAATGCTAGTTTGATGAAAGAATGAATGAATGAGTAGAAAAAAATAAATGGACAAGTAGTTGACTGCCATTGGCAGGGATAGAAAGATCAGAGAGTACCATCTGTGTGGGTCAGGCAAATTCATTATTGCATAAAATAAAGGGGTGAGCAAATGTAAAGTGTGAGAGAGATTGCTATTGAACTGACTGGCTATGTTCTGAGATGTATAAGGAAGGAAATGGAGCTAGGAGGAGGTAATAGCCTGGAGTGATTGCACAGGTCAAGATATTGAAGGTCTTCTTGAAGACAAAGAGAAAGTAGTAGGAGTTGAAGGAGCCGGAGAACTAAAACTCTCCTGGCAAAGGTAATTTCAGAGTTTAACTGCCTGGTGGAACTGGTAATGATCAAGTGTCAATTACTGATGCCAGATCATTTCCTGTTTTGTAGGGATAGGGGGTGTAGACAGACCTAAGCATAAGAGAGAGGGTTTATCATGGAGTAAGGCAAGGAAGGAAATATTGGAAACAAAGAAGGAAGACTGCAGATTTCACAGATTTGCCAGAGGTTGGCACTATTGGCTGTAATTTAGAAAAGACAATTAGAAAGAATCCAAGAGTTATTAAGACTCTCTTATTTTTGAACATGACTAATTTTGCTACAAATGATCCCTGTTTTCAGAAGGTTATAAATTGATATATTGGACCTATTTGCCAAGCTTCCCAATATCTATATTGATTTCCTTATATCAATAGAAAAGAACTTTATGTATCAGAGCCAGAAATCTTTTCCAATAATTATTTTTATGTATCTGTGACACAATATGTCAGAAGCTTAATTTGCTTAATTATGAACTTGTTAAGTATGGTTTTAAATTTTAATTTAAACACTCGTACAGTCCATAAGTTGATAAAAGTAGCTATTCCACAAATTTTTGTTGCTATCTTGGGATCATTGTGTACCCACTAAATACAAATCAATCTAAAAAGGTGAGTTTACACGCTAAACCATTTTATATTTATACCTGTAACATTATTTGTTTCCTTTTGCAGATTGCATTCAGATATTTTGTCAGAGACTTCTTCAATCCTTTTGTATCTTTTCCTTAGAAATATTTTTGTAACAAGTGACATTAAAATTAAAGAAGAAAATCTTTTCTGTGATAATATTAAAGGCAATGAAATTTTCCCTTCTCAACAAGTAGGTATTAAAGTGACTACAAATGTGTGAGTTCCCCTTTATTTGTTTCCTGAAGTTTGAACTTTCTGATCTTTTTGGGAGTGCATATTTTGACTAGTGAATGGGCTATGCTGATTTATTTGCTATTTCATTCCATGCTGGTTTATTTAAATAGGGCTGCATTCATGTTTTTCCTTCTTTCTTATTTTCATTTACCTTTGTTTTTTTTTTTTTTCTGTGTACAAAATAATATGTATTTTGAACATTCAGAAATGCATAATGTATAAAGTGAAACCCTTTATAATCCTATTGCCCCCAACAATTCCAGTTTTGTTTTCGTAGGATTTTTCCAGTTTTTTTAATTATGCACTGACAAATCTGTTATTGTTATATTCTTTTTTTTTTTTTTTTCCAAAAAATGGAATCATGCTCTCCCTCCTGTCTGCAACTTACCTTTTAATAATAAATCTTGGACATATATTCATACCATGTACATATCAATCTGCCACACTAATTTTAATTATAATATTGCTTTCCTGTACAGAGGCAGAGATTTAACCTATCTCCTATTAATAGCCTCTCAGAGTGGTTCTAAAAGTTGCTCTATGTACATTTTTGCAAACCTGCAATACTCTTGCTTTTACTAACGGTCCTACATTATTTTTAATACTATTTTGTTCACTCTTCTCTCTCTTCTTCCTTTTCTCACTTTGGTATGGTGGCTTCTCCATCTGTTTTTTTTTTTTTTTTTTTTTTTTCACAGTGGCTTTTTCCTACCCATCCATTTATTTATTTATTAATTAACCAATACAATTGTTTCATGGGACTGTGCCAGTTTTTTTTTTTTGGGATATGCAGGTGAAAAAACATGGCTCTTTGCCCAAGACAAGTTCACTACTTTGTAGACCTCAAGAACACAACTGTTAACCAGTTTCTGCATTGAATTCCCTTTCTGCGTATCGAGTCCGAAAATAAAGACAGTCTTTAAGTAATTCAATGAACTCCAGGATTTTAGAACACTCTTGTAATAACTGGCTGTGTCAAAATTTGTTGTTACCACAGATATAGTTTTGTTGTGTATAACTTCCTTTGTATATATTGAAAAATAATGAAATCTTTCCTCAGGAAAGGGAAAGGAGGAGTAAGATAAGGATATTCCTATTTCTTTTAAGTGGCATTTAATCTTAAAAGTAACTTTACATTTTATTCTTATTTTTATATAAGTAGAAGAAGTGTAATGAAGATTAGTTTGGTTTACTGAAAACAGTATTTTCTTACATATCCAAAAGGGAAATGGGAATCTGTTCATCAAGTAGGGAGAATATTATAGAGATGTTTTATTTTAATTACGATTTGTCTTTTTATGTTTTTAAAAATTAGAATTTTTAAACATTGAAATATAGCCAAGATTTTATCTTGCCAATTAAAATGAGATTAATTCTTTTTCTATCACAATTGGCACTTTTATTGGTTTACAAAACTCTGAAGTTTAATTCTAAGATTCCAAGATTATGATATCCACTTGTAGCATTTTTTGGGGAATTAGAGTTGTTTCTGAATTTAAATTATCTTCATGCCCACGTTTATGTTGTTGTTAAGCTATTAGGATCCCATTTGTTACCTCTTCTCCTTAGGGACATATAATTTAAGCATCTGATGTTCAATTTGAGTAACAATACCTATTTCTTTACAGGTTGCTAGACTAATTGAATGTGAGAGAGTATTAGTGGCATTGGAACTTAGCAATTTCCTAAATGATTCCAGTTATGCCCTTCAAGCTGTGACTCAGTGCTATGGACTGCTTGCTCCTATAATCTATCACAATATTGTTTTGGTACCTGTTGTACAGGTAAGGGTAATTTTTTTTCCCCCAGATAAGGGTATTTTTACAAATGCAACAATACATTTTGGAAAAGAAAAACACAATGTATCTCTTAAATAGGGCAAAAAGGTAAAAAATATGAGTTATAAAATTTCGGGAGTTCATTGAAAAACATTTAAAAATTTAAATTAGATGTCTGGACAAACATAAATAAGGACATAAAATGTGTTTCTCTGAACATTTAGCCCCAGTACAGTCCATATTTAAATACTGGCAAGCTGCTTTTCTAGGTTTTGAGTTATTTCAATTTTCTTTTTCTTGTAACATTAGAAACAGCAGCATTTATATTTAAGCCATATATAAATATTATTTAAGCCATCATCTGGGGGGAAAATCATGAATGACCCAAGAAAAAAATACTTGGTGTCTTGATGATAAAGGAGTTGGAATTTAGGGGGAGATGGGGCTGAAGGGATTATATTAGATGTATATGCTTTGTAATAATTTACCACAAATATTGTGGCTTAAGAAAACACCCATTTATTATCCCATAGTATCTTTTTCGTCAGGAGTCTGGGTACATGTAACTGAGTCCACTATTCAAATTTGCCAGGCTGAAATCAACTGACTGCATTTAGAAAATTTTCTTACTACAGTGCAGGGAGAGGAAACCCGGTGGAGCCAGGCAGTCTCCTTGAGTTGTGGAGATAATGCTGGCAGTCTGGAAGGAGAGAATTGCAGAGAGATAGTACTCCAGAGATATTCAGAGAATCCTGAGTGTTCAGCTGAGTACTGATCAGTTCATATGAAAAGAAACTTCCTAAGGCTGGGGAAATAACCATTTGAAAGGATTGGAAAGAACAATCTATAGAGTTTACACAGGGCTGGGAATAGTGCCTGTTCCTACAGCTGGGATGGAAAAACTCACAACTCACAGGGTATATAATAGAGAACTCAAGAACTCAAAAATATCCTTTCTCAGTAGTGGGTAAAATTAATCCAAGACCAGGGTTTTTCAGCTTTGGCACTATTGACATTTGGGGCCAGATAATTCTTAACTGGGGGAGGCAAATGCTGTTCTGTGCATTGTAGGATGTTTAGCAGTGTAAGTGGCCTTTTCCCACTAGATGCCAATATCATCCCCTTTCATTTTGATAATCAAAAATATCTCCATATAGACAAAGAAAAGGAGGTGGGTTAAATCAAATCCCTCCCAGTAGAGAACTACTGCTCTGGAATAACTGCTTCTCTGGTCCTGCCTAACAGAGCTTAAAAGCAAGATGTGAAATGATCAAACTGTTTCCATGTAACTTACCTGCATTCTAGAACAAGTCTCAATTACATTTATGGAATACAAAATTATTGAGCATCCAACAAGATAAAATTTGCAATGTCTGTATCCAATAAAAAATTGTCAAAGAAGCAGGAAAATATGATTCATAATTAGGAGAAAAACAAATCAATCCAAACTTATCCAGATGTGATACAGATGATAGAATTAAATGAAGATAATAAAACAGTTACTATGATTTATTCCATATGTTCAAAAGGTTAGATGAATGATTGAATATGTTAAGTAGAGATATGAAAGATATAAAAATGATCAAAATTAAACTTCTACAGATTAAAACTACAATATATGGGACAAAGAATACACTGGTTGGGGTTAATGTCATATTAGACACTGTAGGAGAAAAGATTAGTGAACTTGAAGACATAGCAAGAGAAGCTTTCCAAGATGAAACACAGGGAGAAAAAAAGATTAATAAAAAAAGAACAGCGCATTAGTAACTGAGATAATTTTTTTTTTTTTTTTTTTTTGAGCACATCAGCAACCATTGAGGTGGGGAAGCCCAACACCCCTGCATTCTCCACCAGCTCCTCAAGGGGGCTCTGCATATTTTTTTATTTGTTTTTAATTCTTTTTTAAAAAAATCAACTATATCAAAAAAAATTTAAAAAATGTACAGGAAAAAAAAAAAAAAAACATTTCAAAGAAACCATAACAAGGCAGTAAGAAAGAGACAACTAACCTAAGATAACTACTTTACTTTCAACATATTCCTACTCTACCCCAAGAAAATAACTTAATATAGCATCATTTCTGTGAACTTGTTCCTACCATATCCATCAGAAATTAACAGACCATAGTCATTCCTGGGCATTCCCAGAACATTAAATTTATCCACTGTGCCAGTTTGAATGTATTATGTCCCCCAGAAAAAGCCATATTCTTTGATGCAATCTTGTGGGGCAGACATTTTAGTGCTGATTAGATTGAAAATCTTAGAGTGTTTCCATGGAAATGCACCCCACCCAACTGTGGGTGATGACTCTGATTAGATAATTTCCATTGAGTGTAATCCCACACGTTCAGGGTGGGTCTAAATTCAATCATTGGAGCCATATAAATGAGTTGACAAACAGAAGGAACTCAGTGCAGCTGTGTGTGACATTTTGAAAAGGAGCAACAGCCAAGAGGGATACTTTGAAGAAAGCACAGGAGCTGCAGATGAGAGACAGTTTGAAGATGACCGTTGAAAGCAGACTCTTGCTCCGGAGAAGCTAAGAGAGGACAAATACCCCAAGTGCAACTAAGAGTGACATTTTTGAGGAACTGCAGCCTAGAGAGGAACATCCGGGGAGAAAGCCATTTTGAAACCAGAACTGTGGAACAGATGCCAGCCACGTTCTTTCCCAGCTAACAGAGGTTTTCTGGACACCATTGGCCATCCTCCAGTGAAGGTATCTGATTGCTGATGTGTTACCTTGGACACTTTATGGCCTTAAGACTGTAACTATGTAACCAAATAAATCCCCTTTTATAAAAGCCAATCCATCTCTGGTGTTTTGCATTCCAGCAGCATTAGCAAACTAGAACACCCATCATAGCTTATCTGTTCTTATTGGGTTATCATTATGCCTTCCTTAATTGCTCTCTATCACTAGTTTCCCTACATTCTACATTATAAACCATTTGTTTTACATTTTTCAGTGTTCACATTAATTAATTAGCATATAATATTTCTCTTTTTGTGCCTGGCTTATTTCACGCAGCATTATGTCTTCAAGGTTCATCCATGTTGTCATATTTTTCACAACATCGTTCCTTCTTACAGCCACATAGTATTCCATTGTGTGTATATACTACATTTTATTTATCCACTCATCTGTTGAAGGACATTTGGGTTGTTTCCGTCTCTTGGCAATTGTGAATAATACTGCTATGAACAGTGGCATGCAGCTATCTGTTCTTGTCACTGCTTTCAGATCTTCTGGGTATATACCGAGAAGTGCAATCGCTGGATCAAAGGGTAACTCTATATTTAGTTTTCTAAGGAAGTGCCAGACTGACCTCCAGAGTGGCTGAACCATTATACAGTCCCACCAACAATGAATAAGAGTTCCAATTTCTCCACATCCTCTCCAGCATTTGTAGTTTACTGTTTGTTTAATGGCAGCCATTCTAATTGGTGTGAGATGGTATCTCATTGTGGTCTTAATTTGCATCTCTCTAATAGCTAGTGAAGCTGAACATTTTTTCATGTGTTTCTTGGCCATTTGTATTTCCTCTTCAGAGAACTGCCTTTTCATATCTTTTGCCCATTTTATAATTGGGCTGCTGTACTATTGTCATTGAGTTGTAGGATTTCTTTATATATGCAAGATATCAGTCTTTTGTCAGATACATGGTTTCCCCAAGTTTTTTCCCATTGAGTTGGTTGCCTCTTCACCTTTGAGGTACAGACACTTCTAAGCTTGAGGAGTTCCCGTTTATCTATTTTTCCTTTTGTTGCTTGTGCTTTTGATGTAAAGTCTAGGAAGTGTCTGCCTAATACAAGGTCTTGATATTTCCCTACATTATCTTCTAGGAATTTTATGGTACTGTCTTTTATTTTGAGATCTTTAATCCACTTTGAGTTAATTTTTGTGTAGGGTGTGAGGCAGGGTTCCTCTTTCATTCTTTTGGATATGGATATCCAACTCTCCCAGCCTCATTTGTTGAAAAGACTGTTATGTCCCAGTTCAGTGGCTTTGGGGGCCTTATCAAAGATCAGTCAGCCATAGATCTGGGGGTCTATCTCTGAATTCTCAATTCGATTCCATTGATCCATATGTCTGTCTTTGTGCTAGTACCATGCTGTTTTGACAACTGTGGCATTATAATAAGCTTCACAGTCAGGGAATGTAAGTCCTCCCACTTTGTTTTGCTTTTTTAAAGTGCATTTAGCAATTCAAGGTATCTTCCCTTTCCAAATAAATTTGATAACTAGTTTTTCCAAGTCTGCAAAGTAGGTTGTTGGAATTTTGATTGGGATTGCATCGAATCTGTAGATGAGTTTGGGTAGAATTGACATCTTAATGACATTTAGCCTTTCTATCCATGAACATGGAACATTTTTCCATCTTTTAAGGTCCCCTTCTAATTTCTTTTAGTAGAGTTATGTAGTTTTCTTTGTATAGATCTTTTACATCTTTAGTTAAGTTTATTCCTAGGTACTTGATTTTTTTAGTTGCTATTGAAAATGGTATCTTTTTCTTGAGTGTCTCTTCAGTTTGTTCATTTCTAGCATATAGAAACATTACTGACTTATGTGCATTAATCTTGTATCCCACTACTTTGCTAAATTTATTAGCTCTAGTAGCTGTGTCATCGATTTCTCAGGGTTTTCCAGACATAAGAACATATCATCTGCAAATAATGACAGTTTTACTTTTTCCTTTCCAATTTGGATGACTTTTATTTCTTTGTCTGGTTGGATTGCCCTGGCTAACACTTTCCTGATCTTAGAGGGAAGGCTTTCAGTCTCTCACCATTGAGTACTATGCTGGCTGTGGGTTTTTCATATATGCCCTTTATTATATTGAGGAAGTTTTCTTCAATTCCTACCTTTTGAAGTGTTTTTATCAAAAATGGATGTTGGATTTTGTCGAATGCTTTTTCCGTATCTATTGAGATGATCATTTGACTTTTCTGTTTTGAATTGTTAATGTGTTGTAATACATTGATTGATTTTCTTATGTTGAACCATCCTTGCATGCCTGGAATGAACCCCACTTGGTCATGGTGTATGATTTTCTTAATCTGTCTTTGGATTTGATTTGCAAGTATTTTGTTGAGAATTTTTGCATCTATATTCATTAGGGAGATAGGCCTGTAGTTTTCCTTTTTTTGTAACATCTTTGCCTGGTTTTGATATTAAATTGATGTTAACTTCATAAAATGAGTTAGGTAGTGTTCCATTTTCTTCGATGTTTTGAAAGAGTTTAAGTAAGATTGGTGTCAGTTCTTTTTGGAAAGTTTGGTAGAATTCCCCTGTGAAGCCATCTGGCCCTGGGCATTTATTTGTGGGAAGTTTTTTGATGACTGATTGGATCTCTTTGCTTGTGATTGTTTGGTTGAGATCTTCTGTTTCTTCTCTGGTCAGTCTAGGTTGTTCACATGTTTCCAGGAAATTGTCCATTTTCTCTACATTATCCATTTTGTTGGCATACAGTTGTTCATAGTATCCTCTTATAATTTTTATTTTAATTTCATTGGGATCGCAATAATGTCTCCTTTCTCCTTCATTATTTTGTTTATATGGGTCTTCTCTCTTTTTGATTTTGTCAGTCTAGCTAGGGGCTTGTCAATCTTGTTGAGCTTCTCAAAGGACCAACTTTTGGTGTTATTCAATCTCTCTGTTGTTTTTTTGTTCTCTATGTCATTTATTTCTTCTTTAATCCTTGTCATTTCTTTTCTTCTACCTGGTTCAGGATTGGTTTGCTGTTCATTTTCTGGCTTCTTCAGTTGATTGATTAGTTCTTTGATTTTGGCTTTCTTCCTTTTTAATGTATGCATTTAGTGCTATAAATTTCTCCCTCAGTACCAGTTTTGCTGCATCCCATAGGTTTTGGCATGTAGTATTCTCATTTTCATTTGTCTGTATATATTTAGCAATTTCTCTTGCTATTTCTTCTTTAACCCACTGATTGTTTAGGAGTGTGTTGTTTAACCTCCAGGTATTTGTGAATTTTCTAAGTCTCTGATGGTTATTGACTTCTAATTGTATTCCATTGTGGTCAGAGAATGTGCTTTGAATAATTTCAATTTTTTTAAAATTTATTGAGGCTTGTTTTATGTCCTAGCATATGGTCTGTTCTGGAGAAAGTTCCATGAGCACTAGAGAAGAATGTGTATCCTGGTGATTTGGGATGTAATGTTCTATATATGTCTGTTAAATGCAATTCATTTATCAGATTGTTTAGGTTTTCAGTTTCCTTATTGGTCTTCTGTCTGGTTGATCTATCTATAGGAGAGAGTGATGTGTTGAAGTCTCCCACAATTATTGTGGAAACATCAATTGCTTCCTTTAGTTTTGCCAGTGTTTCTCTCATGTATTTTGTGGCACCTTGATTGGGTGCATAAACATTTATGATTGTTATTTCTTCTTGAATTGCCACTTTTATTAGTATGTAGTGGACTTCTTTGTCTCTCATAAAATCCTTGCATTTAAAGTCTATTCTTGCTACTTCTGCTTTCTTTTGGCTGTAGCTTGCATGAAATACTTTTTTCCATCCTTTCACTTTCAATTTCTTTGTGTCCCTGTATCTACTATGAGTCTCTTGTATGCAGCGTATTGATGGTTCATTTTTTTTAATCCATTCTGCCAATCTATAGTTTTTGATTAGGGAGTTTAATCCATTTACATTCAATATTGTTACTCTGAAAGCATTTCTTGAATTAGCCATCTTATCCTTTGGTTTATGTTTGTCAGATATATTTTTTCCCTCTCTCTCCTAGTGTCCTTTAACGTACCCATACTGAGGCTCTTTAGTACTGAAACTTTCTCCATGTCTCTCTCTCCTTTCTTTGTTTCTCTGTCTGTAGGGCTCCCTTTAGTATCTCAAGTAGGGCAGGTCTCTTGTTAGCAAATTCTCTCAGCATTTGTTTTCTGTGAAACATTTAAGCTCTCCCTCAAATTTGAAGGAGAGCTTTGCTGGATAAAGAATTCTTGGTTGGCAATTTTTGTCTCTCAGAATTTTAAATATGTCATGCCACTGCCTTCTAGCCTCCATCTTGGCTGCTGAGTAGTCACTACTTAGCCTTATGCTGTTTCCTTTGTATGTGGTGAATTGCTTTTCTCTTGCTGCTTTCAGAACTTGCTCTTTCTCTTCCATATTTGACAGTGTGATCAGAATATGTCTTGGAGTGGTTTTATTTGGATTTATTCTATTTGGAGTTCGCTGGGCATTTATGATTTGTGTATTTAAGGTGTTTAGAAGATTTGGGAAATTTTCCCCAACAATTTCTTTGAATACTCTTCCTAGACCTTTACCCTTTTCTTCCCCTTCTGGAACACCAATGAGTCTTATAATTGGATGTTTTATTTTATCTGTCATATCCCTGAGTTACATTTCGAGTTTTTAGATTTTTCCCCCATTTTTTCTTTTGTTCTTTCATTTTCCATTCTGTTGTCCTCCAGGTCACTGACTCACTGTTCAGCTTCCTCTAATCTTGTACTATGAATATCCAGAATCTTTTTAATTTGGTCAACAGTTTCTTTTATTTCCATAAGATTGTCTTTTTTTTTTATTACTCTTGCAATTTCTTCTTTATGCTCTTCTAGGGTCTTCTTCATGTCCTTTATATCTTGTGCCATGCTCTCATTGTTTGTCTTTAGTTCTTTGATTAATTGCTCTAATACCGTGTTTCCTCTGATCTTTTGATTTGGGTGTTTGGGCTTGGTTTATCCATATTGTCTGTTTTATTCATATGCTTTAAAATTTTCTGTTTTTGGCCTCTTGGCATTTGCTTAAGTTGATAGGGTTCTTTTAGGATATGTAGATCAATTGAAACCCTTATCTCTAATTTGTCAGATCTACAGCTTTGTAGAGTACACTTTCTCTAACTAACCAGCAGGTGGCATCCATGAGCCACCTAGTCCCCTCAAGCCAGTTCACCCCCACTTTGTCTTTGTGGTGAGTGGGGGTGTGAGTCTTCTGGGGTCCAGTTGGTGCACCAAGCTTGCATGTGTAGTTGGTGTTGCCCACCCTGCATATGGGGTGTGTGTCTGAGCAGTTAGGAGGGGGGGTGGCTTTAATAATCAAATCTTCCAGGTGATCCTGGAGATTTAAAGCTTTTGCAATAGTCTAATCCTTCAGTTCAGTCTTGCCATGGTTTGTCTCTGCTGTTGACCCAGAAGTCCTTGGTATTGGCGTATGGTCCCTGGGACTTGTGAGTGGGTCCCTATTCCTAGCTGTGCACTCCTAGGTCCTCTGCTGAGGGATGACTGTGCTACATCACAGGTGGGTGCTGTCCCCCAAGGGAGGTTCTGAGCTGCAGGGCTATGTAAGGGCGTACCCAGTCTGCTGAAAGGATGGCTGAATGGGGTGTGTTAATTTCCCCCTTTTCACACAGCTCCACCTTCCCAGCTCTGGGATAATTAGCTGAGGGTGTGGGAAAGGCTATTTTCCACACCCAATATTGTGGTATGTGCAGGTGTTGTTGGAAACACTTCCCGTCACACTGGGTTGTTTGGGGTAGTTCTGGGCTGTGGTGCTGGCACTGAGCAGGAGCATTCCAGCCCACCAGGAAGATGGCTGTAAGGGGACACCCCCCCTTTTCTTGGGAAGTTGTGGTGTTCAGCGAATTTTCTCAGCCATTGTACTTATTGCCTTGTGTCTCAGAGCTCTCTTAGCTCTGCTCTTATCTGGGCCCAAATTGCAAGTCTTTGAGGGTTTCTGTAATGGGCTTCTTAGCGTAATTGTTTCAGAAAAAGAGAAAAAGATTAAAAAAAAAAAAAAAAAGAAGGGCCCTCCTTGCAGATCTAATGAGCTATTGAAATACTAAGAGACAAGGAGATTAGGGCCATTAAGGAACAATCAAGAAAGCAGAGAAACCAGTTCTTCAGATAAGGAAACTCGCCTTCTGGATTTGTGTATGAGCCTTACTCTGTTTGAGCCATTCTATGTTCACCAGAACTCCAAAAAGTCTCTGTTTTTATTTTTGGGCTTTTTTTTTTTTTTTTTTTTTTTTTTTTTTGTTTTTGCTAGCCCTACCTCCTCTCCGCTGGGCTGACTGCTCCCAGATTCTCTGGTGTCTGGTCTCAGTCTATCTATGTTTGGAGTTTGGATCAGCAGCCTGAGGTTTCAGTAAGAGCTGCAACTGCAGTTCCTGTGAGATGATTTTCAGTTGCCTAATATACAGGTAATTGGAGTCTGTGAAGGGGGGTGGTGCTGAAAAAATATTTGAAAAAAGAATGACCAAAAAATTACCAAATTTGATAAAAACTATAAATCCACAAATTCAAAAAGTTCAGTGAATCCCAACACAGTAAGCATAAAGAAAACCACACCAAGCATATCAAAATCAAATTTCTAAGTATGAGTGATAAAGAGAATTACTTAAAGGCAACCAAAGGGGAAAAACATATTATGTACAGAGTAACCAAGATAAGGATTGTAACAGATTTCTCATAGGAGACAATGCAGGCTAGAAAATAATGGAGCAACAACTTTAAAGTGCTGAGGAGAAGAAAATTGTCAGGTAGAATTCTTTACTAAGTGAAAATACCTTTCAAACAAACGCAAAAGAAGTGACATTTTCAGACATAAGCTGAAAGAATTTATCACCAACAGACTTACACTAGAAGAATTGTTACAGAAAGACCTTCAGGCAGAAGGAAAATGACACTAAATGGAAATCTGGATCTACCCAAAGGAATGAAGAGCACCATAAATAGTAATTATATTGGTAAATACAAAGACTTTTTTTCTTAATATTTAAATTTCTTGAAAAGATAATTGACTCTTTAAAGCAAAAATTATGATAATGATGATGAAGATGATGTACCGTGTGGTTTATAACATATAGAAGTAAAGTGTATGACAATAATCGCACAAAGGCTGGAGGAGAGAATGGAAGTATATTGTTGTATATTATACATGATTGACAATATTTTGGGCCATAAAGTAAGTCTTTAAAATTTAAAAGAATTCAAGTCATAAAAAGGAAATTCTCTACAATAATATAATTAATTTAGAGTTAATAACACAATGATCTGTGGAAAATACCCTAGTATTTTGAAATGAATTAACACACTTCTAAATAACCCATGGATATAAGAAGACATCGATGTGGAAATTAGAAAGTGTTTCAAACTGAGTGAAAATGAAAACACACATATCAAAATTTGTCGAAGGCAGGTAAAACAGTGCTTAGAGGGAAAATCATAGTACTGAATACCTACATTAGAAAATAAATGTGTCAAATGACCACCTTAAGAAACTATAAAATAAAAGCAAATGAGACCCAAAATAAACAGAAGAAAATAAATGATCACAGCAGAATTCAGTGAAATAGAAGATCAGTGAAACCAAAAACTGGGGTTTTGAGATCAATGAAATTCATGAACCTCTAGTCTGACTGCTCAGAAAAAAAAGAAAGAACACAAATTACTAATATGAGGACTATTTTGGAAGTGACGAATATATTTATTATCTTGATTGTGATGATGGTTCCACTGTTGTCTATATGTACAAATCGTTCATGTATACTTTGTCAGATTGTACACTTACTTCAGTTTATTGTATTTCACTTATGCCTCAATAAAGTTGTTAAAAATAATTGGGCAGGGAATTATCAAGAGGTGCCTCAGTGGATCATGTGGTGTCAGATGTACTCTTCTGTCCTCTGTGAGCAGGGTTGATTACCCCTGAGAGTTAATTCCTTTCCTTTCATGCCTGCCTCTTGGCACAGGGAGCTGGAATGACTGAGCATCAGCCATAGCTGGAAGTTTAATGGGACCTTTGATGTGCCCTCCAGTGGAAGTGTTTCTCTTCACAGGAGCAAGACCTCTAAATCCACAGAGCCTTGATTTGTGGGGTTGGGAAGAACATATTCCACAGGAGGGTCACAGGGAATGACAGTAAGTGGTGGTACTCCTAGTTCCACCCCTTGGCTCTGGAATCTACCTATTCTCCTTACTGCAAACACAGTGATACCACATAATGGTCACTGATACAGAGTGTTCTGCAGATGGTACCTCATCTTCACTAGGGGTCATCTCAAAGCTTGCACCTCAGTTGCCACTCAGAGTTGGCAGCCTTCCATGCCACTTGTAAATGGATTGGAGCAGTTTTCCAAGTGTGGAATATGCTTCCTCCAAAACCCAAACAAGTCTTCTTTGCATTTTCCTTTCTTTTTAGAGGTGAAAGACACCAGATATCAGACCTTATTTTTTTTTGAGAGGATGTCCTTGCATGGCTATGGCTCAGAGAATGGTTTAGAGCTATGAGGAAAAGCCTTAAGAAAGGAGTTTTTAATTAAATTGTATTGTTTGGAGCAGGAAAAGATCAGTGGAACTGAAGGGAGATTCCTGAAGCAGGCCACAGTATGTATGAGAATGTAATGTATGCCAGAGTCAGTATTCCATTTCAGTGGGAAGAGAATGGATTTTTTTTAAAATTCAGTTTTATTGAGATATATTCACATACCATACAATCATCCATGGTATACAATAAACTGTTCACAGTATCATCATATAGTTGTGCCTTCATCACCCCAATCTATTTTTGAACATTTTCCTTATACCAGAATGAATCAGAATCAGAGTAAAAAATAAAAAATAAAAAAGAACACCCAAATCATGCCCCCCATCCCACCCTATTTTTCATTTAGTTTTTGTCCCCATTTTTCTGCTAATCCATCCATACACTGGATAAAGGGAGTGCGATCCACAGGATTTTCACAATCACACTGTCACCCCTTGTAAACTACATTGTTGTATTGTACAATCATCTTCAAGAGTCAAGGCTACTGGATTGGAGTTTGGTAGTTTCAGGTATTTACTTCTAGCTATTCCAATACATTAAAACCTAAAAAGTGTTATCTATATAGTGTGTAAGAATGTCCACCAGAGTGACCTCTCGACTCCATTTGAAATCTCTCAGCCACTGAAGCTTTATTTCGTTTCATTTTGCATCCCCCTTTTGGTCAAGAAGATGTTCTCAATCCCATGATGCCGGGTCCAGATTCATCCCTGGGAGTCATACCTGCGTTGCCAGGGAGATTTACATCCCTGGGAGTCAGGTCCCACGTAGGGGGGAGAGCAGTGAGGTCACCTGCCAAGGTGGCTTAGTTAGAAAGAGAGAGGGCCACATCTGAGCAACAAAGAGGCACTCAGGGGGAGACTCTTAGCCACAATTATAAGCAGGTTTAGCCTCTCTTTTGCAGTAACAAGCTTCATAGGGGCAAGCCCCAAGACAGAGGGCTCAGCATGTCAAGCCGTCAGTCCCCAGTGTTTGTGAGAACATCAGCGACAATCCAGGTGAGGAAGTCCAACACCTCCTCATCCTCTCCCAGCTCCTCAGGGGGGCCCTAAATATATATTTTTAGAGAATGGATATTTTTAATGAATGGTGTTGAAATACTTGGCTAGCCATCTGAAAGAAAATGAAATTTGACTATTTTGTACGGTATACAAAATATCCATATGTTTTAAAGACTGATGTGTAAATAAAGCAAAAAAATTTAGGAAAAAAATCTTGGGGGATTACATGTGTAATCTAGGGTTCGGGGAAACCTTTCTAATCATTATAGAACTCCTGGATGCAACAGGAAAGCTAAGATAGTTTTAACTATATGTCTGGCAGCATACGGGTGGCAAAAGAGACTAGAAAAAAAGATAGTAGAAAAAATAATTGATTTGATAAAACTATCTTCCACATCACTGAAAGGTAAATGCACATAATAGAAAGTCTACAAATTGACAGTAAAACAATAACAATGTAACAGAAAGATGGGTACAGGCTATGAATAGAATAGGCAAGTCATAGGAGAGCAAATCCAAATGGCTGAGAGACAGGAAAAGATGCTCAAACTCCTAACATTCAGGGTGATGCAAATTAAATTAACATTGTAATATCACTGGCAAAATTGAAAAGATCTATTTTTTGGTCCTATTGCTTGTGTTTGGATGTGGGCCAAAGGCATTCTCATTCATTGATGGGGGAAATAGAAATTGTTCCAGGCTTTTGGGTTTTGGGAAAGCATTCTTAATTTTAATTAAATTAAGTCTAATTTTGATTAAAATAAAAAACACATATACCTAACATGGCAACTCCTTTACTAGTAATTGATCCCACATAATAGAATCTTAATAAAGTTAAAAATACATATTCTTGACACAGCAGTCCTATTCTTTGTTCCACCCATTTGTTTCTGGATCCATGTATTCTACCTACTGGAGCTACAGAACCACATAATTGTCATTGATTTAGTGTTTATACTGTGTCCTGGGGGATGGTGCGCCATCCTCACTGGGTGTCATCTCAAAGCTGAGCTCTCAGTTACCACTCAGAGTTGGGAACTGAGTAGGCATAAGGGTGTTTACTGTGGCATTCTTGGTGGTGGCAAAAAAGCTGGAGACAAAGAGAAAGCATAATCATGGAGTTGGCCAGTACTGCCAGATTGTACAACTTAAACCATAAAATTGTGCAACACGGAGGGCCTAGAAATGGCTGAATAAATTATGGTTGCTCTGCACCAAATAATATTATGCAGCCATTAAAAATATTGAATTAGAGCTATACCTGTAGACATGGAGGGATTTTTCACAAGACATGGTTAAAGGAGAAAGACACACTTCAGAAAAATGTATATTTTGTAAAATACTAACCATCCTCTTTATGTACATGTATTTATACATACGTATATGATTATATGAGCCTGGAGAAAACTAGAAAACTACTAGGGTGTTAACATGAGTTGCAGAAACAGTGTGGCAGGGAGGGTGATGCTGAGGGAGGAAATAAAAAAGCATTAAAAATACTCATAAGTGTGCTGTAACAATAGTAGCAATAGTGTTAGAATGGTGGCTTGAAGCAATTAATGTGTCAGAAAATGATCAACACCTATATATTAATTTGTCCTTTGGGATAAACTCATAAATGAATAGATTCTTGCAATCTCAGCCATACTTTTATGACGGTAATAGTGCTCAGAATGTTTAACATTATTGAAAGCTAAACTAAATTGTCTACTCTTGATCAAATTCAGGATCATATAATATGAAGCAACAAGGATAGGAAATAAACGCCAATATTAGTTGATTTCCTAGGATATTAGTGTTATCACAGTATAAAATGTAATCTGCCACATTCTCCTCTATATGGATTTTCAAGGTCCTCCCAAGCTTGGGTGTGATCTTTATTTTCTTTTATCCACATAACATTCTATCTGTGTTTTTTGTGGCACTTGTCAAAGTGTGCTTTGTTGTGTAGTTATCTGATCTTCTCCACTAGTTTTTAAGTTGCTTTTGGTAAGGGATTCATCTGGAAATTGAATGTATCAATTTTATCTCAGGGAACATTCCTTTATACATAAGTAATTTATTAGTATTTGTTGATAATAATATTTAATGGCTTAAAACTTGCATGATTTGAATAGAACATTTTTGTAATGAGTACATGATATTTTTAAATAAAAATCATTGTGCTTCTGTTTTTTAGATCTTGATCAAGTGTGTAGTGGTTTTACAAGGACTACCAAATATTGACTACTCAAGGAAACAAACTGAGAGTTTTGAAAGTGTACAGCACATGATAGCTTGTTGTATCTTCTACATTACAAAGGTATTTATCTCATTATTTGTCTAGCATAGTAAAATTTAAGAGCAGTGATGATTTAGAAAGTTAAGCCACTTTTTTTTTTTTTATTTTTTTTTATTTTTTTATTTTTTTTTTTTCATTTTTATTGAGATTGTTCAGATACCATACAATTGTCCAAAGATCCAAAGTGTACAATCACTTGCCCCTGGGTACCCTCATACAGCTGTGCATCCATCACACTTAATTTTTGTTCAATTTTTAGAAACTTTTCATTACTCCAGACAAGAAATAAAGTGAAAGATGAAAAAAGAAAAAAAGAAAAGGAAACTCTAATCCTCCCCTATCCCTAATCAACCCCCCTCAATTGTTGACTCCTAGTATTGATATAGTACGTTAGTTACTGTTTATGAAAAAATGTTGAAATACTACCAACTGTAGTATATAGTTTGTAATAGGTATATAGTTCTTTCCTATATGCCCCTCTATTATTAACTTCTAATTGTATTGTCATACATTTGTTCTGGTTCATGAAGTGATTTCTAGTATTTGTACAGTTGATCATGGACATTGCCCACCATAAAGAATCAGACAATACCACCAATGTCAAGTGTCTAACATGCCTCTCCTATCCCCCCTCTTATCTGCATTTACCTTAGTATATCACCTTTGTTACATTAAAGGAAGCATAATACAATGATTCTATTAGTTACAGTCTCTAGTTTATGCTGATTGCATCCCTCCCCCAATGCCTCCCCATTTTTAACACCTTGCAAGGTTGACATTTGCTTGTTCTCCCTCGTAAAAGAACATATTTGTACATTTTATCACAATTGTTGAATACTCTAGATTTCACCAAGTTACACAGTCCCAGTCATTATCTTTCCTCCTTTCTTGTGGTGTCTCACGTGCTCCCCATCTTCCTCTCTCAACCGTATTCATAGTTACCTTTGTTCAGTGTACTTACATTGTTGTGCTACCATCTCCCAAAATTGTGTTCCAAACCACACACTCCTGTCTTCTATCACCCTGTAGTGCTCCCTTTAGTATTTCCTGTAGGGCAGGTATCTTGTTCACAAAGTCTCTCATTGTCTGTTTGTCAGAAAACATTTTGAGCTCTCCCTCATATTTGAAGGACAGCTTTGCTGGATACAGGATTCTTGGTTGGTGGTTTTTCTCTTTCAGTATCTTAAACATATCACACCACTTCCTTCTTGCCTCCATGGTTTCTACTGAGAGATCCGCACATAGTCTTATTAAGCTTCCTTTGTATGTAATGGATTGCTTTTCTCTTGCTGCTTTCAGGATTCTCTCTTTGTCTTTGACATTTGATTATCTGATTATTAAGTGTCTTGGCGTAGGCCTATTCATATCTCTTCTGTTTGGAGTACGCTGCGCTTCTTGGATCTGTAATTTTATGTCTTTCTTAAGAGATGGGAAATTTTCATTAATTATTTCCTCTATTATTGCTTCTGCCCCCTTTCCCCTCTCTTCTCCTTCTGGGACACCAATGATACGTACATTCTTGTACTTTGTTTCATCTTTGAGTTCCCGGAGACGTTGCTCATATTTTTTCATTCTTTTCTCCATCTGCTCCTTTGTATGTAGGCTTTCAGGTGTTTTGTTCTCCAGTTCTCGAGTGTTTTCTTCTGCCTCTTGAGATCTGCTGTTGTATGTTTCCATTGTGTCTTTCATCTCTTGTATAGTGCCTTTCATTTCCATAGATTCTACCAGTAGGTTTTTTGAACTTTTGATTTCTGCCGTATACATGTCCAGTGCTTCCTTTACAGCCTCTATCTCTTTTGCAATATCTTCTCTAAACTTTTTGAATTGATTTAGCATTAGTTGTTTAAATTCCTGTATCTCAGTTGAAGTGTACGTTTGTTCCTTTGACTGGGCCATAACTTTGTTTTTCTTAGTGTAGGTTGTAATTTTCTGTTGTCTAGGCATGGTTTCCTTGTTTATCCAAATCAGGTTTTTCCAGACCAGAACAGAGGGAAGAAATATTCAGTATCTGGTTTCCCTGAAGGTGTGTCTTAGAAAATTGCTCCACCCTTTGATGCCTCGGGTCACTGTGCTTTTCTGCCCAGCAGGTGACGCCTGTTAGCCTATAATTCTTGACTGGTGTGAGGAGGTGTGGCCGTGTTCCCCCAGGCTCTGGGGTCTGGTTCTGAATGGAAAGGGCCCCACCCCTTTCCTTCTAGAGAAGACAGAGCCCCCAGGTGGAGGTCATTAGCATTTCAATGGTCTCGCTCTCTGCTTGTGCTGTCTCCGCCCTTCCCCGAGTCACAGCCCTGGAAACTTAAAATGACTGGGGCTTTCTCCACTGAGCCGAAAAAGAAACAGATAGTCCCCTTCAGACCCAGTCAAGGCGACCCTCCGGCTCTCCCAGGTCAGTCGTCACCCAAAGCCTCTGTCTGTTTTTTGGGGCTGCGTACCTGTAGTGAGCAGTGCACACTCGCTACTTAAAACCCCAGTTGGAGCTCAGCTGAGCTATATTCGCTTGCTGGGAGAGAGCTTCTCTCTGGCACCACGTGGCTCCGCAGCTCGGGCTATGGGGGAGGGGGTCTCCCGACCTGGTTCCGCAGGTTTTACTTACAGATTTTATGCTGTGTTCTCAGGCATTCCTCCCAATTCAGGTTGGTGTATGATGAGTGGATGGTCTCGTTTGTCCCCCCGCAGTTATTCTGGATTATTTACTAGTTGTTTCTGGTTTTTTGTAGTTGTTCCAGGGGGACTGCTTAGCTTCCACTCCTCTCTATGCCGCCATCTTGCCCCTCCTCTCCAAGCCACTTTTAATTACAGCAATTAAAACACTTTTTAATATAGTTCCACAAAAACATTTTTAGATCAAAAAGCAAATATAAAGTATAAATATTACAGAATAGTAATTTGTTCTGGAACTTTTTGATGATATTGTAGTGCTTCTCAGACTAAAATTCAATGTTCTTGAAATGGCATTTGTATATTTATAGACCTTATATATAGTTGCACAGACAGATTTGTTTCAAAACCCAAAACATTAATTACATATTTATTATGTTATAGTCAACTTGCATATGATCTTGTCAGGTTGTGATGGCAATGGAACCTGCAGGCAGATTTGAAGTCTCTAAACCCAGGAGTTGAGTTAGGGCCGTGGGGCTTAGAAGATATGAAAAGACTCAGCCCCAGGGTTATGATGGAAGGGTCAGTCAATCAAGGTGATAGAGGTATGATAATCCCATAAAAATCAGAAGTAAAAGCCAATGTTAGGCCAGAAGAAAGGGGCAGACTAGGCCCAGAATCTAAGGATGGTTCTGTGATTGGTGTTCTGTGTTCTGAACCTAACAGAGGGCAAACTGTAGGGGTATGGTCAAAGTCTGCCTATCAAGAGTGATATCTAGAGATCTAGGCCAAGAGAAAGATGTAGGCAAAAGTGATCAGAGTCTATATATATATATATATCTATAAGGTCAGAGTACATTATGGTAATATATATATAAGGCAGATGGAGTTTAAACCATATGCAGACATCTGAGTGTGCTCTTTCCAATCCATGGGTAGATGGGATAGTCAGGTACGGTGTGGAAATTCATAGCCAGTGATCAGCAGTAGATAGTAGAGATCTAGGTGAAGAGTCTAGGTGATGGGGGTGAGGGAGAAGCAGGTTATGATGGTAATAACCTGGCGATGAAGAGAATGAGACTGGGCAGTGCTGTCTGAATTTAACCCACTAAGAGAATGACTAAAAGATACTGGTGATTGTAGGCAAGATTGACCTCGATGCTGAGCTTTCTCTTTTAAGGCAGGAGAAGCAAACCTGAGCTTCCTAAATTGGTTTTTCTTTAACAAAAGCACTAATCACAATCTTGTATCAATATCATCATCCTCTTCATCCTTAATGAACTTTTGTTTAAATATATATGTTACAGTGGATACAAAGAGTTCTATGACAAGGTATCTGTCCTTGAGGAGTTTTTAATCTAATTAGAGAGACAGAATATAAATTAGTTTTTCATTTCATTTCATTCATTCATTCAACAGAGGTATTGTTCTGGGTACTTGTCATATGCATAGAGAGTAGAGAGAAGCCCAAAGTAGTTGTAGGAGAAGAAGAATAAATCATGATGACACCCAGATTTCTGGCTTGTGTGATGGGTGGTTCGTTGCAACACAAACTAGGATGCAGGAAGAATTTGAAGGGTTGGGGCGACAGGGGAAGGCTTCACCTAGGAGATGAGACTTAAGATATGCTCTAAAGCAAGAATTACAAATGCGAATGCCTGCTGGGGCCAAGCAGATAAAATATTTGTGAATTTTTTGCATGTAAGACAAGGTTTGTTGGATCTGAGACAAATTGGAGATTAGGTACCCTACCTACAGGCATTTAAATTCATTTAAAAACACACTAGTCTTATAATAAAAGCTTATTTGGACAGAATTCATGGATTCAACATTCAGCAAATATAACTCGAGTGCCTCTGTTCTAGGCGCAGAGCATATAGGAATAAGATCAGTTTCCTGCTGTCATAGAGCTTATAGTCAGTGGGGGAAACATAACAAACACAACATAATCTCATGAAGCTACAAGTGCTATAAGCAAAAAGGAGCATTTAAGGGGAGACAGATTTATGGAGGTTGAGCCTACTTGAGATAGGATGAGCCATGCAGCAAGAAGAATAGAACTAAGATGGAAGGAGAAGGAACCATTTTGCAGGCAGAGGGAATGAAGTGAGTAAATGTACTTAGGGACTCACAGCCAATTTTAACTTACAAATGAGTAGGCTAGTTTAATCTAGAGCAATGATTCCCAACTTTTTGACATGAGAATTATTGCAAGAAGTCAATATACCTGTAAGTTTACCGAGCATTGATTGTAGATCAAATCAATGTATTCTTACATATATGCTTTACTGTTTTGCAAATATGTGTATAAGCAATTGCAACAGTTAACTAAATTCATTTTAGGTTTTAGTTGATGAGAATTCTTGGAGAAAAGTTATTGCCGCTCAAAAGCTTATTTATTTTAAGGTAAAGAGGAGGAATTCTGAATAGGTGATAGCTTAAGCACGTATCCCTAGCTTCCTCTTCTTTCAAACTCCTGTTTCAGCATCTTATAGTAGCCCGAGCAGGCCAGTTGGTAAAGTCTGGAGGGTGTATCTGAGGCCAGAGCACCTGGGGGGAGAGGGCAGTTTACGGAGCCTCATTTACCTTGAAAATAAGAAACAGACAAGATACTAGAGGCAAATTGGTAGGCTTATTTATTCTCACAGCTTAGCTCAAAGACCAGCATTTTGTGGTTCCTCAGAGGGCTTAGTTGACAGGAGCCTGTGAATCTCCTCAAAGAAGTGCCATGTCTGCCTGCCTGTTTTATGTGGTGCTCACAGGACCTTTGTGATTTGGCCAGAGATCTGGACGAGTACTGCGTAGGTGGGCTGATTTGATCTGTCACTTCAGTTGTGACTTAAACTTGCTGTGCCAGTTTGAATATATTGTGTCCCCCAAATGCCATTATCTTTGATGTAATCTTGTGTGGGCAGATGTTATCAGTGTTGATTAGATTTTTTTGAGTGTTTCTTTGGAATGTGCCCCACTCTGCTGTGGGTGATGACTCTGATTGGATAATTTCCATGGAGTGTTGGCCTGCCCATTGATTGATTCCCTTTTATAAAAGCCAGTCCGTCTCTGGTGTTTTGCATTCCGGCGGCATTAGCAAACTAGAACACTTGCCTCTGGAAAGGCCTGCCAACAGGGAGGTGTCTACCCTCTACCTTAGCAAAGTGGTCATGATTTGCTGGTTGTTCATGAACTGACCTCAGAAGCAGACTTCAGTTCTTTCCATTGTTCATTGGTTTATCACTGTTGGGGGGACCTCTGTGGGCTAGTCTGTGTAGATGCTGAGGGAACGTAAGTGATTAGCAGGGAGAGAAAAATAATAATTCACTTAAAGGGTCTCATTATCCCAAGGGAGGACGAGCACATCAAACACCAAACAATTGGTGCTCACTGTGTTGGGACAGAGTAGTGATGACCTTAGAGAGAAAGGAGAGAGACAGAGAGAGAGAGAGAGCTTCAAGGAGATGCAATTAGATGACCAAAACAACCTGCTGGCACTGAACGAACAAATACAATTATCATGTACCTCATTTAGACCTGGGAGAAAAGAAGGAGAATTACAGACACTGCTGATCTCAAATAGGTCTTCCTGGCAAGTGCTTAAATAAGCAAGTCAGGCTTTCTGAATATTGTATATAGGGAAAGTAAAGGAACTTGTTCGGCCAGTCTAGTCATATAATTTGTATTCTGGCTGCTTACATGAATAAAAGAATGGAAGGAAAATAGATTTATTTTTCCTTACTATGTGCCAGGACCTATGCAAGCTGCTTTCTTATGTTTTTTCATTTAATTTGTAAAATTATTTTGTAGATGAGGAAACCAAGGCTCAGAGTGTTTTAAGTAAATTGACTGAGACCATATAGGTTGGATATTAATGGAAGTGAAATTTGAACCCAGCTCTATGTAAATAGAAGGTCTGTGGTCTTTCTACTCTACTGTGCTTAATTTAACAGTCGTACATATGACACTGAATTGATTAAGTTACTTTCCACTGTAGATAACATAATACCTTATATGGTAGATTAGATTATTAGTCTAATTCTTCAATCCCCTATAATAGAATTATATATCTGCACCTTGATTTTTAATCTTAGGGGAAGAACTTTTATTCTTGTATCATTAAGGATGATATTAGCTGTACATTTTTTGGTATGCTTGCTTGTTCACTTGCAGTGCTCTCTGTCAGGCTGAAGTTTTCTTCTATTTCTATTTTTTAACTTTTTTTTATTAGAGAAGTTCTGGGTTTACAGAACAATTGTGCATAAAATACAGGATTCCCATATAACACTGTATTATTAATACCTTGCATTGGTGTGGTAGATTTGTTACAATTGATGAAAGTAAATTTTAATAATTGTACTATTAACTATAATCTATGTTTAACTAAGAGTTCCCGGTTTGTGTTGTAAAGCTCCATGGATTTTTTAAAAAAAATTTATTCTGTCACCATTATAGATACAACTTAACACTTCTCCTCTTAGCCACATTCAGATATATATATATTTCAGTGCTGTTAGTTATGTTCACAATGTTGTGCTACCATCACCACCATCCATTACTTAAACAGTTCCATTGTTCCAAATAGAAATGCTGTACATTTTAAGCCTATCTCCCTATTCCTTACCACCACCCCTTCTCCTGGTAACCTATACTCTATGAGTTTGCTTATTCTAATTATTTCATATCAGTGAGATTATACCATATTTGTCTCTATGTGTCTGGTTTATTTCACTCAACATGATGTTTTCAAGGTTCACCCATGATTATCTTGAGTATCAGAATTTCATTCCTTTTTTACAGCTGAATAGTATTCCATTGTACACATATACCACTTTGTTTATCCATTCATTGGTTGATGGATACTTGGCTTGCTTCCATCTTTTGGCAGTTGTGAATAATGCTGCCATGAATATCAATGTGCAAATATATGTTGAGTCCCAGCTTTCAATTCTTTTGGGTACATACCTAGAAGTGGGATTGCAGGGTCATATGGTAATTCTGTACTTAACTTCCTGAGGAACCATCAAACTGTCTTCCACAATGGCTGCACCATTTTACATTGCCATCAGCAATGATTTCTCTGCATCCTCTCCAAAACTTATAATTTTCTGTTTTTTTTTTTTAATAGTAGCCATTCTAGTGGGTATGAAATGGTATCTCATTGTAGTTTTGATTTGTATTTCCTTGATAACTAGTGAAGTTGAGCGTCTTGCCATGTGCTTTTTAATCATGTGTATATCTTCTTTGAAGAGCTTCTATTCAGGTCTTTTTCCTGTTTTTTATTTGGGCTATCTTTTTAAGTTGAAGGATTTCTTTATTTGTTAGTTATGGTATTTCTTGAGTTGAGCCTGGAAGCTCAAAACAAAGAGTAAAATTACATAGAGCTTGAAAGTAAATTCAAATGACAAATACAGAAGTTGTAACACAGAAATAAAAGGAGTTCTGGAGGTAGGTAAATAAATTTAGTCTGGAGAAGGAATAGGCTCACTGAGTCCCAGACCAGATTAATGTAGGAATGCATGTCTAGACTCATGTTGGTGAAATTCTTGAATTACAAGGATAAAGGCAAATCTTAAGGTTTTGAGACTCAAAAACAGGTTGTTTACAATGGAAAAAGAGTCATTTAGTTTTGGACTTTTTTATCAGCAATGCTAGAAGTTAAAAGAGTAGAACAACATTTGTAGAATCCTGAGGGAAAAAGACTGAGGGGCAATAATTTATAACTGGGAATGATATCATTTGTTTGTGAGGGCAAAATGAACTTTTTCAGAAGTGCAGGCATTAAAAAAGTATTCTGCCCATGTACTTATCTGAGGAAAACACTTGAGGAACTGCTCTATCAAATGACAATTGATTCAGAACAGAAATCCCAAGATAGAGAAAGAAAAAAAGGAAATTTAAATGGGCAATAATTATCTGACTAGGGCTTTGTAATATAAATGCTAAGTAGGGGATTCTTGAAACAGAAGAGAGATATTCTTGAAAGAAAAACTTATTAGTGACCTAGAACTAAAACTTCCACACTGTTTTGGAGTGAGGAGGTGTGAGCAGGTCAAGATTCTTGGTATGGTTGTGAGACATACTTATATACACATGTATATAAAACAAAATACATATAATATGCATTTATTATTTTATTTTGCTAGAATACGTATGTTTGATCATGACTCAGAGGAATATGGAGCTATGAGCAGACCTTTAAACTATAATATGACTTATAAACTGACAGAAATCTGGCTAATTCAGAAAAAGTGAGAAGGAAAAAGAGATAGCATTTGAGACGTAAGGAATAAAATATATATAAAATAAAATAAAATATATCAATTATTTCACTAAGTGTGAAAAGGCTTAAAAGACAGACTGCCAGATCAGTTAAATTAACAAAGAAAAACCACCCATAGGACTGTGTAACACAAACAGTGAACCCTAATGTAAACTCTGGACTATAGTTAATAATATAATTATAAAAATATCATTTCATTAATTGTAACAAAGGTACCACACTAATTCCAAGTGTTAATAATAGAGAAAACTGTGTATGTGAGGTGAGCATATGGGAACTCTGTATTTTCTGCATTATTTTTTCTGTAAACCTACAACTTCTCTAATAAAAGCAACCAAAAAAGAAAAGAAGTTAAATCCAAATGTATATTGTTTCAAGAAATACTCCTAGAACAAAGCGAAAAATAATGGTTGAAAAATACATGGATAGATGATGGAACTGGGCAAATGCAAATAAATAAAGTAGGTGTGGGTGGCAATCTTAATATCAAAGAGCAGAATTTATGTATTTTTAATATTTGTGCATATAAATATATATGTGTGTGTAAATGTATAGGTATATTTTTGTTTGTCTGTGTAATTAAAATATTGAATGTGCTGGACTTAGTAGGGCAGCAGTTGTGAAGAAGTCTTTTTACTCCCACCACTGTCCTTCAAATCTCTTCTTTCAGATCACCGTTTTCTACTTCTGGATAGCATCTGCTCACTTACCAGTATTAGGACGTCTTATTGTTAAATGTTAAGAATCATGTCCAAATTAAAACAAAACTTTAATTCATTATGTCAGTATATTAAAGGAAAAAAATGATTTGTTTATATAAAAAATGCTAGAAAGGCATTTGGTAGCACTTTGCAACCCTTCTTAATCACATTTCTAAGTAAGTTAGGAAAGTAGGGAAGCTATTGAATAATGAGAAAGACATTTACCAAAATTTTACAGTCAATATCATACTAAGTGGCATATTTCTGAAGCCATTTCCTTAAAGTCAGGCGCAGGAAATAGATGCAGACTCTTAACAGTGTGATTCAATATTTTTAGAGATTCTATTTCATGCAAATGATAAATCTATGAAACAATTTTATAAATATTAGAGTATAATTTATCTGTAATTGTGGAGGTCTCAAAAACCCATGAAAGCTTAGTTAAGAAAAATTGCTAGTATTGAGAAGAGAGTTTAGAAAGTAATTGAATGTAAGATACATATAAACTGATAGTTTTTCCTTTATATTAGCAGTAGTCAGAAATGGAGAGAACAAAACATACTATTTGTAATACACGATATTTTGAACTTAATGAAATATTAAAGGATATAAATAAAAGAACTATGAAATCTTACTGAAGGATACAAAATAAGATCTAAACAGATGGTGGGTGACATCGAGTTTCTGAATAGGAAGACTTAATATCATAGAAATGTAAGTTCTTCCTAAAATATTATTTAAATTTAATGCAGTTCTAATCAGAATCTCAGTGGGGTTTCTTTGGAACTAAATAGAATAATTTAGAAATTCTCAGTAGATATTAAAATTTACCATAAAGGCAGTTCAGTGAAATTGGTATTAACAAAGTAGTGGGTAAAAAGTTCAGTGGAATAGAATAAGTCCAGGAATAGCCTTAAGTCTACAGAATTACTTAATATATGACAAAGGTAGCATTTGATTCATTGAGAAAATGAATTTATTTAAGGTATTCGTATAACTAACTATTCATCTGAAAGAAAACAAAGCCAGAGCCTTACCTCACACCAAAATAAAATAAATTCCAGCTGGATTCAAGGATATTTGTATGGCTTTGGGACCAGGGGGAGATCTTTATTGACAAGGCACAAAATTCAAAGGATTTGAAGAAAGCGACATACAATTAGATTACATGATAATTAAAAAACATATTTTTTTATGGCGGGACACTATAAACAAAGCCTAAAATACTAGGTTGGGAAAAATATATGACAGATGCAGGACTAATAACATTGAATAGCTCAGAGAGTAATTAATGAGGAAATATGAAATAATTTTACAACTTTTGAAAAGAAGAATCAAGTTTACCTTTGACTGTGGAGGATGTGATTAAATGTCTCAGTCACCTTAAAATGTGGAGCAGCAAACAGGTGCCAGATGGTGAATGGCCCTTTCTCAGGTCAGTGAGGAGCCATTGGAGGTTTCAAGCCTGGAAATGACATAATGAGATTTGCATTTTAGAAAAAACAATTATTTTGCTTGCACAATAGCAAATGATAAGAGGGGGTAAGACCTGAGGCAGGAGATCAGTTGGAAAGTGAGAGATGATAAGCTAAATGTTTTAGTTCCCTAGTCTGCTTAAGCAAATACCATGACATGGGTTGGATTAAACAGTGGGAATTTATTCACTCATGGTTTTGAGGCCAGGAAAATGTCCAAATCAAGAAATCATCAAGGTGACTCTTTCTCCCGAAAGACTCTGGCTTTCTGGGGCTGGCTGCTAGCAATCCTTGGCTCTTCTGTCACATGACAAGTACATGGTGTTGCCTATCCAGGTATCCCACAACATTTGACCATTCATGGAGAGAGCAAGAGAAGGAAATATGGATACGGATAATCCCTTTTCTTCTGGATTTTGTTGATTTCAGCTTCTTCCTTCCTGTGGGTTGCTACTCTCTGTCGGAATTTCATTCTTTTATAAACAACTCTAGTAATAGGATTAAGATACATCCTGATTGAGGCGAGCTACACCTTAACTGAAGTAAGCTCAACAAAAGGTCCTACTTACAATGGGTTCACACCCACAGAAATGGATTGGCTCTAAGAACATATTTTTTTTCTGGAGTACATAACCTTCAAACCACCATGCTAAACTAGTGTGGAAAAAGTGAGAGGTAGGGAAAATTAGAAGGATTCAAGAGTTATTCATGAAATAGAATTTGGAAACCTATTGATATTGGAGATAGAGGAGGGAGAGGGAATAATATAATTTACCAGCTTGGGCAATTGGGTGAATACAATGCTATTCACTGAACTCTGGATGAGGAGTAATTTCGTGTGGGAAAGGAGGAGAAGATAATGAGTTTTGAATGTATAGAATTTTGGAATCTGTAGGATTTCCAAAGAACTTATAGACCTGGAGCTCAGGAGACAAATGTGTATAAAGGAGTCATCAACATATGGATTACAATTGAAACAATAGAAAGCAATGATATCACTTTGGGATAGTGTGTATCATGTGAAAAGAAGGAAATGATATAAGAGTCTCTAGGACACATTTAGTCCAGGGGGCCAGTCCTGCTGCCCAGCACCAATCCAGAGCAAGAATTGGAGAGTGTGATTAGTCCAAAGCTGTTCTGTAATTCCTAACCCCTCCCCAGTCTGGAAAATCTGCCTGGAATTATTAGTTCTGTTATTGTCACATGGAGTAACTATTGAAAGCAGGGGGTTCCTACACAATCCAAAACACCCTTTGCATTACCAATGATACAATTACACACACATTAATTAGTTTCATGCTGGACCCAAAGTGCACCTTACCTGGGTTTTCCAAGGTTACTTCTCTTTAGAATTATTCATTTACTTGGCCATTTCCCCCCAAACTCTTCCATCAGTGAGTTTTTCCAGGGGATGGGGAGTCTTTCAAATAAGGGAAGGTCAGGTTACACTCTCCTTCTAGGGCAATGGACAGCCACTCACTTTACATTAAAGTAACAGGAGGGACTACTGTGATGTTTCTCAAGAACAAAGAAGCCCTGTTCCAAGGTGACTAGTTGTTTCCATTGGGACAGAGAAGTAGCTGTCAACTTGCCAATATCACCTTCTGTTAAAAACAAACAAACAACTGGTTCTGCCTATCCAGGTATCCCACAACATTTGACCATTGATGGAGAGAGCAAGAGAAGGAAATATGGATACGGATATAGGAGAGGAGGGGTGACAAGAGCAAGGTGGCCGAGAAGGCAGGAGGCAATGGGATCAGAGCACATGTGGGAGGGGTTAGTCTGGGTGGGAGATTCACCCCTCCCCTCCAACAATAGGGAAGGGGCGGTTGTCGATACAGGTGAGCAGGTAGGCATTTGGACAGGGGCTAAGCTGTTCCCCTTTATTTTCTGTGTGGAAAAGAAGTCAAGTCATTTGCTAGAGCAAGGAGGTGGAGAGTCAGGGCACATTTCAGAGATTTGAGGGGAACCGGAGGGTTTGCCACTGCCATTGTGGAAGATGGGAGAGAGTGCTGACCTGTAATAAATAGGGTTCCTAACCCACATCTGAGGTCCAGTCTTTGAATTCACATGCCCCGTCTCTTAGCCTTGTGTGATTTTTCTCCACAGCACACAGCAGCTTCAGGGCTGGCTCTGGGCACCTCCTGACTTGCTTGCCATGACTCCAGCCTTTTTTTCTCCCACTTGAGGAAATATATTGGAATCCAAGTGATGTTATTATAGAAATGCCCCAAATGTGTTCTTGACATATTTTTAAAAAGTAAAGTATGTAGTAATGTCAGGATTTGATATTAGAGCTGGTTTTGTCACAAATTGTTGTATTGAGAATTGCCATTCTAGAAGTTTCCTTCAGGCTGGCCAGGACCCTGAACCCTAGTCCTGAAACTCAGATTTCAGGTATTCATTTGGTATGAACAAAATTGGATTTTCTCTTAGGATATGTAAAGTCCAATTAGTCAAATGGCTCTGTTTCTCTTCTCTGTTCTGATTTAAAAATTGGTTGTCTTTTCAAATGGCTCAGTCTTTCTTAAGCAGCAGTATTTTTCCAAATAAAAGGCCACTTCTGAGATTCATCTTTAATGTTTCATTATATTGTTTTAAAATTATTATGTTAAACATCTGGAATAGTGTTTTTATTTCTGTTCATTATCTGGTATGTTAAATAGAACTGGTTCTGCATTTTTCCTTTGATTGAAGATATTTTTTATCATTTAGTATTTACTACTAACTTATCAAACCAAAGAGAAAGATTACACAATTTTCTACAAATTTAGGCCCTAAATATGTTGGAAAGCAGAAATTCAGTGAAGGAGAGAACAAACAGTAATTTATTTCTGTTTTCTAATAATGACTCACTCCACATATCAATTTTATGATGATATTGGACTGTTTTGCCTGACATTCAAGGCTCTGCACGATTTATCCCATTAACCCTTTCAAAATGTATCTCACAAGTTTCCTCCCACTGCTCTACAGCTGGCATTAGTTTAGCACCATTGCCCTGGTCCAACAGAGATATTTCCAGTTCTCAGCACCTTGCACAAGATCGGTCTTATCAAGTCTAAGCAGCCCTCACTATTTTTCAGCTACCTTATATATCCCTGCTTTGCATGTGAAGCACAGTTGACACTTAAATATGAACTTATTCAATTTAACAGAATACATCTATATAAGACAAACTCATATGAATTTATTTATTCTCTTGGGCAGTTGACTTTATGGTATTCACAATGAAGGTGTCCATCTGCTTCACATGACTTTACACCACAGCAGGGCACATGCAAATCAGATAGCTGGCCACGGAAGCTTCCCTGGAGTTAACGCTAGCATTTTCAATGACAAGGTGAATCTATACAAATAAGGTGGGGAATGCTGTTTTGGGAAGTGTCTCAGCTGTGAGAAGGCATGAAGTCCTGAAACACCACAGTAAGTGTCAGAATTTATACTTGGGTCCAATATTTTAGAAGCTTAAAGGTCAAGAAGATAAATGATGGAAGATTACTCTAGACAGTGGATAAGGACCAGGCAAGAAAAGGTCAAAGATTGACAATTGTAATAGGGAATGTGAGTGAGGAAAGCAGAGTGAATGGGCTCTCCTCTCCTTAGGATTGGAGTGTGTGGTTCCCCTAGGGTTCATGGAGAATCTACCCAAAACAGCTTATCTCTAGCGCAGTCCTCTACCAGACTGTCTTATAAATCCTTTACTCATGTAAATGCCCCCCTAAGACTTCAGTGAGGTGGAAAATTGTGCAATTTCATATAGAGAGTAACTTAAGCCAAGAAGTTGTTGTAAGGTGGCTTTAAGAATGCATTTTTTCTTTATTAGAGAAATTGTGGGTTTACAGAACAATCAAGCATAAAATACGAGATTCCCGTATACCACTCTATTAGTAACACCTTGCATTGGTGTGAAACATTTGTTACAATTGATGAAAACACATTTTTAAATTGTACTGTTAATGACAGTCCATGGTTTAGCTTGGGTTCACTGTTCGTATAGTACAGTTCCATGGATTTTTAAAAAAATATTTATTCTGATACCATATACACAACCTAACATTTCCTCTTTTAACCACATTCAGATATATATTTCAGTGCTGATAATTGTGTTCACAATGTTGTGGTACCCTCACCACCATCCAAGAACAAAAGAGAATGCATTTGTTTTAACATGGGTCTTTTGAATAGAAATGCTTTCTCAATAATGTATTTCTTGTATTATAAGGTTTATGGCTATATGGTCCAGAGATATGAGAAATTCAGTATTGATGAGATCCTGTTATTAGTTCTTTATTGAAAATAGTGGAATCATGTGACTTAAGTTCTAGGGAAATATGGTCTATAGCTAGATGGTCAGTTTCTTCAACAAAAAATGAGGGTTTCTTAGACCCAAACATTTATGTCACTTTTCAATTTATGAAAGATGATGCATGACACCCCACATATCATGTGCTCTAAACCAGGCTGCACTCCCAGTGTGTATCCCTGGTCCCAGTTCCAGAGTGAGCAGAATGGCCCCTGTAGACATGCTGGGAACATGTATGTTGTTCTAGTTTGCTAATGCTGCAGAATGCAAAACACCAGAGATGGATTGGCTTTTATAAAAAGGGGGTTTATTTGGCTACACAGTTACAGTCTTAAGGCCATAAAGTGTCCAAGGTAACACATCAGTAATCGGGTACCTTCACTGGAGGATGGCCGATGGCTTCCGGAAAACCTCTGTTAGCTGGGAAGGCACGTGGCTGGCGTCTGCTCCAAAGTTCTGGGTTCAAAATGGCTTTCTCCCAGGACGTTCCTCTCTAGCAAGCTTGCTCCTCTTCAAAACGTCACTCACAGCTGCACTGAGTTCCTTCTCTTTGAGTCAGCTCATTTATATGGCTCCACTGATCAAGGCCCACCCTGAATGGGTGGGGCCATGCCTCCATGGGAATATCTCATCAGAGTCATCACCCACAGCTGGGTGGGGCACATTCCAAGCAAATCTAATCAGCACCAAAACTTCCGCCGCACAAGACTACATCAAAGATAATGGTGTTTGGGGGACACAATACATTCAAACTGGCATATATGTCTAGCCCAATCTGTCTGGGGGTGACCTGAGGAATCTTGCCATCATAGAACTTTCCTGCATGTACAAGGCAGCCCAGAAAGCTCTCCTACAGATCACTGTGGGAGAGCAGCTAAGTGCTGCCTGGAGCAAGGGATTGCTGGCTGTAGGACATACAGTACAGTACCTGGGTCTGTGAGGAAACTGTTTCCTAGGGAAGAAGGTATATTTGTAACCATGAAAATGGGGGACTTCCTCAGGCCACATATGCAAGCTCCAGACTAGAAGCATGCACAGGAAGGATCAGGGAGGCCATTATGGAGCTCTGTAATGGACCCAGAGCTATTCTTATACAACCCACTGCATAGGTAAACCCTGAAGGAGAACATTTGCACAGGTCAATCTGAAAGACTAGGAAAGTTTTCTTTTTGTCCTTTTGTTGTTGTTGTTAGCTTCTGGCATTCAAAGAAAACTCTGTCATAACAGTAGCTACATACAAGCTTGAAGACAGATGCTGCAGAGTCTGAATTTCAGCAATAGCACATTAAAATATCAAAATTTCCAGTTTCAACAAAAGGTTACAGAACATAGAAAGAAACAGGAATTGATTGTCCAGACAAAGGAGAAGATTAAAACATTAGAAACCATCAAGGAGGAGGACCAGACCTGGAACATACCAGGCAAAGACTTTTAAAAAATGATCCTAAATATGCTCAAAGAGCTAAAGGAAAACATGGTCAAAAATCTAAAGGAAATCAGGAAAACAATAGATGAACAGAAAGAGAACATCAACAGAGATTCGGAAATTATGAAAAGGAACCAAACAGAACTGAAGACCACAGTAACAGAAGTTAGAAATTCTCCAGAGGGACTCAGTAGCAGATTGGAGATGTCAGAAGAAATTATCAGTGAACTTGAAGATAAGACAATTGAAATCATTCAGTCTGAGAGCAGAGAGGAGAAAGAAGAAAAGGGAGCAGAACCTGAGGAACCTGTGGGACACCATCAAGTGAACCAATATATGCACTGCAGGAGTCCCAGGAGAAGAGAGAGAGAAAGAGACAGAGAGAATATTCAAGGGAATAATGGCTGAAAACTTCCCAAATTTAATGAGACATGAATATATACACCCAAGATACCCAAGAAACTCCAAACAGGATAAACCCCAATATACCCATTCTGTGTATTATAATCAGACTGTTGAATGTCAAACATAGAAAATTCTGAAAGCCACAAGAGAGAAGCAATGTGCCATGTACAAGGGAGCCTTAATAAAATTGTGTCAGTTTCTCATTGGAAACCATGGAGGCAAGAAGGCAGTGGGATGACATATTAGAGTGTTGAAAGCCAAAAATTGCCACCAGAGAATTCTATATCCAGCAAAATTGTCTTTCTCAAAAATGAGAGAGAGAGATTAAAACATTCCCAGATTAAAAAAAAAAAAAAAAAAAAAAGCCAAGGGAGTTTGTTACCATGAGACTGGCTTTCCAAGATATGCTAAAGAGAGTTCTGCAGGTTGAAAGGAAAGGACAATAGACAATGTATCTAAGCTGCATAAAGAAATAAAGATCTCTAGTGAGGGTAACAACATGGGTAAATATAAATGCCAGTGCTATTGTATCTTTGGTTTGTAACTCCACTTTTTACTTTTTGCAGATTCTAAAAGGCAAATGAATAAAATGTAAAGGTAAATCAACAGTTTTGGACTCAATGTATAAACATGTAATTTGGACAAGAACTACACAACAGTGGGGGATGGAGGGGATATAGGAACTTAGTTTGGATATGCCATTAAAGTTAAGTTGGAATCAAAGCAAACAAGATTGCTACAGATTTAGGATGTTATATTTAAGCCCCATGTTTACTACTAAGAAAATATCAGAGGATATGCAAGCTCATAGAAATCAAAATTAGAGTACAGGTTGCAAGGGGGTAGGGTGGGGACATGGGGAATGGGAAGTTAATGCATAATGGGCATAGGGTTTCTGTTTGGGGAGATTGGAAAATTTTAGTAATTGAAGGTGGTAAGGGTACTGCAATTTTGTGAATGTGATTACTCCCATTAAATGGTATGCTTGGGAGTGATTGTGAAGGGAAAAGTTTGTTTTATATATATATACCCACAATTAAAAAAAAAAGAGCCACTAAAGAAACAATAACAGTTATGACAATTAAAAGTAATACAGCATCCTGGATGTGTTCTATCTAGCAAGGGAGGCAAGAAAGCTCAAAGGGACGTTAATGAGACATATAAAAAATTGGAATGTAGACCATAAGCTTTATATCAATGTTAAATTGCTTGAATTTGATAACTGCACTTAGGTGGTTACATAAGTGAATAACCTTGTTTTAGGAAATATACATGGCAACAATAAGTGTTCAAGGAATGTGATGTATACAACCTACACACAAGTGTTCATAAAATGGATTAATAGACTGACGGATGGATACATAGAATGATAGAGCAAATGTGGCAAAATGTTAAAATTGGTGGATCTGGATTTTGGAGAGTGGGAATTGGGGTATGTTGGAGTTCTCCATGTGGGGTTTGTATTATTTTTGTAATTGTCCTAAAAGTTTGAAAGTATTTCAAAATAAAAAGTAAAAAAAGAAAGAAAAAAGACAAGAGCACCCAACAATGTTAATGAATGAGTATTTTTATTAGATTCTGCGTTCATGGAAGGAATATGATCTTGCAGTAATGATTATAAACTATGGAAAAAATATGTTGAACATCACACCAGGGTGCAAATCTCTATTTGGTGGTAATGAACAAGAAGAATCACCAGAAGAGGTAATTGGTTTTGGTTTTTCACCTTTTAACAAATATTTAGTGATGTATTTTAGTGGTCATGTAATATTCTTATATATATATTAGAAAATTGATCAGTTTTTAATTTGCCATATTTACATAGGAGGAAAGTGTTAGAGTGAAGAGCTTCTTTTCTCTGTCTCTCTGTCTCTTTTTCTACAGAATTATAGTTGTTAAGAAAATGAAAAGGGAATCCATATGGCTAGTCCCCCATCACTAATACTTATCATCAGTTAGTTGGTAACAGAGAGCTTCCAGTTGGACTAAAAGCCTTCTAAAATAGCTTCCAAATCTGAGATTTTATTGTTCTGGGGGGTCTGTTGAACATAGTAGATACATGTTAGAGCTTGTTGCTCTGTGTTCAAAGTAGATATCACATAATGTGATATCTAAGTTGTCTTCTTTATGAGACTACTACTTATTTAGACTTCTTTTAAATATTTGCCATGAATATTACCATGAATCTTACCAGAGTGTATGTTTTATTGCCTTGAAACTCTGTAGTTAAATGTTTTTGTGAATCAAGCCTCTGAAATGTTACTTTTTTTGAACCTTTTGAAATATATTGGGTTTCTGAAGTGCACTAGAAATTTCTGAAGCCCTCTCAGTGACTGGGGACAAGATACCCTCATACCCACCCCCGATTTTGTTAGAACAGCTCCATTTCTATCTGTGTCATCTATTGAGTTTCCAAGTAAGCATATGTTTGCCACAACAAGCTTCAAAATCACCATTGCTTTGCTGGATGAAGTTTTTAGCCATGGTGCTTATTTATTTATTTATTTTGGTTTTGTTTTGCCTAGAGGGAGTTTGATTAAGGTGGGGCAATTTGAGGCAGTTTTCACCATGTGTTGTTTAATCCCAGAGTCCACTGGCCAATCCCTTTATGTCATCCAGGCTGTGACTCAGGGTCCTGTCCCTTCACATCATTTTAGGAGTCTAGAGTCCAGCAGGAAGTTGTAATTAGTTTTTTCTAAGATGGAAGGAATGGAAGAAGCTAATACTTAATTTATAGGAGTCAGAAACCATTGCAGCCATTCAAGGTCCCTTTGAGCCCAAAGGGGCTTGAGAGGTTTTATTAGAGAAGAAGAGATATTAACAACCAGTTCTTTGGCTTCAGACTGTTGAAAACATAGTGGGGAGCCTGAATGCAGACATGCTGATTCTTAATCTGCTAATTACTGCTCCTGTTATGCTTCAACGAAAGGCAAGCAGCAAAGAAAATTAGCTTACTTGTTAAGAAAGTCCTTATGGGGAAAAGGAATTTAAAAGAGAAAAAAAGTGATACATTTCTGAGGGCAGGTTGGAAAATTTCTTAGGTGCTTTAAGAAGAGTGAGTGTGTGTATTTGAGGGGGCTGGTAAGAGGAGTGGAAGTAAGTGGGAGGAAATGAGAGGGAAGAAGAAGAAACATTTTGGTTAATTTCTATAATGCACCTAGTACTGGGCCTGGCATTTAGTTAGAACTCAATAACAGTTATTAATTAGCATTGTTTAGTCTTATCGATCATAATTTTGTCTACCAAGTAGGGGAGCTTGAAAACATAATTCAATAAATGTCATTTGAAAAAGAAAAATTGTTGAAGTATCTTGAAGCACATTCTGACATTTAACCAATGTTTCTAGGGTTCTCCTAAGAAGTTTTCAAAGACTAAGAAGCCGCAGCAGATATTATTGCCTGAAAAAATAAATGAACAGCTGGTCTTGTTGGAGACACATCTGCTCAGACTGACAAAGCAATGTAGTCATTTTTGTTCTGTATACTTCTGTTTAGCATTATTAAAACCTTTTTTATTGTGAAATATAACATATGTACATAAAAGTGATAACTTTCAAAGTATAACTTAACAAGTAGTTATAGAACAAATTTCAAAGAATGTTATGGGTTACAGTTCTACAATTTCAGGTATGTCCTTATTGTGAAATACAACATATATACAGAAAAGTGATAACTTTCAAAGTACAATTTAACAAGTAGTTATAGAGCAAATTTCAAAGAATGTTATGGGTTACAGTTCCACCATTTCAGTTATTTCCTTCTAGCTGTTCAAATACCCTAGAGACTAAAAAAAGTATACATATATATATATATATATATTTATATAAAGATTCAGTATTCGTAATCCTTTGTTAAATCCTGTCTTGTCTGTTGCTACTCCTCCATCTTGTTTGATCACTGTCTCAATCGTCAGTGATATCTGGGGAGTGACCACCCTAATTTGTTCATACTGAAAAGGTGTGTCAACATTATGGGGAAGGGGGATGCATCTGATTGCTGTTCTTGAAGAGGCTGTTGCCTCTGGATTTTGGGACTTACCTGGCATAGGAAACTCTGGAAGATTTAAGTTTCTGAGAAATAAACTTAGTAAGTGAAACTTTTTATAGCGTTCTCCAGTAGGGACCTGGGTATTTAGGATTTTCAGTACTACTGTTGATTTGGGCTTGGCACACTGTGGCCATTTGGAATATCCTAGCTGCAGCTTGCATAAGAGTAACTTCCGGGGGGCCTCTCGACTCTATTTGAAATCTCTTAGCCACTGAAACTTTATTTTGCTACCTTTATTTTCCCCCTTTTGGTCAAGAAGGCATCCTTAATCCCTCAGTGCTCAGGCCGGGCTCATTCCTGGGAGTCGTGTCCCACCTCGCTAGGGAGACTCACTCCCCTGGGAGTCATGTCCCATGTAGAGAGGAGGGTAATGAATTTATTTGCAGAGTTGGGCTTAGAGAGAGAAAGGCCACATCTGGGTAACAAAAGAGATTCTCTGGAAGTGACTCTTAGGCATAATTATAGGTAGGCTTAGTCTCCCCTTTACAGATATAAGTTTCACAAAAGCAAGCCTCAAGATGGCCTGACTTATTAAGTAGGGGGTTCATAATTTCACATGGCATATATTCTGTCCAAGATGATCAATGTCTCATGCCATCTTCATTTAGTTGTACAATCATCATCACTCTCAATCTTAAACAATTATCATATAATTATCCCTAGTATTAGTTTGGTACTAGTAAGGTATTCCTATTAAATATAGTCCATTGTATGCAATAGATAGTTTTTCGCATATACCACTCTGTTGTTAGCTCTTTTACAAGTGTCATACTTTAGAAGTAGATCATGCAAGCACTTATTTATATTTGTAGTGCTAACCTGTTGTATACATGCCTTTAAACAACCCCTTTCAGTCATGTCACCTTCAGTACAGGGGCTTATAATCCCATTAATGAACCATCATCACCCCTATCTATTCCCATACCCTTAAGTTCAACCTCATTAACAGGTCTGTACATATTAGGTATCATTGCCTCTTCTCTAGTGTCTGTCTGTTTCTGGGTACCCTGTATTCCACATTTTAAGATACCAATTTTACATGATTCAGGGAGTTCATACTAGTGATAACATACAATATCTCTCCTTTTGTGTCTGACTTATTTTACTCAGAATTATGTCCTCAGGGGTCATTCATGTTGTCACATGTTTCATGACCTTATTCCTTCTTACTGCTGCATGGTATTCCATCGTATGTATACACTACATTTCTTTATCTACTCATCTGTTGAAGGACACTTGGATTGTTTCCATCTTTAGGCAATTGTGAATAATTCCGCTATGAACATTGGTGTGCAAATGTCTGTGTCACTGCTTTCAGATCTTCTAGGTATATACACTGAGTAGTGTATATATACTGCCAGTTTGTAGGCAAACTCAATATTTAGTTTTTTAAGGAACTGCCAAATTGTCTTCCACATTGGCTGTATCATTATACATTCTCACCAGCAGTGGATAAGAGTTCCAATTTCTCCACATCCTCTCCAACATTTGTAGATTCCTGTTTATTTAATGGCAGCCATTCTTATTGTGGCTGCCATTAAATATCTCATTGTGATTTTGATTTGTATTTCCCTAATAGCTAGTGAAGATGAATATTTTTTCATGTGTTTTTTTATTCATTTGTATTTCCTGTTCAGAAAAATGTCTTTTCATATCTTTTTCCCATTTTATAATTGGGCTGTTTGTGCATTGTCATTGAGTTATAGGATTTCTTTATATATGCTGGATATCAGTCTTTTATCAGTCTCCAGATATTTTCTCCCATTAGGTTGGCTGCCTCTGAACCTTTTTGTAAAGTCCTTTCAGGCACAGAAGCTTTTGATTTTAAGGAGTTTCCATTTATCTATTTTTTCTTTTGTTTCTTGTGCTTTGGGTGTAAGGTCTAAGAAACGATCTCCCATTACTAGGTCTTGAAGATATTTACCTATATTATCTTCTAGGAGTTCTATGGCACTGTCTCTTATATTGAGGTGTTTGATCCACTTTGAGTTAATTTTTGTATAGGATGTGAGGTAGGGGTCCTCTTTCATTCTTAAGGATATGGATATCCAGTTTCCCCCATTCGCATTTGTTGACAAGACTGTTCTATCCCAGTTCAGTGGATTTGGGGGCCCTGTGAAAAACCAGTTGACCATAAATCTGGGGGTCTATTTCTGAATTCTTGATTTGATTCCATTGATCAATATGTCTATCTTTGTGCCAGTAGGATGCTGTTTTGAGCACTGTGGCTTTATAGTAGGCTTTAAAGTCAGCAAGGTGTAAGTCCTCCCACTTTGTTCTTTTTTAGAATGTTTTTTGGCAGTTCAAGGCCCCTTTCCCTTCCAAATAAATTTTCCAAATAGCTTTTGCAAGTACGCAAAGTAAGTTGTTGGAGTTTTGATTGGAATTGCATTGAATATGTAGATTAGTTTGGGTAGAATTGACATCTTAATGATGTTTAGCCTTCCTATTCATGAACACAAAATATCTTCCACCTATTTAGGTCCTCTTTGATTTCTTTTAGTAAAGTTTTGTAAATTTCTATGTAGAGGTCTTTTACATCCTTGGTTAAGTTTGTTCCTAGATACTTGATTCTTTTAGTTGCTATTGTGAATGGAACTTTTTTCTTGATTGCCTCTTCAGTTATGTCATTATTAGTGTATAGGAATATTACTGACTTTTGCACATTAATCCTGTATCCTGCCCCTTTGCTGAATTTTTCTGTTAGCTGAAGTAGCTTTATCTTTGATTTCTCAGATTTTCCAAATATAAGATATATCATCTGAAATAATGACAGTTTTACTTCTTCCTGTCCAATTTGGATGCCTCTTATTTCTTTTTCTTGGTTAATTGCTCTGGCTAGAACTTCTAGCACAATCTTGAATAGTAGTGGTGACACTGGGCATCCTTGTTTCATTCCAAATCTTAGGAGGAAGACTTTCAGTCTCTTATCATTGAGTACTATGCTGGCTGTGGGTTTTTCATATATGCTCTTTATCATATTAAGGATGTTTCCTTCAATTCCTACCTTTTGAAGAGTTTTTGTCAAAAAAGGATGCTGAATTTTGTTGAATGCTTTTTCAGCTTCTACTGAGATGATCATTTGATTTTTCCCTTTCAATTTGTTAATCTCTTTTATTACATTGATTTATTTTCTTATTTTGAGCCACCCTTGCATTCCTGGAATGAACCCCACTTGGTCGTGGTGTATAATTATTTTAATGTGCCTTTGGATTAGATTTGCAAGTATTTTGTTGAGAATTTTTGCATCTATATTCAATAGGGAAATTGACCTGTAGTTTAACTTTATTGTAGTATCTTTATCTGGTTTTGGTACTAGAGTGATGTTAGCCTCATAAAATGAGATAGGTAGTATTCTTTTTCTTCAAAATTTTGAAAGAGTTTCAGCAGGAAACTCCTCTTTGGAATGTTTGGTAAAATTCCTCTTGTGAAGCCATCTGGCCCTGGGCTTTTCTTTTTTGGAAGATTTTTGATGACCGGTTGGATCTCTTTACTTGTGATTGGTTTGTTGTGGCCTATTTATTCTTAGGTCAGTCTAGGTCATTCATGTGTTTCCAGGAAAATGTCCATTTTCTCCAAGTTGTGTAGTTTATTGGCATACAGTTGTTCATAGTATCCTCTTATGATTTTTAAAATTTCTTTGGGATCCATAGTAATGACCCCCATCTTATTTCTGATTTTGTTTATTTGGGTCTTTCCTCTTTTTTGACTTTGTCAGTCTAGCTAAGGGTTTGTCAATATTTTTTTATCTTCTCAAGGAACCAACTTTTGGTTTTATTTATTCTCTCAGATGTTTTTTTTTCTTTTTCTTTTCTTTTCTTTTTTTTCTTTGTTGTTGTTATTGTTCCCCAGGTCATTTATTTCTGCTTTAATCTTTGCTATTTCTTTTCTTCAACTTGCTTAGGGTTAGTTTGATGTTCATTCTCTATCTTCTTCAGTTCAGTTAGGTCTTTGGTTTTACCTCTATTCCTTTTTAATGTACATATTTAGCACTATAAATGTCTCTCTCAGTACCACCTAGACTGCATCCCATAGTTTTTGATAAGTTGTGTTCTTGATTTCATTCATCACTAGATATTTACTGATTTCTCTTTCAATTTCTTCTTTGACCCATTGATTGTTTACAGGTGTATTGTTTAATCTCCATATATTTATGAAAGTTCTGATTCTTTGTTGGGAATTGATTTCCAGTTGAATTCCATTGTGATCAGAGAATGTGCTTTGAATAATTTCAATCTTTTAAAATTTATTGAGGCTTGTTTCATTGAGACCAATGCCCCAACATATGATCTACGCTGGATAATGTTCCATGAGCACTAGGGAAGAATATTTATCCTGGTAATTTGGGATGCAACAATCTATATGTCTGTTAAGGTGAATTCATTTAGGTTCTCAATTTCCTTATTGGTCCTCTGTCTAGTTTTTCTGTTTATAGAAGAGAATGGTGTATTGAAGTCTCCCATTATTATTGTAGAAACATCTATTGCTCCCTTCTGTTTTGCCAATGTTTGTCTCACATACTTTGGAGCTTCTTGATTGGGTGCTCAAACATTTATGATTGTTTTTTCTTCTTGGTGGATTTTAGCTTTAATTAATATATAATGTCCTTCTTTGTCTCTTATGACATCTTGTCATTTAAAGTCTATTTTGTCTGATATTAGTATAGCTACCCTTGCTTTCTTTTGGCTGCAGCTTGCATGGAATATTTTTTTCCATCCTTTCACTTTCAATCTCTTTGTGTCACTAGATCTAATATGCATCTCTTTTAAATAGCATATTGATGGATCATACTTTTTAATTCATTCTGCCAGTCTGTATCTTTTTATTGAGGGGTTTAATCCATTCATATTGAAAGTTACTACTGTAAAGGTAGTTCTTGAACCAAACATCTTATCCTTTGGTTTTTATTTGTCAGATCTACCCCCCCCTCCCTTTTTCCTTTAAGTTACCCTTACTAATACTCTTCAGTTCTGTGCCCTTCTCCAGACCTCTCTCTCCTTTCTTTTTTTTCTCAGCTGGTAGAATGTCCTTTAGCATTTCTTGCAGGGCAGGTCTCTTGATAAATTCTCTCAGCATTTGTCTGTCTGCGAAAATTTTAAACTCTCCCTCACTTTTGAAGGAGAGCTTCACTGGATAAAAAATTGTTGGTTGGCATTTTTTCTCTTTCAGGATCTTAAATATGTCATACCACTGCTTTCTTGCCTCCATGATGCCCATTGAGTAGACCTATGTGATTTTCCTTGTTTGTGATTAATCACTTCTCTCTTGCTGCTTTCATGACTTTCTCCTTCTGTTCAGCACTTGACAGTTTGATTAGTAAGTGTCTTGGAGTGGCTCTATTTGGATTCATTCTATTTTGAGTTCGTTGGACTTCTTTGATTTGCGTATTTATGTCTTTTATAAGGGTTGGGAAGTTTTCCCCAATTATTTCCTTGAATATTCTTCCTAGACCTTTTCTCTTCTTCTGGGATACCAATGATTCTTATATTTGTTCACTTCTTGCTGTCCATCATTTCTCTGAGATTCATTTCCAAATTTTCAGTTTTTTTTCTTAAATTGTTCTTTTATGTGCTCACATTCAATTACTTGTCCTTGAGTTTACTTCAAATCTGCTGTCATGTGTCTCTAGTATATTTTTAATTTAATCTACAGTATTATTTCCATAGATCTGCTATTTTTCTGTTTACTCTTTCAAATTCTTCTTTATGCTCTTCTAGAGTCTTCCTGTTCTCCTTTATGTCTTTAGCCAACCAATTGAAGTTGTTTTGGAGATTTGCATGTATTTCTTTGATTAATTGCTCTAAGTTCTGTGTATCCTCCAGCTTTTTAATTTGGTTGTGTGGCTTGTCCATATCTTCTTGGATCTTCATATGCTTTGTAATTTTCTATTGATCAGGGCATTTTCTTATCTTGATAAGGTTATTTTGGGAAATGCAGGATTGTTTGGACATTTGTATAAAATTTGGCAGAACTGCAGCTTGCTGGAGTGCACTTTCCCTGTTTTCCAAGCAGATGGCACTCTTGAGCCACCTCTTCTCAAGCAGCTTTTCCCTGACTGCGGCTGTGCACTGGGCGGGGTCCAAACCAGGTGGAAATCCAGTCAGCACAGCAGTTCTCCTTGTGCACTGGGACTGCCAGTCCTTGGGGTGGGGGTAGGCCCTGTGCAGTTTGGCAGAGGGTCCACTTAAGGGCACAGTGGGTCTGGTGATACCCAGTCCTCCAAGTAGATCACTCTTGGGCTGCGGGTCTGCAAGTCTCACCCTTTCCAGCCCTCAGCTAGCTCAGAAGTGCCCTGCTTTTAGTGGGCCCTCAAGGTCCCTGCTTCCCTGTGTGCGTGAGACTCTAGGGTGGGGGTGGGGGGGCTCCTGGTGCTTCTGTGTGGCACCTTCACTTATCCTCGCCTCTTGCCTGTGCATACCATGGGTGTCCGTGGAGGAAGAGTAAATGTACCAAGTTTTCTGTGTGCAGTCAAAACAGGCCACTGGTTCCCAAGTTTCCTTACTGGAGCTCTCAGCCCCAGAGCTCAGAATGGTTATCTCCTCAGCTAATTGCTGAGATGGGTGTGTGAGAGTGGAGAGCTACTCCCTCCCCTGCTTGACTGGCCAGCTCGCCGCTGCCAGCCCCCAGCAGCAGCCCAGTTCAGTAAACTCACCCCTATCTTTTCAGATGTGATTTCTTTGCCCTTTCAACCAAGTCCCCAATATATATTGTAGAGGTCCTTCTCTGGCTGCTTGTACCCTGGAACCACTGTCCCAGCCATTTTCTGCCTTTTCTGTAGTTATTCCATGGGGGAGAAGTTTGCTCTGCCTCTCTATTCCACCATCTTCCCAGAAGTCCTTGGCATGGTATTTTTAAAAATTAAAAAATACTTTGTTAAAAAAGGATTAAGATGACAGCATTTGGTGAGCCCTTTCAGGTTTGCACTGTGTTTTTACATTATGTCATTATTCTTAACAGTATCCTGTTATTAAGGGAGCACTGAGCTCTTCTTATGGATTTAGTGCATAAAGATAAAGTGATTTACTTAGGATTACACATCTGGCTTGGATTTGAGCCTAAGTCTTCTGACTCCAAGCAGGGTTTCTCAACCTTAGCACTTACTGTCATTTTGGGCTGGATTTCACTTTTGTCACTTTGTTGTGGATGACTGCCCTGGACATTTTAGGATATTGAGCAGCATCCCTGGCTTCTGCCTACTAGGTATCAGTAGCACTTGCCTCTCCAGTAGTGACAACCTAGTGTGGGAGACAAATGTTGGCAAGTGTTGCCTAATGTCCTGGTGGGAGGTGGGGGGTGGGGAAGGACAGAATTATTCCCTGGTTGGGAATGACTGTTTTAGAGACATAAATGTAACTGAGAAATAAAGAGATAGTGTGAGGAGTGCTAATGTGTGAGTGGTTTGAAACATGGTCTATTCTAGAGGAAGACTGGTTTAATTTTAGGTCATTGTGCTATAGTAATTTCATAATGGACCAATATGCTAACAGAATGATTGGAATTCTGGAGTTTGCAATAACCTTATTTTTTTTTTTTTGAAAGTTGCTTGGGAAGTTGATTTAGTTACTGGTGATAAGTATTATCACATTTTTTTTTAAAAAAACAGATACTTTGAATCTTCTAGAAGAGCAACAGTGTACCCAAATTTCTGTTAAGTAGGAGGCTCTGCTTGCTCCATAGTCTTTTTGGAACTGACCACATTTGTAGAATTTCATGTCCCTATCTCATCTCATCTCTCTTACTGCTGGCCTCAGTCATATCTTGGTGGTCTTACTGTTTCAGGATACCTTGACTTAGATCTCTCTCTCTCTCTTTCTCAGTATGTCCCATGCCAGTTTCAAGCTGAATTTATTCATTGAACTCCATGCTCTATTATTCTCATAACCAGTAAACATAGTTTTGGGAAAGCTGTAGTTATCTTGTTACATATAAAAAAAATACTTCCTTAAAATGTAAAGTGTTTTTTAGAAATGTGAATTGTTTTGACACTATCAATAAAAAATCAACATTATATTAAGAAGCACAATGCAATATTATTAGCTACACAGCAGATTCAGTAGCACCACCACCAATATTACTATATTGATAATTTTGTGAAGCACTTTCTGTGTGCCAGACACTATTTTATACATATTAAAACTAATATAACATATATAATAGACATATGAGTAACATACTGTTATTATTATCTCCATTTTAAAGATAAGGAAACTGAGGTGCAGAGAAGTTGAGTAACTTCCTGAGGTCTCATAACTAATAGGTGTTAGGGTTAGAATTTGAACCTGGGAAATCTGGCTCCAGTGGCTGTGCTGCTCAATCATTTTATATTTTACTCTCTTTCAAAGATAATTTTATTAAAATGGAGTTAATAAAATTGATAGGTTTCTGAGTCTGGGGTTTGCTGATATAGGACAACTGTTGAACAAGAGGGACTCGTACCTTCAAACCTCTTCAGCTATTTGGTGGTGGACACTGTGGCTTTTAGGAGAAAAAAAAATGAAAGGAAATAATTGAGATTTTGAATTCTTTGTATCTCCAAGACAGTAAGGATATAATCAATATATATTTTTTGTTTTTGTTTATACATGTTACACAGAATGTACAACTTATTAATTTTCTTAACCTTAGATATTTCAACTGAACTCTCAGGATCAGAGGACCCTATATTTCTGTACCCTGTAGTTTTAAATTGGGCAGTCAAAGGTGCTGTGAAGGAAGGTAGGTGACCTAATGTGCATGTGCTGTTTGCTTACTTGACTTACTGTTGAGATTGCTGATTGTGTAGATATTGTTGTTGTAGTCTGCTTAAAAATTTCACCTTTCTAGGAAGAAGATTTTGCGTTCTTATCAATTTAGAATAATGCAGAATCTTGATTGCCAAGTAATGAAAGAGACCTAAAATCAGTACTGATTTAAGTCTGGAAAGACAGAACCTTGATGGTTGCTTATTTTGATAGTGAACAGTGTTATTACAAAGCCTACAAAAACGAGTGCATTGAAAAATGCATTAGTGATCAGTTAAGTTTAGTTACGAAGAAATGGTAGTATTGTTGCTTAACTTAGTGAAATAGAATAAAAATTAGAATAACAGGTTATTCTTATAATTATCATCAGTTTTCCCCCCAACTAATAATATTTTTGAGGCAACTCTTATGAAATCTTTATCCACACTGAGATATTTGGAAAATAAATGAAATATTGACCATAAGGGCTTATTTTATCTTAGAAAAACAATGATTGCTCTGCATTTATCTCTACACTCTTTTTAAAAGGGAGAAATCTGAAAAAAGCAAGTTAATAAACTTGCCTGTTGCAAATGACTGTTAGCACTATTCACCTTTTGGTGACAATAACTAAACGTATTGGTAATCATATATGAAATCCCTTGTTTTTACAGTTATGAAATTTAAGAACAGACCTAGATTCCTGGAATTCTTTACGCAAGTTATGGTGAAATGCATGAATGATGAAAAGTTTCACCTTGTGTTGGAGATAACAATGCCTGTCATTGACTTCTTGAGGAGGTACCTGTAACAGCAGTTTTATAAATATTAACAACTTTTAAAAATGAATAACAATACCACTTTAAGCTATATAAGATAGATGAAAAAGAGGGGGGGTAGATGCAGTTAAAAACAACCACTGGAGAGATAGTAAAGTTTTATGTTTGTGTGTATAAATAAATAAATAAACATAAACATTTCTGTACAACTGAGAACAGAAATAAAAATAAAGCATGTTCAGATCACTTGCAGTAATAGATTAGGCCTCTTTGCTCTTGGATCAGGGATGGAAAGTAGCAACCCAGGCCATCCTGAAAGCCCACAGAATAGGGGCTGTTAGTTGAGGATTCCGTTTGTATCTGTGAATGGGGAGTTCCTCAAACAGAAGTGGTAAAGCTATCCTTCCTTCTTGTTCTCTGACCCAGATTGATTCTCTTCGGCCTCAATGAAAATAGTGAGTCTTATGTCTCATGCCAGTTATGAGAGATGCCAGATGAAACAGCTTTTCTTGTGACAACTGGGCTTTTCTTTCAAAATTGAGCATAGCTTTATCTATCCTGTTTTAATAAAAGTAAACATCCATAACATGAGATCTGGTTTTTAAAATGGCAACAAAAGAATAGAGAAGTATTCCCTCTAAAACATGCAGGAAAATATTCTTCCTAAAATAGGCACTTCATTTATTAGACAAAAAGTTTTGAATACAGTATATGTGCTTCATATTTTCTAAAGATAAGAGAGGAAATTGCTTCTATTAAGTGTAGGCCATGGTAATAAGAGAATTGGTCAGAATTGGAGAGTCTGTTAAATAAAAAAAATACTGTAACCAAAATTAGATGTTTGGTAGCTGTACACAATACTCTTGATGCCAAAGAAAGTCAGAAGATACTTCCAGTGTGCAGAGGAGAAATTTGGAGGGCTGACTGTGAAGGTCGAGACTAAGAATAATGGATATTCTGAAAGAGGAAAACAGAGTGGCTTAGAAGCATTGAGCAGTGGTATAATAAAGACCTGAGGTTGTAGACTGAGCAGTGTAACTAGTCACCACAAAGGTAATAACTTCAGTTTTCAAGGCTGAGCAGATGTTTTATGATGCTCTTCACCAAGTCAGGAATACAGGAGGAGGTGCAGATTCAATACCATAATTTCTACTTTGATAGTGTTATCTACTTTATTCTGATTTTCATATGCCTAACATGTTTTTGTACATAGGGTTTTTTTTTCTCATATTATGACAGGCAAATATTCAGCTGAATTTTCTTCTAATTTTATAATTTCATGCTTTACATTTAATGTTTTAATACATATGGAATTTATTTTGATATGATTATTTGGATAAAATTCTAACTTTTTCCAGTTTATCCATTTTCCTGGTAATATTAAAAAAGAAGCCTTTTCATCACTTTTTTTAAAAAATTAAATTCAGTTTTATTGAAATATATTCACATACCATACAGTCATCCATGGCGTACAAGCAGCTGTTCACAGAACCATCATATAGTCATGTATTCACCCCAATCTATTTTTTTTTTTAATCATCATTTTATTGAGATATATTCACATACCACGCAGTCATACAAAACAAATTGTACTTTCGATTGTTTACAGTACCATTACATAGTTGTACATTCATCACCTAAATCAATCCCTGACACCTTCATTAGCACACACACAAAAATAACAAGAATAATAATTAGAGTGAAAAAGAGCAATTGAAGTAAAAAAGAACACTAGGTACCTTTGTCTGTTTGTTTGCTTCCCCTACTTTTCTACACATCCATCCATAAACTAGACAAAGTGGAGTTTGGTCCTTATGGCATTCCCAATCCCACTGTCACCCCTCATAAGCTACATTTTTATACAACTGTCTTCGAGATTCATGGGTTCTGGGTTGTAGTTTAATAGTTTCAGGTATCCACCACCAGCTACCCCAATTCTTTAGAACCTAAAAAAAGGTTGTCTAAAGTGTGCGTAAGAGTGCCCACCAGAGTGATCTCTCGGCTCGTTTTGGAATCTCTCTGCCACTGAAGCTTATTTCATTTCCTTTCACATCCCCCTTTTGGTCAAGAAGATGTTCTCCATCCCACAATGCCGGGTCTACATTCCTCCCCGGGAGTCATATTCCACGTTGCCAGGGAGATTCACTTCCCTGGGTGTCTGATCCCACGTAGGGGGGAGGGCAGTGATTTCACCTTTCAAGTTGGCTTAGCCAGAGAGAGAGGGCCACATCTGAGCAACAAAGAGGCATTCAGGAGGAGACTCTTAGGCACAAATACAGGGAGGCCTAGCCTCTCCTTTGCAGCAACCGTCTTCCCAAGGGTAAAACTTATGGTAGAGGGCTCAACCCATCAAACCACCAGTCCCCTATGTCTGTGGTCATGTTAGCAACCATGGAGGTGGGGTAGGCGAATACCCCTGCATTCTCCACAGGCTCCTCAAGGGGGCACTACATCTTTTTTTTTTTTTTTCCTTGTTTGTCTTTTTTCTTTTTTTTTTTTTTTTTTAAATTTCCCTTCTTTTTTCAAATCAACTGTATGAAAAAAAAAGTTAAAAAGAAAACAAACATACAATAAAAGAACATTTCAAAGAGACCATAGCAAGGGAGTAAGAAAAAGACAACTAACCTAAGATAACTGCTTAACTTCCAACATGTTCCTACTTTACCCCAAGAAAGTTACATAATATAGCAACATTTCAGTGAACTTGTTCCTACTACATTCATCAGAAATTAACAGACCATAGTCATTTCTAGGCATCCCCAGAACGTTAAATAGCTTATCTGTTCTTCTTGGATTATTGTTCCCCCTTCCTTAATTGCTCTCTACTGCTAGTTCCCCTACATTCTACATTATAAACCATTTGTTTTACATTTTTCAAAGTTCACATTAGTGGTAGCATATAATATTTCTCTTTTTGTGCCTGGCTTATTTCGCTCAGCATTATGTCTTCAAGGTTCATCCATGCTGTCATATGTTTCACCAGATCGTTCCTTCTTACTGCCGCGTAGTATTCCATCGTGTGTATATACCACATTTTATTTATCCACTCATCTGTTGAAGGACATTTGGGTTGTTTCCATCTCTTGGCAATTGTGAATAATGCTGCCATGAACATTGGCGTGCAGATATCTGTTCGTGTCACTACTTTCCGATCTTCCGGGTATATACCGAGAAGTGCAATCGCTGGATCGAATGGTAGCTCTATATCTAGTTTTCTAAGGAACTGCCAGACTGACTTCCAGAGTGGCTGAACCATTATACAGTCCCACCAACAATGAATAAGAGTTCCAATTTCTCCACATCCCCTCCAGCATTTGTAGTTTCCTGTTTGTTTAATGGCAGCCATTCTAACCGGTGTTAGATGGTATCTCATTGTGGTCTTAATTTGCATCTCTCTAATAGCTAGTGAAGCTGAACATTTTTTCATGTGTTTCTTGGCCATTTGTATTTCCTCTTCAGAGAACTGTCTTTTCATATCTTTTGCCCATTTTATAATTGGGCTGTCTGTACTATTGTCATTGAATTGTAGGATTTCTTTGTATATGCAAGATATCAGTCTTTTGTCAGATACATGGTTTCCAAAAATTTTTTCCCATTGAGTTGGCTGCCTCTTTACCTTTTTGAGAAATTCCTTTGAGGTGCAGAAACTTCTAAGCTTGAGGAGTTCCCATTTATCTATTTTCTCTTTTGTTGCTTGTGCTTTGGGTGTAAAGTCTAGGAAGTAGCCTCCTAATACAAGGTCTTGAAGATGTTTTCCTACATTATCTTCTAGGAGTTTTATGGTACTTTCTTTTATATTGAGATCTTTGGTCCATTTTGAGTTAATTTTTGTGTAGGGGGTGAGGTAGGGGTCCTCTTTCATTCTTTTGGATATGGATATCCAACTCTCCCAGCCCCATTTGTTGAAAAGACCATTATGGCTCAGTTCGGTGACTTTGGGGGCCTTATCAAAGATCAGTCGGCCATAGATCTGAGGGTCTATCTCTGAATTCTCAATTCGATTCCATTGATCTATATGTCTATCTTTGTGCCAGTACCATGCTGTTTTGGCAACTGTGGCTTTATAATAAGCTTCAAAGTCAGGGAGTGTAAGTCCTCCCACTTCGTTTTTCTTTTTTAGAGTGTCTTTAGCAATTCGAGGCATCTTCCCTTTCCAAATAAATTTGATAACTAGCTTTTCCAAGTCTGCAAAGTAGGTTGTTGGAATTTTGATTGGGATTGCATTGAATCTGTAGATGAGTTTGGGTAGAATTGACATCTTAATGACATTTAGCCTTCCTATCCATGAACATGGAATATTTTTCCATCTTTTAAGGTCCCCTTCTATTTCTTTTAGTAGAGTTATGTAGTTTTCTTTGTATAGGTCTTTTACATCTTTGGTTAAGTTGATTCCTAGGTACTTGATTTTTTTAGTTGCTATTGAAAATGGTATCTTTTTCTTGAGTGTCTCTTCAGTTTGTTCATTTCTAGCATATAGAAACATTACTGACTTATGTGCATTAATCTTGTATCCCGCTACTTTGCTAAATTTGTTTATTAGCTCTAGTAGGTGTATCGTTGATTTCTCAGGGTTTTCTAGATATAAGATCATATCATCTGCAAACAATGACAGTTTTACTTCTTCTTTTCCAATTTGGATGGCTTTTATTTCTTTGTCTTGCCGGATTGCCCTGGCTAGCACTTCCAGCACAATGTTGAATAACAGTGGTGACAGCGGGCATCCTTGTCTTGTTCCTGATCTTAGAGGGAAGGCTTTCAGTCTCTCACCATTGAGTACTATGCTGGCTGTGGGTTTTTCATATATGCTCTTTATCATGTTGAGGAAGTTTCCTTCAATTCCTACCTTTTGAAGTGTTTTTATCAAAAAGGGATGTTGGATTTTGTCAAATGCTTTTTCAGCATCTATTGAGATGATCAATTGATTTTTCCCTTTTGACTTGTTAATGTGTTGTAATACATTGATTGTTTTTCTTATGTTGAACCATCCTTGCATGCCTGGAATGAACCCCACTTGGTCATGGTGTATGATTTTTTAATGTGTCTTTGGATTCGATTTGCAAGTATTTTGTTGAGGATTTTTGCATCTATATTCATTAGGGAGATTGGCCGGTAGTTTTCCTTTTTTGTAGCATCTTTGCCTGGTTTTGGTATTAGATTGATGTTAGCTTCATAAAATGAGTTAGGTAGTGTTCCATTTTTTTCAATGTTTTGAAAGAGTTTGAGTAAGATTGGTGTCAGTTCTTTCTGGAAAGTTTGGTAGAATTCCCCTGTGAAGCCATCTGGCCCTGGGCATTTATTTGTGGGAAGATTTTTGATGACTGATTGGATCTCTTTGCTTGTGATGGGTTGGTTGAGGTCTTCTATTTCTTCTCTGGTCAGTCTAGGTTGTTCATATGTTTCCAGGAAATTGTCCATTTCTTCTACATTATCCAGTTTGTTGCCATACAGTTGTTCATAATATCCTCTTATAATTTTTTTAATTTCTTCAGGATCTGCAGTTATGTCACCTTTTTCATTCATTATTTTGTTTATATGGGTCTTCTCTCTTTTTGATTTTGTCAGTCTAGCTAGGGGCTTGTCAATCTTGTTGATCTTCTCAAAGAACCAACTTTTGGTGATATTTGTCCTTTCTATTGTTTTTTTGTTCTCTATGTCATTTATTTCTGCTTTAATCCTTGTTATTTCTTTTCTTGTACTTGGTTTAGGATTGGTTTGCTGTTCATTTTCTAGCTTCTTCAGTTGATCCATTAGTTCTTTGATTTTGGCTCTTTCTTCCTTTTTAATATATGCGTTTAGTGCTATAAATTTCCCCCTTAGCACTGCTTTTGCTGCATCCCATAGGTTTTGGTATGTTGTGTTCTCATTTTCATTCATCTCTATATATTTAGCAATTTCTCTTGCTATTTCTTCTTTAACCCACTGATTGTTTAGGAGTGTGTTGTTTAACCTCCAGGTATTTGTGAATTTTCTAAGTCTCTGATGGTTATTGACTTCTAATTGTATTCCATTGTGGTCAGAGAATGTGCTTTGAATAATTTCAATCTTTTTAAATTTATTGAGGCTTGTTTTATGTCCCAGCATATGATCTATTCTGGAGAAAGTTCCGTGAGCACTAGAAAAGTATGTGTATCCTGGTGATTTGGGATGTAATGTCCTGTAGATGTCTGTTAAATCTAATTCATTTATCAGATTGTTTAGGTTTTCAATTTCCTTATTGGTCTTCTGTCTGGTTGATCTATCTATAGGAGAGAGTGATGTGTTGAAGTCTCCCACAAGTATTGTGGAAACATCAATTGCTTCCTTTAGTTTTGCCAATGTTTCTCTCATGTATTTTGTGGCACCTTGATTGGGTGCATAGACATTTACGATTGTTATTTCTTCTTGCTGAATTGCCCCTTTTATTAGTATGTAGTGGCCTTCTTTGTCTCTCAAAACATCCCTGCATTTGAAGTCTATTTTATCTGAGATTAATATTGCTACACCTGCTTTCTTTTGGCTGTAGCTTGCATGAAATATTTTTTTCCATCCTTTCACTTTCAGTTTCTTTGTGTCCCTGTGTCTAAGATGAGTCTCTTGTATGCAACATATTGATGGTTCATTTTTTTTGATCCATTCTGCGAATCTATATCTTTTAATTGGGGAGTTTAATCCATTTACATTCAACGTTAAAACCGTGAAGGCATTTCTTGAATCGGCCATCTTATCCTTTGGATTATGTTTGCCATATTTTTCCCTCTCTCTATTAATATCCTTTATTGTACCCATACCGAATCTCTTTAGTACTGAACCTTTCTCCAAGTCTCTCTGTCCTGTCTTTGTTTCTCTGTCTGTAGGGCTCCCTTTAGTATCTCCAGTAGGGCAGGTCTCTTGTTAGTAAATTCTCTCAGCATTTCTTTGTCTGTGAAAAATTTAAGCTCTCCCTCAAATTTGAAGGAGAGCTTTGCTGGATAAAGTATTCTTGGCTGGAAATTCCTCTCACTCAGAATTTTAAATATATCGTGCCACTGCCTTCTCGCCTCCATGGTGGCTGCTGAGTAGTCACTACTTAGTCTTATGCTGTTTCCTTTGTATGTGGTGAATTGCTTTTCTCTTGCTGCTTTCAGAACTTGCTCCTTCTCTTCTATGCTTGACAGTGTGATCAGTATATGTCTCGGAGTGGGTTTTTTTTGGATTTATTCTATTTGGAGTTCGCTGAGCATTTATGATTTGTGTATTTATGTTGTTTAGAAGATTTGGGAAGTTTTCCCCAACAATTTCTTTGAATACTCTTCCTAGACCTTTACCCTTTTCTTCCCCTTCTGGGACACCAATGAGTCTTATATTTGGACGTTTCATATTATCTATCATATCCCTGAGGTCCATTTCGAGTTTTTCAATTTTTTTCCCCATTCTTTCTTTTATGCTTTCATTTTCCATTCTGTCATCTTCCAGGTCACTGATTCGTTGTTCAACTTCCTCTAGTCTTGTACTATGAGTGTCCAGAATCTTTTTAATTTGGTCAACAGTTTCTTTAATTTCCATAAGATCATCCATTTTTTTATTTAGTCTTGCAATGTCTTCTTTATGCTCTTCTAGGGTCTTCTTGATTTCCTTCATATCCCGTACTATGGTCTCATTGTTCATCTTTAGTTCTTTGAGTAGCTGCTCTAGGTGTGTCTCTTCTGGTCTTTTGATTTGGGTGCTTGGGCTTGGGTTATCCATATCGTCTGGTTTTTTCATATGCTTTATAATTTTCTGTTGTTTTTGGCCTCGTGGCATTTGCTGAACTTGATAGGGTTCTTTTAGGGTTTGTAGACCAGTTGAAGTCCTTATCTCTAATTTATCAGATCTACAGCTTCGTGGAGTACACTTTCTCTAACTAACCAGCAGGTGGCGTCCACGAGCCACCTGTTCTCCACAAGCCAGATCTCCCCTGCTTAGCCTTTTTGGTGAGTGGGGGAGTGAGTCTTGTGGGGCCCAATTGGTGTACCAAGCTTGCGTGTGTAGTTGGTGTTGCCTGCCCTGTATGTGGGGCGTGTTTCTGGGCAGTCGGGGAGGGGGGGTAGCCCTAACAATCAAATCTCCCTGATGATCCTAGAGTTTTAAAGCTACTGCAATAGTCTAATCCTTCAGTTCAGTCCTGCCACAGTTTGTCTCTGCCACTGACCCACAAGTCTTTGGTATTGGCGTATGGCTCCTGAGACTTGCAAGTGGGCCCCTCTTCCAGGCTGTGCACCCCGGGTCCTCTGTTGAGGGATGACTGTGCTATGTCACAGGTGAGTGCCGTCCCCCCAGGGCAGTTCTGGGCTGCTGGGCTGTGTTGGGAGGCTCCCAGTCTGCTCAAATGATGGCTGAATGGGGCTCTGTTAATTCACACTGCTCCCCCTTCCCAGCTCTGGGACATTCAGCTGAGGTTGCAGGGAAGGCTAATGTCCACGCCCAGTTTTGTGGTGTGTGCCTGTTATTTGAAGCACTTCCGTCACACTGGGTTGTCTGGGGCAGCTCTGGGCTATGGGGCTGGCGATGGGCAGGAGTGTTTCCTGTCCACCAGGATGGTGGCTGTGAGCGGACACCCCCCTTTTCTTGGGAAGTTGTGTTGTTTAGTGAATTTTCTCAGCCACTGGATTATTGCCTTTTGTCTCAGAGCTCTCTTAGTTCTGCTCTTGACTTGACGTGCCCAAATTTCAATTCTTTGAAGCTTTCTGTATTGAGCTTCTTAGAGTAATTGTTTTCGAAAAAGCAAAAAGGATTTAAAAAAAAACAAACAAACAAACAAACAAAAAAAAACGGCCCTCCTCAGAGATCTAATGGGTTATTGAAATGCTAATAGACAAAGCAACCAGGGCCATTAAGGAAAGGTGCACAGGGCAGAGAGATCAGCCTTGCTTCGGGATTTGCATATGCGCCTCAAGGCCTGATCTCCGCCCTTCCCCTTTCTGTGTTCACCAGAACTCCAAAAATCCTCTGCTTTTATTTTGGAGTTTTTCGTGTTGTTTTTTTTCTATGCCTGTCTCCTCTCTGTTGGGCTGGCTGCTCTCAGAGTCTCTGGTGTCTGGTCTCAGTCTGTCTATGGTTGGAGTTTGAATCAGTAGAATGAGTTTCCGATAAGAGCAGCCACTGCAATTCTCCCTTCTCCTTCCTGGAGCTGACAGCCCCTCCTCCCCCGGGACTGAGCCTGGCAGGGAGGGGCGCGGGTCCCCTGGCCGCAAAAACTTACAGATTTCGCTGATCTCAGCAGTTCCACGTTTTCATGAGTGTTGTATGAAGTTTGCCCAAAGACCGATTGCTCTGTGGTGTCCAGTCCACGCAGTTCCTGGCTTTTTACCTACTTTCTTCAGTCTGGCCAAGTTCTTTGAAGGAGAGTTTGATATAGGAATTCTTACTTCTTTGGAATGGACCAGGTTCTTGGTTGGGAGGTGCTGAGTGAAGATGAACCACTATTTCTGTACTTTTTGTTACCGGCTACTGGACGAGGCTGAGCTCCCACCGCAGTTCAAAAGAATTCACAGACGAAACGGCACATCAGCAACATAACGAGCCTCTATCCAAAACGCCGCAAACAGCACCGAAAGGCTCCGGCCTTCCCGACCGCTCCCGACAGCCTACAGCTCAAGCAACTCCACGACTCAAAGCTATGGCACAAGCAATCTTCTCCGCAGACAGAAACGCGTCACGGCCACCGAACCCGCAACGCAGCAACAACCTCTATTTTTTTTTAATAGAATTTTATTGAGATAAAATCAGATAACGTACAATCACTTGGTCACAGTATCATCATATAGTTGTGCTTTCATTACCACAGTCAAACTTCGAACATTTTCCTTACTCCAAAAAATAAAATGGAAATTAAAAAAGAACATCCAAAACATCCCATTCCCCTCCTCCCGCCATTGTTCATTTACTTTTTTTTTTTTTAATCTTCATTTTATTGAGATATATTCACATACCATGCAGTCATACAAAACAAATCGTACTTTCGATTGTTTACAGTACCATTACATAGTGGTACATTCATCACCAAAATCAATCCCTGACACCTTCATTAGCACACACACAAAAATAACAAGAATAATAATTAGAGTGAAAAAGAGCAATTGAAGTAAAAAAGAACACTGGGTACCTTTGTCTGTTTGTTTCCTTCCCCTATTTTTCTACTCATCCATCCATAAACTAGACAAAGTGGAGTGTGGTCCTTATGGCTTTCCCAATCCCGTTGTCACCCCTCATAAGCCACATTTTTATACAACAGTCTTCGAGATTCATGGGTTCTGGGTTGTAGTTTGATAGTTTCAGGTATCCACCACCAGCTACCCCAATTCTTTAGAACCTAAAAAGGGTTGTCTACAGTGTGCATAAGAGTGCCCACCAGAGTGACCTCTCGGCTCCTTTTGGATTCTCTCTGCCACTGAAGCTTATTTCATTTCCTTTCACATCCCCCTTTTGGTCAAGAAGATGTTCTCCGTCCCACGATGCCAGTCTGCATTCCTCCCCGGGAGTCATATTCCACGTTGCCAGGGAGATTCACTCCCCTGGGTGTCTGATCCCACGTAGGGGGGAGGGCAGTGATTTCACCTTTCAAGTTGGCTTAGCTAGAGAGACAGGGCCATATCTGAGCAACAAAGAGGCATTCGGGAGGAGGCTCTTAGGCACAACCATAGGGAGGCCTAGCCTCTCCTTTGCAGCAACCGTCTTCCCAAGGGTAAAACCTGTGGTAGAGAGCTCAACCCATCAAACCACCAGTCCCCTATGTCTGTGGTCATGTTAGCAACCATGGAGGTGGGGTAGGCGAATACCCCTGCATTCTCCACAGGCTCCTCAAGGGGGCACTACATCTTTTTTTTTCCTTGTTTTTCTTTTCTTTTCTTTTTTTTTTTAACTTTCCCTTCTTTTTTAAATCAACTGTATGAAAAAAAAGTTAAAAAGAAAACAAACATACAATAAAAGAACATTTCAAAGAGACCATAACAAGGGAGTAAGAAAAAGACAACTAACCTAAGATAACTGCTTAACTTCCAACATGTTCCTACTTTACCCCAAGAAAGTTACCTAATATAGCAACATTTCTGTGAACTTGCTCCTACTATATCCATCAGAAATTAACAGACCATAGTCATTCCTGGGCATCCCCAGAACGTTAAATAGCTTATCTGTTCTTCTTGGATTATTGTTCCCCCTTCCTTAATTGCTCTCTATTGCTAGTTCCCCTACATTCTACAGTATAAGCCATTTGTTTTACATTTTTCAAAGTTCACATTAGTGGTAGCATATAATATTTCTCTTTTTGTGCCTGGCTTATTTCGCTCAGCATTATGTCTTCTAGGTTTATCCATGTTGTCATATGTTTCACGAGATCGTTCCTTCTTACTGCCGCGTAGTATTCCATCGTGTGTATATACCACATTTTATTTATCCACTCATCTGTTGAAGGACATTTGGGTTGTTTCCATCTCTTGGCAATTGTGAATAATGCTGCTATGAACATTGGCGTGCAGATATCTGTTCATGTCACTGCTTTCCAATCTTCCGGGTATATACCGAGAAGTGCAATCGCTGGATCGAATGGTAACTCTATATCTAGTTTTCTAAGGAACTGCCAGACTGACTTCCAGAGTGGCTGAACCATTATACAGTCCCACCAACAGTGAATAAGAGTTCCAATTTCTCCACATCCCCTCCAGCATTTGTAGTTTCCTGTTTGTTTAATGGCAGCCATTCTAACCGGTGTTAGATGGTATCTCATTGTGGTCTTAATTTGCATCTCTCTAATAGCTAGTGAAGCTGAACATTTTTTCATGTGTTTCTTGGCCATTTGTATTTCCTCTTCAGAGAACTGTCTTTTCATATCTTTTGCCCATTTTATAATTGGGCCGACTGTACTATTGTCATTGAGTTGTAGGATTTCTTTATATATGCAAGATATCAGTCTTTTGTCAGATACATGGTTTCCAAAAATTTTTTCCCATTGAGTTGGCTGCCTCTTTACCTTTTTGAGAAATTCCTTTGAGGTGCAGAAACTTCTAAGCTTGAGGAGTTCCCATTTATCTATTTTCTCTTTTGTTGCTTGTGCTTTGGGTGTAAAGTCTAGGAAGTGGCCTCCTAATACAAGGTCTTGAAGATGTTTTCCTACATTATCTTCTAGGAGTTTTATGGTACTTTCTTTTATATTGAGATCTTTGGTCCATTTTGAGTTAATTTTTGTGTAGGGGGTGAGGTAGGGGTCCTCTTTCATTCTTTTGGATATGGATATCCAACTCTCCCAGCCCCATTTGTTGAAAAGACCATTATGATTCAGTTCAGTGACTTTGGGGGCCTTATCAAAGATCAGTCGGCCATAGATCTGAGGGTCTATCTCCGAATTCTCAATTCGATTCCATTGATCTATATGTCTATCTTTGTGCCAGTACCATGCTGTTTTGGCAACTGTGGCTTTATAATAAGCTTCAAAGTCAGGGAGTGTAAGTCCTCCCACTTCGTTTTTCTTTTTTAGAGTGTCTTTAGCAATTCGAGGCATCTTCCCTTTCCAAATAAATTTGATAACTAGCTTTTCCAAGTCTGCAAAGTAGGTGTTGGAATTTAGATTGGGATTGCATTGAATCTGTAGATGAGTTTGGGTAGAATTGACATCTTAATGACATTTAGCCTTTCTATCCATGAACATGGAACATTTTTCCATCTTTTAAGGTCCCCTTCTAATTTCTTTTAGTAGAGTTATGTAGTTTTCTTTGTATAGGTCTTTTACATCTTTGGTTAAGTTTATTCCTAGGTACTTGATTTTTTTAGTTGCTATTGAAAATGGTATCTTTTTCTTGAGTGTCTCTTCAGTTTGTTCATTTCTAGCATATAGAAACATTACTGACTTATATGCATTAACCTTGTATCCCGCTACTTTGCTAAATTTGTTTATTAGCTCTAGTAGGTGTATCGTCGATTTCTCAGGGTTTTCTAGATATAAGATCATATCATCTGCAAACAATGACAGTTTTACTTCTTCTTTTCCAATTTGGATGGCTTTTATTTCTTTGTCTTGCCGGATTGCCCTGGCTAGCACTTCCAGCACAATGTTGAATAACATTGGTGACAGCGGGCATCCTTGTCTTGTTCCTGATCTTAGAGGGAAGGCTTTCTGTCTCTCACCATTGAGTACTATGCTGGCTGTGGGTTTTTCATATATGCTCTTTATCATGTTGAGGAAGTTTCCTTCAATTCCTACCTTTTGAAGTGTTTTTATCAAAAAGGGATGTTGGATTTTGTCAAATGCTTTTTCAGCATCTATTGAGATGATCAATTGATTTTTCCCTTTTGACTTGTTAATGTGTTGTAATACATTGATTGATTTTCTTATGGTGAACCATCCTTGCATGCCTGGAATAAACCTTACTTGGTCATGGTGTATGATTTTTTTAATGTGTCTTTGGATTCGATTTGCAAGTATTTTGTTGAGGATTTTTGCATCTATATTCATTAGGGAGATTGGCCGGTAGTTTTCCTTTTTTGTAGCATCTTTGCCTGGTTTTGGTATTAGATTGATGTTAGCTTCATAGAATGAGTTAGGTAGTGTTCCATTTTCTTCCATGTTTTGAAAGAGTTTGAGTAAGATTGGTGTCAGTTCTTTCTGGAAAGTTTGGTAGAATTCCCCTGTGAAGCCATCTGGCCCTGGGCGTTTATTTGTGGGAAGATTTTTGATGACTGATTGGATCTCTTTGCTTGTGATGGGTTGGTTGAGGTCTTCTATTTCTTCTCTGGTCAGTCTAGGTTGTTCATATGTTTCCAGGAAATTGTCCATTTCTTCTACATTGTCCAGTTTGTTGCCATACAGTTGTTCATAATATCCTCTTATAATTTTTTTAATTTCTTCAGGATCTGCAGTTATGTCACCTTTTTCATTCATTATTTTGTTTATATGGGTCTTGTCTCTTTTTGATTTTGTCAGTCTAGCTAGGGGCTTGTCAATGTTGTTGATCTTCTCAAAGATCCAACTTTTGGTGATATTTATCCTCTCTATTGTTTTTTTGTTCTCTATGTCATTTATTTCTGCTTTAATCCTTGTTATTTCTTTTCTTGTACTTGGTTTAGGATTGGTTTGCTGTTCATTTTCTAGCTTCTTCAGTTGATCCATTAGTTCTTTGATTTTGGCTCTTTCTTCCTTTTTAATATATGCGTTTAGTGCTATAAATTTCCCCCTTAGCACTGCTTTTGCTGCATCCCATAGGTTTTGGTATGTTGTGTTCTCATTTTCATTCGTCTCTATATATTTAGCAATTTCTCTTGCTATTTCTTCTTTAACCCACTGATTGTTTAGGAGTGTGTTGTTTAACCTCCAGGTATGTGTGAATTTTCTAAGTCTCTGATGGTTATTGACTTCTAATTGTATTCCATTGTGGTCAGAGAATGTGCTTTGAATAATTTCAATCTTTTTAAATTTATTGAGGCTTGTTTTATGTCCCAGCATATGATCTATTCTGGAGAAAGTTCCATGAGCACTAGAAAAGTATGTGTATCCTGGTGATTTGGGATGTAATGTCCTGTATATGTCTGTTAAATCTAATTCATTTATCAGATTGTTTAGGTTTTCAATTTCCTTATTGGTCTTCTGTCTGGTTGATCTATCTATAGGAGAGAGTGATGTGTTGAAGTCTCCCACAATTATTGTGGAAACATCAATTGCTTCCTTTAGTTTTGCCAGTGTTTCTCTCATGTATTTTGTGGTACCTTGATTGGGTGCATAGACATTTACGATTGTTATTTCTTCTTGCTGAATTGCCCGTTTTATTAGTACGTAGTGGCCTTCTTTGTCTCTCAAAACATCCCTGCATTTGAAGTCTATTTTATCTGAGATTAATATTGCTACACCTGCTTTCTTTTGGCTGTAGCTTGTATGAAATATTTTTTTCCATCCTTTCACTTTCAGTTTCTTTGTGTCCCTGTGTCTAAGATGAGTCTCTTTTATGCAACATATTGATGGTTCATTTTTTGATCCATTCTGCGAATCTATATCTTTTAATTGGGGAGTTTAATTCATTTACATTCAACGTTATAACCGTGAAGGCATTTCTTGAATCAGCCATCTTATCCTTTGGTTTATGTTTGTCATATTTTTCCCCTCTGTCTGTTAATATCCTTTATTGTACCCATACCGAATCTCTTTAGCACTGAACCTTTCTCCAAGTCTCTCTGTCCTTTCTTTGTTTCTCTGTCTGTAGGGCTCCCTTTAGTATCTCCAGTAGGGCAGGTCTCTTGTTAGCCAATTCTCTCAGCATTTGTTTGTCTGTGAAAAATTTAAGCTCTCCCTGAAATTTGAAGGAGAGCTTTGCTGGATAAAGTATTCTTGGTTGGAAATTTTTCTCACTCAGAATTTTAAATATATCATGCCACTGCCTTCTGGCCTCCATGGTGGCTGCTGAGTAGTCACTACTTAGTCTTATGCTGTTTCCTTTGTATGTGGTGAATTGCTTTTCTCTTGCTGCTTTCAGAACTTGCTCCTTCTCTTCTGTGTTTGACAGTGTGATCAGTATATGTCTCGGAGTGGGTTTATTTGGATTTATTCTATTTGGGGTTCGCTGAGCATTTATGATTTGTGTATTTATGTTGTTTAGAAGATTTGGGAAGTTTTCCCCAACAATTTCTTTGAATACTATTCCTAGACCTTTACCCTTTTCTTCCCCTTCTGGGACACCAATGAGTCTTATATTTGGACGTTTCATATTATCTATCATATCCCTGAGGTCCATTTCGATTTTTTCAATTTTTTTCCCCATTCTTTCTTTTATGCTTTCATTTTCCATTCTGTCATCTTCGAGGTCACTGATTCGTTGTTCAACTTTCTCTAGTCTTGTACTATGAGTGTCCAGAATCTTTTTAATTTGGTCAACAGTTTCTTTAATTTCCATAAGGTCATCCATTTTTTTATTTAGTCTTGCAATGTCTTCTTTATGCTCTTCTAGGGTCTTCTTGATTTCCTTTGTCTCCTGTACTATGGTCTCATTGTTCATCTTTAGTTCTTTGAGTAGCTGCTCTAGGTGCTGTGTCTCTTCTGGTCTTTTGATTTGGGTGCTTGGGCTTGGGTTATCCATATCGTCTGGTTTTTTCATATGCTTTATAATTTTCTGTTGTTTTTGGCCTCGTGGCATTTGCTGAACTTGATAGGGTTCTTTTAGGATTTGTAGACCAGTTGAAGTCCTTATCTCTAATTTATCAGATCTACAGCTTCGTGGAGTACACTTTCTCTAACTAACCAGCAGGTGGCGTCCACGAGCCACCTGTTCTCCACAAGCCAGTTCTCCCCTGCTTAGCCTTTTTGGTGAGTGGGGGAGTGAGTCTTGTGGAGTCCAATTGGTGTACCAAGCTTGCGTGTGTAGTTGGTGTTGCCTGCCCTGTATATGGGGCGTGTTTCTGGGCAGTCAGGGAGGTGGGGGTGGCTCTAACAATCAAATCTCCCTGGTGATCCTAGAGTTTTAAAGCTGCTGCAATAGTCTAATCCTTCAGTTCAGTCCTGCCACAGTTTGTCTCTGCCAGTGACCCACGAGTCCTTGGTATTGGCGTATGGCTCCTGAGACTTGCAAGTGGGCCCCTCTTCTAGGCCGTGCACCCCGGGTCCTCTGTTGAGGGATGACTGTGCTATGTCACAGGTGAGTGCCGTCCCCCCAGGGCAGTTCTGGGCTGCTGGGCTGTGTAGGGAGGCTCCCAGTCTGCTGAAATGATGGCTGAATGGGGCTTTGTTAATTCACACTGCTCTACCTTCCCAACTCTGGGACAATCAGCTGAGGTTGCAGGGAAGGCTAATGTCCACGCCCAGTTTTGTGGTGTGTGCCTGTTATTTGAAGGACTTCCATCACACTGGGTTGTCTGGGGCAGTTCTGGGCTATGGGGCTGGCGATGGGCAGGAGTGTTTCCTGTCCACCAGGATGATGGCTGTGAGTGGACACCCCCCTTTTCTTGGGAAGTTGTGGTGTTTCGTGAATTTTCTCAGCCGCTGGATTATTGCATTTTGTCTCAGAGCTCTCCTAGTTCTGCTCTTGACTTGACCTGCCCAAATTGCAAGTCTTTGAAGCTTTCTGTATTGGGCTTCTTAGAGTAATTGTTTTAGAAAAAGAAAAAAGATTTAAAAAAAAAAAAAAAAAAAAGTGCCCTTCTCAGAGATCTAATGGGTTATTGAAATGCTAAGAGACAAAGCAACCAGGGCCATTAAGGAAAGGTCCACAGGGCAGAGAGATCAGCTTTTTTTCGGGATTTGCATATGCGCCTCAGGGCCCTTCCCCTTTCTATGTTCACCAGAACTCCAAAAATCCTCCGCTTTTATTTTGGAGTTTTTCGTGTTGTTTTTTTTTTCTCTATTCCTGTCTCCTCTCTGCTGGGCTGGCTGCTCTCAGATTCTCTGGTGTCTTGTCTCAGTCTATCTATGGTTGGAGTTTGGATCAGTAGAATTAGTTTCCGATAAGGGCTGCCACTGCAGTTCTCCCTTCTCCTTCCCGGAGCTGACAGCCCCTCCTCCCATGGGACTGAGCCTGGCAGGGAGGGGTGCGGGTCCCCTGGCCGCAAAAACTTACAGATTTCACTGATCTCAGCAGTTCCACGTTTTCATGAGTGTTGTATGAAGTATGCCCAAAGTCAGATTGCTCTGTGGTGTCCAGTCCACGCAGTTCCTGGTTTTCTACCTACTTTCCTGGAGGAGTAACTAAAACATACAGCTCACCAGTCTGCCATCTTGCCTCGCCTCATTTTCCCCAATCTATTTTTGAACATTTTCCTTACATCAGAAAGAATCAGAATATGAATAAAAGATAAAAGTAAAAAAAGAACACCCAAATCATCCCCCCATCTCACCCTAATTTTCATTCAGCTTTTGTCCCCATTTTTCTACTCATCCATCATACATTGGATAAAGGGGATGTGATCCACAAGGTTTTAACAATCACACTGTCACCCCTTGTAGTCTACACTGTTATACAATCATCTTCAAAAGTCCAGACTACTGGGTTGGAGGTTGATAGTTTCAGGTATTTACTTCTAGCTGTTCCAATACATTATAACCTAAGAGGTGTTATCTATGTACTGCTTAAGAATGTCCACCAGAGTGACCTCTCGACTCCATTTGAAGTCTCTCAGCCACTGAAACTTTATTTCGTTTCATTTTGCATCCCTGTTTTGGTCAAGAAGATATTCTCAATCCCTTGATGCCAGGTTCAGATTCATCCCCGGGAGTCATGTCCTGCATTGCCAGGGAGATTTACATCCCTGGGGGTCAGGTCCCATGTAGGAGGGAGGGCAGTGAATTCATCTGCCGAGGTGGCTTAGTTAGAGAGAGAGAGAGGGCCACATCTGAGCAACAAAGAGGTAGTCAGGGGGAGACTCTTAGGCACAATTATATGCAAGTCTAGCCTCTCCCTTGCAGTAATGAGCTTCATAAGGGCAAGTCCCATGATAGAGGGCTCAGCACATCAAACCGCCAGTCCTCAATATCTGTGACAACATCAGCATCAGTCCAGGTGAGGAAGTCCAACGCTTCTGCATTTTCTCCCAGTTCCTCAGGGGGTCCCTGTAAATATATTTTTATTCTCTGCCCAAATTACTTTGGGATGTGTCACTGTTTCACTATAATCTATGCAAACCTGCCATATCTCACTTCCTATTCAAAGTTCCATGTAATTGCATCATTTATTTTTAATGCCACCTTTTTCACATTTGAAGTGGTGATTCTATCAATAATGCCTATAAATCACAATGTAGATATTTCATGAACTTTCTTGTTTTATATAACAAAAAGTCAAAGTATAAGGAAACACCTGCTCAAAAGACAAGACAAATTTGACAGAAGCATAATAATGTATAGAAGGTCAAATATGCTACTTTAAATAAGATCAAAATAAAAAACGTAGAAGATATATATAGTATACTTCAGATCAATTTAATAGATATAGCCAGTGGATACTAAACACCCCTTAAAGCTCCCATGAAATTAAAAAAAATTAGTGTATTTAAGCTCCAGAATCAAAGTACATCATTCAGACTAGAATTTGTATAGGCTTCCTTCTCTTGCAGTACAATAAAACTAAAATTTCATTACTCAGTAAATTACTGGCATAAATAATGATTGGATCAAAAATACATCTACTTTAAAGTATAGACCCTTTTGAAAATAATCATACTGAGAATCCTTATATATTAAATGTATGCAAAGTAGTATTTTAGAGATGTGTTCTTTGCTTCAGCATCTTATATTGCTAAGCAAGAAAAATAAAATTAAATGGACTTTTATTAAACTCAAGAAATTAGAGAAATAACAAAACCAAACTATAAAGCAGAAAGAAGGAAATTAAAACTAAAGTTGAAATTAATCAATTATAAAGTGGTTTTAAAATGGTCCACCTGATAATTGCTAGAGCTTTTTCTTTGAAAATATGAGTAAATTAAGTAAATTCTGGCCAATATATTAAGGAAAGAGAATTAGAAGTAATCCAAAGAGAAAATGATCATTAATTTAGAAGAGGTCAAACAAATGTTGGGTAATAGTATGTACAACTGAATATTAATACATCTGAAATTCTAGTTGAAAGTGATTAATATCTGGAAAAATTTAAATGATAAGAATTGATCTAAGTAGTAAAAAAATTTGGATAGCCCAAGTTTTTTTAGAGAAGTTCTTTGTTATTTTTAAGGAACAAATAATTTCCATCTTACATAAAACTATTTCAGACCATGGAAAACTCTGTAAAGTTTCCTAGTCAATTTAACAAAGTTGGCTCTATAACAGAACCCTATGAAAAGTGAATAAAAATAGACAATTATGGATTAATTTTACTTAGCAGTGTATTGAAGCAAAAAAGTTCAGTAGTGATACTATAGATTTTATTTTCAATGAAAATATATTAGGAAATCTATTAATATAACTAACACTGGGGATGAAAGAAAATGTTAGTAGATACTAAATGTCATGTGGTGAAATTTAACAATTGTTTCTGGTAAATTAGGATCAGGGGAGAATTTTCTGACAAATTCTGCTCTAAAACAAGGATACCTTCTTTTTTGTTCTTTCATTTCACATTGTTCTGAAAGTTCTGACCAGTGCATTAAGACAAGAAAGAGACATGAGAATTAGAACTTATGTGACTATCACATAATAGGTCTCAAAAATGTTTGTTAAATGAATTCCACAGTGAAGTACTCTATAAATGGAGATAAAATTATTGATATTTGCAAATATTTAACTTTTTAACTTAAACTCCAGATAATTAACTGAAAACTATCAGAACTGACAGAATTCTCCAAGAAGGTTAGATACCAAATCAGTAGCTTTCTGTACCAATTAGAGGGCATAATGGAAAAATGATCCCATTTCTCTGGAGTATAGGATTAAATTCATGAGGAATTGTGGGAGAACTAAGCTAATAAGATGAAAACCAAAAATCCTTACTCAAAGATATTTAAAAAAAATGACTTGGATAAAAGGAGAGACATAATGTATTACTCTATGGGGACACTGAATATTATAAATATTTCTGTTATTTTCAAATTAATTTGTTAGTTTTATGTAATTCCAGTAAAACTATAATCAGACTATTATATGTAGAAAGGGTTAGAATAACGACAAATATGTGAAAAACAAAAAAATAGCAAAAAAGAGGGATTTGTACTGTCAGATGAAATATGAGTAATATTTGTGAAATAATGGATAGACAGCCACTGGGGAGCAATTGAGCACAGAAAGAGGCACTAGTTAAGTAACAAAAACAATGAATAAACCGTGAATTAAAAGGCCAATAATGTTAATTACATAAAAATTTTAAAAATGCTATTTTTCAAAGCACGTCCTAAATAAAGTAAAAATAGAGCTGGAAGGAAGCATTCCATGAAGAGACTGAAGATGTGGAGGAGTTTAATTTACTCTGTGAATGAGAGTTCTGCAGAGCATAGAGGAGAGATGCCAAGAGGGTTGGGAAAATGGTAGCCCAAGTGTACATCCATGACCTCCTCTTCTCCCCATTTCTTTCTGGAATAATGTAGCAGTCAGGATAAGCATCCCGGTGGAGCCTGAATGATGTTTCTCTGATAGAATTTCCTCTTGACTTTCTAGAAGTGACACTGGGTTCAAGGGTTTCATTTTCCTTGGTGCCAGGTGTGGTGGAAGGGCCATGATAGAGCAATGGATTCATGATTGGGAGGCTCAGGATGCTAAGTATGATTTCATGGACTTTTGAGGTGAACCTTCCATCAAAAGCCCAAATCCCTCAGAGGGGCTGCTTTAAGCTTTGTAGAATGCAGACACTCACCAATCCTGCAGACCCCCAGTGGACCTAACATTGAACTGCACAGACAAGTTGGTTACCAAGCTTCTAATCCCTGGAGTTGAGAAAAGACTTCTGTTTTCACTGTAAGAAACCAAGGAGCAGAGGATTTTCTTTGTGTATCTCAATAGAGGGGTAGAATGTTGACAGCTAATTTTCTACCTCTATTAATTTGCCACTGCTTGAGAATATCCAACATTCTGATCTATGTGGTTCATTAATAGGAAAAAAAAAAAAAGTTCAACTCACCTAAAGGGACTTAGGAACATGAGGAAAAGGCCATGCTGAGCTAATGGTAAAGTTGGCTCCTACTGGAAAAAATTAATGGAAGAAACAGAAGAGAACTTTAACAAAGAAAGTAATAATAATTCTCAGGAGACAAAAATTAAAGAAATTAGAGCACTTGCATACACCAAAAAGCCTTTTTGGGAATGAGGAATTGTTATTTATAAATTTATACATTCAATAGATAAACTGAAAAACATGATCATTGCTGAGTAGCATATTGTGGTGTGAAAGACCAAGTGGAAAAAAAGCTGTAAACATAGAGAGTAAAGATAAGAGATTTGGGCAACAGATCCAGTAGGCTTAATACCCTACGAATAGGAATTCTAGAAGTAGGAACCACTGAAGGAAAAGTAATAATTCAAGAAACAATAGAAGAAAATACTCCTGAGGTGAGTATTTGAGGCTTGCTTGTTCTGATTTGCTAATGCTGCTGTTATGCAAAATACCAGAAATGGATTGGCTTTTATAAAAGGGGTTTATTTGGTTACAAATTTATAGTCTGAAGGCCATGAAAATATCCAAGGTAAGGCGTCAACATTAGGGTACCTTCACTGGAGAAAGGCCATTGGCATCCGGAAAACCTCTGTTAGTTGGGAAGGCATGTGGCTGGCGTCTGCTTGCTTCCAGGTTGCTTTTCAAAATGGCATTCTCCAAAATGTCAATGTCAGCTTTCAATGGCCATCTTCAAAATGTCTCTCTTGGCTGTAGCTCATTGAGTTCCTTCTGTTTGTCAGCTCTCTTATATGGCTCCAGTGATTTAAGAACCATCCTGAATGGGTGGGGTAACATCTCCATAGAAATTATCCTATCAGAGGTCTTGCCCACAGTTTATTGAGTCATATCTCCATAGAAACACTCAATCAAAGGATTATTCAACACTAATATGTCAGCTCACACAAGACTGCATCAAAGAACATGGCATTTTGGGGGACATAATACATCCAAACTGGCACCTTGCTCATTCAAAGATCTAACTGAATTAATGAAAGAAGACATAAGCCTAGATATATTCTGGTACAATTCATGAAATCCAGGTATAAAGAGAAAATTTTACAAGCTCTCAGACAAAAGAAAAAAATCTGTTAAAAACAAAAGAGAATCAGATTACCACTGGAAATCATCTCCTGCACTAGAAGCTAGAAGAAAGTAGAGATTATATAAGACTTTTAAAGAAAGGACAAGATTATTTGTCAGGGGAAAAAAAAAAGTTATTTTCAGACATGTAAGACCTCAGAGAGTTTGCTCCTATATTTCCTATCTGAGGAAATATGCTAAGCAAGTATCCAGTGAATTAGTGTAAATCTCAAGCTGAGAGTAAGCAGTGAGCCTTGAAGTACAGGTAGAGTTATAGCTAAATGGGTGGTGATGATGTGCCTGGAAACAGAGGAGACATATTTTAAAGTAAACTTTAAAATGGTCTGGAATGGAAAATTCCAAATTATCGACTTCTGTCATAGCTGTCCACACTTTTTTGTTGTAAACGTAAAAATGAAAAACACTTTGGAACAAATAATCATCCAGAAGGAAAAAGAGCAGCCAGAGGTAAGGGAGAATTAAGACTGTACTCATCCTGATCCATAAAAGGATAGAGATACTAATTAACTTTAACCAATGTTAGAAAAAAATTTAAATGAATTATGAATGGTCAAAGTTTATGAATTACCACTAAAATTTGATACTAGAAATAGAATGTTTGACTTCTAAGAGTCAAACAGCATGGGAAAGAAAATAAACAAAACTATCAATCAGAAAGAAGATACTTAGGAGGCAAAAAAATCTAAAAAAAAATGTAGAACACTAAATTTGATAGAAATCATCCCAATATTTCAGTGATCACAGTAAATTTAAATGGATTAAACGCTTCTAGGTTTTTAAAATCCAATTAAATGTGATTTACCTGAGAGACATGTAAAAAAAAAATGATGCAAATGTTGAAAATTAATGAATGGATAACAATATAAAAAAAAACCCTGTGAAAATGTGCTGTCAATGTAAAATCAAATACATTATTGGTTATTATCTTCAGTGCCACACTCAGCCCTTTCTCAAATGGAGACAGGTCAAATTTTTTATTTCTGAGGAGCAGGAGAGGGAGGACAAAGAGCAGAGACAAAGCTGGTTGGAAAACAGAGGGAAACCAGTCTCAGGAGACCTAGTGGAGGATGGATCCCCAAGTTCTCAGTGGTCATTGGTCCAAACTTCCTGGGTCATAAAACATTTGCCAAAATGAATGCCAATTATCTGGGAGATTTTGATAATTGCAGCAGTGAGGCTGGAGTCCCAGCCAACCAGAGGATCCAAGATTATCTCCAACAAAATTGAAGTGAGGGACAAGCCACCACTGGGACCAAGATGGATCTGGATCATGCCCCCTAATTCCTGGAACTAGCTATCGAAATTCACCAGTCATTTCATTAGCCTTGCAATTATTTGACTCTGCTCTTTATGCAATTTAGGTTTTGGGATCCCATTTATCATGTTAGACTAGAGTTTTGCTGTATCTGGTAAGTACTTAACAAAGGAATGTAAATTTCAGGAAATACATAAATTTCAGAAAAAAAGATATGTGATAAGTATCAATAGAGGGATAATTACAGTATTTGGAGAAAGGGTCATATTTCCACAAGAGGCCATGGCAGGTTAAGAAACACAAGATTAAGAACCCCACAGGTGTTTGGGGGAAGGGAGAAAGTTTAGCAGGCATCTAAAATGCTTAGCTCCTCTTGGCATCCAGAAGCTGATAGTGGCTGGGAGTTTATGCGTGATAGAATGAAGAAACTTAAAGCTGTTGGAAGCAGGGTGGCTTGTCAGGGTCACTATTACATAGTGTTCTCAGTTGTAAAGGGTAGTGTCCAGGTTGCTTTATTTCTAGTCCTTTTCCTTCCACATTGTGCCTTCAACTCCTCCTTTTCAGCATCAGCTCTCATCCCACGTTGTGGTATGACTTACGTTTTGCTCTTTTGAGAGACCAGCTATTCTTTGATGACCAGAGATATCACAGTCTAACTTAAGCATGGGAAACAAATAATTTTGAACATCTTGCATTAATCTGAGTTACAAAACTCATTAAGGATCTATTGCCTTGGGGTAGTTTTACACATTTTTTTAGATCTTTTTGACTGACTTTATATTTTTGTATTAGGAGGAACGAGACCCTGCTTGGAATAAAAAAAATAAAACATAAGGACAGTGCTTCATTTAAAAAGCAGAACAAACCTACGAAGTTCAAAGCTGTAATATTGGAGATTGCAAAAGTAAGTTCTACAAGAATTTTAAGTCAGGTGAAATTGAGAGATTCATGTATTTAGACGTGGTTTGACATCATTTTACTTTACTATAATATGAAACAGAAGGACATATAAACAAGCATACATATATAATATGTACATACACACATATAAATGAGCATAAATACAATACTTCATAATTCTTAAGCTATCATATGGCTATTTTTATAAGCAGATTTTTTTTCTATAGTGGTACTTCTGCTACTTTTGACAGTAATTTGAATTGGATATACAAAGAAATGCTTTGTTTTCAGTGTCATAAGATAAGCATTACAGAGTGAGTAAATTATAGTGTTATGCTCAATGGTTATTTTGGTTTGTAACGTTGTTATCTTCCTTATTAAGAGTTCAGAAATGGCACCAAAAAGAAAAAGAAGAAAGGAAACTCTAAGAGAATTTTTTTCCAAAAATCCATCTATTTATGAGTTGGTGGAACAGGAAAGGTATGAATTAATTAGCTAATTCAGTACATGTTCACTGGAGGGTCACTATGTGTTGGGCTTTATGTAGAGTATGAGGCATATACAGGTGGAATAGACTGACAAGATCCCTGCCCTCAAAGAGCTTACACACTAATGAAAGGCGGCACAGTACCAAGTAAACCACAATAAACAAGGTAGTTTAAAATTAGAGATAAAGGTTATGTAATAAATGAACAAGTTGATGTGCTCTAGAGTAATTGGCCTGGGTGGTAGGGGTAGTAGTTTAGATAGGGTGCTTATGAAACCAAATTGGTAAATTAGTTTTAATTATTGGTAGACATAATGTTCTTGTTCATAAAATTTATCATGGTAAAATATTTAGCTTCTATTTTTATGTGCGCAGTGTTTATGATTCTCATACATGCTTTGTATATTGTACCTTCATTATATAATGTCTTACTTTACTTGTTTATTTTGAGATAAATCCAACTTAGAGGTGTATTTTTTTTTTTAATAAAGTGTCTGATTTAGATTTTTTTAACATCTATGTCCATAAGGGAGATTGGCCTTTAATGTTTCTTTTTCATTCTATTTTGCCTTCTTTCGGGAAGGTTATACAATTCTCATAGATTTTCAGATTGATCCAAAAAAAGTTATACAGTCATATTATTTTTTCAATTTCTGCTAGATCTATAGTTATATCCTGTTTTCATTCCTAATTTTATAATTTTTTTCCTGTTTCATTTTCATAATTTGTCTTGCCAGGGATTTGTCTATTTTTATTTAGTCTTTTTAAAGAACTACATTTTGTTTTCATTGATACTCTTTTGTTTGTTTCTTTTTCATATTTTTTGCTTTTGTATTTATTACTACCTACTTTCTTTTTAAAAACAGGTTTATTGAGATATATTTCATATACCATAAAATCCACCCATTTAAAGTGTACAATTCAATGTTTTTTAATGTATTTACAGAGTTGTGCAACCATCACCACAGTCAATTTTAGAACATTTTCATTAGCCCTCAAAGAAATTCTGCACCATGTAGTTTCCACTCCCCAAACTACCTCTCCCCCATCCCTCCCATGAAGCATTCTCTAATCTTTCTATCTTTATAGATTTGCCTATTCTGACTTCATATAAATGGAATCATATAATGTTTGGGCTTTTGTGATTGGCTTCTTTCACTTAGCAAAATGTTTTCAAGGCTCGTCCATATTGTTGCATGTATCAGTACTTCAGTTTTTTTATTGCTGAACAATATGTCATTGTATGGATATACCATGCTTTATTTATCCATTCTTCATTTGGTGGATATTTGGGATGCTTCCTTTTTTTTTGGTTATTATGGATAATGCTGCTGTGGATATTTTGCACCAGTTTTTACATGGACATGTGTTTTCATTTTTATTGTATACTTACCTTGTTTCTTTAGGTTAATTCATTTGTTTTTCTAACTTTTAAGTTAGGATGCTTACCTCATTTAATTTTGGGATTTCTTTTTGGTGGTAATTGACAAGAAAAAGGGCCAAGAATAGCCAATAACTAGAGAATACTTATTGTTTTTATGCACACATTGAACATTTATAGTGGGATGTACTAGGCTATATAAAGCAATGTTGAGAAATTTCAAAGAATTGGAATCATGCACACCACATTTTCTTACTACAATGGAATTAAGGTGGAAATCAATTTCTAAAAGGTAAAAGAGATCCAATGCATTAAAATTTTAAATGTGCACTTAGAGATAATTCATAGAACAAAATAGAAATTATGATAATTTAGAAATACAAAGAACTTGCTTCGAGTTTGGTTGTGATTGTTCTAAATCCAAAAAACATGAACATTTAATGGCCATAAGTTTCCTTCTAATCACTATTTTAGCAGCATCCTACAATTTTATTATATGCCGGTGTTTTTATTCTCATTTAGTTCTATACATTTAAAAATTATCCTTACAATTTCTGTTTTCTGTGAATAGGTCTTATATATATTTGTTTAAGTTCATGTTAGGTATATAATTTGATTTTTTTAAGGTACTGGAAATAATATCTTTTTAGATTTTCATTTTAGTTGTTTGTTTATCATGGCATATAGAAACAGTATTGCTTTTTTTGTATTGACCTTGTTGTCAGTGGGATTAATAAATTCACTGATTATTTCTGATACTTTATCTGTGGTTTGTATTGGGTTTTATAAGCGTAAAATTGCATTATCTGTGATTGAATACCATGTTAATTCTGCCTATCCAATGCTTATACTTTTTATTTCCCTTTTCTTGCTTTATTGCTCTGGCTAAGAACACCAAAATAATGCTGAAAAAAAAAATGACATTAGTGGGCATCTTTGTTTACTTAATCAATCATTCAGAGAGAAACACCATTAAGAATGATGTTTGTGGTAGGTTTTTTTTTTTTTTGTGCTAGGTTTGTTTTTGTGGGTGGATATCCTTTATCAAATTAAAATTATCATTTATTTTGATTCCAGATATGCCCAACAGGAGCCCTTTCAGGATGACTCCTAAGTCTTTTTTGACATGTCCGTATCATTTTTTTTTTTTTTTTGAGATCCTTTTTATTTACCACAAGATGTTCAGCTTGTACTTTCCCTGTCCAAACCCTGGAATCAGTTGATTCCTCTCAGTGGAAAAATGATATTTAGAATCTAAGATCTATGGACTGTTGATGTGTCTTTGCTTCTAGGCTCTTTCAGTAGACAGAGCTAGGAAATATAATCCAAATAAATATATCTATATAAGTCTATACTATTGATCTATAGTTATCTATCTATCTCTCTATCTATATTTCTATTCAAATATTTTATGTAAATATATAGAGAAATCTATCTATCTATCTATCTAATCTAAAACCATAAGTTCAGACTGATCCCTCTGACTTCAGTTCAACACCATAGAGTATCTTCCAGTATTTTCCCTTTCTAGATTTTGTATTTCTTTCCCTAGTAGTGAGAATTTTGGTTCCATTAACTTCAATATATTAACTCATTTTCTTGAGCCTAGAATATACAGATGATAGTTTCAGGGCTCCTTGATATTTTTCTAATTTGGGTTTCCATCTGCTTTCTCTAATGGGTCCAATCACAGAGCATGTGTGCTGATGTTTTTCCTGAGTTTCCTCTCTGACTGTGGGTCTCCTCAGATCTGTTGCTCAAAGGGTGACTGATCTGGTTGCTGGAGTACCCTAAATGTTAGAAACTGCTCAGGTAGTAGATGGGGAAGTGTTCTCTACCCTCTGTGGACTGGCTAGTAGCTCACTTCCAAGCCAGCTGGAGCCTGTCATTGCTTGCCCAAGACACCTGGTGGAAGCCTCTCCTTTCACTGATCTCCTTGAACTATCTTGACTCAGTGACAGGAAAGATGCAGCTAATCCTTTCAAATTCTTCTTGGCCTTTTGAGGAAACTCAGCTTCCTCATACAGGGACAATATTGATTTTTGTTTTGGAAAACATTTTAAATTTCCAATATACAGTTGTTTTAAAAATTCCCATTTTTTGGGAATTCAAATAACATGTTATTAAATCATCCTAACTACAAAAAAAAAAAAAAAAGGAGATCATTAACAAAATACAAAATATATAGAACTGAATGATAATGTAAATACATGTCAAAATGTATGCGACACAACTAAAGCATGCTTCCTTCCTTTCTTCCTCCAAATGTCTACTCCTTTGAGGCAAAAACATCTCTCTCTTCCTTCTTTCTTTTCTTTTTGTTGTTGTGTGTGTGTGTGTGTGTGAATTCATTTTTCAGCAAAGTATCTATATAAGTGAGCAAGGTACTTTAATTTACCAACTGGGAACTGTTTTTTTCTCCTGCAGTATAAATCAGTTAGAATAGTACTGATCAATGGGGCAGCAATGTTATCAACAATAAAAAAATTGATAAACTGTATTGAAAAAATAAAGTCTCTCTCTCTATATATGTAACTATATAAATAGTTGGACTACTTTAGGATTTTGATAGGAATGAGTTCTTTTGAATTGGGTGTATGTTATACTTAAATTAAATCTGAACTATTAGTTAAAATTTTAGTATGAATTTTTGCTTGGTCATATTGAATATGTGTGAATTGAGTGATTTTATTTCATCTATAGTTAACTAATATTTTATTTCCTCCATAGTCTAGCTACTATTAGGAAAAGTTTTGCTCCCTTATTTTTTTTCCTTGAGAAACAATACAGAGAAATTATTTTCTTATTTAATATTGATGAATGTGAACATTATGTCATAATTTAGTTGTATAACCTCAGTGGTTTTGATTATGGAAAAAAAAAAGCTCTGTTTGGTTTGAGTTTAGGAAACAAAAATCAGAGAAAGTTGAAGGCAATGTGGAGTCTGTCCCTAGAGCCTATCTTTGTGCCTTATTTACCTCTCCATTTCAGATTTTTAACATGAAGGATATGATAAATAATACAGAAAGATTTGCATAAGTCCAAACAAGTGCTTTCTTAATGTATTTTTTTAAATTGGCATAACTCTTCTTTATTAAATGCATGGAAGTTTGTGTAATTTCAAAACTTCTTTCTCCCTTGGCAGAAATAAGAGGAGTGACGTAAGAAAAATAGCGTTTAGATTCCTGGTGAATAACTTTAACCCTCTAATACTCAATTATATTAAAAGAAAGAGGTTCCATCAAATGTTTCTTGAGGAGATGCCCTGGAGATCTCAAATGAACCTGTATCTGGCAAGTGCACATTTCAACCTGCTTCTAATAAAGTTAGGGGAGCATACAAAGATGAAAGCAGGCACTTCACAGACAATGGTCAGGTATAGTATATTATCATTGAATAAAACTATTTTAGTTCCATGTATTGTATTGCTTTTTGTAAGGAATCAATTGTATTTGTATGTGCAAGGCTCTCATGTTGATAATAACCTAAAAAAGGTTTACAGAGTTCCTCTATCTTTATACTAGCTGTTTTTCTATTTCCTGTTTTCTTGGGATATTTCCCAAGCAGCTATATAAGCTAATTTGCATATATCTTAATATATTTATTAATGTAGCTTTCAGTGCAAGGGTAAAGGGTTAATTCCAAGAGAAATTTAATATGAATTGTATAATAACTGTAGATGTTAGTAGTCATTAGGTAAAATTGTATTTCATTTAGAAGTCTCTATAAATAGGTCATATTTTCTCATGCAATATGAACTCTCTATCATTAATTCAACAGACATTTTTGAGCTCTTATTTAGGTTAAAACAGTTGAAAATAAATACATAATATGGAATACTATGCAACTCTTAAGATGACACAGAGTAATTCATTCAGAAATTATTTGTACCTATTAGATACAAGGCATTGAGCTTTGTATTAGTTTCCTAGGGCTGCTGTAACAAAGTACACAAACTGGGTGGGTGGCTTAAAACAACTGAAATGTATTCTTTCATAGTCCTGGAGGCTAGAAGTCTAAAATGAAGGTGTCAGCAGGGTCATGCTATATCTAAAGGCTGTAGGGAAGAATCCTTCCTTGCCTCTTCTAACTTCCAGGGGTTGTTGGCAGTCCTTGGCATACCACTGCTTATAGCTGCATCACTTTCATCTCTTCCTCTGTCATCACATGGCATTCTCCCCCCATGTCTGTGTGTGTCCAAATTTCCCTCTTCGTATCAGGACACCAGTCACATTGGATTAGGGCACACCCTAATCCACCACATCCCCATTTAGCTTTGCATTTGCAAAGACCCTGTTTCCAGGTAAGGTCACATTCACATGCACTGAGGGGTTAGGACTTCAGCATATCTTTTGGGGGGGGGCACAGTTCAACCCACAACAGGCGTATGAAGATGGACAGGATATACAAGTGATAGTCTGGTAGAGTAGATTGCAAGTATTCACAAATAATTATAGTTAGTGGTAGGAAGTGAGGTACACAAAGAGTCGTCTTTGTTCCTGGGGTGGAGGGTATTCTTCCAGCTGAGAAAAGAAGAAAGGCATCATGTAGTGGGGGCACTTGTCCTGGGTCTTGATGTCTGGGCAGTATTTAGATATGTGCAGATTGGGAAATCAGCATTCTAGAACATTGAAAGAGCATGAGTCAGGTAGGAAACACAGGATGATAACCACAAATAGTTGATGGGAATCTAGGGCATGTGAAGACGAGTGGTGGGAAATTATTAGAGAAATAGCTCAGTGCTAGATCAGGGAAGATCTGAAATGCCTATTAAATCTGAATTTAATTTTATAATTAAAATTAATTATAATTAATTAATTAATAGTGGAAGACTATTGAGAGTTTTTGAGTAGGGCCATGACAAGAAGTTTCTTTGATAGCAACAAATCAAATGGTTTGAAGGGAGGAAAGACTTGAGACAGGGAAAAAAAATTAAGAGGGTATTTATTCCAGTAATCCAGTGAGAGAAAAATGAGGTTTAAAATCCATAAGACCTTTTTTCCCAGTTTCTGTTTCTCTGGTATCTTGGAGAAGTCACAACCAGAGTGAGCTTCTGCAAAGATGTCTCCAGATAGATCCGTTTGCTAGACATGCTATACAAGACCTGCATTGTAGGTGCTTGAATGACCAACATGACAGGCTTTGGCCAAGTGACCCATTCATGGGGCCATGACAGGGCAAGTGGTTTAGACCAGACAGACTTCTCTACTATCCTCTGAACACTGAGAAGTTTTCTTCAAGCTTAGTTATGTACATGACCATTCATGCATGATTACTTGACACCACAATGAGACAGTGACTAAATTTGTGTTATGGTAGCTTGGTGCTAAATTTGATTTTATTCAATCTATTATATGTATTAGGTATTTATTATCTTTTTCTGTGTTTTGTGATTGCTTACTGCTTAGCCCTTATTTTTAAAAGGAAATAACAATGGTCATGGATGCATTGCTCCATTTGGTAGGCATCTTCATTGAGTTGTGTTTAAATCAGTTGGTTTGAACTTGGCATAAATTGCTGTTTCAGAACTCTTTGAGTAAAGATAGGTCTTTCATTCCCATTTCCAAGGACCCATTTGGGGAAATAGTGATGTTAAAATCCCTAAGAGTTAAGTTACATTGTATAATTTTAGACATCAATGGGAAAGTGTTTGGGTTTGGTTAAGTGCCAAATACTTTGATTCAAAATTTGAGAGCACTAACTCACAAATGTTTTAAAAATAAAACCAGATTGTATTTGACAGATTTAATTCATTTTGCTTATATGTTTTTTTTATGTGATTTTTTTCTTCTTGCAGTTTCCGATCATTTGATCCTAATATGTTCTCACTGTATAATTCAGGAACAGTATTACCAACAGAAAAATTGACTGTAGAAAATTATAAAGCAATGCTTGATTTCCTTCTTTCAGCTAGAAAAAGAAAGGCCAACTTACCATCAGGTAACATATATATGTTAATATGCTATTAAATTGCCTCTACATTTTAATTCCCAAACACAAAACACACGTTTGTACATACATGCCACAGACGGAGATATATACACCATTTTCCAAAGATCCAGAAATTCAGTTGAATGTGATATTTTGTAAGAGAGTTTTGTTTATTCTTTTGAAATTTTTTTGTTTATTTTTATGGCATCATCCCATATATTTGGAAGTATCTATGTTGGGTTCTGACCTAAACCATTTTGGCCTTTTGGCAAATATAATGTTCTTTTGTTATATATTGGTAGAATTCCAGTGACTCAAGAAAGGTGAGGCCTCACTATCAAGTTTTATCTTTTAGTGGAAGTGAGTCTCAGGACAAATTCTGTCAAACAGACTGATGGAAGCAGGTACAGAAAGAATCACCTAGCCTTTTAGGACTTTGGGCAATCCTCCTTTTGCCCTGAGATCTCCATTTTGCACTGCTCATGAAAGCTGACTCCAAGAACACAACAATATTCTCCTGTCAGAATGTTGTTATCTGGTCAGGTGACAGTGGCCTTAGGGACGTGGGGGGCTACAGGCGAACAGGCTCCCAATCTGGGCTGCTGCCCTGATGACTTTCATCTGCTGGATGTGATTGATTTTGATACCTCCTTCCTGAAAAGATGATGGAGCCTCTATGCTATTTGTACGAAATCACTTGTCTTGAATACCACACATTTCACAAATAAAAATAATTTCTAATATCTTTATGCTATGACAAACCTTCTTAAATAGAATTTTAATAATGGTAATTTAAGTGCTGTGCAAGTTATTGCTAATCAGGGTGCTTCATATACTGGCTAACTGCCTCTGAGGTGTTGATTCATGCTAGAGGTCCTTCATATGCTTTCTAACCTCTTCCAGGGTATATATTAAGTTTAACTGGTATCTGGATATACTCTGTATATTGAGGTATTTGAATGCGAATTCCATAGATGTGGAAAGAGTCTGATTTTTGTATATAGATTTTAATACACAGCTTCCAGAGTTTTTGAAAACTTGCTCCCTACCTAAGATCACCATGAAATTGGCAGTAGAATATTCTACTATTGAGAATTAGTACTGCAGAGTTAGAAGAGAAGGTTTGTGCCAGGAGAAATGCCCAGTGTTTTTATGCCACAGCAGCAGGAGACTGAGCGGCCAGTGTTTCTACGCTGCCCAGCTCCAGGGGTCCCACTTGAGTTCTAGCATATTTGTCCTGGGAGTGGCCTGTATGGGGGAAAGTTAAGGAACTTTAGGATTCTGTCACTGTCCCCTTAAAACACATGTAAATTCCTGCTTCTGCATTCTTCTTCTTTTCTTCCCCTTGCCTGCAATGCTCTTCTCTGTATTCTTTCCACATCGCCAAGTCAGGTCCATCCTTTCAGACCTAATGTAAGTGCCTCCCCTTCTAGAAGCTTTCCCTGGTTCATTAAGTCCATGATAATCCTGTCCTTTCTCCAAATTTATGTCAAATTTTTTTATCTGAATTACTCATTTATTACCTACTGTGTCTTATGGAACTTAATTTTCTGTTTTTAATAATGTTACATCTTATTTTTTGTACTGCAGATGCTGATGAATTTTTAGCATTTAGCAATTCCAAAGTGAATGAAGAAGGTATTTTCAAGACAAATACAGTTTATGACTCAGATTCTCAGTCATGTCTTAGTGCTAAAGAAAAGGATCAAATACCACATTTGGGTCTATTGGAACATTTTACGAAAATATTTGTATATTGCAGGAGAGCAATGGTAATATGGTCTTTGTTATTTGCTAATGTAGTGGACATAAATCTCAGTTTCTGAACCCAGGCATGCATGCCATATTGCATTTATTTAATCACTATACATAATTTTAGTTTTGACTTTGAGATCTCATCTTGCTGGATTTAGCCTCAGGCAGTGTTGAAGTTCACCTGCCTCATACAGAGGTCTTATGCAATGTCAAGGTGTCTAGAGACAGGGGAAGCTCCTTTACTCATCATTCCATCCACCCAGAGCCGAGGTGACTTTTCTCTCTGTCCTCACAGTCCCTGTGATTGTTCAGGCACCTCTCTGCTGCTTTCTTGCCACACTTGGGGCATGGGGTTCTCTGGTGATGCTAGTGCTTCCTCTCGGAGGTCTTGCTCTCTCCTGGTACTGTTCTGGGAACCATAGACCTCTCTCTTGCCTCTAGCACAGAGAAAGGTCTTTCTAGGATACGGGAAGGCCCTGCCCTGTGTCTCCCACCCTCAACTTCCTGCCTCCCCAGACCACTTGTGTCTTCTCCAAAAGGCTTTTCTCTCTTTTTCCTGTTTTACATTGTTTAAGCCTATTAAACTTAGAATAGAAGTCATTAGCTACCAAGAAATTAGTTTCCTTTTTCTCATAGTAGGATGGACACAAACTTCAAATCTCTCATGGGGTGAGGGGAAATATTTGCATCTATCCTTTCTAGCCAAGAAAGGAACAGTTGGTTTCCCATCTTCTCCATGTACTGGACAGAGCAATTAAAAATGATAAACTAAAGCCTCATCATTCCCTTGACCATGAGCACTGTACCCCTTTTCCACTGGTTTCAGGGCCCTATGGGAGCTGGGCCTGGCTCACCTCTCTGAATTCACCCCTCTCCCTGTTGCTTTTGCTCAGCCCACTCCCATCTCTCTGATCTTGAAAGCTCTGAGCTTGTTCTCTCCTCAGCCCTAAGTTTTACCCTCTGATGCATTTGCTATTCCATCAGCCTCAGTTGCTCTCCTTTTCCAAACACCCCAACCTTCCAATGACTGGCTCAATTTGTCATGTAGGTCTCTGCTCAGATGACACCTCCTCAGACAAGACTTTAGTGCTAACCCTCCTTCTTAAAGAACACATTACTCCTGTCCCGTCAGCTTCTGATTCGTTTTTTTTTTTTTTTTTTTTTTTTTTGGCTTTACTTTTCTGTGCAACACCTATTATTCTCTGACATTATACATTTATTTGTCTAGTTTTCTAGTGTCTCTCTTCCCTACTAAAATTGAGGGCAGACCTTGGTTCCCTTGCTCACTGCTGCATTCCCAGCACTGAGAGCAGGGGAGCTTTGGAGTCAGCCCTCTGGTGTGCAGATCCTAGCTCACCATTTAGTACACTCATGACCTCATGCCTCAATTTCCTCATCTGTAAATTTGTTATCATACTAGTGCCTACTTACTTCATAGGCATATTGTTAAAATTAAATGAGATAATGCACCGGAATGTCTTAACACAACATCTAGCATGTAGTGGTCCATAATAAATGATACTAATTATTTTTATTATTGACATAATATTTGCAGAAGGATGAAGTTGTTCAGAAATCTGTAAATTTTGAAACTTTGTCATCTTTCAAATAGTGCTTTTGTCTTAGGTTCTTGCTCATCGTGGTGGTTATTGGACTCTGCTTCAGAACTGCTGTCGGGCCTTTTGGAACTTTACTCAAGAGCTACAAATACTTCTTCAACAAGCAGTGGATCTTTATAGATCATTTCCTATTAGCCAGGATAGTTTCCTCTGTACCATTGTTTTACCATTCTATTTAGGAGCAGAATTACTTATTGACATGTTAATAGAACTGCAAAATATCAAATCTATTAAGGTAAGGGAATTTTGGTAATTATTTGTATTGTATTTGATTTAAAATACTCCTTTTTTAACCATGTAGCTTGGGATAAGTAGAAATTAATTTTTTTCTTGAGTTCCTATTTGGTTTGTCAGTATTTCATTTGCGTTTCGTTATTATGTGGTTCCCAATATGTAACATGTATTGATGTTAATTAAAAATATCTTAGCTTGAAAATTCAACTTCTTAAATGGAAGGGAAAGTGACATTTACTGAGCTCTGTTTTCAAAATAAAGTAACCTGAATGCATTTTATCCTCACAACAATCTTGCTCCATTTTCTAAATAAAGTAACCTTAATGCATTTAATCCTCACAATAATCTTTTTGACAGAGAAACAGTCCCTAAGAGAGATCACCTATCTTTTCAGTTGATGTTTAGTCTCCTGTTTTTCTGTCCCTATTCAATTACTCCAAGTCTAGTAAAATTTGCAGCCATTTAAAATCTACCGCATTGTGGTTTAAAGCATGGATATAAAAATGGAAAAATTGCAAACATAAAATAACTTGAACACATTGAAAATTTGTAAACACATAAACACATTGGATAGGATATTTGTCTTAGCATTGTATTATGGGTTTATAACATTTATAGAAGTAAAATATATGACAAGAATAGTACAAAAAACTGGCTGTGTAAATAGAATTAAACTGTTGTAAGTTTTTACATTTTATATGAAATGGCACATTATTAACTCTAAGTGGAATGTGATAAGTTAATGATGCATTTTATAATCTGTAGGGTAACTACTAAAAAAAAAGATATAGTTAAAAAAGCAATGAAATAAAGGGTATACTAAGTAATAGTTAACTCAGAAGAGAGCAGGAAAGAAGGAAAAGAAAACCGAAAAACATACGGGACAGTCAGAAAACAAATAGCAAATAGTAAACATAACCCAATCATATAAATAATTATATTAAATATAAATGGACTAAACATTCCAATTAAAAGGTAGATTGTCTGACTGGGTAAAAAGGAAGACATAATTGTATGCTGTCTACAAGTGAAACACATTGAATATAAAGAAACAGAATGAAAATAAAAAGATGGAAAGAGATATATCATGAAAACAGTAAACATAAAAAAGCTGTTGAGGCTATATTAGTATTATATAAAATAGTCATAGAGTATTACTAGAGATAAAGAGGGACATTTCATAATGAGAAAAGGCTCAATTGATCAGGAAGACCTACCAATTATAAATGTGTATGCATCTAATAACATTCAAAATACATGAAACAAAACTTGTAGAACTACAGGGGAGAGTAGATAAATCCACAACTGTGGGTGGAGGTATCTCAACTGACGGAACAATTAGGCAAAAAAAATTGTAAAGGATATATAAGATTTGAACACTATCAATCTAATTTGATATTTATAGGACAGTACATCCAACAACTGCAGACTGCATATTATTTTCTAGTGCATATGGTGTGTTCACCAAGATGAATCCTATGCTGAGTCAAAAAAATGTCTTAATAAAAGACATTTCACAACTACAGAGTTAAATTTTGAACAGATTATCATAATATAAAAAGAAAAATCTCCAGATATTTGGGTGTTAAACAACACACTTCTAAATAATCCATGACTCAAGAAGAAAATACAAGGGCAATTAGAAAATATTTCAAACTGACCATAACATGTCAAAATTGGTGGAATGCAAAATAATTAATGTTTAGAGGGAAATTTATAGCTTTAAAAGTTTAACAGAAAAGAAAAAAAGATATAAAAATTATTGTATGTGTCCATCTATAAGAGTTAGACAAAGAAGAGCAAAAGCATATTAAATCCAAAGTAAATGAAAGGAGGGAAGAAATAATAGGAGGAAATGAAGGAAATGATAAGAGCAGAAATCAGTTAGGTAGAAAACAAACAGAAAATTAATAAAGTCAGACTGATCTTTTGAAAAGAGGATTAAAATTGGTATACTGATGAAGAACAAAAGTGAGAAAAGCACAAATTATCAATATTAGTATGAAAGAGAGATATTACTACAGATATTAAAAGGAAAATAAGGGAATGTTGTTATCAATTTTAACTAGTGAATTGGGCAACTTCAACGAAATGAACAAAATTATTGGAAATCACAACTTAAACCTGACACAGAAGAAATAGAAAGTATGAATAGCTCAAAATACTTAAAGAAATTGAAGTCATAATCAAAACCTTCATAAAGAAAACTCCATATCCAGATTATTTCACTAGAGAATTCTAAAAAATATATAAGGAAGAAATACTTAACCTTACACAAATTTTTCTGTTTTTAGAAATGAGGCCAGCTTAAAACTGATAGAGGCATCAACAAGAGCAGAAAATTATAGACAAATATCTCTCATGAACATAGATTGAAAAATCCTCAATGAAATATTAGCAAATCAATTCCAGTAATATAAAAAATATACGAATGATATAAACAATATTTAAAATATGCAAATATGCAAATGATGATCAAGTGCAAATATAAGATTCTTTTAGCATTTGAAGATCCATCAATGCAATTCACTATATTAATAGGATAAAGGAGAAAAATTATATGTTCATCTCAATAGATGCAACAAAAGCATTTTCAAAGTTCAATTTCCATCTATGTTAAAAACTCAAAGTAAACTAGGAACAGAAAAGAACTTTCTCAACCAGATAAAGGGTGTCTACAACTAGCATCACACTAAATGGAGAAATAATGTGTGCTTCACCCTAAGATTGGGAATGAAGCAAAGATGTCTGCTCACACCACTTTTATTCAATGTCATGCCAGAGGTCCTAGTCAGTGCAACAAGGCAAGAGAAAGAAACAAAAGGTACACAGATTGGAAATTGTTTTATTTGGGGATAACATGATATTTTACGTAAAGAATTCTAAAGACCCTACAAAGCAACCATTAGAACTAATAAGCACAGTAGTAGGATAGAAGTTAATCTACAAAAATAAATTGTATTTCTATATATTAGCAGAAAACAGTTTGAAAATACAATTTAAAAAATACCATTTAATGTATCTATGGATATATCTAATGGAAGTTTTACAACATTTCCACACTTAAAACTATAAAATATTGATGAAAAATTAAAGATCTAAGTAAATGAAGATATATATCATGTTCAGGAATTAGAAGACTTAATATCAAGATAGCAACTATCCCCAACCTGATCTGTTGCTTCAGTGAAATCCCAGTGAAAATCCCAATAGGAATTTTTATTTTGTAGAAATTGATCATCAATTCTAACATTTATAGCCAAATGCAAAGAAATGTGAATGGCCAAAAAAAATCTTGAAAAAGAACAAAGTTGGAAGACTCACACTCCATAATATCAAGGCTTATAAAAGCTACAGTAATTAAGATAGTATGATATTGACTTAAAGAGAGAAATATATCAATTCAACAAATAAAGAATGTAAAAAATAGACTTTTTCATACAGTCAGTTAATTTTTTACAAAGTGCCAGTGAAATTCAAAGGGCTCAAAAAGAAATGGCAGCTCCTAGCACCCAGATTCTGGTCTCTAGAAACTATTTTTCACCAAAGGAAACAGGGTTCCTTGCAAAAAAGGCTGATTATTTACCATCTGAACTATACCTGAGGGTAACCAAATTGTTGACGAAGGAAAAATTTTCTTTATACAAGTATTCAGGTAAAAAATGGAGAAAGGATGTTGGAATTAGAATATTAGGATTTTGCAATTCTAAATGGATTGATTGGAGGACAAACAGCACTTATGAAGGATACCTTCCAGAAAAGTAGTAAATTAAACCTGATTCATATCAAGTGTTTAGTCTAAGTAACAATTTACAGAAAATACAAGGGACAGAGTAACCAGTTAAATGAAAAAATGGGGATGCAGTCAGCAAAATCCATAGTGCTATAGAATGAATAACCTGGTTTTTCAACAAAAACTTAAAGAAAGAGGAGATGGACTCTATAGATTAAAAAAGACTCAAGACATAACCGATTACAATATTTGTACCTTATTTTGATCCCATTTCAAGATAACTCACTCTAAAAAAATAAATTTATAAGGCAATCAATTTAATTATTTAATTCATGATTTAGTTAATTTCTTTCTTAGTGTGATAGATTGAATTATGAACTCCAATTTAGATGTGTTCTTAATCTTAACCTATGTTCCTGTGGGTGTGAACCCACTGTAAGTAGGACTTCTTGAAGATGTTGTTTTTAGCTAAGTTGTGGCCCAACTGAATGAGAGTGTCCCTTAATCCCAATTACTGGTGGCTTTATAAAGAGCCAGAAGCTGGAAGTCAGCAAAAAACGGAAAGAGCAGAAGAAAAGAGAGGGCATCCATGTGATGGGGAAAGCCAGGGAACCCCAAGAATCACAGGCAGCCAGCATCAGAATGCTAGTCTTCTGGGAGAAGCAAACCTTGACCAAGTCTTGATGCTGGACTTCTGGCATCCAAAACTGTGAACTAATAAATGCTTGTTGTTTAAGCCAACCCATTGTGTGGTATTTGTGATCGCAGCTCAAGCAAACTAAAACAGATGAGATTATAGTATTGTGGTTATGTTTTTGTAAAAAGAATTCTTATCTTCTTAGAGATACATACTCAAATATTTACAGGTTGGTTAATTTGATGTCTGGGATTTATTTCAAAACAAGGAGGAAATGGGTGTGGGTTTAGATAAAACAAAATAAATCTCAGTATGACTGTCTAATAGAGTAGCCATTTTGTATTATATTGTTCTGTATTATGTTGCATTGAATTTTTGTATCTATATTTATATTATATTGTACTGTTATATACCATATTGGACAGCACAGATATAGCACATTTTCCATCATCACAGAAACTTCTATTGGATTGCCTTAAATTATTAAGGCTTTATTTGCATAATAAAAACTTATTAAGAATTTTTCTTTTCTGTTCAGTTCTTTTCCATGTTATCTTTTTATGTCACCTTCAGTTTTCAGGAAAAAAATGTGTAGTAATATATTACACAATTTTGTTTTCAATGTGCTATTTGTAGATTATTGAAGACAAAGGAGAGTTCAGTGTTCCAAGTTGTTATGGAAATATTAAAAATGATGATGGTGGTTCTAGCCTTAATTTTGAGAATCCTTTGGATGATGTAAATGTGGTTGATCTGAAATGGATCCATGACTTTGTATTAAAATCTCTGGAAGTTTTATATCAAGTGGAAAAATGGGAAACACTGGTATCTCTTGCCATTCAGTTCAATGAAATTTCACAGTAAGTATTGCTGTAAGGGGCAATTAAAAGTAATAGACTTTATTGAAAAAAGAAAGCATTTTAAACTAATGTTTGGTTTTTAAAATATTCTTTACCCTGTCTAGTGAGAGGTACACAGAGCAAGTGACACCTCTCCTGGTGTATGCTCAACGTCAGCTTCTTCTAAGAATACAGAAGTTCAAGGGCCCAGATATTTCCCAACAACCTTGTGCAAGGTATGAGGCTGATAATGAAGAGAAGGTAAGTCTCTGGTTCTATTCTTCATGCAGTAGTGGCATTATAGTAGCCCACATGTCAAATGCAAAGATACGTAAATCAGATAATTGATATAAATGTTATTTTCACTCAGGCATTTAACATTCAAATCAACAAATATTACTGAGAGCCTGATATGTGCCAGTGTCTCCAGGTACAGGATTAACAAAATTAAGTCCCTGCCCCTGAGAAGCTTTATAGGCATGCCATGGCTGGCATATCCATTAGGGACAGCAGGCACGGTGCCTAAGGCCCACAATATTTTAAGGGGCTGATGAGAATTTTTAATTTATTTTGAAACCAGAACTAAAAATGAACTTCTATGTCAAAGGAAATGTTTTAACTTAAAACAGTAATATATTTGTCTTTATACCAACACAGTCATAAAATACTGTTTTTTTCCAGGGGGGTAGGAGCCTACCAAGGCAAAAGCATCTAGGTTAGTGTTTGACTGAATTGCTGGAAAGCGTGGTGTATGTTACAGAATGGCTGCTGTCTTCCCTTTCGTCCTTATGGTTTTGTCTAGCCAAGGTGATGCATCAAAAACCATCATACTGCCCAATCAACATCACCTCATAGAGTTTGATACACGTCTCAAACAAACCTGTTCTGCCCACCATCCTTCCACACATCAATTGATGATAATTTCCTCCTTCCAGAGGCTCAGTCAGATACCTTGGAGACATCCCTGACTCCCCTCCTGCTCCCACCTCACCCCAGTTCATCAAACTGGTCACCAAATCCTGTTGGCTCTACCTTCAAAAAATGAACAAAATTCAACCACTTCTCACCATCACCACCACTCCTGCTCTGATGCAAGCCACCGTTATATTTGCTTAGATTATTGCAATGACTGCCTAATTAGTCTTCTTGCTTCCAACCCCCTGTGTCCCTCCACCCAGCCTGTAGTCAATTCTCTATGTAGTTGATAGAACAACCCTTTAAAAACCCAAGTCAGACCATGCCACTCTTCTGCTTAGAGCCCTACACTGGCTTCCCATATGATTCCAAGTTAAACTGAACATCCTCATCATGGATTATCACTAATGCCCTACATGATTTATCCCCCGATACTCCTAGTAACTCATCTATAACCCCCTGCGGGTTTCAGCCTCACTGTTTTTTAAGATGTGCCCACCTCAGGGTCTTTGTATTTGCTGTTGCCCCCTTCCAGAATGCTCCTCCCCTGAGAATCCTCTCACCTTTTCAGTCTTTGCTAAATGGTACTTTTTCTTGAGGCCCTTCCTGACTACCTTATTTAAAATTATGTGCTTCTTTGCTCTATTTCCCTTTATAGCATTTATAATTAATATACTATATAACGTACTCATCTATTTTGTGTATTATCCTTCTACCCCCATTGGAATGTAAGTTCCATAAGAATAGGGGTTCTGTTTACTTTGTTCTCTGCTATATCATCCCCTCAAGCTTGGGATGGTGCCTGGCACATAGTGGGTGTTCGGTAAGATTTGTTTAATGAAACTGGAGAGGTGGGAAGGGAACAGGACAAGTAGGGCCTTATTAGGCTGTGGTAAGGAATTTGCATTTTAGTAGACCATGTATATATCTCATTATTGACATATCCACAAGGGACAATAGAGAGGAAGCATTTAAATCAGACTGGAATCAAGGAGAGCTGTATTTCAAGAGATAGGTTCCTAGGTGTGGTAACGGGAAAGTGGAAAGAGAGAAGTCTTTGACTTGTGAAGGTCTCACTTATCTGTTGGAAAATAGATCATCAAAATACAATAGAGGAAGATGGTCTGAAAAACTTTACTAGGAAAGTTTAAATTGCATTAATCATGAGTAGCATGGAAAAATCTTTCATTGGAAAAGCAGCTTATATTTTAAATATATTTCTACTTAGAAAATGTAAGATATATTTAGTCCAGTGAATTTATAGAACATTGGAAAATCATACCCTAATTGCTCTACATAATTTGCCTAATGCTTTTCCAGCTGTGCTGTACAAAAGAATTATGAAAAATTATGGAGACTTTTTTTTTGAAAGTTGTTCATGGTTGAATGCAAATCTGCTAGTTTTTATTTGTAGCATTGTTTTGTATTTCTTTATTTTGACAAATGCAAAATGAGATAAACATTTCAAGTAAGCCAAGTTTTTAGCTATAAGTACCTGACTAAATGATATTTGTTTTCATCTTTTTAAAGATAACATGCCGAAATTTCATTGGGAAGCAGCTCAAGATTAATCCTCTAACCAATACATTGACAAATCTGGGATACTGTACAGATTTCTTAAAAAAGCTGATCCTTTCAGGTTAGAACCTTTACCTTTGATGCTCTTTCTGTTTTCTTTAAAACAAGGTTTGCCATTGTGCTCTGCATGTCAAATCTTCCACAACCAAAACATTCATAAAATCTCTTTTGCAGTTTTATTTGACTGAAAATAATCCATTTGATATTTACTATCTTACATTGTGATAAATGTCACTTAAGATTGATAAAATCACATTTTTGATAGTTTAATCTGTAAGTTAAAGAAGAAGTGGTAAAAGGAAAGAAGACTGGAAATTTATGGTAAAGTCTAAAGATGAAAAAAGGCTGTTTTGCACTTTTCCCCCTGCTTTTATTTCTGGCTTGGGAAATTCTTCAGATTGCACTTTTGCTGTTTTCTTTGTTCTGTCTTGACTCCTTAATAACTTCCGTTTCTATAATCAAAATAGATTGTTTTTCTATTGGCTTTTCCATGGTTAAGTTGTAGGTCTTTTAACATGGGCATAGGAGAAGATTTGGGAATGTTGTGACTTCTTGCTTCTAGCTGAATATTTTTCTTGGAATGTTTTTGGCAGTGCAGCTTATAGGAATGAGGCAATAGAATAAGGAAACAGAATGAGATGTAAATGGAAATAGTCTGCTCTTAATTGTGTATCTCTGTATTTGGTGTAGGAAAGAAGTGTAAGTCTTCACTTTGAAGTGTTAAGAGTTTTCCATCTATTTATTTTATATTAATTCAGCCAGCCATTCAGTCGTTCAGCCAACATTTACTGAGCATCTCCTATGTGTTAAGTGCTATTCTAGGTACTGACAGTACAAAGATGAATGACACTAAAGAGTTGTCATCTGGGAGTTTATGGTCTGTCGAAAAAGATTGATAAATAAACCAGAGATTCTAGTATAGCATGATAACAGCTATAATGTTACTACTATTTGCTACTGCTGCTGCTATAAATAATAATACTTAACAGCTGGCATCTGCTTTTGAGATCCTGCAAGTAGTTCAGTGGGGCTAAAGGAAAAGACAAAGGCAAAGCTTGGGTTAGAAAGGTTGGCAGGAGTTGGATAATAAAGGGTCTCTGAGGGCAGGATAAAGAGATCCAGCTTTGTCTGGAGAGGTGAAGGAGCTAGGTACTGATTTAAAGGAGAAAGTGAAATGATCATATTTGCATTCTCAAAAGAACCTTGGGCAGCAGAGTGGGGAATCAGGTGGAAGGAGACCACACGGAAGCAGGAAGAGCAGCTACTTCTTACCTGCATCTTATAGTGCATATGATGAAGGCCTGAACTTAGGCAGTGAGATTAGAGCAATGGACAGATCTGAGAGAGAGAGACAGGAAATCCACGGGACTGTGTCTGAGTTGGTTAGCTATGAGGGTGGATGAGGAAGCGAGGAGTTTAAGTTGCCTTGTCTTGGGTGTCTAGGTGGTAGTGATGACTTTCTCGCAGACAAAAAACTGAAGGGTGAAGAAAAAGTTATTTTGGAGTTACTGAGTTTGAAGGGTCTGGATGATAACTGAGTTGAGGTATCTAATGTATGATTAGAAATTCTGGTAAGGCAGTCAGGAGAGAGCAAGTTTGTAGATATGTATTTTAATTGTCAATATATTGGTGGTGGTTGAAGTCAGGGGCTTGGATGAAGTCACCCAGAGACAGTTAGGTGGAATACAGACCTGAAGATGGTCTCCTGGATAACACCAACATTTAGGAAAATGTGCTGGTCAGAATGGGCTGGGTTGTACAGCAGTAACAAGCAAACTCCAAGTCTCATTGCCTTAACACAAGAAAAAGCATATTTCTTGTTCATGCTACTGTGTTCAAGGGGGTTGAGTAGGTGGCTTCTGCTTATCATGAGTTGATGGAATCTCCATCTTGACACAAGTTTCTATGATTGCCAAGACCGGAAACAGAACACTAATCTTACCTTATAGGGGAGTGATCCTGAGAGGAGCCTGGTGAATGGTTAAGAGCACAGCCTTTGAAGCCAGACCATGTGAGCACATACTATATGCCTTATGCTAAGGGCTTTACATGCATTATCTTATTTAATCATTATAACAACCCCAATACAAGAATTATTATTATGCAGTGTACATCAGTGCATATAATGCATTGTACCTCAAGCTCTTAAAACTACCTTGTGACTATTAACCTACAACCACCTAATAAGGTAGGTTTGTTGCTGTCTCCATTTTTCAGGCAGGGAAAAGAAGTTGTGGTAAATCACATGCTGGATCTTAAAGCTTCAACTCGGAAGTGACCCATGTCACTTCTGCCGACAGTTCATTAGCCAAAGTCACGTGGCCTCATCTAAGTTCAAAAGGGGTATGGGAGTGTGATCTTACTGTGCACTCAGAATAGAGAGGAATAGACTATGTGACGAGCACTAATGACTGTCTCAGGAACAAACAGAGGAGGACCAACCTCTGAAAGAGATGGGGGCATAGCCTAAGAGATGGGAGATAAGACAGATGACAGCGGTATAAACAAGGCTAAAGCTTAGAGAATTTTAAGGATGAGGAAGCCTTCACCCGTCAGAGAGAGGAGAGGTAAGATGAAGACAGAACTGTCCATTGTATTGGGAAATAAGGGAGGTCATTGTCACTGGCCTCCTTGCTATGACACCCCCACATTAGGGCCTTCCTCTAAGCTGTTTCCTCATTCTAAAATGCTCTTCCCTCCATCCACATAAGTGACTGAGAAACTCTGTGCCTCCTTTGTGCAAGTCTTATCTTTTCAATAAGGCTTACACTGACCATTCTATTTAAAACTGCATCCTGCCTTCTTCCTCCACATCCCCTTACTCTGCTTTCATTTTCTGTTTTCTGAAGCACTTTTCACTGCTTCTTATATGGTATAATTTAGTTTTTAATTGTATTTATTGATTTCTAGTCTGTCTCCCCTGCTAAAATATAAGCACCATGAGGGCAGGGAACTTTGTTTGTTTACTGATATAATCAAAGTGCCTAAATCACTGTCTGTTACATAGTAGGAACTCAGTATCTATTTGTAGAATGAATGACTTTGTGACCTTAACAAGAGTAGATTCAAAGAAATGGTGGGAGAGGAGTGAACGTATTTTGAGTAGTGGGGGCAGTTGTGGTGAGCTGTACCTGTAGAGTCATTGAATAGTTTTTCCTTTCAACAAGTTTAGCAGTGAAAAGAATGAGAGAGACCACAGCAGCTAGAAGGAAATGTGCAGCTCAGGAGGACTCTGGAAGGCTTTGATTTGTTTGTGTGCATTTGTTTATAAAAGTGGAGAATGAGCATATTTACATTTAAAAGGAAAAAGCCAATAGAGAGGGTGAGTTTAAAGACAGGAGAGGAAGAGATTTGATAGAGCCAGGATCTTGAGGAGAAGAAAGGCAGAGAATGGGATCCAGGGCACAATCAGAGGGATTAGCCTTGGACAGGAGGGTGGAACAGCCCCTTGTTAGGGCAGAAAGGAAGGAAGAGTATGTTTTAGTTTCCAGGTGCTAAAACATATACCATGCAATGGGTTGGCTTAATTACAGGAATTTATTGGCTCACATTTGCAGGGGCCAGAAGACTTGCTGCTTCCTCCCAAGGTCCGTCAATCTCCGGGGTTCTTTGGCTTTACCATCTCATGGCAATGTGATGGCAATGCAGTGGCATCTTCTCCTTTTTCTTCCAGGGTTCCATTGATTTCCAGCTTCTGGCTGCTCCCCTTGGCTCCTCTCTCTGTGGCCTTCTCTATAAAGCCTCCAGTAATAGGATTAAAACCCATTCTGATTGAGTTGGACCACACTTTATAACTAAAGTAACCTCATCAAAAGTTCCTATTCACAATGGGTTCATACCCACAGGAATGGATTAAGATTAAGAACTTGGTTTTCTAAGGTACATAGCTCCAAGCTATAACAGAGTAAATAGGTCCAAATTCAGGAAAGTTGGTAAGTGGTGAGGGCTGAAGACAAAGGAGTTCTTATTGAGTGCTGGAGATTTTCCTAGTTAAGTAAGGGACTGAGAGCATGGGCAAAGGTGATAAGGTAGGAGATGTCAGAGGAATGCTGAAAGACTGGACTGGCCACCCAGGTAAACAGGAGAAGGGAAGATAGGATTGCAGAGCAATATTGAGGATCCAGGAGACTGTGGTTGGTGACCAAGAATTTGTAGGTTTTACTGCCAACGATAAATCAAGTTATACCATCATATTCAGTAAACAATGGGAGATAGCCTTCTTGTGGTCAATCATAATGACTATTTTTTTTAATAACATATATTATTAATTTTTAAAATTCAGTTTTATTGAGATATATTCACACACCATACAGTCATCCATGGTACACAATCAACTGTCCACAGCACCACCATACAGTTGTGCATTTCATCACCCCAGTCAAACTCCAAACATCTTCCCTACATAAGAAAAAATAAAAACAAGAATAAAAAATAAAAGTAAAAAAGAACACCCAAATCACCCCCCCTTCCCACTCTATTTTTCACCTAGTTTTTGTCATTTTTCAACTCATTCATCCACACACTGGATAAAGGAGTTGCGAGCCACAAGTCTCCCACAATCACCCTGTCACCCCATGTAAGCTACATAGCCACACAATCGTCCTCAAGAATCAAGGCCACTGGGTTGCAGTTTGATAGTTTCAGGTATTTACTTCTAGCCATTCCAAAACACCAAAACCTGAAAAGGGATATCTGTACAGTGCAAAAGAATGCCCCCCAGAGTGACCCTTGACTCCATCTGGAATCTCCCAGCCACCAAAACTCTACCCTGCTTCACTGCGCTTCCCCTACTTGGTCAAGAAGATCTGCTCCATCCCATGATCCCAGGTGCAGGCTCATCCCTGGGAGCCATATCCCACATTGCCAGAGAGATTCACACCCCTGGGAGTCTGGTCCCACACAGTGCGGAGGGCAGTGAATCTACCCACTGAGTTGGCTTAGCTAGAGAGAGGGCCACATCTGAGCAACAAAGAGGCACTCTCGGGGAGACTCCTGGGCACAACCACAAGTAGTCTTAGCTGCCCCCTTGCAGCAACAAGCCCCACAAGGGCAAGCCCCAAGACCGAGGGCTCGGCACACCAAACTGTCAGTCCCCAATGTTTGTGAAAATACCAGTAATAACCCAGATTGGGACATCCAACACCTCTGCACCTTCCCCCAGCTCCTCAGGGGGGCCCCACATATATATTTTTATTCTCTGCCCAGATTACTCGAGGATGCATCACTATTTCACACAACCTGCACAAACCCACCAGACCTCACTTCCTATTCCAAGTTCCATGTAATTATGGTGTTTGAACAAACTGACCATACAAGTTAAACCATCCAGTGTGCCATAGAAAATATATATCATGCACCAAACAAACATCTCTTCCCCTGTTTCACACAGAAGTTGAAGCATTAAAACAATATCGTCCTCCACCCCTTGGCCTGACTTGCCTCAGTCCCAGTCAGATTTTCTTCATTCATAACTCTAATTGAAGTCTGGACTCTTTTCCAGCTTTTGTTAACAGTTGTTGCATGTGCTAATACTGACATTCATATCTACCGAGCTCTAGCTCTAAGTCTCAGGTGTCACAAAGATACCCAAAGTTCCTGAGACTGACCAGGTTATACACAAAGGGATCAGCGTCTCAGAATTTGGGGATAGACATTACAATTCAGGAACAGATGTGACTGCTGTAAGAGCTCACAGTCCAGGGACCATTACAATAAGTGTTCCCCGATAAGCTGTGCTCTAAGATTCAATTCTCAGAGAGTTTATACATTGTAGTCAGTCCATATTAGTGAGGCATTATAATGTTTGTCTTCTCACCTCTGGTGTGCTTCACTGAAAATGCTGTTTACAGGATCGATTCACCTCATTGCATATCTCACAGCTTCACTCCTTCTCACAGTTGCTCAGTATTCCATTGTATGCACACACCACAGTTCACCACTTTGTTCATCAGTTGATGTACCCTTAGGCCACCTCCACCCATTGGAAATCATGAATACTGCCTTCATAAACACCAGTGTGCAAATGTCCATTCACGTCCCTGCCCCCAGATCCTCTAAGTATATACCCCATAATGAGATTTCATGCCCCCATGGCACCCACATACCCAGCTTCATGTGGAACTACCACACTGTCCTCCAGATAGGCTACACTACCCCATCTTCCCACCAACAGTAAAGAGGCACATCCCTCTCTCCACACCCTCTCAAACACTCCCATCCCTATTTATTTATATTTTTCCTACAATTTTATAGAGATGTATTCACATACCATACATTCATCCACAGCATATGATCAACTATTCACGGTATCATCACATAGTTGTGCACTTATCACCACAATCAGCACTTGAATGTATTCATTATTATGAAAAAAAATTTTAAGAATAATAAAAATGTTAATAAAGAGAAAAATTACCATACAATACAATAGAATAGTAAGGTCAGACAACAACACCATTAACAAGAATCCCATATCCCTCCCCTATATCCCCTCTCATACACATCCAGCCCTGGTACACCACCTCCGCTACACCTAATGGAATTATATTACAATGCCATTGCTGACCAAAGACTCCAGCCTACTTTGATTATATTTTTTCCCCAATGCCATCACTTTTTCAACAACTTGCATAGTTGGCATTCTTTTGTTCTCCCACATGTAACATTTCCATATTTGTACATTTAGTCACAATCATTGACCACTCTAGGTTTCACCAAGCTACACAGTCTCTTTCCTCAGCGTCCACCCTTACCCCTGGTGTCACACATGCCTCACCCACAGGTATCCCCATTCATTGTACCCACAACATTGTGCTACCATCACAGGGCACTATGTCATCCACCTCTGGATCCACACAATCAGTCCTGCTGAACATTCTATACTCCCCCAGCATCAAACGCCTGATCTCTACCCTCCTTCACCTCCCAACAACCCACGCTCCCAGCCCTCAACTCTCAAAGCCTGCTCATCAATGCCAGCCCATACCAGTGAGACCACACAATATCCAGCCAACCTCGCCCAACACAACAACGAGACAATGCTTGTTTTAATCAAAGAGTGTGATTCTTCCTGGGTGATTTCTCTTTATCTTGGTCTTGTCTGTCAAACCTCTGGAGTTTCCCTGGATCTGTTACCATTGGCTATATGGCTATAAATGTGTTGTGTATCTCTTCCATCCTAAGAACTGGCAACAAATGTGAGAAAAAGTGTCAAAAATGATTGTTATCAAAATGATGAATAGCATCTAAGGGATAAAAAATATATACCTAGCAAAATTCTAGACCTGTGAAGACTGGTAGCTACTTACAATATGCCAGAAAAGCACTTTGCTTGCCTGTTACTAAAGTTGCAATTGGAAAGGCAAGGTGGTGGCTGGTGGACAGAAGGGAAGGTCAGTAGAATCAGGCTGCTGTGATCCTTTGGGTTGTTTTTCAACAGTGGTGGTAATAACACCAGTTTCAACAGTGACGAAAGCAGGAATATTTGAATAGATATAATTTTTAAAACATTGTAATGGCAGTAGACTTTGAGCTAGCCATGTATTTAGTGCTTTATAGCCATTATATTATTTAATTTTTATAATCCTAGGAGAAAGGTTTTATGATGTTCACTTTATGGAAGAGACCATTAAACGTTACTAGTACGTAGTGGGACTGTAATTAAACCCTGGTCTGTCTGACTGCTACACCCATGAGGTACTCCATGAGCTGCCGCACTTTGTTCACCATTCTCACTTTCAGGTTCAATTCTTCTCTAAAATTTAGAGCACTTGAGAAAAAAGTTGCTTTGTATCAGTGGTCACGGGGAGAGAGATATTTTATTGTTACTTATTGCGATATTATGGTAATTTTTAGATGATCCTGAGTAATGGCATACTAATTGTAGGTTTTTCACTGGACTCTAATTTATTAAAAACTTGGCATCCAACTTAAAACTCTTTATAAGACTCTGAGACTTCTTTGACTAGAAACATATTTTGGTCTATCCTTTTGGATTTACTTGGCAAATATTCAGGACCCTGAATTTTTTTTTTCAGTAGATTGAACTCAGATCATGAACATGCTTATCAGCATGTTGGATCTTATATATGCCACCATGACACAGAGATATTTGCAATTCTCTTTTAAAAGACACTGTGTACTCTTGATGGTTTCCCTGCTAGATCATTGCTTTAGAAGAACATCATAGATTTTCTTTTGGCATAACAGCATTTGGTGGTAAAGCTTGATACATTTAATTCTTTAGAACAGATATTGTAATGCTCCAGTGCCTAGGAACATTTGGCATTCTCATTATTTAACAACTTCCTATTCTCCCTTCAACTATTTAATAATGCATACGCAATTTGGTCTGATCTCTGTAGGATTTGGAGAAGCAAGCATACCTCACTTTATGGATCATTGTTGTATGGATGAGTAACTTGCCTGCTTGTTAAACTCCATAGGGGAGATAACTCCATGGATATGCTTTTTATTGTAGCTGTTTTTGCATTCTGTCTGGAATCTCTTTCTTGAATTTTGACCTTGTTGGTATTTAGGTTCTCTGATAAGGTTATTTGGTCCTCGGGTGTGTTGGAATTTTCAACCCTTTGGAAGGTGTGTTTCATTAGTGCCTCTGGGAATTTGGATAGATGCGACCAGGTGTGTAGAAAGCAGCCCAAATTTCCAGTCACTCCCTCCATCCTTCCTTGGTGGGCCCATCTCTCAGGAGTCATTGGCATTTCAGCTTTAATTTCTACATTGGTACAATGAGAGACACAGTAATTTTTTCTTTTTCTTTTTTTTTTACTGACCTGTTTCAAACTGTGGAGGCTATTAGTGCTTTTGGTATAGCTTCTTGAATTATCCATGGAAGTTTTCAGGGAGGAACCCCCTTGAGATAGAGCTGTCAGAAAAAGGCCTCCAAAGCTAATGACATTTCCTCATTGCATTGCATCATTTATCTGATGTAGACAGCCACAAAAACACCAACAGAACCCTAATTAGACTACAAGATAAAAGGTATCTTAGAGCTTGAAGTAAGGAAAATAGAAATTGGAATATAGTTTAGGAAGAAAACAGAAAGATGGTTTGTAAGCAGATATATGATAAAAAGTAGCAGGGTGATTTTATTTCAGGTCCCATGTTTTAAAGATGGAAAACATCTCCCCATGCTCCTATCTTTTTTTTCCTCCCCATCACTGGCATGCCCTGGTGAATTTTTATTCTAGAATTTAAGTTCTGTGAGAGCAGGGACCATGTCTGTTTTACTCTCTTTCATCTTCTTGGTGCCTAGCATGGCGCCTGGTACTGGTAAGGGCTTATTATATATTTTTAAAATATATGATTAGCAACCATAACAAGAGCTTCCATCTGTTGAAATCTTACTCTGTGACAGGTGCTGTCACATTAAAACAATGACCTCTGAGGTAAACATTATCATCCCAATTTTAACAGATATTTGAAACTAAGGCCCAGAGAAAGTAACTAACTCTCCCTGATGATTAATATAGGGAGCTTACAGCCTTCCTCCTTTTCCTTTGCTTTGCTTAACTTCTTTCCCTGATTTTACTCTCTGAGGAGAAAAAGCTAAAAGCCAAGTTTTTCTTGTCAGAAAAATAGAAAAACAGACAGAATTCTACGGTCTTCAGGCTGCCATGATATGGTGGGAGTGGGAGGAGTGAGGGCATGCCTTTTCTGGGATCACGTCCGTCGGGCTGGGCATGGCTGAGAGGAAAGGCTAACTGAGGGAGCAAGACAGTAGGATCAGGACGGTGTAGACAGGAGAGTGAGAATGGAAGAGTCAGTGCTCTCAGAGAGCTAAGAAGAACTATAATTCCGTAAGTATTTGATTCTCTGAAATGTATGATAAAGAAGTGTGTCTAGTCTGAACTTGCTGTGGGGAACAGTGCTTCTTGCAGTGTGGCCATGATCCTGGCTTGACTAGAGCCTCCTGTATTTCTGGACATTAGGGTGTATGGAAAGATATGCTCTCTGGGGCTGCAGAATGTAACCTTGTGTTGGGACCTCCCTGCACTCTGGGACCACAAGAGCCCCAGCCTTCTTCCTTCATCATTTTTCTAAGGCTCATTCCTTTTCTGTCCTCAAAGCCTCTCAGGGCTCAAATCTGGGTCATTGCTACTACCAAGGAATCTGATGCCCTTTGGCAAACTATCTGGGAAAGGCAACTATCTGGTTCTCCCTCTTGTCTCTTCCAAGGGCTTAAAACAAGTTAATGTCCCTATACTTCACTATTCTTCCTTTGTAAAGTGTGTGATATCTACACCTACTAATTTGTAAGATGCTGTGAGGATCAGTTGAGATCAAGAACTATAGAATGCTTACTAATAAAGTTTATCTCAGCTATATAGCTTTGCAAACATAGTCATTCATCTATTCAATAAATATTTGTTAAGCACCTACCATGTAGGACGTTTCTGTTACAGGTGCTGGGGATAGAGCAGTGGACAAAATAGACAAATATCCCTGCCCTCATGGACCTTACATTCTAGTAGAGGGAGACAGTAAATAAACAAGTAAAATATATGTATGTGTGCCAGTTTGGATGGATGATGTCCCCCAAAACGCTTTGTTGTTTGATGCAATCTTGTGGCGGCAGACATATTAGTGTTAATTAGGTTGGAATCATTTGATTGAGAGTGTTTCCATGGAGATGTGACTCAATCAACTGTAGGTGAGACCTTTGATTGTATAATTTCCATGGAGGTGTTACCCCACCCTTTCAGGGTGGGTCTTAATTGAGTCACTGGAGTCCTATAAAAAGGTTCACAGACAGAAGAAGTGCTGCAGCCAAGAAAGATACTTTGAAGAATGCACAGGAGCTGAGAGTGGAGCTGAAAACAACCTGGGTTCAGCAGACACCAGCCACATGCCTTTTCAGCTAACAGAGGTTTTCTGGATGCCATTGGCCTTCCTTTAGTGAAGGTGTACTTGTGTTGATGCCTTCATTTGGACATTTTCATGGCCTTCAGACTGTAAATTTGTAACCAAATAAACCCCTTTTATAAAAGGCAATCCATTTCTGGTGTTTTACATAACGGCAGTATTAGCAAACTGGAAGAGATTTTGGTACCAAAGAAGTGGGGTGCTGCTCTGTTTGCAAATACCAAACATGTTGGATTGGCTTTTTAAATGGATAAGGGGAAAATTCTGGAAGAATTGTGAAGAGCTTGATAGAAAAGGCCTGAATGGCTTTGAAGAGACTGTTTGTGGAAATATGGACTCTAAAGATACTTCTAATGAAGCCTTGAGCAGAAATGATGAATGTGTCATTGCAAACTGGAAGGAAGGTGATTCTTGTTTTAAAGTGGCAGAGAATTTGGCAAATTGAGTCCTGGTGTCAGATGGAAGGAAGAATTTGAAAGCGACGAGCTGGGATACTTAGCTGATGAGATTTCGAAACTAAAAGTTGAAGATGTAGCCTAGCTTCTTCTTGCTGCTGATAGTGAAATGCGAGTGGAGAGAGAGAAACTTAGAACTGAACTCTTGGGTTCAAAAAAAAAAAAAAAAAAAAAAAAAAAAAAACAGAAATTGATGGTCTAGAAGACTCTGGGTTTCCATAAAGTGAGACCCCAGAGGCTACTGGACCATGTGAGGATTTAACCAAACATGGTGCCCGACCGCCGTTTCAGTACCAGCCAGGATTGGAGGAGTTATCCAGAAAGGGTTTGTGGGAAGTCCTATTTTCTGATGGTTTGACCACTGTAAACTGCATGCCAAGCCTACAAAATTTTTGCGAGATATGTATAGACAGAACCACTGCCAGTCTGGACTGGGGTGGGGGACAGAGAAGGAACAAATTGAAGGAAAAATTTCTTCAAAGACAGAACCATGGAAATTAAGGTCTGGAGTCAAGAAATCTTGGCCACGGAAAGCAGAGCAACCCATGCATGTAGAAAGGCTGAGTTTGCCCTGGAGAAGGAGGGCGGGCTTCCACCTTGATGTTCAGGAAGAGTGCCTCAGAGAGGGTGGAGCACATTCCCCAGGGATGGGGAGAGCCTGGCAACCACCCCACTGTTTGGAGAGGGGAGAGCCTTTGCCCGGGAGAAGCAGAGTCCGGGTGGCACCCCGATGTTTGAGGAGGGTGGGGCTGAAAAGAAGGTGTTTTGCCCAGTGCGTGAATATGTTGGAGCACTCACCCCAGCGGTTGGAGAGGAAAGGGCCACTGTGAAGGCCCTTGGTAAGGGTTGGACTCTCGCTCTCTCAAGCCCCAAGGGTAAAATGTCATTCTATAAATGACTCTCAGACTTTGAAATCTAATGGAGTTTGCCCTGAGGGTTTTAGGAACTGTTTTGGTCTTGTTAACCCTGTTTTTCTTTCAGTTTCTCCCTATAGCAATAGGAATGTTTATCCTATGCCTGTCCCTCCTTTGTATATTGGAAGCAGTTAACTTGTTCTGAGTTTCACAGGTCCACAATCAGACGGGAATTTTGCTGTAGGGCAAGACCATGCTTGTAACTGATTTTAATGGGACCGTGTACTTACCTATTGTTACTGAAATGATTTAAGCCTTTTTTCATAATGTGTGTGGGTGAATGTATATTGTATATGGAAAGATCACATCATTCTGGGGTCTAGGGAGTGGAATGTGCTGGTTTGGATGTATTATGTCCCCCCAAATGCCATGTTCTTTGATGCACTCTTGTCAGGGCAGACTTATTAGTGTTAATTAGGTTGGAATTGTTTGATTGAATCTTTCCATGGAGATATGACTCAGTCAACTGTGGGCAAGTCTTTTGATTGGATAATTTCCATGGAGGTGTTCCCCCACCCTTTCAGGGTGGGTCTTAATTGAATCACTGGAGTCCTATAAAAAAGTTCATAGACAGAAGGAGGTGGTGCAGCCAAGAGAGACACTTTGAAGAATGCACAGGTGCTGAGAGTGGAGCTGGAACACAACCTGGGATCAGCAGACACCAGCCATGTGCCTTCTCAGCAGATTTTCTGGATGCTATTGTCCTTCCTTCGGTGAAGGTGTACTTGTGTTCATGCCTTCATTTGGACATTTTCATGGCCTTCGGACTACAACTTTGTAGCCACTTAACCCCCCTTTGTAAAGCCAATCCATTTCTGGTGTTTTGCAAAACAGCAGCATTAGCAAAGAAGGCCCCATTGAGAAGTTAATGTTTGTGCAAAAGCAGGTGAGGAAGCACAACATGGGGATATCTAGGGAAGGTTGTTCTAGGCCCAAATGAATGGCTGGTGAAAAGATCTTGAGATGTGTGCATGCCTGCTGTGGGAGTGAATGATGATGAGGAGAAATGTAAGAAGAGAAGTTGGAGCAGATATTGGGGCCAGTTCATGCAAAGCCTTTTGTCCCTCTAAGGACTTTATTGTTTGCTGTGAGTAAGTTAGGGAGCCAGTGGAGGAGTTTAGAAACTGGAGTGACTCGAGATAACTTATATTTTAAAAGGAGTCCTTAGGCTGTTGTTTTGAGAACACATAGTAGGAGTGGTTGGGGTGGAACCAGAGGCTGATTAGGAGGTAATTCAGTAATTAAAAAAGATTTGATGAGAGCTTGGAACACAGGAGGAGTGGTAGTGGAGAATGGAGTTGGTGAGAGATGGTGGGACTCTGGATGTTTTCTGAATGGAGAGCCCACAGGATTGGCTGCAGATTTGATGTGGGTTGTGAAGGAAAGAGAGGAGTCAAGGATGTTTCCAGATTTTGGCCTGAGCAACTGGAAAAATTGAACTATCATTCAATAAGATGGGGAAAAACTATGGGAGGAACAGGTTTAGGAGGAAATATTAGGAAATCAGTTGGGACATGTTAAGTTTGAGATGTCTATTGCGCATGCAGCAGATTAGACCACTGAATAGATGAGACTGGACTTCATGAAAGTTGGGATCAGAGATATATATTTGGGATCCAGGAGTACATGGATAAAATTTAAAACCATATATTCCTGACTCCCAAATTAGATTGAGTAATCAAGGAAGTGTAAATTGAGAAGAGGTAAGTCTAAGAAATGAGCCCTGGGGTTCTCCAAGTTAAGAGGTTGGGTTGATTAGGATGAATCATCAGAGAAGACTGAGGAGTGATTAGTTGAGGTAAAAGAAGAACCTTTAAACCAAGTGAAAGAAGTATTTCAAGGAGGAGGGATCTATCAACCATGTCAAATGCTGCTGAAAAATCAAATGAAATAAAGACTAAAAATTGCCCAATGGATTTAGTTACATGAAGACTCTTCGGGTAGAATGATAGCGGGTGGGGAAACCTGATTTAAGTGGCAAAATATGCTGATAGGAATGATTCAGCATAGGGGAAAATTGATAGTTTGGGAGAGAGAAGAGCATTGCTGGAGTGATACCCTTGAAATAATGTATGCACAGATTTTGGTGGCTGGATAGATGTGGTGGTGGGAGCTTGTGGAAAATTTCTTTGGATAAATTCAATTTCTTTCCAGTGAGGTAGGAAGCAAGGTCATTGGCTGAGAAAGGATGGGGTAAGAGGTGACTTCCCCCTTTTGCCTTTTTAACCACTGTCCTGTTGCTTCTAACGTTGGAATGTTTCTTGTCCCATCATCATTTCCTTTGCTTTCTCTTGAGTCCAAACCACACAATGTCTGTGTAGTTGTAGTTTAACAGTCTTAGCCACCAATCTCTCTCTCTTGCAGTCTGTGAATACAACTGTCAGCGAACTCTTCTTAAAATTCTGCTCTCTTTCTGTTAGACTCTGGCTCAAAAACCACCTTGGCTCCCCATTAAAGAAGATAAAGTCCCCTTGCCCCTCAGTGGGGGCTCTGGTCTTTGGCAAACTCCTCTTTGTTCAGGAAGATGGGTCATGTCCTTTCACCATGCCCTAAACTCACCACCCTTACTGTTGCTTCTGTACCTCTGCTTGTATAAACTAGTTCTGTGACCTAAGAAACGTTACCAGACTTCTTTATACCATAATGGGGATAATACTGGATACGTATCTCTTATGGTTGTTTTTAGAATTTGATGAGATTATCACAGTAAATTATTTAGAATAGTTTGTGACAGAGAGTATGTTTTCAATAAACCTTAGCTGTTGCTATTATTATTGTTATTCTGAAAATCTAACCCCCTTGCCACTGTTTTCCTAATCAAATCTTCCATGTCTTCTAAGACACTGTTGGCATACCTTCTCTTCCACAAAGTCTTTCTTGCTCATCCTCTCCAGTGTTCACTGATCTCTCTCTTACATCTTTCCCTCATTTTAATGTGTAACCAGGTATTCTCAGCAAATGTGATTTTCATTTTCCGTTGTTGGAATGCCCTGTCTCTTCAGCCAGACTGTAAATTTCTTGAGGGCATAGGTCATTACTCTTACCTCGTACAGTCCCATTATTTAGCAAGTTACTGTACTATCAAGACCTCAGACTTTAGAGGGGGCATTCCACTTCTTCAACTGGCTGACGAAGTACATTTCCAATCCTGGAACCTGAAATTTTACTTTCTCCTGTGCCCACTTCATGGTATATGCCACACACCTGCAGCCTAATTCCCAGGACCATCATGTGCCCCACAGAGACATTACAGGAACTCTCCCAAGAACTCCCCTTTCTGGGCCATTTTCAGAACTGTCAGTTAGTTCCATACCGACTCCTTAAGGCTGTCGTCTTCCTCCCCTCTGCATCCTCCAATGTTAGACACCTGTCTTTCCCTTCCAAGCCTCTTTGTTTCCTTCTTTCTTCTCTTTCCCAAGATACCCTTGCTTTGAAGAGGCTTCTTAAAAGAAGTAGATTATTTCATCTTTTATGATCAGCAAAAGAAAAAGTAGAAGCTTCATAAGGGAAATTGGCAAGATCTAAAGTTATTTGCATTTCATAAGAATTGACAGTTTTCTAAGGTTTTTTTTTTTAAGAACTATCAAATATGCCCCCCACCCCAAACCCTGATTTTAATGTTGAAACACCTGCTGTGGATCTGGGGGCTTTGAATTGAACAGCTTTAGCTTGGGACCAAAAAATTCTCTGAACTAGGAGGTATTTTTCAATGTAGTTGGCTTGGTGCAGCATTTCATTCCCAACATCACTCTTCCCTTTCCTTTCAGAATACAGCCGTGCCAAAGAACTCGTCTGTGTGCCTGTGGATGTGGAAAACTCTTTGCAATGTTTTAGAGAGACCTTAGAAAAATCCAAATATCACAACAGATCAATTCGACACAGCAGAAAGTTGCTTTCATTATTTCTTGCACAGACACAAGGTAAAAATTTGCTTGTCCTATATCCCTTAACTTTGATACGTGGTTACTGCCCTGTAAAGCTGTCATATTCTGCTGTAGGGTTCTTCCCTATCACCAGCTTACACAACCCCTATTATCTTTCACTTTCTTCTTGTCTTAATGGATCACTCTTTTCTTCATTACTTTTCACTTCAACTAAGGTATTTTCTCACTCACCTGCTTTTAATGCTTTCTGTGAAACTAGCTTACTCCCTTGAGTGTAGCAGATGGTACGAACACTCTATTGGTTAATTTTTTGATTCTCCGTCTATGTTCTTACAGTTTTCTTTGCAGATGTGGTGTTCTGGTCTTATTTTACTTTCATAAGTAAATGCATTGATTCATACTTAATTAATTAGAACGTTTAACCAAAAGCACTACTTCATCAGTGTCAAAGACTTGGATACATTAAAAAATAAGCTTCAGAAATATTTCCCATTAATACCTTAGATTTTGATTTTGAGAGATTCCTTTTAGCTTAAACCAAGATATTCATTGTCATTAGTTACATTGTATCTATTTGTGTTCTCCTTTTTTGGCATCCAGCAGCTTATGAGCTCAAGCAAACAGAGCAGGGCTTTAAGTGGTTAACCAGTTATCCCGTAGAAGACAATTAGACTCAAATTTAGGCGGGGAAAAATTCCCAAATATCCATATTTAGGTTATTTAAAATTATTTAAATTCCTAATTTATGTTTATGATCCTTGTGGTTCAAATTTGTCATCATAATAAAAATAAACAATTGTTTTAAAGTTATCAATATTAGATTTGAACTTATACCTAATGGAGATACCTAATTTCAATTTACACTGAATTGATCATTTAAAAATTTGACCTAATTTATTTTAATCACTGACAGCTTCCCTTGTTTTTGTTTGTGTTTTGTTGTTGTTGTTTTCCCTCCCAAAGCATTTGCTCTGACATGTATCCCCAGTTTACGGATATATAGTCTGCAGAATTGTTCTTTTAAAAAAATGTGACCTTCATTTGTGTGATTTTTTTCTTCTATTATTTCTCTAGGCTCTGCTATCTCTCATTTAATTTCTGTTTTTCATCATATCTTCTCTGAGTTAGTGTATCTTTTCATTGTGCTTTTGTATTCTAGAAGTGATTACTTCATTAAATTTTTTTTCTAAATAAATGGTAAAATGTATTACTTTACTGTCTCATGCAGATATTTTTTCAAGTACTATTTTTTATCTTTCATTTGCTTTTTCATTCTTTTTCTCCCTTTTCTCCCCTCCCAGTTGAATAATATATAGATACTGTGCTGCTTCCTCCTTGATTATGCATCTTTGAATGAGGTTTGCTTTGTTTTAAATTTTAATTTTCGTGATTCTCATGAAACCAGATTCTCATGGTTTCTAAAGAGGTTTCTAAAGAGGTTTGCTTTCCTGGGCCAGATGCATATTCCAGGTTCATCTCACCTTTGATAGAGGTTGTAACAGATATCCTAAGCATGTGGGTCAGAGCTTGATTGACTTATAAAAAAATTCTCTATTCCTTAATTGAAATGTTTTTTCTTTTTTTCTTTTTTTTATTGACTTTTTTAAGATAAAAGTGATGCTGTTAAGCAATGCAAGAACCTGTAGACTTCAGAAGGGGGTATCATAACATGTTGTTGAATGATGATATATATGAAACTTCCAAGCATTTAATATAGTGTCATAAAATCCCTAGTTAGGTCTTAAGCAATCTGGAGGTAGGATGAGGTGGTGGAGCTCAACTTGCTGAATCAAAGACATTGTTTTGAATGTAGCAAGCTGAGGTACCCTAACTTATTTGTTCTGCTTCTCCTATTCTGGGACTTCAGTTTTTCTTTTGGTTGTAAACTTGTGGAAGAATATTACATAGATCGTACTCTCTTACCAAGTCTATGGTCCAATACAAAGGTGACTTATATAACTTGCCTTATTAAAAACATGACAACAATTCAAAAAAAGAAATCTTTGTTGTTGCCAACCATCGTGAAGTATTTTACTGATATTGATGTAACTAGTTTTCATTTCATATTGTACCTCCCTGCCAAGTTGTTTTATACATATAAATATCATACAGAAGACAACCACATACTTCGTTACTACCAACCAAAGTAGAAATTAGAACAATATCCAAATATTTGGGTAAAAAATAAAGTTTTGTGGCTAATTGTTCCTCTCCCCACACCTACTACCACCATGACCCACTAGCTCTTGGAATGAGCATGAGACCCAATCTGGAAAAATAAATGCCTATTTTATTTAATTTGCTGTAGCAATTGGAAAGGAGGTACTTTTTCTTTCTGGGTTTGTGGATGCTAAGAAACAAATAAGTCTGGAATCATCTTTGCCATCATGTGTTCTGGAAGGAAACCAGCACTGAAGAAAACAGAGCTGAGAGAGAATACAAGAATCAGTGATCTGATGATTGTGGTTGTTTATGAAGTGCAAACAGAAGGATATGTCTGACTCAAATATCTGCCATCTCAGCATTGCTTAGATTTAGGAGTCACTGACTGAATGCAAAGTAAATTTGTCCTCCAAGAAGAGGCAATAATCTTTGAATTTTGCAGATCACTTATATGATTCACAGAACTAGCCTGAAATTTCTTGCAGTGGATCTCCTGGCCATGTGATGGTATATTTCATTCTCTTTCACGAAATTGTCCCAGTTGATGACATAAATCTGGAATTAGAATTGAGAAGTGTCCTGAATGAATACATACTTCAATTCTTGAGAATAATTTAATTGACCACCAGTGCTCTCGCCACCTTGCACATTGAGTAATGATTAGCATTAGTCATTTAATGATATACTTTTGTATGAATAAAATTGGTTAGACTTTTTTTTTTTGAGAGCTGATTTTGTAGTACTTTCAGGATTTTTGAATAAGAATTCATGCTCTCATACTCATAAAGATTTCCCAGCAAGTGACCTAAAGTGTTTAAACTTGCCCTCAGTAATTTTTGCAGCAATTTAAGGGTACTATCACCAGGTGGAGCAGAGCCATTATTTATTCAGTGACTTTTTTATTTTGGACAGGGTTTCATGAAAGTCCTGAGTCTGTGATCTAAGACTCATTTGTAAATGTGTATTAAAAAGCCTCTTTAGTATAATAACTAACTTAAATTATGTATTTTTAATTAAACTATTCCTTAGAGACAACACTTCTTTAGAGCTATATTTAAAAGGAAATATTCTTTCTAAGAATGATTTACGCCAAGTCACTATGAATTTCACCTGGTGCCAAACTACTCTCGGCAGTTTATCCCCAGGCTGTAAACTTCAAAAATCCATCTTAACTTCTCTCTCCTCTGCTTTTGTCTACTTTCCTAGAGTATTTTCTCTTCTTCTCTCTGTGTTCTCTGATCTTAAAAACTTTTTTCTTTTTCAGGTCAGAACTACCTATGTTTTGCTTCTATCTCTGAGGTCTCTGCCCCAGGGGCAAGCTAACATTTTACTGTTGGAAGCTATTAAAAAAAGGCAAACCCAGACTATGGAGCTTCCACCAATTCTCAAGAGAAGCAAAGCATTATCTCAACATTTACTTTTTGGCTGACTGCCCCTCTGTAGAAGTGTATGAAATAACATGGGTATAAAGCCCATCCACACACTGCTGGGCTCTTGAGAAATGATCTTAACTAAGTTTGAAGGAACCATGCCCCTTAAACTGCAAATAAGCCTCAGTTATAGAACAAATAATTCCTTCCTTTCCTTTTTCATTTTCTCTACCCTTTTCTCTCCCCACCAACTTCCCTTCTTTCTCCATTTAACATTTCTTCCTTAATTTTTTTTCATGAATTTAGGAGACAGAGGAGGAATAAACAATTCAAAATTTATTTCTGGAAGGGTGGACTTTTGCCTGGGAACTGAGGAGATGCATTTGCCAACACCCCCTGACCTTTCTCAGGAGCACTTCCGAGTTTTTAGCTCGGTGGAGAAAAGCAAACTTCCTTATTCACAACTTGGACTTGTAATTTCTTCTTATTATAAAACTATTGGTAAGATTCATTAATTATGTATTCATTTTCAGTATGATCTTCCACGTGGATACTGAGATTGCATTTGGTCCCAAAAAGTTTTCTTTAAAAGTAGGATGAAAGCGCTTGAAAATAGAATTCATTCAACATACCCTTGTAGGAAGTGCAGAGCAGTGTGAAGATGGAAGAGGCTTTCAGCCCCCTCTGCCACTCACTTTCTCAGCCTGGCTGCCACCATTGCTAGCGTCTACGCCATGCTCTGTCCATCCCCCTCTGATGCTAACTGTGTGCCTTTTGAGGGGATGTAGCCACTGTCACTTTCTTTGCCCTGCCCCAGCTGATCCCATTTTTCTTGTCCTCCTGATTGATTTGGCTTTTCTATCAGTTCAGCAGTATATATTCAACCCCTATTACAGAACCAATTTACCCTTTTTTTTAAAAAAAAAAAAAACAGATATTTTGTGTTTCCCTTTATTAACCTGAATTAAAATTTATAATCAGTATACCCTTCCTGTGCACATCGTTTCTAGAAAATCATTATAGAGCTCTAAATATACAATAAAGGAGAAAAAAATGAAGCTAGCTTGTGATAAAAGGATCTATATGGTAGTATGTAAATGCTCAGGCACTAGAAGGCCTGGTGAGGTGGTCAGATGCTTCCATTCTGCTTGTAGGACCACTATGAATGTGCTAGAGATGCAGACTGGTAAAGGTGGTACAGGTGTATTGTATTGGTGACTCAACCGCTGTCAGCATTGCTGAATTTTCTAAAGTGCTAAATAACTCTTGGTAAAGTCTGAACAAAATAAGGTACTACAGTGGTTGCATTTCTGGGAAATTCAGGGCTTTTCAAAATCACCCACAGAAAACCCTTTTAGGTGTAAAAGAGTTAAAAGCCTCTTGAATAATTAGAACCAGGTTTCTCACCTTCTTCACAGGCCATCCAGTGACTCTGGGCTTCCCCTCAGACATAACAGGAGCGACCCATTGTGAAAACCAACAAAACCCTTCCTCAGATTTCTAAAATACCCTCTAGGAGACAGCACTGCCCTCATTAAAAACCACTGCCATGTTGGTCAGAGTTTTTGGTTACACATCCCCAAGTGCTTGCATTTGTTAGAAAACCAAAATAAAGTCAGGCAATATAAAAGATATGCTTTTCTGTGTTCAGTTGAAAGGAAGAAATCTGATATGCTCTGACCCCTCACTTTCCTGCTCAAAAACAAACCCTTGGAGGCTTCCCATCTGCTTCCAGATGGCATCCGCATTTCCCCAACTGGCGTTCAGAGGCCCCATAATCTGACCACTACCCCCCTCTTCAGATTTATCTTCCAGTTCACCCTCTCATGTAAACCACACTCCAGCCACCCTCATCATTACCATATGTACACAGCCCTCTCCCCATTTCACACCTTTTCTGAATTTCTCTTCTTCACTGTCTCTACCTACCTGACTCTTATTTCACTCTCTCCTGAAACCTCCTTGTTTCTTATCTATTAAGCACAATCTCTTCCTCCTTCAGGTTCTTAGAAAACATCTGCCCTCTCTCTGTTTATATATATATAGTGTGACATTTGAAGGCACTATAAGCTTGCAGTTTCCTTATTACTATCTACACAGTTAAGGAATAATGCAGTTTAAATATTCTTGCAAATATAAAGGGAATATTTTTCAGGAACTGACATTTGTTCTTTTACTTGATTAAAAATACAGATGTTCTCCAAGCCAGCAATCAAAGAAGTCTCAAAGTTCAGGCATTGCATGAACTTGGAAGTCTGCTTGTCTTTGCAGAAAAGAAAAGGTAGACTTTTAAGAGTTGGTAGAACAACGATAAATTTGTTTTTGTTTGAAAAAATTTTAATTATGGTAGAAAATATCGATTCATAAATTGTAGTTATAAGTAGTACTACATTGCTTCATTTTATTCATCCAGTGCTATCTGAGAGAAATTGTTACTTTATGAGAAATGAACAGTATTCATTTATTCTCTAATGTTTTAATTAAAATATTTCTTGTGTGGATTTGTTTTCTCTTTTGGAAGAGAGATGTGATAACACAGGTCTCGTAAACCTACTGCCTGATAGCATGTTTCTGTTTTAGGGCTGCTTTTAAGTGTTGGTGTCAAGCCCTTGATGACATATTCAGAAAAGAAGATGCTCTACATACATGGAAGGAGTTTGGCCCTTCCCTCACTAATACTGCTGACAGTTACTCACCTCCAGGTTCCAAAGACTACAGTGAGGAATTTCTGTCTAACGTTGGTATTTGGGGATGTTTGCAAGGAGCAGTCATATCAGCAAAGATAGCACAGTGAGTGTGACAATGGAATGAAATGCATAATAACATAGCACCTTCCCTTTGTGGGCCCCCACCTAGGGCCATGAAGAGAGCCATGTACTTAGAGACAATGAATATTTGGATAGTTATGTCCATATCATAAAGACATGAACACAGGGTAACGCAGTTTACTTATTAAATTTATTGTCAACTGCCATCTCCCCTTCCTACAACACCTCCATCCCCACTGAAGGTGAGCCCCACACGGGCACAGGTCTTTGTTTTGTTCACTCATGCATCCCAAGTGCCTAGCATGAAGTTGGCATTCAGTAACTATTTGCTGAACAAAGGAATGAATGAATGAACAGGTGGTATAGAGGCGAGATTAACAGTGTGGAGGAAGGCAGAATTGGGCTTAATTTAAGAGCTTCCCACTAACTTGCGACCCTCTACAAATTACTCAATCTCTCTGAACCTCAGTGTCCTTGTCTGTAAACCAAGGTGGTGAGAATTATATTACAAAATGTGTTAGTTTCCTATGGCTGCTGTAACAAATTACCACAAATTTAGTTGCTTAAAACAACATAAATTTATTACCTTGTAGTTCAGGAAGTCAGAAGTCCTAAAGTCATGGTTGTCAACAGCACCATGCTTCACACAGAGGCTTTAGGGAAGAATCTGTTTCCTTGACTTTTCTAGTTTCTAGAGGCTGCCACCTCACTGTTGGCTCATGGTTCTCTCCTCCATCTTCAAGGCTAAAAGCATAGTATCTTTTTTTTTTAAATTATATTTTGAAATAAATTCAAACTTACAGGAACAGTTGCAAAAACAATACAAACCCCATACACAGAACTCCAGCATACCCCAACCCCCTTCCCCCAATACCCCAATCCACCAATTTTAACATCCTGTCACATCACCATTTCTTTCTTTCCCTCCCTCCCTCCTTTCCTCCCTATCTGTCATCCATCATCTATCGCTCTGTCTTCTGAACATATGAGAGCAAGCTGCACGTATCCTTGAACAGCAATATAATTCACATGTACGTTTCCCATGAACAATCAAATTAAGCGCAGCTAAGAAATTCAAGAAATTCAACATTGATGCAAAGCTCACGTTCTATATTTCCTTTTTTTTTTTTATGTCCCAACTGGGTTCCTTTGAGCCTCCTCTCCTCCATCCTCAGATCCCATCCAGGATCATCCTTGCTTTTAATTGTCATTGTCCATTTAGACTTTGTTTTTTCAATTGTGGAAACATATATACAGCCTAAATCTTCCCATTCCACCCCCTCTCTAGCATTCCATTAGTGGGATTAATCACATTTAGAATGTTGCAATGCCATTGCCTTCCCACCATCCATTACTAGAAATTTCCGTTCACCCCAAACAGAAACCCTACACTCATTTCTTAACTCCCCATTGCCCCTTCCCCCACTTCTTGTAACCCATACTCTACTTTTCGTCTCTATGGTCATATTCCTTGATACTTTCTTTGTGTTTACCGTGGGGCTTTAATTTAACATCTGAAATCTATAACAATCTTGTTTTTCTGTCATACCAACTTAACTTCAATTGGACACATAAACTATATTCCTATACTCCGCCATTCCCCCACCTTTATGTAGTTCTTGTCAAAAATTACATATTTTACATTGAGTCCAAAACCACTGATTTATCATTACCGTTTATGTATTTTCGATCCTGTAGGAAGTAAATAGTGGAGTTACAAATCAAAAATACAGTAGTATTGGTATTTATATTTACCATGTGTTCTATACTGGAAATCTTTATTTCTTCCTGTGGTTTCAGTCAATTGTTTAGTGTCCCTTCCTTTCAGCCTGCACAGTTCCCTTTAGCATTTCTTATAGGACTGCTCTACTGGTGATAAAGTCCCTCAGCTTTTGATTATCCGGGAATGTTTTCATCTCCCCCTCATTTTTACCCTCCAGGTGTTTGTGAATTTTCTAAGTCTCTGATGGTTATTGACTTCTATTTGTATTCCATTGTGGTCAGAGAATGTGCTTTGAATAAATTTAATTTTTTTAAATTTATTGAGGCTTGTTTTATGTCCCAGCATATAGTCTATTCTGGAGAAAGATCCGTGATCACTAGAGAAGAATGTGTGTCCTGGTGATTTGGGATGTAATGTTCTGTATATGTCTGTTAAATTTCTCTCTCTCTCTCTCTCCTTTCTTTGTTTCTCTGTCGGTAGGGCTCCTTTAGTATCTGAAGTAGGGCAGGTCTTTTATTAGCAAAATTTCTCAGCATTTGTTTGTCTGTGAAAAATTTAAGCTCTCCCTCAAATTTGAAGGAGAGTTTTTCTGGATAAAGTATTCTTGGTTGGAAATGTTTCTCTCTCAGAATTTTAAATACGTCATGCCACTGCCTTCTCACCTCACTGGTGGCTGCTGAGTAGTTACTACTTAGTCTTATGTTGTTTCCTTTGAATGTGGTGAATTGCTTTTCTCTTGCTGCTCCTTCTCTTCAGTATTTGAGAGTCTGATCAGAATATGTCTCGGAGTGGGTTTATTTGGATTTATTCTATTTGGAGTTTGCTGGGCATTTATGCTTTGTGTATTTATATTGTGTAGAAGGTTTGGGAAGTTTTCCCCAACAATTTCTTTGAATACTCTTTCTAGACCTTTACCCCTCTCTTCCCCTTCTGGGACACCAATGAGTCTTAAATTTGGACGTTTTGTTTTATCATATCCCTGAGATCCATTTTTATTTTTTCGATTTTTTCCCCATTCTTTGTTTTGTTCTTTCATTTTCTGTTCTGTGGTCCTCAAAGATGCTGAGTCGTTGTTCAGCTTCCTATATAGTCTTGTACTATGAGTATCCAGAATCTTTTTAATTTGGTCAACAGTTTCTTTTATTTCCATAAGATCTTCTATTTTTTTATTTACTCTTGCAACTTCTTTATGCTCTTCTAGGGTCTTCTTCATGTCCTTTATATCCTGTGCCCTGCTCTTCTTCATGTCCTTTATATCCTGTGCCATGCTCTCATTGTTTGTCTTTAGTTCTTTGATTAATTACTCCAAGTACTGTGTATCCTCTGATCTTTTGATTTGGGTGTTTGGGTTTGGGTTATCTGTATTGTCTGGTTTTATCATATGCTTTAAAATTTTCTGTTGTTTTTGGCCTCTTGGCATTTGCTTTACTTGATAGGTTTCTTTCAGGATATGAAAAACACCAATCTCTAATTTGTCAGACTACAGTTTGGTGGCATACACTTTCTCTAACTAACCAGCAGATGGCGCCCGTGAGTCACCTATTCCCTTCAAGTCAGTTCTCTCCATCTTTGTCTTTGTGGTATGTGGGGGTCTGATTCTTGTGGGGTTCAATTGGTGCACTGAGTTTGGGTGTGTTGTTGGTGCTGTCTGCCCTGAATGTGGGGCATGTTTCTGAGTGGTTAGTGAGGCAGGTCAGCTTTGGTAATCAAACCTCCCAGGTGTTCCTGGAGAGTTAAGGCTGTTCCAAGAGTCTAAACCTTCATTTCAATCTCATCACAGATTGTCTCTGCTGCTGACCCACAAGTCCTTGGTATTGGTGTAGGGTCCCTGGGATTTCTGAGCGGGTCCCCCTTTCCAGCCGTGTTCTTCCAGAACCTCTTCTGAGGGAAGGCTGTGCCATGTCACAAGTGCACGCCAGCCATCCAGGGAAGCCCTGGGCTGCCGGGCCGTGCAGGGACGTTCCCAGCCTGCTGTAAAGATGGCTGAATGGGGCATGTTAATTTCCCCCTTTTCGCGCAGCTCTGCCTTCCCAGCTCTGGGACAATTAGCTGTGGGTTCACTAAAGGCCACTGTCCATGGCTGATATTGTGGCATGTGTGCGGTTTTGCGGTAAACACTCCCTGTCACAGTGGTACCCTTGGCACGACTCTGGGCTGTGGCTCTGGCCCCGGGCACAAGCATCCCCAGCCTGCCAGGAAGATGACTGCAAGGGGCATGGTTTCTTTCTCCTTTTGGCTCCCCTCTGCCCTCCTGGCTCCACGACAATTAGCAGCGGGTGCAGGAGGGGCTATCTTCCACCCCAGATATTGAGGCGTTCGCAAGATCCACTCCTGCCGTGCTTCACTGCGTGGTTCTTGCCACCGTATTCACAGCCACTCCCAGGTTTTTTTTTTAAAAAAGAACTAGTCTGTCTCCAAACGCCAACCCATGGTTTCCCCACACCGCAGTGCAGCTGCCAGACTTTCAGCTGGCTCATTCACTCGTTTCAGAATTCAGACTTCCGGTTTCACCAAATGCACGGTCCTTGTGGATTTAGCAGACCTTGACTGGCTGGTGCATCGCTGGAACTGGTGTTCTGGGTCACTTTCTGGTTTTTATCTAGTATTTTTCATGGAGGTGTTTTTTTCCCTGTCTCACCTAGCTGCCATCTTAGGTTCTCCAAAAAGCATAGTATCTTAAATCTCTTTCTCTCTGATCTCTGCTTCTGTCCTCACATCTTTTCCGATTCTGACTCTTCTGCCTCCCTCTTATGAGGCCCCTTGGGATTACACTGGGCCCACCTAGAAAATTCAAGATGCTCTCCCCATCTCAAGGTCTTTAATTAATCACATCTGCAAGGTCCTTTATGCCATGTACGGTAACATGTTCATAGGTTCTGGGGTTTAGGATCTGGATATCTTTGGGGAGCCATTATTTAGCCTACCACATATAACATGTGAAAGCCAATCACAATGCCTTATTCATAGTTAGCACTCATAAGTAGTTTAAATAAGTGAGAAATTGTGGCTGTATGGAGGGAGTAGATACACAGGTTTCCTTCACCTGCTTTTTAGTTCTCCTACAGGATATGGTGGGCAAAAACCTGCATAATATTTTGAGCTATAGAGCAAACTAAAACAAAAATTTTCCTAGTTAGTAATTACATTGCTGTTTTCTCATCTGTAATGAACAGAATAAATAAATGTTTTCAGAAAATTAACACCTTTGGGCAGGGAAGTAAGAAATTACTGCTTTAAAAGTATTAAACATTGAGGATTTTTTTAACCTCATCAAATTGTTTTTTTTTTTTCACTCCTGGGAAGGAACTCATCCTTACACACACACACACCATGTCTGAGCTTATTACTTAGTAGAACTTGGCAGCAAAGAATAGAAATACTGAGGAAGCCTGAGGAACGTTCACAGCTTGGAAAAGAACAGTTATAGCATTCCTGCCAGGGGGCACCTCAGCTCTCTGAACCTCTGAAGTCATTACCTAGTGATTTTTAGCCAATAGAAAATCATTTCCTGGTTACCCAGCTGGAAGTCTGACTTCCACAGGATATGTGATTCTACAAAGCCTTCTGGCTGTCTTTGTAGACACCCTGAATTGAAGAAACTCTTCTCCTCACTGCTCAGAAAGGCAAAAAACCACACTCTAATAGCATGCAGAGAAGCTGAACTCAGATAGATATTGTTATTAATACAATGAAACTGACTGGTTCTAACTAATTAAGATTTAGGAGAAGATAATGTGGTTTATAATTGCATATGTGAGTTTCAAGGCTTTTAAACAGAAAACTCATGTTCTTCTAAAGGAAGTGTAGGAGCATTACTTTGGTCTTGGTGGAGAGACTTAATGTTGTCAGTAGTTCCATAATATACTCTTAGTGAGAAAATACATTGGTTCAGTCTTTGTGGGGTATTATTTAACAGTACTCATCAAAAGCCTTAAAATTGTACATCCTTTTTACCAAAAAATTCCATGTCTAGGGATTTGTCCAGTGGAACTAATAGGACAAGTACTTAAAAAACATTGTAGGTGCAACAATGTTTACCTCAGCTTTGGAAAAAAACAAAATAGAGATTAATATTTTTGTATTATGGTACATCCATATGATAAAATATTAAAGTTCTTTATAATAATATTGTAGCTCTTTATGCCCATGAATAGAAAATTGTGTTTATAGAATAGTATTTATTAAAAAATTCTGGTTTTGATGTGCATATGTGTGTGTATGTATGTAGAACTACTATAGAAAACATCTAGAAGGGAATTGTCTGAAATATTATCAATAATCTTTATGGGGTAGGATTATAGGTGCTTTTTCATTTTCTTCTTTATATTTTTCTGTGTTCTAGATCTTGTATGAGTATGTAGCACTTCCAGAATCATACAAATTATTTTAATTTTGGAAAACTCGTGAGTTTCTAGACATATTTATATAAAAATATTTTTGGAAAATTGTCTACCAATCAATTTCTTTTTCTTATTTAGATTCATTAAAACATTGGATGTTAAAAAGAGAACCAACTGTTGCATTTTGTCTGCATTACTCTTTCAGGTAACTTTGATTATGTATGTTGTTCTCTAGTCAGCACGGCCATTCATTTGATCGGTAAAAAGGTGTAGTAGTTTGTCTGTTTCATAAAACTCACAGGTAGGAAAACACCGTGAACCAGGATTAAATAAAATGGCTGACATAGGTTATCTCATCTCTAAAAAAGTTTTGCCTATTTGCATGATGTGAGATATGTCCTATAATGAAAACAAGAAATAACTTGAAGACTCCAGGAGTGGCGTGTTTGTAGTTCTCAGGCTTTTGGTTTGACTTCACTGAAGAAAGGCACTTTTTTTTTTTTTTCTGAAATAGAAGACTTTTCAGGAATCTGGGATGTAGCCATGGGCCTTTGCCATCTACAAAAGGTTCTGTTTACTTTGAAGGAGGAACATCCTTGTTCTGTGTATCAGAGGAGTTTGACTAGCTTATGAATCTGGAAATAGATCAGTTCTTTGGGAAGTCTTCTCCGAATGTAAGGCCGGACTTTTCTGTTTTCTTGTGTTCCGTACACCTTTTTTCCTGTGCTTCAAAGGGAAGAGGTAGTGGAGGCCGGGTACACAGGGAATGATAATCAGGCTCTGACTCCTCAGAAAGTGTTCTCTACTCTCAGATACTTCTTGTTCTTGAAGGTAATCCTGTTTATGTTTTAGAAAAGAATTGACTTAAAAATATTTAACTGTCTACTTAATGTAGTCATAATTTCTTAGGAATACTACACCTAAAATAAAAATGAGCTCATGCAATTCACTTCAAAAACCTGTTAATTCTTTTTGTGATTTTAAAGCAAATTTGTGAAATGAAAAATTTGAGCAGTTACATACTTTTTTTTTAAGCATAGGATATATAATAGCTTTAATAAGCAATCTAATTATTGGTATGAAGTTTCTGTTTGGGGTGATGGAAAGGTTTTGGTAATGGACGGTGGTGATGGTGGCACAACATTGTGAATGGAATTAACAGCACTGAATCGTATAATCAAAAGTAGATAAAATAGGAAATTTTAGTTTGTAGATATGTTACCAGAATAAAAAGAGAAAAAAATAAAAATAAATATGTACAACACAAAGAGAGAACCCAAAGGTGAACTGTGGATGTAGATAATAGTATAATTATAATAGTGTTGTTTCATCAATTGTAATAAAGTCACCACACTAATGCAAAATGTTAATAATACAGAAAACTGTATATGTGTGTGTGAGGTATATATATGTACTATCTGCATGATTTTTCTGTAAAACTACAACAGCTCTAATTTTAAAAGGAGGAAATTTTAAAAATAAGCCGTTTAATTGAGAGACACATTAAAGTAATTTTATAATGCTTTTGTCATGAAGAAGTACTTATTGTTTAAGATAACATAAGAAACCCTCCTTATATAAAATTTGGTTTTGTGTATTTATCTTGTTTCTAGTACAATGTATTTTTTCTAGTACAGTACTGATGACATCAATTACCCAGGAAATATTAGTAAAATTAAACAGTTAAGAATTTCAGACATAACTCTGCCTAATTTACAATTCTTCTGAAATAAGTTGTCTTCTCTCTTATACTAATAGCTTGGTATAGTGGAAAGAACATAGACTTTTTAGATAAATGGATATGACTTTGAATTTTCTTTCTGCCAACATTGGCTGTGTGATCTTGGATATGTTAGTTTTAAAAGCCTCAGTGATATCATTTGTGGGATAATAAGGCTTAGCTTCTAGGGATGGGTTAAATGAGGATTAAATGAGATAATGTTTATGAAGAACCTATCAACAGTGCCCAATTCACCCTCAACAGGTGAAAATATAATAATTTCTTCTGAAAATAGTAAGTATCCAACTACCATGGAATACAAAAGGCATACTTTGCATGGAATACAAAATACATAAGTGATAAATGCATTTGGAACCTATAATGATGATAATAGTAATGATAAGTACAATTTATTACAGGGTATAGTGTAGTAGACATGCTAGTAATCCATGCACTTTTTTTGTTGTTGTTCCAGTGTTGCAAGTGCAATTTGATAGCTCTTCACTTCACTGTTTTTCATTTTCAGGGTTTGCTTAGAACTACCCTCCCACATCCCAAAACTCAACGTTGTTATGCTCAGTATGAAATTACTCAGCTTCTCCCAGGCATCGAACTCTTCTCAGATAGATATAGAGCTGACATTTGCTCTGTAGTTGCAAGTCTGTATTATGTTATACGTGAACTGCATTTTGCTAAGCAAAATCTAATGGTAAGTAATTTGCAAAATCAATTAATCTTCGCTTATTATGGTATTTTGCTCCACTTACCTTACACTTTTCCAAATTTGCTAATATTCTTTTGGTCATTTCTTGTCTAACTTTTAAATGAAATAAAATATATTAATCAATATTATTACTTTGACACAATTGTTCGCATTGCATTTGGGTACAAAAGCAATGCCTATTTGATTTTGTTCTTCTTTTTTCATTTTTACTCTGTTATTTTATCTTTTTGTTCTTAAGACTGTTGGTGAAATTGATTAGAATGTGTCAATTATCTCACAAGAGTTTAGAACACACATAACTCAGTCCATATCAATACCAGAACTATGAGAGTATTTCTTAATTGAGATAAGTTTATCTTTGTGTCTCTTATCTTTGACCTATTGAGGTCAAAGAAAACAACAGATTATAGCTGTGAAATAAAACGTGGATATTTATTAAAGTCCTAAGAAAGTCAAAGACCCAAATAAAACTCTCTTACCCTTTGGGGAAGAGAAATCACATTATATATTATAATTTGAAGTTGATTGTATTTTAAAAATACATCAGTATGTTTTAAAAACTGTTGGGCATTTTTATTTTCCTCCTTTACCTTATTTTTCCTTTTTTCCTCCTTTACCTTATTTTTCCTTTTTCCTTTTTTTGCCTTTATGCCATTTCCTCTATTTTATTTATCTTTTTTCTTTACTTTTGCATCTTAATGTCTGTTCTTTCTCTTTTTTCTGCTTCTCTTCCTTTTCCTCCATATTTTTCATACCTACTTCTCTTTTTGCACAGTTTTTTTTTTTTTTTTTTTTTTTTCCCCTATCCTCTTGGCATGTTTGTTCTTCTAAATTCAACTCTTTATATTGAAAATGTTTCTGGCCCTGATACAAGTTGTAAATTACAAAGTTTTGGGTCAAAAGCGAAGAGGTTGATAAATGCTTTTAAAACTTGTAAAATTTGGCAGATTTGGCAAGAAATTATTTGTCAGAAAAAAATAAAACGGTGATCCTCTTGTTGCTAAGAGGATGCATTTCTGAATTTAGAAAGTGGTTCTATCCCCTGGGTAGCTTTTAGCTGTCTAGCCATGGTCATATATAATACATATCCTTGCATTGGAAAGGAAATGAGAGGTTTTTCTTCTAAATCTTAAAAAATTAAGAAAGTTTTCTGAATAATTGAGCAATCACCAGAAATAAAAAATAGTGTATTTTTATTTCTCCCTTAAAAAAAAGATACTGAATCTCAAAGGTAATCACCAACTCTTAATGTTTTGTACCACATTAATTGTAGAAAAAGCTATTCTGTTATGTTTGTAGTGCATAATTGTAGAAAATGTAGTGTTCGAAATCATTTTTGGCCAGTTCTAATCCTTTCGATTGCCATTAACAGCTGCCAGTTGACTGACAATTAGAGCTTCCGTAGCTGAACTTGCAAGATATATAAACATTCCCTTTTGTATTACATTAACCTTTTCCTGAAGAAACTCAGTGACTAAGGAGACTTCTACCATATATAAAATTTGCTATGGGACCCAGAGTACTGTAGAGCCATGGGAAATAGTTTGCTAAATAGTGGGGAACTCAATCCCCCTTCTCGCCTCAGCTCCCCTTGGCAGGGCAGATGCAGCTGTAGGAAATGAACTTTAAGTTTGAGTTGAGATCAGGTACCCTGCAAGCAGATGTCTTGGAAACTGTTCTCCCAACACTTTTCTCTATAGTGGCTAGATTAATTGAAAACCTGATAGCCACAAGGCCTCACATATATTCATGATACTTCAAGAACACTTGAGCTTTGGGGTTAATGTTAGAAATGTAAAAATATTATGGGAAGATTAACTTGGGTTTTTAGTCAGTAGAAGGTATGCCCTGTGAAGGTGGGGACTTGTTAGGCTTTGTTCTCATTCAATAGTGCCTGACACATAGTAGGCATGTCATAAATATTTTGTATTGATTGAGAAATCCTGACTGAAGACAAATAGCAGCTGACATTGAGATAAAAAAATAGGAACTACTCAGGGGGACGTGGATGTGAGTTCCTTTGCTTCAAATTTTGCATTTATTTGATAGCTCATAGCTATATATTTTCTATAGGGTCTATATTATTCATACATATATGCTGAATTAATTTTTTCAAGGAAGATAGTTAATTGGATTTTTACTTTTCCTTGCTTAAAGATGAAAGAGTTGTGAAACTTAGGACTTGGGTACCAAATGGTATCTGCTCAGAACTGTAGGTCCCTTATAGCATCTTAAAATTCTGATAAAATTATGAAGCATATGCTGGGCAGATCATTTCACTTATACCAAACAGTAGAGTCTCCTTGCATGGAAAATCAATCATGGCTTTACATAACATATCCTACATTTAATAGTTGGCTAAATTAGATTATTAGGTTATAAATGTGATAAAATGTTTTTTTTTTTAATTTTTTTATTTTAAAGAATGTGTTTCTCCTTGTAGGTTCTGCCTCTCCTTGCATTATACCAATACTTTGTTTCTGGGATTTGCCAAGATCTAGTCAGAAGCCTAGAAGCAAGAATCCTCAAGGTTATCTCATAAGCTTTTAAGACATTTGATATTCTCTAACTTTAAAGGATATCCTCATGCATTAATTTGGATCTAATATTAATAACAGTAAACTGCTAATAACATGGTATTGTGATATAATGGTATAAAATAACTTACCTATTATCATATTAAAGTATGAAAGTTAGAAAATTTTAGATCATTTTAGGCTCGTACAGTGAAGCAAGGAATAGCTAATTCTGGAGACAAGGCTCATCCACATCAGTCAGCCTGGAAATCACCACTTCTGAGAGGCATACTAATTGGTGGAGACCAAGCAGTCAGTTTTTTGAAGGTTCTGTGAATTTATTGCTCAGGATCTTTCTGTATGTCATGATATACAAGAATCTTTCAATGCATAGGGAATTGAATGAGCAAAAGAGACAGCACTAGATTACAATTAATTGTGTAACCCAGAAGTTAGCTGAGGTTCTCTGCCTTCAAAATTTAGGTGCAATTCGCTTGAATCCTGTGCAGGGTGGGAACCTCCTACCACCTGCCATTCTCTCAGCCCACTTTTCTAGCCACCTAAGATTGCAAGTTCTATTGAATTTGTTTTGTTCATAGATTATCTAAACATCCAGAAAATTTGTTCACTGTTCTGCATCATTCCAACTCCTTCAACCCTAGTCCGTATTTTACACATACTCACTCACTCACTCACACATAAACATGTACAACATATTCATCTACGGTCTTTATTTCTATAGTGAACATCACTGAAATTTGGGATGAAAAGGAAATTTAAATTTGAGGCAAAATACACAGTTTAAAACAGAATATTTGACATGTTCAAGCTTAACATATTCCTTATGTCTTCCGTTCCATGGCTAAATCAGCTGTGTGTTGGTAAATGTTTCACAACTGGTTGTCAAAAAAGTACAGAAAAACCCTGATTTGTAGCATTGCCAATTTCAGTTGTGTAAATATTCCCACTATGACTAACTTTAAACTACTAACTGGATATCACTGAACATGGATTTAGGACAGGATGTGCAAAATTGGCTCTTGCAGTTCAATGTGAGTGACCTACAGCACACTGTCTTAACTCTTCTTCACTTTTTTTTTGAAATACCCTCTATTTCTTTTCCCAAATCCTTTCCATTTTCCAATGAGGGAAAATTAAAGTTCCCTTTGAACTGCTTTCTCCGTCTTGGCCCAGCCCTTCATCCTATGTTTTCAGACCCCAAAAGTCCATTGTGTTATATATCAAAGTAATGATAATGCTTTCCCTGGGAAGTATTCTGGTGCTAACTGTTAGGATAATATATTTTAACCCTGGAGTAAATAAATAGTTAGTTATTAGCCATGAAAATTTCTGGATCACCCTCTCTAAATAACTGCACTCTTAAATGTTCTGTTGGTTTGGAATTTCAATAACACTCTTTTTAAAAAACTGCCTGTAATATTTCTCTCTTTCCTTTTTAAACAGCTCTCTCTTTAAGATTGCAAAATTCATGAGGAAGGGCCTATGTCTTATTCATCTTTTAATCCCTTATGGTGTCTAGAGTAACAAAATCACATAGTTAATGTTCGGTAATTATTGATTTTCAAATCGACAGGCTTTTATCACATGCATACTGTTCTAGTTTGCTAATGCTGCTGGAATGCAAAACATCAGAGATAGATTGGCTTTTATAAAAGGGGGTTTATTTGGTTACACAGTTACAGTCTTAAGGCCATAAAGTGTCCAAGGTAACACATCAGCAATCGGGTACCTTCACTGGAGGATGGCCAATGGTGTCCGGAAAACCTCTGTTAGCTGGGAAGGCACATGGCTTGCGTCTGCTCCAAAGTTCTGGTTTCAAAATGGTTTTCTCCCAGGACATTGCTCTCTAGGCTGCAGTTCCTCAAAAATGTCACTCTTAATTGCACTTGGGATATTTGTCCTCTCTTAGCTTCTCTGGAGCAAGAGTCTGCTTTCGACTGTCTTCAAACTGTCTCTCATCTGCAGCTCCTGTGCTTTCTTCAAAGTGTTCCTCTTGGCTCTAGTAGCTTGCTCCTTCTGTCTGATCTTGTATAGTGTGCCAGTAATTTAATTCAGACCCACCCTGAATGGGCAGGCCAACAGCTCCATGGAAATTATCCAATCAGAGTCATCACCCACAGCTGGGTGGAGCGCATCTCCACAGAAACACTCAAAGAATTACAATCTAATCAACACTGATAACATCTGCCCACACAAGATTACATCAAAGATAATGGCATTTGGGGGACAGAATATATTCAAACTGGCACACCTACTGTGCATAGTTTCCTTAGTGCTTAGCGGGATTTCCTCTAAAAGGTACTTGGTAAATATTTATCGATTTAACTTTAAAACAACATTCACTGAGTACCTCTTATATAAAGCACTTGTGTTAGTAACTAGGAATACAAAGAAATGAAATGCATGGTCTTTGCTGATAAGGAAGTAAAACTGGGAAGAGAGACTGGCTTATATAGATGATAATATGTTCCTCACCTGGCACTTGATCATTTCCAAATGGGTAGGATGAGCTAAGTCTCCAGGAGTTCAAAGGAGGGAGAAATGGCTTTGAGTCTTGAAGTTTCTCTAAATAGATAAGATTTAAACTGGGAAAATGTAGAATGAGCAGAGCAGGACAGAGGAGGAAGAAAACATTCTCAATAAGACAAGTGTGAAAGGTACAGAGGTGAGAAAGTATTGAATTAGGGGCAAGAGTGGGACAGTGAATGGAGTGGAGTTTTTGAGTGGGGAGGTTGCAGAAGACAACATGAGAATACCAGGGTCCTGTGATGTGGAGGGTCTTCAAGTCCAAACTGAGGGGACACATGATGTGGAGTCTGGGCAGTGATAGAAGTTGGAGATTGTGAAATCAGACTTGGGCTACTGGTTTAGCCTGGTCTGTCGTCTAAGAAACATGCAAACACCACAATGATCATTAATAGCATGTCAGGAGGAGATCCAGAAAGGTATCGAAAGACAATATCCAGAACAAAGTTTTTGGTTAGATGCCTATCTTTAATTGAATTATCGGTAGTTTGTAGCTTTTTTTTTTTTTTTTCCTTTTTTTTTGTGTCCAAGAGTAGCTTAAAGCCAGGGAGAACTGTGACTCTATTCTGTAGCCTTATGTGGCAGTGGGGCTGGGGGTGGGGTGGGAGGTGAGGGGCGATTTACTTATAGAATTTTGATCAGGAGAATGACATGATCTGAAGTATCTGGTAACAGCATAGGGATCAGAGTAAGATAGAAAATGGGATATTACTGGCATAGTAGGACTGAAAAACTGGACCAGGGTTTTAACAGAAGCAATGACAAAGGGCAAGTGATGGATCATAACAGAGAAAGGAATAATAGCTTGTGTGAGCAGAGTTTGCCTGACCTTTCTGAAGTAAACTGGGGTCAGTGAGTGGGAAGAGAAAAAGTCACAGTCAGGAAATAGCAAACAATGAAGCTTTCTGACAAATCAAACAGCAATAGATCATGCTGTTAAGTTTCTATAGTGCACTGGAGTCTTTCAGGGAAAGCTTTAAGACCTCTTTATGATCAGCTGGTCTGGTTTCACTTTAGAACCGCCAACATCTTGAAAGATTTATTACTTTCAACACATCAAACGTTCCTAGGAAGAGTACTGACAGTTCTGTATTTGTCTGAGTGAAGGGTTGATTTGCAGGTAGTTCTCTTTGCCATCGGCTTGTTTTTGTTCACAGTGTTGGTCACTTCTGAAAATATATGGCCATTATTATCATCATTGCTTTTTCAAATGGTTGGATTAGTATGGTAAATTGAAACCAGGAGACATCCTTGTTGTAGCTGTAGTCAAAAATAAACAGGACTAACCAAGCACGGATATGGAGAGGTATTTCCTCATAGGGATAATGATCAAAATTGTCATCAAGAAGTCTGAAAGAGGTTACATGTCTTCTTAAATGCCTACTTTGACATTGTATGGCACTAGGGAGATTAGAGCCCAAGTTCTCTGAGGCAAGATTGAACGTATGAAACTCAATAGGCAAGTTAATTTTCCCTTTTCCATTAGCAATGTTCTCCCGACCTTTTATGTTTCATTTTTGTTATTTTTGCATCCTATCTCACTTTCCTTCTTTCTGGTTTCTTTAAAATTCATGTACTCTTGATATTTCTAAGATAGTACTGAAAGGAAGAGAGAGTAAGATGTGTAGAAATGTTGAGGGTAAATTGATTTTTCTCTTTCTATGTTTATATGTATGTATGTGTGTGTGTGTGTGTGTGTGTATATTTTCATCTAATTTTGAATTTTCCTCCCTGCTTCCACATTAATCCTTCTCTAATCTGTTCTCTACAAAGTCATTTGGTGTTTTCAAAACATAAGTTAGGTTAGGGCCCTCCCTGTGCAAAACTCTTAATAACTTCCTATCATGCAGAGGTGAAAATCCCAAAGCCTCACTCTCCACAGGTGCTGCTTCATCTTCCCTGGCCACTTTTCTCACTGACCTCCTAACCCTCTTCCTTGTTGCTTGAGCTTTCACCACACAGCCGTTCCTTTAGCGAGCTACCACTCCAAGACTGCACTTTTATCATCACTTTTGCATTCGTGGTCCTCTCAGCCTCCAGGTTTCCATATGGCTCTTTCCCTCAAGTCATTTCCCCCAGAAAAGTCCTCCTTGACCACAATATCGAAAATAGCATTTTGTCAATACCTACTACTCCTTCCCAAACTGTGTATATCTTCACCTGTCACTTAAACATAGCTAAATATACACCCCAATGGAATGTAACCTCCAAGAGGGCTTGATGCATAGGATGTGCTCAATAGATGTGTTGAATGAATGAATGCATGAATTTGAACAGGAATTTTTCTTCCTATATTTTCTGATTGCAAGTCCTGCTGGGTTATATTTAAAAGAAGCCAAATACAATGTATAGTTATCAATTGATTAACATTAAGCATATGTCCATAAAATTGACAGTGCCTACAATTATGGATAAGAAAATTAATAGTTATCTCTATGTTGATACATTGTAGAGTTAATTCACTGGTTTATTTTAGAAAACGTCAGGAGTGTTTTGTTGTTTTTTTAAGCTATAGTTCACTATGGGAACAAAAAGATAAATTTGATTTAAAAAAAAAATTTTCATGCCTCATATTTTTATGTGCTTGCCTCTGATGAAATAGGCAACATCTGATAAACTTTGTCCATTGTTTTTGAACAGTTGCCTGCTGTTGTTTATTAGCTTCTTGGTCCATTGCACATGTAAATTGGCTTACACACAGAAACATGCATCTCTATCCGCCCATGTTTAGTAAACATTAATTCCTAACACATTACCAACATTAAGCAGATCTCAGAAAGTTGATGATTTCTCTTTAAAAAATTTTATTTTGTAAGTGAAACGAATTGTTTAATTTGAAATCTCATTGACTTTTTTCCTTCCTTTAAAGATTGAAGTCCTTATAGATTTAGGGTTCTTTTCTGAAGCCTTTTATGAGATGTCCCAGATTTTTTATGGAAAAAACATACCTTCCACAATACCTGCTGGCTGTAAAGCTCCTGGAAAAATAAAGGTAAACCTGCCAATTTGATTCAAAGCTATTTCTTTACTTTTGAAGGGTACATTCCTAAAATCTAGGGAACACTTCCACAAAAGTATATTTACAAGTTTTTGATATTCCAGATCTCTTTATTAAGACTGCTTGTAGCTCACATCAGGCTTTTACACAGCTTCATTTGTCAGAGCCTGGCAACATGTCTGGAATGGAAGGGTGTCATGGGGGAGGGAATGCAGTTTTGGAGTAGATTTTTGCAATCAAATTCTGGCTCAGAGATGTTGCGCATTGTTCTTTGTTATAGGTATAATGGGTGGTCTCATTAGACACACATCACTCACTACCTCTTAGACGTTGGTGTCTCATCTTGTAATTTTGGGTGAATTTTCTAAATCAAAATCATTTCCCCTTATATCGTATTTGGATATTTTAAATTTGTATAACCAATGAGTTAAGAGTTAAGAATGTGTTCAAATTTCTTCTCATTTCTGTAAGAGGAGAACTTTCCTCCATTTTGCCTAGTCTTTTCTGGCTTTTAGGAGATACTTTTACCCAGTTTTCTTAATCTGTATTTGTAAATTAGATGATTGAAGCAGCCTGGAAAATGAATGCTCGACTTTATGCTTGAAGTGTAAATTAAATCAGAAGAAGCTATTAATTTCCTTTGATTCAGTTTTCTTAGCAGTCTGGGATTCACTAAGTAATCTTGCTTTAGGCAGATGCTTGGACTCTCGTGGGCCAGCAGTAAGGGAAATAGGAGGAGGGAACAAGGCAGCTTGCCTGAGGGAGACTGTATGTGTGATGACTGAGACTGACAGATGTGAAACCTGCTGGTTTGATTCAAATTTGGAGGACCTAAAAAAATTTAGGGAATGAGCTGTAAGTCTTGAAAAATTACTTGCATAAGCTGACATTATGTTGACACATACAAGCCTTCAGTGGATTCCCCTAAAATTTACCTTGCTTGTTGCTCAATATTGACTGTTACAGCATTCTCATTCATTGTAATAGGGTGAAGGGTGATATGCAGTAGGCAATAGGATGTGTGTGTGTATGTGTGTGTGTGTGTGTGTGTGTGTGTGTGTGTGTGTATTTAGAGAGAGAGCCAAGGAAAGATATTGAGAGAAAGCAAGCTTGGGAGGAAGACCAGGATTAGAGAGACATTTGTCCGTCACCATTACATAGATATTGGTCATAAACATAGGAGTGGAGGAGATTGCTCAGGAAGAGCACAAGAAAATAAGAGAGCACTGGAAAGAGCCATGGGGAACACCAGCATTTAGGGAGATGCAGAAGAGAGAATTCAACAAAGGGAACTTCACGTGGGTGTCCCTTGGTACTCAGCAGAAAACACAGAGGCTTCTTATCCTGTGCCTCTTATTGTGAGCTCTAGGCTGTCATAGTCTAATGGATGACCTATATTTGAAAAAGATGCCATTTATCTACCATCAATAATATGTGTATTTTGAGTTTGTTCAACTGTAGTGGTGAGAGATCCACACATTATCCTCAAGCCTTTCACTGATATCCCTAGGGGGACTAAAAGTCAAGGCCTCACTTTGTGATCACAGATCAGCATGAAACCAACTGAGCCTATGGAGATCAAGCCTTAGCTATCTTTTATCCCATGCTTGCTAAGCACCAGGCACTGTGCTTTACATGTGCTATGTGCTTTACATGCATTCTCTCATTATTCAGAGGGAGTTCCAGCTTGCCAAGGAGGAACTTTCCTCTCCATTTTCAAGATAAGGAAAATAGATCAGCAAGGTTAAGTGATTGGCATAGGGTCACATAGTGTGTAAATGGCAGAGCCAGTATTCAAACATAAATTTCAGTGGTCCAAAGCCTTTCCTCTGTCCTTACTTTCAATAATATAAAGTTCTAAGCAAATAAGCTGATGTATCATTATGTGTGAAAAGTTACAAAATCAACCAACTCCTCAAATTCCTGCCTTTTTTGCTTCCATATCTCTCTGCATAAATGACACCTTTAATTTGTGTCGCTGCAGGTGCCACCTCAGACTTAATCATTTCTAGACAATATACTTCCTTACAGGTCAGTTGCTAGTTATTAAGACCATTGTTAAGATTATTACCCATCTCCTAGCTTCAAGGTATCCCACTCTTTCGCCTCTGAACATGAAGTCAGTTCATTTTCTGGTTTCATTTGGCTCATTTTCTGTGAAATGAACTACAGTAATTCAATCTTCTTACCTGGATTAAATTAGCAGTATTTTTTTTTTTTTTTTTTTTTTGCTTGCTTCTCATTCAATGGCCTTTTTGTACTCCAACTGGTCTGCATTTTGTTAATAAAATTATATTTTCACTCATTCAAAAATATTTACTGAGTGCCTACTGAATAGCAGGTACTATTCCAGGCATGGGATGGGGTGGAAGAGGGTAGAGCAGTTAAAAGACAACTGGAGTACTGCTCTCCTGGAGCTTACAGTCGAGTGAGGGTGACAGAAATAAACACATTCACCACATAAATATATGTCAGGTGATAATGTGTTAGGAGGGACAATCAAACTAGGTTGAGGGGATGGAACATGACTGGGGCAAAGTGTTGCTGTTTTATGCAGAGTGGTTTGGGAAGTCTCCCTAATAGAGAGTTTTGAGGGAAGCGAGCCATGCAATGATCTGGGGGAAAAATCTTCCAAGAAAAAGAAATTGCAAGGGCAAATGCCTCGAGGCAGGGACTTGCAAGTTGTGGTTGAGGGAAACCAAGGAGGCCAAGTGAGGCTGGAATAAAAAGGACAAACCAGGAGGGGAAGAGGGGAGGACTAAGGAGTTGAGTCATGTAGGGCCTCATAAGGCTTGGTAAGGACTGAATTTACTCTAAATAAGATGGGGAACCTTACAGACTTTTGAGGAGAGAAGGGATGGGATAGGAATTAAATTTGAAAGGACCATTTTGCCATATAGGAAATAGACTGTGGGTGAGCATGCTCTAAGTATGGTGAACAGTCAGAAGTCCATGGTAAATAATCTGGGTGAAAGTTGGTCTTAGTTTTCTAGGGCTGCCATAATAAAGTACCATAAACTGGACGTATTAGAGCTACACAAATTTATTGCCTCACAGTTCTGGAGCCTATAAGCCTGAAATCAAGTTGTCAGTAGAACCATACTCCTTCTGAAACCTGCAGGGGAGAATCCTTCCCTGCCTCTTCTAACTTCAGGTGTTTGCTGACAATCCTTGGCATTCCTTGGCATGTAGATGCGTCACTTCAATATCTTCCTCCTCCTTTTTCCTGTCTAACTGTGTCTGAGCCCAAATTTCGTCTTCTTGTAAGGACACTAATCCTATTGGATCAAGACCCACCCTAATCCAGATTGGCCTCATTTTAACTAATCACATCTTCAAAGACCTTATTTCCAAATAAGGTCACATTCACAGGACCAGGGATTAGAACTTGAATATATTTTGGGGGGAGACACAATTGAACCTTTAACAGAGATGATGATGGTTGGAGTGGTAGTGGTGGAAGGAGTGAGCTGTGGTCAAATTCTGGGTATGGTGAGAAGGTAGAGCTAACAGCATGTACTGATGATATTTTGGATAAGAGATGTAAGAGAAAAGAGTTTCAAGGATGACTACAGAGTGTTTGGCCTGAGAAACTGGTAAGAAAAGGAAAAGTTTTTGTTTTTTGAGATGGAAACTACTGCTTGAGGTAGAAGCTGACCATCTTAAGTATGAAATCCCTAGGGAAAACTAGGTAGAGAATTAGTGGGTATGTAGCATATAAAGTCTGGAATTCAGGAGAGAGGTTGGGACTGCAGATATAACATTGGGAGATACTGGCATAGAGATTTAAAATCATGGGACTGGTTAAAATCAGTTGTGGACTGAGGAGGATAGAGAAAAGTAGAAGTCAGATGATTGACCCTTAGAGTCATCCCCATTCAGAGGCCAGGAAGACAAGAATCAGTAGAGGAGAAGGGAAGAGAAGCCGGTGGGTAGAATGAGAAATAAGTGAGAGCCTTCAGTGGACACTCCTTTCACCAAAATAGACAAACAGAAAATCTGAAACCAATTTTTACATATAAATTCTAAAGTTTTTATTTTATCAGTTATTTTTTTATAAGACAAGTGTGTGGGTGAATTGTCTCCCAGTGGATTCTGACTTCAAATTTTGTACTCTCAAAGTTAATTTGCAGCTTTTCAGTTCCAAATTGGGAATTTAGAAAGTGTAATTAAAAGAGGAAATGCATTCAGGATTTATAATTAAAATAGGTGCCAAAGTTATTAGGCCCCAGGCTAGTTATTTAAAGACAGGATTAATAAATTAGATTTTGATTGCAAAAGAAAGATTCTTACAGATTGTTATTGGACGACTTCACAGACCTTTAAAAATAGTCTGTAGTTTAGCTCTCCTCTTACAGAGATTCTGCTTCCATCAAATCTAAAGTCCTATTATCAACTCTCTTCAATTTAAACCACTGAAGATCTTCCCCTGGATTCAGTTAGTCACTTTCAAAGTGTTCTAGGAGATAAAGAATATCTTCTCCCCAAAAAGAACTAAAACAAACAAACAAACAAACAAACAAAGCCCAGAAACCCATACCAACTGTTTCTTCCAATAAAATCCCTGTATGGTCTCTTGGTTTGGGTCCCTCAAAAGCAGAACAGGAGACAAGGATCCTGAGACAAGTATTGGATACAAAAAATGTATTTGGGGATGATTCCAGGAAGCTTGGTGAGAGAATGGGAAAGTTAGGGAAAGGAGGAAAACCAATCCAGAGAGTGTTAATGAGAAGGTCACTGCTGTGGACAGTGGGGCCCTTAGAGAGGTTGCATAGAACACATCTTTCATCCCTCGTTGGTCAGGATTGCTCCTATACTTACAGCCTCGCCTGAACACTCTTTGTGGCCACGGAATCCCTCAGGCAAAGTGGTACAGGTGCTTGAGGTAGGACACCACCCATGTGTGCTGGTGACTTCTGGGTGACCAAGGGGATATGGGTGCGTATCAGTTTTGGCTTTGACAAATGGGCAACTTTTTAGAAGGACCTTCTGGACCAAGAGAGATGCATCTACTTGAAAATACAATACCCTTCTGTGGCAAACAAATTAAATGTTTCCTGATGCATTTAGAGCCAAACATATTAACAAGTAATTCACAAAAATTGGAAAGAAACCCACAAAAATAGTCATTCTGAATAGTAATGCAATTTTACCTCAAATTGGCAAAGATTTTTAAAGTGATAATGCTCCATGCTGTTAAAAGTGCAGTGATCCTGCCATTTTCATATAATGTGGGAGTGAGTGTTAATTGATCCAACCTCTTTCAATTTTCTCAATATGTTCTTATCTTTTTACTTAGCATTTTTGCTTCCAGGAATCTATGCAAAAGCACTAATCAGAAAAACAGACAAAACAGCCATCAGTGTTATTTAAACTAGGACTGAATGGTGGGGTGAGAGTGGAAGCAGCCCCTTAGATGTCTCACACTGAGAAAGACGTTATTATGGTACATTCATGGAGTAAAATATTTATTAGCTGTTAGACTGAAGTTCACGAATAACTTGATGGTATAGGATGATAATTATAATGTAATGCTTAGTGAAAACAGGATACAAACCTATTTATAAATGTTTAAATATGCTACAGAGACATTGGTAGGAAAGACGTCAAAATATTAATGGTGATGACCTAAAAGAAGTAGACTTACAGATGGTTCTTACTTTCTCCTTTATATCACACTTGTCTTTTTTGAATAGAGCATATACTACTTTTATAATAAAGATATTTAAAATAATTTTAGAAGAATGCAGTAACAGTTTCATTTAAAAGAATACTCAAATAACCTTGTTCCTAACATTAATATTTTGTATATTGACAGATATTTCAATCATTTGACTCAGGAAAACCTCTTCATAGCAAAGAAAATTTACAGGTAGGGAAAATAATAGCTTATAAACACTAGATATTTAGTGTGGATAATTTGGGGGCCGTTTCAAACTATTTGGTAGGTATAATATTTGTTTCTGAAACTCTGGTACGTATGTGCTTTTCTACTTCTAATAATGGGCCAAATGTCAATAATTGAATGATTGGGATTTAAGCATTTGATGACCTAGTAGTATTTAAATATCTTGAAATAATCGTTTCCACAAATCTTAAAGGGTATCATCAGTCTGTTCACTAGCAAGTGTTGGAGTGGAAGAGTTGTAGTAGAACTGATGGTAAAGCGAGTTATGGACAGGTAAGGGAAGGTAAGGGGTTCACATAATCAGTGACAGGTAAACATAGACAATACTTTCCTATAATTGTGCATTTATTCCACAAACTTCACTTTTCAATTATGTTTCAGATGATCCATGGTTTTGCCTTAAAATTTGTCTAAATTATAAACATCTTGCCTGAAATGAGAGGACAGTTATTAGGAAAATATAAATACATATTCACATTTCATTGTAGTATTCCAAGAGCTTGCGGTGTTTAAGAGTATTTATTTCTTTCCAGTCTTAAATTCCAGGGCATCCTAAAAACTCTTCCATAAGAAGTGTCTTGGTTTTTTTTTTTTTTTTTTTTTTTTTTTTTTGGTATAAAGGGAACGTCGGTGTGATCGTTTTTTTTTTATACAAAGGGAGACTGATAGTTTAATGGAAAACGAGTGCGTATTAGCTAATTAATTAAAACAGTTTTGTCGGTCTGCTTGACTCTTCTAAGTAGAGAGAGAGAAAGGAGTGTTAAATACCATTACTAATTAATCTTCTTTTGATCCTCAGCCGGATGTGTGTAATTGTCAAGGCTCATTAAATCATTGTTTGTTATAGAGAGAGGAGAGAAGAGAAAACTCTCCGCCCCAATCCAAAGTATCTTTTCTGGATAGGGAGGGTCAACCACATACCAAGTGCAGCAATTTGGGTTCAGCTCAGTCCCAGTGGCTGCTTCCTGTCTGGCTCTTCTGTTTGTGTTGATCCTCACCCTTTAGAAGAGGTTAAGAAAAGATTCAGAACAACTACAACAAACCTCCTCACTGCCAGCACTGCGTCAAACTCTCCTGAGCAATATGACTTTTCAAAATTTTAGTTTATGTAAGGGAAATAGTTTTCCTCTTCTCTAAAATAGACAGCCCCAGCAGCTGCCTTTTGTATTAATTCAACAAATATTTATTAAGAGCCTACTGTGTGCAAACACTATTCTTGTGCTGTCAATCCAGTCAGTCAATCAAGAAAACAAACAAATAAGAAGTCCTCATGGAGTTTACAATTTAGTGGGGGAACTAGTAATAAACATATGTTGGTAGATATTATCAATCACTAAGTTATAAAGTATGTTAAAAGCTGGACCACGCGATGGGGGAAAACAAACAGCATTGTGTATAGGGGTTTGAGAGCATGAGGCTGGGGTGGGGTTTTAGTTTGTTTTTTTTTTTAATTTATTTTGAAATAAATTCTAAGTTATAAGAACAGTTGCAAAAACCATACAAACCCCATACACAGAATTCCAGCATACCCTGACCCCCCTCCCCCGAAATGGGGTTTTAGTTTTAAATGGGGTGATCAGATTAGTCCACACCAAGGTGACATTTGAGAATTGATCTGGAAGAGGTAAAGGCACAATCCAGAGGAAGAACAATCTAGGAAGAAGGAATAGCAAGTGGAAGAGCCCTGAGGCAGGATCATCTAGCTTGCTTGAGACATGTCCAGGTCAGTATGGCTGGAGCTTGGTGAATGATGGGACAGTAGTAAGAGAAGAAGTCAGAGAGATAGCAGGGGGCCAGATGGAGAAGGGCTTTATAGGGCCATTGTGACTTAGGCTTTTACTTTGAGCAAAATGGGGAACCTACTGGAGGATTTTGAGCAGAGGTGCAACCTGACATATATTTTAGAGGGATCATTTTAGCTAATCCATTGAGCCTACTGTATCCCAGTTACTGTTCTGGTGCTGTCAATCAAAAATAGCAATTAATAATATAGATAAATTCGCAAACCTCTTAGAGCTTATATTTTAGTAGGGAGAGAGGAAACTAGTAACAGTTGTAGACATATTGAGCTTTGAGATGTCCATTAGACAAACTAGTGGAAGTATTGAGTCAGAATTTGATTATATGAGTTGTCTTTAGAAGAGAGGTAGGAGTCAGAGATAGAAACTTGGGACTTCATCAACATTTGGATAGAATTAAAACCATGAGCCTGAATAAGATCATCAAAGAGTAGGGAGTGAGGAGAAAGAAGAGGACTGAGCTCTGGGAAATTTGAATATTAAGAGATGAAAGACAAGAAGAGGAACCAGGAAAGGAGAGACTAATAGGATAAAAGGAAACCAAAAGAGCGTGGTGACCTGAAATCCAAGAGAAAGCATTTTCAGGAAGGAGTGGAGTGATCAACAGTGTCAAATTTTGCTAATGAATCATGTGCCATAATTAATTGAATCTTTAGCATTTTTTTCCAGATTTAATATTTCTGAAATAAGAATGCATTTTATAGTTGATGACATGTGACAGTTTAACTAGCATGTAAAAAAATAGTAACTCAGATTAGAAGAAATATGGTATATGAGGAATGAGAATTCACCACTGGATTTAGCAAAGTGTAAGCCATTGATGACCTTGACCTAGGAGTTTCAGTGTAGGGATGGAGTGGGTATGACAGCAATAGAAAGGAAACTGGGATATGGGCAACCCTCTAGAGCTTTGCTGTAAAGTAGAGCAGAGAATTGGGGTAGTCATTGGAGGGGGAAGTGGGGATGTAGAGTTTTTTTGTCTTTGAAGATGGAGATGACAGTCCATCTGTGTTGAGGGGAATGTCTCTGTAGAAAGAGACCCATCTATGACGTAGGAGAGAAAGGAGAGGTTGAGGGCCTAAGTGGTGGCACCAGCCTTAGAAGCAGGAAGGAAGGCAGAGCTGTGGGGGCAGATGCTCAGGTAAATGGGACAGATGGAGTTGTGGAGTAGTCCATGGATGCTCTCCTCATACTGCTTCAATTTCCTCAGTTAAGTGGAGGAAGCAAGGTCAAAGCCAGGTTATCAATTCAGAGTAGGAATGGAGGAAGGGTTAGAATTTAGAAGAGAAAAGAGAAGGTGTGAAATGATTGTCTTGTAGAGAGAGAGAGAGAGAAAGAGAGAGGGAGACTGGGGAAGTATCGGATGATTACCAGGCAGTACTGGGGTTTGGCCAGGAACTTAGGGATCACTAAGTGTGGTTGATGATTTTCTCCAGCCTTCTCCAACTGCAGGGGTGCAGGCCTTGAGAAAGGTCAGAGTTGAATTTTACCAATGGTGTGATTTTGCCAAGGAAGTGTGTATGCATGGAAGACAGTCCAGGGAGTTGAGAGTGCATGCAAGGAGGAGTTATAATGATTGACCATACTCTAGGATGGGTAAGGAGATTGCTTGTCCACCCCTGTTCCCATTCCAGCTCTCATTTACTCATGCTAAAGCAGAGTGGCAGGTGTGTATGGCTGATGAGCTTTGGCTATTTCTCTAGTTTGATAAGGTATCCCTTCCCTTACTCCTGCTAGGATGGTTCTGACATTACATGTTTCTTGTGATTGCCATTATGGTACTTCATGTCATCCCTGTATTCTTTTATCCAGTACCAACTGGGTGGAGTGCAAAAGAGGATTGAGGCTAAAAATATCTGAAAAATTGTGTTGCTAATTTGCCTTTTATTTCTTTTTTTAGGCAATTGATGAATTAATAAATAGAGGCTTGCCTCTAATTCTGGTTACGATTGGTCAGCAACATCTCTTAAACAAGTTTTGTTTGGTCAATACATATTTTTTCATAAGCATGGCTGCAACAATAAATTGTGTCCCAGAAAATACCTTGAAATCATCCCCCCATGGAGTTGTTTCAGAAAGGAGCAAAGCAAACCCCCTAAATGTAAAAGGTAATCTTTTGTTATATTTTTTGCTTGCTTCCCTTTCTCCTCATTTTCCTTAACCATTCCCTACTCCATCCCTAATGGTCCATATTGAAAAATCTACTATATATTTCTAGTATATAAGCTCATATAATGGCACACATATGTTTTTATGTCTAGGTATATGCATATGTACACTCATCCATATATATCCATGTTCATGCACATTTTCACAATATACACATACATAATAGGATTTGTCATTATTTTACAAAACAGTATAATTCAAATTTTTCTGCATCTTGCATTTCTCATGTAGCAAGACTTCACTGAAACAACTCCTCCAAGTCAACTGCTTTTGCTTTGATACACTTTTGCTACTGGCTATATAATATTCTATGCTATGAAAATCCCATGGCTTATTCAACCCTTCCCCTATTGATGCACATTGATTTTTCCAAGGAACAGTGCTACAGCACTGCATATCCATGTGACATGGTGTGTATTTCTCTGTGATAGATACCTAGAGATGGGATTGAAGGGCTTTAGGGTATATATATTTTTCTATTGCACTATCTATTACCTTAAAAATATATGCTTTTGATCATTAAGTATGATGTTAGCTGTGGGATTTTTGTAGCTTGCCTTTATCAGGTTGAGAAGTTCCCTTATATTCCTAATTTGTTGAGTGTTTTTTTAATGAAAGGGTGTTGGATTTTGTTAAATGTGTTTTCTATGTCTGTTGAGATGACCATGTGGTTTTTGCTTTTTATTCTTTTGATAAGATTTTCAGCTGTTATACTAACCTTACCACTTGGTCTCATGTTGTGCAATTCTTTTTATATGTTGCTGGATTTGGTTGCCAGTATATGTTGAGGATATTTGCATCCACATTCATAAGAGATATTGGTCAGTAGTTTTCTTTTCTTGTGATATCTTTGTCTGGTTTTGGTATCAGGGTGATACTGGCCTCATAGAAAGTGTTAGAAAATGTTTCCTTCTCTTTTATGTTTTGGGAGGGTTTGTGAAGAATTACTGTTAATTCTTTTCTAAGTGTTTGGTAGAATTCAGAATTTTCATTGTGCATAATTGTTTTTATTACTAATTCAATTTCCTTACTTGCTATAGGTCTCTTCAGATTGTCAATTTCTTTTTAAGTCAGTTTTGGTAGTTTGTGTCTTTCTAGGAATTTTTCCATTTCATCTAAGTTATCTGATTGGCATACAATTGTTCATAGTATTTCTTTATAATTTTCTTTTATTTCTATAAATAAAAAATATATATTTTCTTTCATTTCTGATTCTTGGTCAATCTAGCTAGTTTTGTCAAATTTGTTTGTCTTTTCGAAGAACCACATTTTGGTTTCATTGAGTTTTCTATTGTTCCTCTGTTCTCTATTTCATTAATTTCCACTCTAATCTTTATTACTTACTTCTGCATGCTTTAGGTTTAGTTTTCTCTTATTTTTCCTATGCTTTAAGGTGGAAGATTAGTTATTGATTTGAATTCTTTCTTCTCTCTTAATATAGCCATTAATTATAGCAGTAATTTTCCCTCTAAGCACCACCTTAGCCGCATCCCATAAGCCATGAAATGTTGTACCTTCCTTGTCATCCATTTCAAAGTATTTTCTAATTTCACTTTTGATTTCTTCTTTGACCCATGATTTTTAAGGAGTGTGTTGATTGATTTCCACCTGTCTGTGAGTTTCCCAAATTTCTTTATGTTATTGATTTCTAATTTCTTTCCATTGTGATTGGAGAGAATATTTGGGATTATTTCAGTACTTTTAAATTTATCAAGGTTTGTTTATGGCCAACCATATAGTCTATTTTGGAGAATGTTCTGTGTATTTGAGAAGAATGTATATTCTCCTGTTAATGGATGGAGTGCTTGGTAGATATCTGTTGGGTCTAGTTGGGTTAGTTTTGTTCAAGTCTTCTGTTTCCTTATTGATAGTTTGCCTAGTTGTTCTACCCATTATTGAAAGTGGGGCATTGAAGGTCTCCAACTATTATTGTTGAATTATCTAATATCCCTTCATTTTATGGGTTTTGCTTCATGTATTTTGGTGCTGTGTTATTAGTTTTACATATTTTATAATTATGATATCTCCCTGATGAATTGACCTTTTTATAATTATAAAGTGTCTTCCTTTATTTCTAGAAACCTTTTTTGTTTTAAAGTCTATTTTCTCTGTATTAGTCATTCCAGCTTTCTTGAGGAAATTGCTGTTTGCATGATGTATCTTTTTCCATCTTTTTTCTTCACTCTGTATCTTTGAATCTAAAGACTCCTTAAAAATTCATGTAGTTGGATCTTGTTTTTATCCAGTTTGACAATTACTGCCTTTTAACTGGATTGTTCAATCCATTCACATTTAATGTTATCATTTATACAGTTGGATTTATGTCCGGCATGTTTCTTTTTGTTTTTGATATGTCTTGTGTCTTTTCTTCTCTCTCTGTTTCTCCTCTACTGCATTGTTTTGCAATATGGATATTTTCTAATGTAGCATAGTAATTTTTTTAATGATTTTCTCACTGTTTTTGTTGTTGTTGTTATTTCCTTAATGTCTGCTCTAGGGATTACTATACATGTCTTAACTTTTTTTTTTCCTTTTGCTGGTTTTAAGATTTTCTCCTTGTCTTTGGATTTCAGCATTTTTACCATGATGTATCCATTTGTGGATCTCTTTGCATTTATCCTATTCAGAATTTGTTGAACTTCCTGGATGTAGAGATTAATGTTTCTCAATAAATTTGGGAAGTTTTCAGCGATTATTTCTTTGAATATTTTTTTCTGCTTCTTTCTCCCTCTCCTCTCCTTCTGGTAATCCCATCACATGTATGTGGGTGCACTCAATTGTCTCTCACTCTGAGCCTCTGTTCATTTTTCTCTACACAGTCACCAAGGCACAAAGTGCCATCTTTTCAGTTGACTCTCTGAAACATGCTGCCTCTGAAATTGCCTAGGAAACAAGACAGAGCGTGGGGTAACATACATGCTCTGAAATGCTTCAACCTGGAACTCCACTTTAATTGCTGAAAGGCCCTATCTAAATGCAAAGAGGCTAAGAAGTGTAGTCTTGCTAGGTGCCCAGGAAGGAGAGAAGAATGTATAAGAGTGAACATGAGTGATCTGAACCACAGTACTTCTTAGATGTGATATTATGCTCCCTGGTCAGCTCATTGGGGTTCCAGTCTTGTTAACATCAGTCAGGCAATAATAGAGGTGAAGTGAGCCAGAGGATTGGTGACAGGCAGGTAACCAGGTCTCCTCATATCAATTAGCCTCTAGATAGAAAGGATATGGCTCACCTGTGCAGCTCTTCGTTGTCTTCTTGGGGACCAAGGTCATCAGAAATGCTCGTGTGGAACCCGTGTTCACCTTGTCTGATGAGTCTGTTGATACCTGTGGGTCTGACTCTTCCTAGGATCTCCCATGCTCTGATCCCAGGGTCCTTCCATCCACTTTCCAAGCATTTGTTCTGTCTGTCTGTCTCTCTTGACTCCCTTGCTCTCACTATCACCTTTAGAGGAGAAAGCCCAGTCAAAGCTCTTTCTGCTGGGTCTTTTACCAAAGCTCAAGCTTTCCCTCACACTTGGCTGGTCCCTAGCTCAAGAACCTCCTAAGTTGGAGAAGAGCCAAGTAGTTTGGGATTGGGGGTGGAGAGGAAGCCAGGTGTATTCAGTTCCATGTTATTCTGGAATCCTCCCCACTCATAAACTCAGTCTCTCTAGGGGAGTATTTTTTGGCATTAATTTCTAGCCAAATAATTATTTGTGGTTTCTCTCTCTCTCTCTCTAAATAAGCTAGGTTTACTGATGCAGGAAAAGACTGAAATTCTTCACTTCTCCCTTGCACACAATAAGGGCAGGCTTTGGATTGTGGGTGGGAATTTTGAGAGAGAGATTTGAGGATTGCAGATTGTGCTGTTTCAAATGCTCTCTCTGTTCTTAGAGTGAGGCAGTGTGTGCAAATCAGAAGGATTGATGCTTCCAAGGAGATCTTACCCAAATATAAATATCTGGATGACCCCAAATACTCTGAGGGCCATAAAGAAAACTGGGAACCCAGGGAAGAAGCTAGGACTTTAGATCAATAGCTAATAGTGCGAATAACTTCATTAAAGATCCAAAGATCCTTTTGGGATTGTCTTATTTGTTGTAAAAATCAGCTTTCTAATGTATAGTTTTTAGGGATTCACTGATGTAGGAATATGTTTCTAATTATCATTGTGGACTTTTTATTATAACTTTATGTATAGTTTTCTCACTAATAACCAACTTTAAAAAATAATATTTATACTAACTACAGAGATTCTTTGTTCTTTTAAAATTTTGTGTCTTTATAGAACTACAGTTAAAGGATGATGGAAGCTCAAATTCTCATCTTACAAAAATGAAAGATGAGTTTACGCTTAACACGCTAAAGGTAAGTTTGAACATTAAAAAATCATATTAATGCAGTAACCAAAATGTCCACTGTTAGGCCCCGGGCAGGCCCACTTTCTTGCATCAGCATGGGTTGGGGCCAGAGATGGAGGCTACTCCCCATGAGGAAATAGAGGTCCAGAGGTGTCAGTCTTTGACTTTACAACCTGATTAAGGTGCTGCAGAAAGTATGATTCATTGTTTTATATGATTTGAGCATTCCATGCTTTCTGTGTCTCATTTCCTCACAATAACAGTGATGACAACAGCAATGACAGAAGCTACCATTTATTCAGTGCTTATTACATGACAGGTACTTTTCATGATTATTTAATTTTCACAACTCTATGATGTAGACATTAATCATTTTTGAATTATGTTGTGCCTGAATCATGAGAAAGCTGAGGCTTAGTGAGTATAAGAATTTTGCTTAATGTTATGCAAATAATAAATGACAGATATGGGAGTAGGACTCTTCCAGTTTGCTAATGCTGCCAGAATGCAAAATACCAGAAATGGATTGGCTTTTACAAAGGGGGCTTATTTGGTTACACATTTACAGTCTTAAGGCCATAAAGTTTCAAGGTAAGGTATCGACAATAGGGTGTCTTCACTGGAGAAAGGCCATTGGCATCCGGAAAACCTCTGTTAGCCGGGAAGGCACATGGCTGGCATCCACTTGCTCCCAGGTTGCGTTTCAAAATGGTGTTCTTTCTCCAAAATGTCTCTGTGTCACCTTCTCAGAGCAAACTCTAGGCTAGTACCTCCAAAGCATCAGCAAAACTCTGCTTTCAATGGCCGTCTTCAAAATGTGTCTCTCAGCTGCAGCTCCTCTCCAAAATGTCACTCTCAGTTGCTCTCCAAAATGTCACTCTTAGCTGCTTCCTGAGGTCCTTCTGTCTGTGAACTCCTTTATATGACTCCACTGATCCAATTAACACCATTAATAGGCAGGGTAACAATTCCATGGAAATTATCTAATCAAACATTTCACTCACAGCTGATTGAGTCACATCTCCATGGAAACACTCAATCAAAGGATTCCAATCTAATCAACACTAATATGTCTTCCCCCACAAGATTCCGTTAAAGAACATGGCTTTTTTCTGGGGGACATAAATATCTAAACTGCACAAGAACCTGTATCTTCTTGATTCAAAAATCCATGTTCTTAACCATTATACTAAGTTGTCCCAGTATTTATATAATATTCACTGCCTTGTACAAATGAGCTTTTAGAGACCTGTGCTCTGAAAGATTTGTGAATTCCTTTTTCTTCTGCCATGCCAGGTTGCTTTTTGCTACTGTTGATACACTATAAAATTTCATCATATTCCCATTACAAGTTACGTGGCCATAGTTTAATTTGAAATACAAACAATAAATGATAATTGTTGTACCTGCTTACTCTTGCTGTTACCTGTCTTTTCATTCACTGTTGTCTTTTTCCTATTCCCTGAGCTCTCTTCTCTGATGATTAAATACAGATTTCCTTTTTGGCCTTTCAGTCACATGAAAAATATTTGATGCATAAGAATGAGACATTTTTTGAACTTATGTGATTGTGTGGTGTCCTTTCTTTAGTCAGTTTTACTGATGGAAGCTGAAGACAAGATAAACCTCCTTGTGTCAGAGATGGAGTGTTCGGGCCAAAAGAACCTCTCCCAGTGTTCTGCTGGTGAGCTGGAGGTTGTAGTGGAGGCCAGGCTTCAGCTGGCTGCAGTTGCCCTGCAGAGGCACCAGGCAGCCTACAGGTGAGTCTCTCCATGCACTTAAAGAGGTTTACATTTCATGGGAGCTTTTTCCTCTCAGGCTAATTTGTTAAATATTTTATATAAGTTCTGGAAATTCCTAGGTTGATGGAGCTAGATTGCTTTTTATTATTCAAGGGATTTTTCATACATTATTACATCTAAAACTACAGCTGTCAACAAAGCAATTTCTTTGTTAAAGCATGCATCTAGGAAGTTGAATGTCATAAAGAACATATAAATTATCAGAGCTTTGCTTTTTAAAATGTTATTTATTTTTTAAAGACCACACTTAAATTCTTTATAGCTTTTGGTAGATAAAGCCTATGGAACATTTTTTTTTTAAACAACCAAGTAAAAATATTAAAAACAAGTTGGGTTTTGAAAACTTAGTCTTCTGAACTATGTTATGCTGAACCAGTTGAGAAAAACAATTGTAGGTACCTGATTATTTAAATGTGTTGTAACTGTTAGTATCAGATCCTTCATGTTACCTGTTCATTGATTCATTCATTTACTCAACCGATGTCTGTTATCAAGAAATATCTGCCTCCCACCAAGCTCTGATCTAGGTACTGTTGATGCAAAGATGAATAGAATATAGTTATGGTATACACATGTTTACAGACATATGGTACAATTAATTAGAGGAGTAAAATATAATAATACTATTACAGTGATTTTTCATATTTAATATTATAGAAACATACTTTAAAGAGTTTCTCATATCATTTTTTGTAAATATTTCTATTGTTAAGCCTTCTGACACTTTCAATAATGATTCTTTTAATAAAACACAACTTTCTTACCTTACCATTCATTAATGCATTCAAAAGTAATTTCTGAGCACTTCCTATATGGTAGGCATTGTTCTAAGTTCTTGGGACATGTCAGTATTCCAACACTGATGTATATGATATAGGTAAAATATATAATGACACAGTCAAAAATCCTGTCCTCATGGAGTTTGTATTCCAATAGACAATAATCAGATAACAAACCATGGCCAGTAAATTATGTTACTGTGGCCAGAATAAGTGTTATGGAGGATATCAGGAGTGTGGAGACAGGGAGGGAGAGGAGTTGTCATTTTAAAATTGCATGGTTGTAATAAAGAGTCTGACTGCATTTTGATTTTTGATGACTGATAACTTTTGAGTGTCACCTGTTCCCTTTTCTCCTTCTGCCCTACATCTGGGTATGTAGGTAAGAAAGCCCAGTGCTCCCTCCTTTGGCACCAGTGGGAAGCAAAACCTTTCAAGCCCTGGCCCATGAAACCCCCAGCCCCCAGCCCCTAACCACCATAAAACCACAAGCCAGTCTCCTTTCCCAGCTCTCTCAAGACTTTTTAAAATTAAATTCAGTTTTATTGAGATATATTCACATACCATACAGTCATCCATGGTGTGTGATCAACTGTTCACAGTACCATCATGTAGTTGTACATTCATCACCCCAATCTATTTTTGAACATTTTCCTTACATTGGAAAGAATAAGAATAAGAATAAAAAAATAAAAGTAGAAAAGAACAGCCAAATCATTCTTCCCATCCCACCCTATTTTTCATTTAGTTTTTGTCCCCATTTTTCTGCTGATCTGTCCATACACTGGATAAAGGGAGTGTGATCCACAAGGTTTTCACAACCACACTGTCACCCATTGTAATCTACATTGTTATACAATTATTTTCAAGAGTCAAGGCTACTGGATTGGAGTTTGATAGTTTCAGGTATTTACTTCTAGCTATTCCAATACATTAAAACATAAGAAGGGTTGTCTGTATAGTGCGTAAGAATGTCCACCACAGTGACCTTTCAATTCCATTTGAAATCTCTCAGCCAGTGAAACTTTATTTCGTTTTGTTTTGCATCCCTCTTTTGGTCAAGAAGATGTTCTCACTCCCATGATGCCCCCACGAGCTGTATCCTGTGTTGCCAGGGAAATTTACACCCCTGGTAGTCAGGTCCCACGTAGGGGGGAGGGCAGTGAGTTCACCGGCAGCGTTGGCTTAGAGAGAGAGAAAGAGCCACATCTGAGCAACAGAGAGTCACTCAGGGGGAGGCTCTTGGGCACAATTATAAGCAGGTTTAGTCTTTCCTTTGCGGTAACGAGCTTCATAAGGGCAAGTCCCATTATAGAGGGCTCAGCACATCAAACCCTCAGTCCTCAATGTTTGTGAGAACATCAGCAACAATCCAGGTGAGGAAAACACTTCTGCATTTCCCCCAGCTTCTCAGGGGGGCCTGCATATATGTTTTTATTCTCTGCCCAAATTACTTTGCGATGTGTCTCAATGCATTTTTTGACTTGCTTGGGAGACTGCTCTGTTCCTCCCAGAAAGCCTCATTATGAGTAAATAACCTTTTCGTACACTTTGTTGGATGTGTGGCATCATCAGTCTTGACCCCTGAACCAAATTTTGGGTGGAATGTCCACCCTGTCTTTATGGGATGGCTACTCTCAAGAGTGGCCCTAGAAGAGGTGACATCTGAACAAAGCATTTAAAAAACATGAGGGGTTAGCCATGCATGGATCTGCAGAAAGAGTTTTCCAGGCCATGGGGATAGCACAGCTTCTGTTGTGGCTAGAGTGGAGTGAGTGAGTTGTCAGAGAGATGTTCTAAAGAGTAATTGGTGGAGGGGGCAGATCACATAGGCTCTTTGGCCAGGTTAGAGACTTTGTCTTTTACTTTGAGTGAAAATGTATATATTTTGGAGGTAGAGCCATTATGATTTGCTGATGGATTGGATGTAGAGTTGTGAGAAAAAGAAGGTCAAAAAAAGTTGTTATTAACCAAAATGGGGAAGATTGTGAGGATGCAGTTTATTTTGGGGAAAAGGTCAGGAGATCAGTTTGGAAATGTTGAGTTTGAGGATGTCAGTTATGCTGGGAGTCATTAGCATATAGACAGACTTTAAAGCCTTAATTCTGGATAAGCTCACTTAGGGAGTGAGGGTAGATGGCAGAGAGAAAAAGAGCAACCACTGAACCCTGGGTTTGAATTTCAACTCTAGGAGTAGAGGGAGAAAATGAGGAGACAACAAAGGAGACTAAGAAGTGGCAAGTAAGATCTTAAGAAGAAAACCAAGAGATAAGGGAGTCCTGGAAGCCAAATGACGAAGGTGAATTAAGGAGGAGGGAGTGAAAAACTATGCCAAAGTTGCTGACAGATTGAGTAAGATGAGAACAGAGAAATAGCCATTGGTTTTAGCGACATGGATGTCATTGGCAACTTTGGCAGGAGTAATTTCAGAAGATTATATTTAGAGGGATTTATGAGAGAATGGGAGGAGAGAGATTGTAGCCAGCAAGTAAAGACAATTCCTTTGAGTTTTACTGTAAAAGGGAGTAGAGAAATGGATGACAGCGGTTGGTAAAAGTAGAGCAAACACAAGTTTTCTTGAGATTGTAGAGATAATCTATAGTATGTTGATGAAAATTACCCAGTAGAGAGGGAAATTTTAATTTTCTGATTTAATTGATTGCACAATAGAATAGGAGCCTGGTCCAGTCTTCTCTGTTTCTCTTATACAAAATAAAACTCTTCTCTACCTTGGGATTCCAGCATGGTCTCTGGAATGCCAGCAAGAAACTGGCTGTCTTCCCAGGGTATGGATGGAAAAAGAATTGCCTAAGATAAATCAGTCCCCCAGCCCATTAGCAATTGCCATAGCAATTGTGGTGTCCGAATTGACACTGCCTGTAAATGTGGAAACTCTTGAGAAATTAACCTTAAAACTGACTGTGACATTGTAGGGCTGGAGCAGAGTTAAAACTAGAACTGCCAGAAATTCCACATGTTGTTGGCCTTCTTCACTGTGTTGATATTTGCACCAATGCTGCAGAAGTCATGGTGGTAAAACTTCTGGTACCACATCATGAATCAATGCAGTGGTACCAAGCTTGCCACTGTATTCTTCACTGCTACATACTCGCGATTTTTTTTAAAAAGCAAATTTCACTTAAGAATGTCCTTGATGAAGCAGTACAATCTATTAAATTTATAAATTCCTATCCTTGAATATGTATTTTTACTATTTGTTGGGAATATTTATTGGGAAATATGCCTAAACCACTTTGCTACATATCAAAATCTGATGGTTATCTTTGGGAAAAGCAAACCTGTAATAAAATTGAGAGCAGAAGAACCACTTTTTTCAAGGAACATAATTTTTAGTTGAAATATCAACCAACTATTGTTTTCAGACTTGGGTATTTGGCAGACATTTTATTGAAAATGTGTAAAAAAGCATGTAACTTCAGGATACCATTTGTTCATTGATACCATTTGTTGCCAATGATAAAATTTGAACTTTCATGAGAAAATTGGCACTTTGGAAAACTTATAATTACCACCATGAGCTTGAGAGTTTTCCAATACTTAGATTTTTCTTTTGGGGTTGGTAGTAATATTAGCAAATGTGATTTTTTGGATATTATGTAATGAAATATATCTGCATTTGGAGAGTTTGCATACATCAGGGAACCAATATTTTCCAAATGACCAGTTCACGATGCTTACAAAATTCTGGCTAACACATCCATTTGTGGAGCAAGATATACTAATAGGTTTTAATGTAACAGAGTAGGAAAAGTTTGTCAATATGTATTAGATTGCACATTGCAACCAAATTTGAGAAACTACCATTTGCCACATTTTGATGTAGCATCAAAGAAGAGTGTTCACAGTTATTTGAAGAGACTATTTAAAATATCCCCCCCTTTTCCAACAACTCTCTGTGTGAGGTCTAATTTTTTCATATACTTTAACCAAAAGAATATGTTGCAACAGATTGAAGAAACAGATATGAATGTCTTCTGTTATGTGTACCTCCAAACTTACAAAACACTGACACACTTCACACTAAAGTTTGTTTTAGTATACATATTTAGTGTGTATTAACTAATATTACTAATTAAATATATATAATAATTACTAATTTATATATACTAATTTAACATATATTAACCAATATGTAATAATATTAAATATATATTTTTATATGTATTTTAGTATATATTTAGTGTATAGTAACATAAATATATTTTTGTTTTGTAACAAAAATATATTTATGTTAATGTGAAATAGGATTATTATTTTCATTTTAAAATTAATTAAAATTAACATGGTTAAAAATATCCTAATTAATTCCCAATATGTTAAAAATTGATGGAGCTCTTTGGGGGTTCTCAATAATTTTTAGGGATGTGAGGGGTCCTGAGATCAAAAAGCATAAAATCCATTAGTTTAGGGTATTGCCACATTTATAGTTATCTTTAAGGGTGCTATAGTAGATGATTGATGTTAAAATAAGCATATCATAATATACCACTTTCCCTTTTGAAGTTTGAAGGGAGAAGGAACTTTCACTATATTATTTCTTATAGAACACTTTTATCAAACTATGTCCTAGAGGTCCATGACAGCCCTGGAGAATATTTCTTGTCATCTACCTTCATTCTTTCCCCAGTTCTATATATGTCTTAAACCTTTTTGCTTTGGAGGATATGGGTGATTTTTTGTGGGAAGGAAGATGGAAATGAGAAACTAAGAATTAAAGTGGCCGTCATAATAGAACTTTAATTTGAAGACTAGAAAGACATATGCAAATATATCAGAATCACTCCTACTTTAAATACATGAATCTGGTTCTTGGGATAAAAACTACAAAAACTTTGATTTATTTCCATTTTGGAGCAGAGTTGTCATTTGGGGAAGCCTACTGTCAAGATGAGTGAGTTTTTCTTATGTGAACTTTACCCCCCATGAGCTTCCGTCTGGGTACTGCTGAGAGTGTTGGACAGTCCCTTTTCCAAATGATGGTTAGCTTGACATTTCGTGATACTTCTAATAAAATTATGTGTCAAGGAAATCGAAAGGCACATTCCCTAGAGTGACAGGTAGAGCGAGCTGCATGGATTTTATGAGGAAAAACTGACCATTTTTTGTCATGAATGTTAATAGGAAATAAATGGGATGAAAGTTATTGGAATTATATTTGTACCTCTTGTAGGGCTTACTCTCTCTTTTAGAATCCTGTCTTTTTTTTCTTTTTAAAATGTATTCCTTCCTATTCTCTTTTTTATTTAATTTATTGTCTAAATGGAAAACATTTGAGCCTGACATAATTTTATGTCAGGGTGAAGCTTCCTTCCTATGGGATTTTAGGTTGTTTACAGCAGATAATCCTCCTACACATTCCTTCCCCCTCTCACTCGCTGGTGTTAGTAGAGAAACAAGAAATTTTTCATTGTGCAACTAAGCAGTACCAGGTAGATTACAATGAACCTGGATTTCTTACGTTTTCTTCATGAAGTTTTCAGGTTAGAAGAATCAAAACTTCATAACCTCATTTCTGTTGAAATCAGAATTTGGGCTCCAGAATTAACAGAATGGGACAGATACCATTGTCTTCTTCCAGGATTCTCTGGTAGCCATGCAGTGAAAGCCTCTGAAGCTAATCAGTGAACGAGGTACCTCTGAAATATGTACGTAGCCTTGGGAGGAGGGCAGGGGTAGTGGGGAAATTGTGTTCCAGGGAGATGCCACATGGAGAGGAAATGTAACTGTATGCGTGTTGAATCAGCATTGTGTTTTTTGGGGGTTGTTTCCTTGCTTATTTGTTTAGTTGTATTTAAAATTAAAACCACTAATGTTAATCTCAAACAATACCTTAGAAAATATCCTACAAGTATCTAAACAATAAAATCTTGGAAGTTAAAATGAGTTCAATAATTGCTGAAATGTTGGGATACTGATTAACAACTTAGGAAACAATCAGTTTATTTCTCCTTATTCCACCAACTCAGTACTCTAATAATGATAATAGCTGGCATACTCTGAGTGCCATCTGTTTGCTAGGCACAACCCACTCTCATTAGAATGTCAACTCAGTGAGGGAAGGGATTTTTCTGTCTTGTTCACTGCTATATCCATAAGCCTTGGATTTGTTCCTGGCCCATAGTAGATCTCAATTCATATTTTTGAACAAATGAAAGAATATATATGTTATTTAATCCTTACAACAACCCAGTTTCTTGAGGCCTGCACTAATATTATCATCAACGTCCCTGTTTTGTAGATGAGGTAATAGATAATTGGGTTTCCCAAGATTACAAAGCTAATACATGACAGAGGTGAGATTTGAACTTTCTCCTCTAGTGTACAAATTCATAAAAATTAGGCTATCCCAGATGAATTAAAAGTTAGAAGAGAGAAAATACAATGAAAAAGAATCAAATCTCTAAAAAGGGATAGACTTCTAAATTAGAGCAACCACAGATAAAATTCACAACTGATTTGGTGGGTAAAAGGTTTGAATTTTTGTGGGTCTAACCAAAACAAACAAACAAACCACAACTTAAAAAACAAAAAAAACCCCCACCCACTTAAAACTATAATACAGAAGAAAAAAATTACTGTGCTTACAGTCAATATGATAAAAAGTTCACATCATTTTATATAAAATTGCTGAGAAAATTGATATAAAAAAGACATTTTGGATAGTCAAATACTATAGACACTTCACCCCAAAGAGGAAATTAAAACCAGTAAATAAACATATGGAAAAATATTCATCCCCTCACAAAAATTTTAAATTAAAGCAATGAGTGAGGCACAGATTTCCACTTGAAGATACCATTATGATATTTCCTGGGATTTTCTCTCCCAATTTCCACTGAAAGACATGAGGACCCTGAATATATATAAAAAGATAAAAGCTTTAATAATACTAAAAACTAATGATAATCTTCTGCCAAAGATGGGAAACTTTTGTACATATGGATAAAGATGGACTAAGAGCCACAAGGGGTTTTATTATCCATGTTACCACCAGAAAGGAGCACTAGTACTGGCCAGGAGGTAAGAGAGAAAAAGGCCTGACTGGCTCCCACTGATAAACCAGTAACTTAGAAGTCTAGTGTTCACCACCCAAAACCCTGAATAGCTGCCCCAACACCATGTGGGGACTTGAAGAGGTACTTCAGTCAACAAAAGAGAGAAATCTCATAATTAAGAACTCAGGAATGAGGAAGTTGTTCCATAAAAATGACCAGTGATAAGCGTTGAAACTAGCTTGTGCTCAATCTAAATAATGATAAGCTTTCACAACTGAATGCAAATGTCAAGGTGAGAGAATATAAAGATAACAATTAATAATAACCGAAGGATAATGTAACAGATCAAGTAGATGTAGGAGAGAGAAGGTAATGAAAGACTATGAAATTCTTCATCTTACATTTGGAGAATCAAAATATTTATTTCATTTATACTTTGATAATTTAGAGAGGTTATTATGTTTTATAAGTAGATTAGTAGAGAAGTGTCTTTTTGAAAAGATTAAAAATAATTGCTGTTAAAATTTAAACCACAAAATATAGTTTTCAAGTCACTGGAAAATAAAAGCAAAAGTAGTCCTTATATCAAAAGGCACAAACAAAGGAAATTGGAAAGAATAAACACAGAAAGTTTAAAATAATAGAAGGAAACAAGGCATGTTAATTACGGCAATACATGTAAAACTGCTGAAATTCTCTGTATTTGTTAGGATTTCTTGGGTGCAAGTGACATAATCCCAATTTGAACTAACTCAGGCAAAAGGGGAAATTTTCTGATTCATAGGACTAAAGCAGGGGAAGACAGAAGTAAAGGGGAGAGGAGCTGGCTGAGGGTTTACTGAGACCAAAGTCTAGAACACTCCCAAGATTCTCTTATTTCATCTGTAGAACATAGAATAATTGTCCCCCAATGATTGTGTCATAATCTTCAGAACCTGTGAATGTGTAGGTTATATGACAAAAAGGAATTAAGGTGGCAGCTGGAATTAAAGTTGTAGCTGCTGATAGTGAGATTATCATGAATTATCCAGGTGGACCCAATGTCATTACAAGGGTCCTTAAAAGTAGAAGAGGGAAGCAGGAGAGAGTTCAGAGGGAAATGTGATTATAGAAGAAAGGACAGAGAGATGCAATGTTGTGGAAGGGGACATGGAAGCAGCCTCTAGAAGCTGGGAAGGTAAGGAAACAGATTGTCCCCTAGGGCCAGTAGAAAGAAATGAAGCCCAGTCGACAGCTCGATTTTAGCCCAGTGAAACCCATTTTGGACTTTGATTTCCGGAACCATAAGATAATAAATTCATATAGTTTAAGCCACTAAGTTTGTAGTGATTTATTACTGCAGCAGTAGAAAACCAAGACAGCGTCCCATCTCTTGGCCTGTGTGTTGGCTTTATTTTATCAGATTGGCTTCTCCAACAGGGCTGGGCACATCTGCCACTAGCATTCAGGTTCCTATGCCACAATTTCACAACAAAGAAAGATCAAGCCTGACTCTTGTCCCATGTTCAGTTACCAGGGAAGTGCTCTGATTGGCCCAGCTTGGCTCGTGTGCCCATTCCTAGTCCCAAGCACCATGGCCAAGGAAGCAGGGACGTGTCACACATGAAGCTTGCACTAAGAATCATGGGTGGGAGCAGAGGAAGGAGAATGTCCCAGAAGGATGAGATGTTTGAGCCTTTTCTTAGGAGAACAGAAGAGGAATGTTGCATGAAATAATAGATGCTCACCATAATTCCTTAATTCCCCTAAAAAAAAAAAAAAAAAGCCTCCCAGACTGGTATAAAAAATAAAATAAAATTTTATTATAGGTCACTTGCAAAAAAAAAAAAATCTAAATCAAAGTTGTTCTAGACAGTTTTAAAAAAAGGATGATCAGAGTTACCAACAAAAGATAAATAAAGCAGAGGTGACAATATTAATATCAGACTAAGTAGAATGCAAGGCAAGTCATTAAACTGGACAAAGAGGGCCTTTTAGAAAAGGTGCAGTTGACAATAGCTATGTAATGATCATAAATATGGTATTTAGTAACACCATGCTAATGTAAACAAAGCCAAACTTGTTTAAAATCTGAAAAGATAGAGACCACATCATGTTCAGGCTCACAGGGCCAATTTCCGGGGTTCCGATCCTGGATCCTCTTTCTAGCTGTGTGATCTTGGGCAAGTTATTTAACATTTCTGTGTCTCTGTTTCCTAATCTATAAAATAAGGACAATAATAGTGTCTGCCTCATAGGTTTGTTGTGGGGTGAAGTGCTTTAATGAACAAAGCACTCAGCACAGCATCTGACAGATGACAAACACTCAGGAAGTACTTTCATCATCATTTTAAAAAGGGGGGGGGCAGGATTTCAGGGGAAAAAAAAGAAAATTGCTGTGGTCAATGTTAGCAAAGTATTTTAAATTTTTAGTAGAACATGTAGACAAAAAAATAAAAGAGGCTTTAGAAATGTATTTTAAAAATTGAACACATACGTGTCTACCCTGGAGGCCTACAAATAAGACTGTATATTCTTTCAAGAATCTGTGTGACACCAGTGAAACTGATCTTGTGCTAGGCTGGAAACCTCAGGGGGAGGTGTACTCTCCAGTTATGTGAGAGGCCTCAGGACCATTTATGGAGGGAAGTAACATGATCTGATTTACGTCTTCAAGAGGTCACTCAGCTGCTGTGTGAAGAACAGGACTGCAGGGGACAGGGGCAATAGCAAGGGAGTCTGGTTAGGAAGTTACGGGAGTGGTCCAGCCTGGAGATATTGTTGGCTTAGACTAAGGCAATAGCAGTGGAGTAGATGAGGAGTGGTAGTATTCTATCCATATTTTTGAAGGTGACGCTGATAGAACTTGATGGATTTAATGTGGGGTATGTACCAAAGAGAAGAAGCAATGATGACTCCTGGGTTCTGGGTCTGAGATGGAGAGTATGGAGGAGGAGCAGGTTTGGGTGGGAGCAAGGGAAGCAAGGTGTTTCAGTTTCCTAGGCTGCTCAAAGAAAATCACCATGAAATGTTTTGACTTAAAAAATGAGAATTTATTCTCTCATGGTTACATTCTGTGAAAATGTCCAAATCAAGGCATCAAGGCATTGCTTTGTTCCCAAAGACCAGCTGCGGGTGATCCTTGGCTCCTCTGCCACATGGCAAGGCATTGGCAATGTTAGCTGGTCTCTCCCTTCTCTTCTGAATTTCGTTGATTTTGGTTTCTTTTTTTATTCATTTTTTAAAAATTCAGTTTTACTGAGATGTATGCACAAATCATACAGTCATTCACAGTGTACAATCAGTTGTTCACAGTACTATTATATGGTTGTGCATTCATCACCACAATAAATTTTTGAACATTTTCATTACCACAAAAAAAGAATAACAATTAAAGCGAGAAAGAACACCCAAAACGTCCCATACCCCCATCCCTCACTATTATTCATTTACTTTTTGTCCTCATTTTTCTACTCATCTGTCCATACACTGGATAAAGGGAGTGGGAGCCGCAAGGTTTTCACAATCACACAGTCACACAAGTGTAAGCTATATAGTTATACAATTGTCTTCAAGAATCAAGGCTATTGAATTGCAGTTCATCAGTTTCAGGTATTTCCTTCTAGCTATTCCACACCTGCAGAGATGGCTTAGAGAGTGGCCACACTTGAGCAACAAAAGAGGTTCTTTGGGGGTGACTCTTAGGTACAATTTTAAGTAGGCTTAGTTTCTCCTTTGTGGTAACAAACTTTATAAGGGCAAGCCCCAAGATCGAGGGCTCAGCCTTCTAAATTGGTAGCCTGCAATGCTTATGAGAATATCAGTAATTCCCCAGGTGGGGAATTTTTATATTTCTACATTTCTTCTCTGGTCCCTCAAGTGGGCTTTGCAAATACATTTTTATTCTCTGCCCAAATTACTCTGGGATGTATCAGGGCTTCATATTAACCTGTACAAACCTATCAGATCTCACTCCCTATACAAAGTTCCATGTAATTATTGTGTTTGAATAAACTGACCATATACGTTAAATTATATAGTGTGTTACAAAAAATATAGATTTTGCACCTAATAAACATCTCTTCCTTTGGTCTCACCCAGAAGTGGAAGTTTTAAAACACCATCAATATCACCCTTTACCCTTTAGTCTGATTTACCTTAATCCTAACCAAGTCCATTTCATTCATATCTCTAAACGAAGTCTGATCTCTTTTTTGAGACTCTCTAACATTTTCTGTGTGGGTTAATACTGACATTCATAGCTGCTGGACTCTGGCTTTGAGTCTCAAGTGTCACACAAAAACCTAAAGTTCCAGGGACTGACCAGGTTATACACAAAGAGCTCAGCATCTCAGAATTTAGAAATAGCCATTACAATTCAGGAATAGAAGTAACTGCTTACAATCTAGAAACCTTTACAATAAGCCTTCCCCTGATAACCTGTGCTGTAAGATTCAATTCTCAGAGTTTGCACATTATAGTTAGTCCATATTAGTGAGGCATTATAATGTTTGTCTTTTCAACTTTGGCTTATTTCACTCAACATACTGTCTTCAAGGTCCATTCACCTAGTTGCATAATCACAACTTCATTCCTTGTAGCAATTCAATATTTCATTGAATGTAAACACCACAGTTTGTCATTCTGTTCATGAGTTGATGTGCTCTTAGGCCACCTCCATCCACTGCAAATCGTGAATACTGCCACCATAAACCCCACTGTGCAAATGTCCATTTGTGTCCCTCTTTTCAGTTCTCCCAAGAATACACCCAATAACAGCATTGCAGGACCATATGACAGCCTCATGATTAGCTTCCTGTGGAACCACCACATACCCTCCAGATGAGCTGCACCATTCTACTTCCCCACCAATGCTGATTAGGTACATCCCTTTCTCCACATTTTCTCTAGCACTTGTATCCTCTGTTTATTTTTTAGACAGTTTAATTCAAACACCAAACATTCCCTCCTAAGTAAACAATCAGTGGTTCCCTGTATAATCACATAGTTATGTATTCACCACCACTATCTGTATGAAGACATTTCCATTTCTTCCACAAAGAAAGAGGAAGAGGCAAAAAAAAAAAAAAAAAAAAAAATAAAAGAAAAGAAAAAGAAAAAAGAAAAGAAAGAAAGAAAAATGACAATCAAAAAGCAACAAAAGGAAAAATAAAATACAATAAAAAGGTCAGGCAACACCACCAATGCAAAGAATCCCATACCCCTCCCTTATATTTCCCTCTTATAGACATTTAGCTTTGGTAGATTGCCTTTGTTACAATTAATGGAAGCATATTACAGTGTTACTCTTGAGTCTCAGTTGAGGTATAGTTTATTCCTTTGACTGGCCATATCTTCATGTTTCCTGATGTGGCCCATGATTTTTTGCTTTCTAGGCATCTGATTTTCTTGATTAGTTTATTCTGGAGGTTGTTTTCTCTCTTTTGCCTTGTGTTTTCTTGTTGGTTTTCTTTAATCTCTGTATTTATTTGTTTCTCTTGCTTGGCCAGTTGTCAGATTGGCTCTGCCCCCCCGCCCCCCAGTCTTCTCCCCAAATCAGGCATCCACCATGATCTGCCACAGGGATGGGAGGCAGGCACTGGGCACCCCTGCAAGTTCACTGTGTGTGGTAATGTAGATCTGCTGGCTTCCAGTGGGGCTCTGTTTTCTGCCGGTCAGCAAGACCTGGGTTTATTTTAGAGTCCTGCTTTGACAGCTGGGTTATCCATATGTCTCAGCCAAAACCAGGCTGGGTTTCTGTGCAGGGCACATAGACCAGCTCCTGTGGTCCTAGTAAGGGTCTGAAGAATCTTTTTAAAAGGGTTTCTATTCCCTTGCACTTCCTGGGCTGTCCAGCAGATGGCGCAGTTCAGTCACTTACTCATCCTCAGAGGCTGCTTTGCCTCCAAGCACAGGCTGTCACCACCCAGGTGAGCTGAAACTACAGGATTCCTGTGCCCTCACTTTGCTGGCTAAAATCTGGCTTGATGTGGGGCTACACTTGTGTCAGAATACTCCGTCAGCTGACCCAGTACTCCAGCCATCCCCAAGGCAAGGAAATGGCCACTGGTTGCTGCCTCCCTCAAGGGAGGGGGAAGGGTTTTCAGACCCAGGGATAGAAACACAGTCTCTGTCCATGTTTTCTGAGTCTCTTTTTCCCTCACTGACTTGGGCCTTGAAATATCCTCCCCTGTCCTCTGGGTCTCCAAACAGTGGGGTATGTCTCACTTCTGTGAGAGAGTTTTTGTTTTTGTTGTTATTTTTTTAAAATTTAATTTTATTGAGATTGTTCACATACCATACAATTATCCAAAGATCCAAAGTGCACAATCAGTTGCCCACAGTACGATCATACAGCTGTGCATCCATCAACAAATTAATTTTTTTTCAATATTTAGAACATTTTCATTACTCCAGAAAAGAAAGACAAAAAAACCTCAAATCCTCCCATACCCCTAACCACCCCCCCCCCTCCATTATTGACTCATAGTATGGGTATAGTACATTAGTTACTGTTGATGAAAGAATGTTAAAATGCTACTAACTGTAGTACATAGTTTGCAATAGGTGTATTTTTTCCCTATATACCCTCTATTATTAACTTCTAGTTTTAGTGTCCTACATTTGTTCTAGTTCATGAAAGAGATTTCTAATATTTGTATAGTTAATCATGGACATTGTCCACCTTAAGATTCACTGTTTTATACATTCCCATCTTTTAACCTCATCTCTTTTTCTGGTGACATACATGACTCTAAGCTTCCCCTTTCCACCACAGACACACACCATTCAGCACTGTTAGTTATTCTCACAATAATATGCTACCGTCAACTCTGTCCATTTCCAGACCCTTAAGTTCAACCTAGTTGAGCATTCTGCTCATAATAAGCAACAGCTCCCCATTGTTTAGTCTCATGTTATGTCCTGGTAACTTATATTTCATGTCTATGAGTTTATATATTATAATTTGTTCATATCAGTGAGACCATGCAATATTTTTCCTTATGTGTCTGACATATTTCACTCAATATAGTGCCCTCAATGTTTCTTCATTAACCCATTATTTTTAAAGATGGTTTTGTCCACTCACCGTACTTTCCATCCTAGGAAATGATCGATAATTCCCTGTGTAGTCACATATTTATGTATTCACCAGCATCACCACTATCTATATAAGGACATCTCCAGTTCTTCCACAAAGAAGGAAGAAGAGTCAAAGAAGGTAGAGAGACAAAAGAAAAAGAAAAAGAAAGAAAAAAAAAACATGACAGCTAAAAAGCAACAAAAAGGAAAGATAGAGTTAAACTAAAGTAGAATGAAAGAGTCAGACAACTTCACCAATGCCAAGAGTCTCATGCCTTTCCCTTATGTCCCCCTCTTATAGGCATTTAGCTTTGGTATATTGCCTTTGTTGCAATAAAGGAAGCATAATACAATGTTTCTGTTAACTATAGTCTCTAGTTTGCATTGATTGTATTTTTTCCCCAAACCATCCTATTTTTAACACCTTGCAAGGTTAGCGTTCATTTGTCCTCCCCCAAGTAAAAACATATTTGTACATTTTATCACAGTTGTTGAGCACTCTAGGTTTCACTGAGTTATACAGTCCCAGTCTTTCTTTCCTCTTTCCTTCTGGTGTCCCATATGTTCCTCACCTTCCTCTTTTAACCATACTCACAGTCATCTTTGTTCAGTATACTTACATTGCAGTGCTACCATCAACCAAGATTGTGTTCCAAACCTCTCACTCCTGTCTTTTCCTATCTGTCTGTAATGTTCCCTTTAGTATTTCCTGTAGTGCAGGTATCTTGTTCAGAAACTCTCTCATTGTCTGTTTGTCAGAGAATATTTTAAGCTCGCCCTCATATTTGAAGGACAGTTTTGCCGGGTATAGGATTCTTGGTTGGGGATTTTTCTCTTTTGGTAGCTTAAATATATCACACCACTTCTTTCTTGCCTCCATGGTTTCTATTGAGAAATCTGCACCTGGTCTTATAAAGCTTCCTTTGTATGTGATGGATCACTTTTCTCTTGCTCCTTTCAGGATTCTTTCTTTGTCTTTGATGTTTGATAATCTGATTATTAAGTATCTTGGCATAGATTTAGTCAAATCTATTCTGTTTGGAGTATGCTGCTCTTTTTGGATCTGTAATTTTATGTCTTTCATAAGAGATGAGAAATTTTCAGTGATTATTTCCTCTATTATTGGTTCTGCTCCCTTTCCCTTCTCTTCTCCTTCTGGGACACCCATGACACATACGTTCATGTGCTTCATGTTGTCATTCAGTTCCTTGAGATGTTGCTCATATTTTTCCATTCTTTTCCCTATTTGTTCTGTTGTGTATAGGATTTCAAGCATCTTGTTCTCCAGTTCCTCATTGTTTTCTTCTGCCTCTGAGATCTGCTGTTGTATGTCTCCATTGTGTTTTTCATCTCTTGTGTTGTGCCTTTCATTTCCATAGATCCTACTAGTTGTTTTTTCAGACTTTAAATTCTACCTTATGTTCACCCAGTGTTTCCTTTATAGCCTTCATCTCTTTTGCCATATCTTCCCTGAAATCATTGATTTGTTTTTTGATTTGGTTTAGCACGCTTCTTTGAAAATCTTTAATAGATTGTTTCATTAAAGTAAAACAATATCTTAACTTTCTCTTTATTGAGGTGTAAATTTGTTCCTTTGACTGGGCCATATCTTCATTTTTCCTACTGTAGATTGTAGTTTTCTGTTGTCTAGGCATCTCGTTTCCTTTGTTACCCCAGTCAGATTTTCCCAGACCAGAACAGGTTCAGATCTCAGAATGGGTTTATATTCAGTTTCAAGTTTCTCTGTGGGTGTGTCTTAGAAACTGACAGACTTTCCTGTGAGGTCTCTAGCTGCTGTGCTTTTCCTAGCCTGCCCAGAAGGTGGCACCTGTCAGCCTGTCACTCCTGACTGGTATAAGGAGGTGTGGCACCCTTAGTTTCTGTTTTGGCTGTTTTCCCCCAGGCTCTGGGGTCTGGTTCTGAAAGGAAGACCTGTAGTAGAGCTGGGCCCCACCTCCTTCCTCTTAGGGAAGATACACCCCCCCCCAGGGAGTTATCATCTGCATTTGAATAGCTTCTTTGTCTCTCGGGCTGTGTTATCTCCACCCCTGTCTGTGTCAGAGTGCTGCTAACTGAAAATGGCTGAGGCTCTCAGTTAAGCCTCACAGGTTGAGAGAGAGAAAAAGGGACAGAAAGCCCCCCTTTCAGAGCCAGTCCACGGCCCCCAGATTCACTCATCTGCCAGAGGTAACACCTGGTCTTCTGGGCTCCCCCTCCAGGGACAGCAGAATCTTCAGATTCTTTAAGGTCAGTCATCACTAAAAGCCTGTCTTCTTGTTAGAGGTTTGTAGCTTGTATTCGGTAGTCCACATTTGTTAATTAAAACCCCAGTTGGAGCTAGGCTGGTCTATATAGAAAGTGCTGCTTTCTACTGTAGCAAGGTTTTGCAGCTCAGCCTGTTTTTACTTGCAGATTTTATGCTGAAATCTCAGGCATTCCTCCCAATCCAGGTTTATGTATGATGTGTGGACAGTCACAGTTGTCCCCCAGCAGTTATTCCAAATTATTTTTTAGTTGTTCCTGGTTGTTTATTAGTTGTTCCAGGGACTAACTAAATTCCACTCCTCTCTGTGCCACCATCTTAGCTCCTTCTCTGCTGTGAGAGATTTTAAAATCAGTGTCCCTGGTGGGAGGGTTCCTGTCTGCTGATTCTGTGCCTTTCCCACACTTAGCCCAAGTGAGGGGGAGGGGAGAGGACCGGCTGGTCTGGGATGGAAGATTCCTACCTGATAGTTCTTCTCTTTCTTCAATTCAACATCTTCAGGGTCTTTCTCCAGTCTATATCTTCCTCCAGAGTTTCAAATAATTCAGAATTGTCCTTGTTTTTCATTGAATCTCTGGAGAGGAGTTTTCAGTAGCTGTTTATGTTGCCATGTTGATGGTGTTACTCTCTGATTTCAGCTTCTTACTTCCATGGCATTCTCTCTCTCTGTGTATTCATTCCTTTTATAAAAAATTCCAGTTAAGAGGATAAGACCTATCTTGAATGAGGAGGGCCACATCTTAACTGAAGTAGCCTCATCAAAAGGTACTACTTAAAATGGGTTTATATCCACAGGAATGGATTAGATTAAGAACATGTTTTTTTGGAGCACATATAGCTTCAAACTACCATACTCCAAAAGACATGCTCTTTCTACATGCAGAATACATTCATTCCATCACACTATCCCAAAAACCTAAAGTTATTTCAGCAAAAATGTCAAGCACAAACTCTCATCAAAATCAGTTATAGGTGTGGTCTGTCCTGGGGCACAATTTCCCTCTGTCTGTGGATCTGTGAAACCTGGAGAAGTTATCTGCTTCCAATATACAATGTAGAGGCAGTTGTAAGATGAATGAATGTTTCCATTCCCATAGAGAGAAAATGGAAAGAAAACAGGGGTCACAGGAACCAAACAATTCTGAAACCTGCATGGCATACTCCAGTAGATTTCAAGGTCTGAGAGTCACCTATGGAATGACGTTTTGTCCTCTAAGCCTGATGGAGTGGCAGGCCCACTTGTTTCAAGTGCTTGCACATGGCCATCCACCCTCTTCAATCGTCAGGATGATGGCCAGACTCTCCTCAATCCCTGAGGCACAGGCTCCAACCTCTGAGAACACTGGAGTGGTAGCACTCTTCCTGAACAATGGGGTGGAAGACCCACCCTCTCCAAGTGCTGGGGCAGACTCAGCCTTTCTACACAAGGGTGGCACCACTGTCTTGGCCTGAGAAGAACATGTTTTTCTGGAGTACATACAGCTTTAAACCACCAAACAGAGGGTTCTACTTTTAATGTGTTAAATGTGACTATTAACAATACAAGCAGAGATATAAAGAGGGCAGTTCAATAGATGAGAGTACCCTTTTCATTTGGCTTTTACTTAACGTTTCCCTTTTATAAATAACACTACAGTGAACACGATCAGGTCTACAGATTGTTCTGCATTTTGAATTTTGTTTTGGAATAGATTTTCAAGAGAAGGAAGCTCTTTAAATATATTATTAAAATATTTTCAAAAAGTAAAATGTCAGTTATAAATTTGTTATTTTACATGGAGGGAGGATAGAATGGTTTTAAATACAGATAATTTTATGTACTGAGCAACAGAGAATTAAAGAGAATTGATATCTCCTGTCCTCTTTTTACTCAATTTGTTACATTTCTCATCTGGTACTGCTAGACACTGATTAAATAATAACTTAGGTTAAGAATTTCTAAGTGGGTAGTGTGTGTAACAGTTTTATAACCTTCAAAAGCTGGAGAACCACATTCTAAAGTGCTTACTTTATAAGTAAGTGTCAATAAATTTTATTTCATAGCCTGGGAAAAGCCATTCATTTATACTTTTATTCACTCATTTTCATTTAAAACTATTTGTTAAGTTTTTATTATGTCCCACCCATGATAGTTGGTGCTGGGTTTCAATAGGGAATAAGACAATTAGCTTTAGAGCAACTTACAGGCGTTTAAATCATACGATAAATACTACCATATAGTTAAGACAAAGGTGCTGCTAGGGTATATAAAAGGGGCACCTAACAGTTTTGGCAGTGGGTGGGGATATGGGAAGGTTTTTTTTTTTTTTCCTTTCTTTTTTTTTTTTTTTTTTTTTTGAGGAAGAGACTTAGGAAACAACACACAAATAACACATTTATAATACTAATAACATTTAAAATATCTTCTCTGTTTTAGTGCTGCAATAGTGTTTTCCACACTTAAACTTCTCCAGGATTCAAAACTTTTTAAGAAGAAGGTAACACAGGATGATGCAGAGAATTGTACTTCTCCAGGAGTTTCTCCAGGAAATTCTGTATGTCTGGATTTAAACTATCTTTCTGGTACTGATTATGTAGTAACTATTGGCATGCTAGGAGATTATCTGATTTTTTTATTTGAGTAAAGCAAAGGGGTGATGTAGAAAAATAACTTTGAATTCAGAGTCAAAAGATTTGTGTTTTAATTCCCGTTTCTGCTATTTATTAACTGGCACACCTTGGGCAAGTAAGTCCCTTAAACTTTTTTTGAAATTTTGAATTCCCATTTGTGAACTGATGGAATTGGATGTGCTGGTTGCTAGAGTCCCATGCAGGGCTATCATGCTCGTGCACTTGGTCTGACCTCACTGGTAAGTAAAATTGTTTCACAAGATTTGCTCTTTGTTTCAGTTTGCTAAAGCTGCTGAAATACAATATACCAGAAATGGATTGGCTTTCACAATGGAGGTTTATTAGTTCACAAATTTACAGTTCTAAGACCATGAAAATGTCCCAATCAAGGCATCAAAAGCAAGATACCTTCTCTGAGGAAAGGCTGATGGCATCTGAGGTTCCTCTGTCACATGGGAAGGCACATGGAGACATCTGCTGGTCCTTCTTCTCCTGGGTTCTGGTTTCAAAATGGCTTTCTCCAAAATGTCTCTGGACTTCTGTCTTAGCTTCTATCTTAGCTTCTCTTGGGGGCAAACTCTGGTTTACATATCTTAGCTTCTCTCTTAGCTTCTCTGCTTGTTTCTCCTGGGGCAATTCTGTCTAAGCATCTCTGAGCTCTCTTCAAAATGTCTCTGCCTTTTATCCTCTCATAGAAGACAGCATAAAGATGGTTAAGACCCACCTTGAATGGGTGGGGCCACATCTCCATGGAAACAATCTAATCAAAAGGTCCCACCCACAATAGGTCTGCTCTCACAGATTGGATTAAAAGAACATAGTCTTTTTTGGGGTACATAACAGATTCAAACCAGCACACTCTTCATTTCACTTTTGAATTTATTACTTTGGCATTGGCAGGATGACACCTGTGCTGTTAACTACTTGGTTGCTGGTAGGTAGATTCTTCCACATGTAAGCCCTCAAATCTCTTTGATAACTGGTGTCACAAATTTGTTGGGATTTTGTTGGACTTTGATAAGCCCACGTAAATTTACAATATAGGGTTATTTTTGATTAAAATATAAAGATTCGTCAGACAATACTTGCTCATTATTTTGAGTTTCATTAATAAAATCACTATTGTCTAACATCATTATAAATTAGCAAAACTAATTGTCCTTAAAAAAACCTCATTTCTCTACTTTATTAAAAGCAACACAAATTATAAAAAGCAATCTAATTCTAAAAATTAACTTAGAGCAATAGTTTTCAACTGGGGATGATTTTGCCCCCCAGGAGACATTTGGCAAAATGTGGAGCCATTTTTGGTTGTCACAACCAGACAGAGTGCTACTAGCCTTTAGTAGGTAGATGCCACGGATGCCACTAAACATTGTACAATGCCCAAGAAATCCCTCAAGACAAAGAATTATCCAGTCCAAATGTCAGTAGTGCCAAGGTTGAGAAACTGTGACTTGGATAGAATGGACTTTGACTTTTTGATAGTAATAGAAATGTAGTGGTTGAGCGACTAAAGTATATTGATGGATATTTTTTCTGTAGTGCTAATCTAAAATACTTGACTCCTCCAGTATTCAGTCTGACCCAGTCTCATCATTTCCTGCCCCTGGGCCTCTGTTCTCTGCTCACTTTGTTTCTCTCCCTGTGTTTTCAACCTGTTTACTCATGTTCTAGCTGCCTTCAAGGTGGTGTTGCTCATTGGCTGGGAAATGCTGAGCTCTCAGGGATGCTGTGGCAGGAAATTCCTGGAACAAATGGAGGTTGTTCTAGATGAGTTTAAAGCTTATTCCAGTTGAAGTGTCTAAGACTGATTGCCCCCTAGAAAAAGCTCACCCAGGAGATGTGGCCATTAATGACCATTTCGTGAAGTGAAATAATGGGCATGTAAATCAAGAGTAATGCATCATTTGGATGGAGCATGAGCAGCATACAGCAATGTAACACAGGGGGGCTCTAAATTCAAAAAGACACAGATTTGGACCCTACTTCCTCCAAACTATGATGAAGTTTAAGTTAGATAGCTAAACTTTCTAGGTCTCAGTTCTCCCATCTGGAGAATGGAAATAGTAACCCTTCTTTGGCTTATTAGGAGGATTAAATGAAACAATGTGTAAAGAATTTAGCTTGACACATAGTAAGCCCTCAATAAATATTAGCCAATATTATTTATTCTTTTTCAGCCCTTAAAATGATGTTTATAAAAACTTTTGATGACATGGAAAATTCTGATAATATAATACAGTGAAAAATACAGACTACAAAACTATTTTTCAAAAATGGGTACACAGAGAAGAAGAAAACCTGCAAATGTTAATGAAGGATTGTGGGAGATTTTATTTATTTGTGTATATTTTATATTTTATAGAATACACAACAATAATTTCTAAAACTAAAAATTATGTTCTGTTAAATAATATAGAATACGTCTCTTAACTTATATTTAGCAATAGGCTAGAACTTTGACATTATTAAATGGGAAGATAACCATCATTTTAATATTGTTGTAGGCCACTGAAAATAAAGATGATGAGTTTTTAGATCCTATTTCCCTAAATTCCCGAGAATATTTCAACATTCATCTGTGGTTGAGGTGCCGCTTAGCATTGGTGACTGCATTTGTCACACAAATTCGTGGCGTTGGAATCGTGAAAGGTATTTTCTTAATCATTCTTATAAAAATGAATTTTATTTTGGTGAAGAGAGTTTCATTGGAATATATTTTATTATAACACTAACATTGTATAACTTCTTAGTTTGATCTGTTTTCAGAATAATAAATTCAGTTTATTAAGTAAGAATCATTTTCAAAAGTCCATTGTATTACTGAAAATAGCGTATGAGTTGCTGATATATGCAAAATGGGCAAAGAGATTTCAAAGTACAAATGCCCAAGCATCTTGTCACCTAGGCAGCAGCACAGTATAGGGATTAAGGGCACAGACTCTGGAGCCACCTGTCTTGGGCTCAAATGCCAGCTCCACCACTTACTTACTGTGTAAACTTAGTCAAGTGTCTTAGTCCTTCTTTGCCTCAGCTTCCTCTTCTGTAAAATAGAGATGATAATTGTACCTACCTCATGGTGTTATTGTCAGAATTAAATGTGTTAAAACTTGTAAAATTCATTAAAGCAAAGTCTGGCACAGAGTGTTAGCTCTTGAAGTGATTTATAATTATCTCTCTATATACCCTTCTATCCACCCATCTCTATCCATCTCCCAAATTAAATTATTTCATATAATACTATTATTACATTTTGCAGCATTGGAATACTCTTAAGTACCACCCCAAAATAACAACACATTTCTTTTCAGTGTTTCATGTAAGTCTCTTTTCAGTCTTTGTTACCATCCTGTTCTATACATGCTTAATCGCTTACTTTCAATGCATTTTAAATACGTACATTTGTTCATTTTAGAAAATGATATGACAGACTGTGCGAGCCTCATCAATGAAGTGTGTGTGGAGGCAAAAAATGCAGGTGACACAGAGCTACAGGCTGAATTCTTGATGCAATCTGTAATCCTTGGCCTGCAAGAAAAACATTTAAAGGCAGACATCATAACAAATCTTCAGGTATGAAGGAAACCTTGCTTACATTTCTATATAGGGAAAGATCTTAGAACAAAAGAAGGGGCGTTTAAATTTCATTATGCACTGAATGTGTTACAATCAACATGGCCAGCTCTTATTTTAGAGAGTTTGGGAACTATACTATCAAAAGGAATTATTTTCTTTTTTAATAGGAGATAATGCATTTGCTCGAAGGAAATCAGTTTATTTCTCCTAGATCTTATTTAACCCTGGTAAGAAGCATACTTTTGCTGGATGACTTAACAAAAGCTGATAAATTCAAAGAATCTCCTTCTTCCAAAATAGATAAATTAAGTTTGTTGACTCAAGCTCACAACATTCTTATTGAACAGGTGAGAATGATTTTGTGTTCATAAGACTTAATAACTTACTTTTGTGTCTTTTTTCTTATTCCAAACCACATCAACTAATTGTTTCTTACAATGTCGTTTCATAGATGCTAACTTTTGGAGAAACAATTGAATTTCCTTTATCAAACACTAAATATGCAAATCCACTACAGCCTTTGAAAAATATCTATCTTCCTCATGTCATGTTATTGGCCAAAATAAAAATGAGAATTGGTAAGAACATTTAGACATGTTACTTAAAAATTAAGTTATTTTCAGGCTGCATTTAAATGGGGCAGTATTACTAAATAATTGTGTTTTATTTATTCAACAAATGGTTTTTGACTGCCTACAATGTGCCAAACTGTGTGGGGCCCTGGGAAGTTATTAAAGATTGAAACAGATAAAATGCCTGCTTTTAGTGTGGGAGACAGAAACAAACAAGTGAACAAACCATATATAGGAGTGTATATACCATATCATATCATACCTATGTATTATATGTGAATTATATAAAATTACATTGTTTTTATATTACATATAAAACAAATTATGTATGTGGATATAATTATAAATTGTGATTAGTACTGTGATAGAAGAAGGTAAAGTCTCCTGAAAAGAATAACACAGTGGGAGTGCCTAAATAAATAAAGAAACTGGAGAAGCCCTCTCTGGGAAGGTGGTGTTTAATCCTAGATCTTAAATGCAAGTGCTTTAGTTATGCATTGCAGAGGGAGCAATGAGTTGTGGGCTCTGATATCAGGAACTGAGAGGAAGCTGGGGCAGCTGGAGCAGACTGGGTGAGTGGCAGCCTAATGGAAAGAGAATGGAAAGGTGAGCTGGGGCGGCCCATGCAGGCTCTGTAAACATGGTGTAGAGGTTGGCAGCCACTGGCATGTTTTAAGCAGGCGAGTGACATAATATTAATATAGCATAGTGTTAAATAATATACACTAATATAACTAGTATAGCATAGGAATGTGCCAGGAACTGTTCTAAAAGGGCTTTACGAATATTAGCTCATTTAATCCTTGCAACTATTATCCTCTTTTGCAAAGAGAAAACCAAAGTACAATTTATTTTTTAAAAAGATTTCTCTGGCTGCTGGATGAATAGATTGGAGAGCAGATTGGGGCCAAGCAAAAGTGGACCTGATTGGAGCAGGCAGACCAGTAAGCAGGAAGCATTTGCAATAGTGTCAGGGATGGTGGTGGAGATGGAGTCAAGAGAAGAGAACAGATTGACATAGAATTTGATGGTAGAATCAACAGAACTTGCTGATGGCTTGTAATTGGTTGTGTGGAACTGATAGGAGGAATTGAAAACAATTCCTAGCTTTCTGGCTCAAGCTGCTGGCTGTGTGGGGTGCCATGAGCTGAGATAGAGGACAGGGAAAGAAGCAAGGTTGGGAATGGTAGGAAAGAGCTCTCATTGAATATTGCAGATGTGTTAGACTGATATGCTTAGGGCATCTTAAAAGAGGGGTTTCAAGAAAGTGGCTGATTCGTGAGTCTGGAGCCAGAAGTCAGATATGCTTTAGCATCTTTAGCTAATCTTTGGCCCATTCCTACCTTCCATAATTTATGTCCTATCAGGTGCCAAATTCTCTTTGTCTGGAAAATCTCCTGGTCTATTTCTTTCTATTCTCACTGCCACTATTGTCTCTTCAGGTATAGGTGATTGCAGGAACTTCCTTTTGGATCTCCCTTTACAAAGTTTCTCCCCATTCCAGCTCAGTCCATTCCCTAAAATCCCCTCTTCCCTCTTTTAAGACCTCTGATGACTCGCACCAGTTTCCTTGATCATGTCTGTCCTCCCTCTGCCCATCCTATTTTTCATTCACTCCCCTGACAAATGTTGAACCCAAGAGCTCTTCACAGGAAGCCTCTACCCCCTTTTATTCCTCTCATACTTCTGAAGGCTGGCGTTGGGCTCTGGGCGGCAAAGCCAGTTAGCAGTTTTTGGCTCAACTTTAATAAGTCTTACCTTTATGCACGAGCCCCCTCTTTTGAACATAAGGATATTTGTCACCCATTCTTATCAGGAGTTTCAAGAGGGGGAATAGTCCCCTTTTAACTTACAGTTTCACATTCATTAAGGTGTAAATGTTTCATATGTATCTATTCTTATCTTCTCAATAGATTATAAACTTCTCATAGACAGGGACAGTGTTTTAAGTCTCTTTTGTGTCAATGAGAAATCTAGCTCAGTGCAATGAGATAACAGCGATAAACTTTTGGAACAAATGTTATTCAACAAATGCAATTCATTTCTCTTTCACAGAGCAACTGATTACTTCATAGTGAATCTTGGACTTCACTCTTAAAGGAACCTTGTAGTACTGTTTTCAAAATTCAGTTAGAATTATTTGTTTATAATTCCTTATTTTTAGTGGTTTTTTTTTCTTTCCTTTTTGCTTCCAACTTTTAATAGCTGGTGTTCTCACCTAGTCCTAGCACCTGGGCCCTAGCTGCTCTGTTCCCACTCTTGTGTCCTGGGCTTTCTTTTCCAGTCTACTTCTCTGGCACCTGACCCTGATCCCACCACCAGACCCTTTCTCTGTTGCAGAGAATTTTCAGACTTCCTCTGAGGACATGAGCTCTGTCATTACTTGCTCTTTCTCTACAGTGCCCCTATCCCTCCTGCACGACATTGTTTTCTTTTGGTTTTTGGATTGTGCGTTTGTGATGTGAACTCCAAGAATCTGTTTTATTTATTGGAGGTATGGATGGTCTTTACGTATGAATAAAGTATGAAGTTGGTTACAGTAATCACAACGAGTATGACTGTTTGCTTGCCCTGCACTATTGTGCTTTATTCAGTTAATCAGTCATTTGGATTTAAATTATAATCACATAGTCTACTTCAAAATCACTGTACATTTCAGTGACTTTACTGTCCAAAACATCATATAAACACAAATTTTCTTAAACAAAACTATTTTTTCCCTGCTAAATTATTACCTTGCTTCTTTAAATTTATGACAAACTGGTAAATAAGATTTTGGAGAGGAATATGTGTAAAAAATGCATTTTATCTATTTAGGTCACAGTGGATTCAATTTGGTGCATGTATCTTTACAAATGCTTAACATAAATGTGCGGGAATAAAAAATAAGTTTTAACAAATGTGTTAATGAGATTGACATTCATTTTTAAACTCTAGTAACTTGCTTATAAATTTAATAAATATTTCAAGTATATCCTTGTATCTTATAAATGTGGGATTGTTATAAATCTTTGATTTATTATATAACAAAGTGTCTTGAAGGCACAGTGTTTTATATTCCTTCACAGTAGACCAGTAGGCACCTTAAATAATAAATTTCCTATGACAGCATTTTAAATCCTGGGAGGGTGGTGTAACTTCCAAGTGGTGGGAAACCTGTGTACAGGCCTTCCTGTCTTTTTATACCACCACCCTTTGCAAATTCTCTCTAATCATCACAGTTAATTTTACCAGCCTCCTTCAGCTTCCCCTCCCGTTTCAGGTGAGCAGGTATCTCCTTATCCAAATCAAACCTTTTGGCCTGTACTCTGCTCCTACCCTGTTCCCTCCTTTGCCAGGACCTTGCTTCACACTTACTGATGATAACTCAGATATCATCTATCTTTCTTGCTCAATAGATTCTTTTTCCCTTATTTCCTCATTTGAATATGAAACATTCCCTCATTGTAGACATGTTCAAATTTCCACCATTGAAAAACAAACAAACAAAATAAACAAAACAAGTCGACAAACTAATACATCCGCTCTAAGCCTCTCTTACCCTTTCAACCTTCCCTTCCAGCCAGACTTCTTAAGGCTGGATTCTGCTCATTGTTTCTCCTTTACTCCCCTCCCCTTCACTCCTTAACGCCCTTGTTTCTGGATTTTGACCAGAGAAATCACTCTTGTTGAGGTCACCAGGGACTTAATTACAGTGTATACTTTCCTGACCTTGCCTACGTAGAGTCTCTGCAGCATTCGACGTTGCTGACATCAATCGCAACTTCCCAAAATGCTGCTCTCCTAACCTTTGGATTCTCGGACACAACATTCCCAGTTGCCATCTTTGGTTGCCATCTTAATCACCTTTACAAGTTCTTTTTCCTCAGTCTGTTTTAAATAAATGCTCCCTATTTATTTTGACATCAAAGGCTTCCTGTGAGTTGGTCCAGACCTACCTGCCCATCCTCTTACCTTCTCAACCTTCCAGTCCCACTAAATCACTGTAGGTGCTGTGCACTGCCTTTAGACCTTTGCATTTGCTGTTTACCACTTCTTCCTTCTCTTATGCAACCCCCCTCCCCAAATCCAAATGTGCTTCCTCTAACTCAGTTTATTCTTCAGATTTTAGTTAAGCATCACATCCTCTGGGGAGCCTTCCTGACTCCCCTTATCTCCCACAACTACATTAGATATTCACACATACATCCCCTTCCAAGTGATTACTCTTGTCATAACACTTACCACACTGACTCTAAGGACAGATTACTTGTCTGAAGACTCCATTAGAATATAAACTTTTCAACACAATGATTTTATGTCCACAGTGACTGAAATCAACCAACCAACCAACCAACCAATCAAAAATGGTGCATTTGGACTTTATTCCTCCGATGGAATACTATGTAACTACCAATAACAATGTTATAGGATAATTTTTGTATAATGGAAAGATGTTCATACTACCTTGGAAAAATGTACAAAATACAAAATTACAAAGTATTCGTTATATGCATCATGATATCAATGAAAAATAAAGATGATGATGATGAGGATTTATACCAAAATGTTCATAGGGACTTTCTTCACCTGTTGTGATTATGGCCACTGTTTCTTTTCTACTTTTTGTTTATCATTCCTCTTTAAATCTTCCACAAGGATGGCATAACTTTTGCAATAAGAAAAAAAAAAAACTAAGAAATATTCTTTAATCAAGGAACAAACCTATTTTCTCTCAGTTTTTAAGTTTATATTCACATGAAAGTTAAGAGGAGCTAATGAGAACTATGGACCTAGCAACATTTCTGGCACATAGTATGTGCTCAGTAAATGATAGAGCCTTTTCAAATATTTGGAAAAAAGTAATTTATGGGCAGTGCTGTGAAAACAAGACTAACACCTGGGTTAGCAGATGCAAGAAGGCATGTTGGGGAGAGCACATAGCAAGCTGAGTCAATGAGAGTTTGGAGTCTAGAGGGCCTATGCTCGAAGCCTGGTGTTCCCACTTCTCAGTTTGATCTTGGAAATTATTGAAGCTCTTAGACTTTGACTCCTTACCAGAAAAATAGGTATGGGACTGTCTACCTTGTATATGTGGAATAAACAACTGAGATGAAGTTTTTATTGTGTGTAACAATGCCTGGCACATAGCAATCATGCAGTTTATTCCTTGCATCCTACTTTATGTTTATGACTTATTCCTTTATCTTTATTTCTCAAGTTATTATTTATCAACTTTTTCTTATTAATTTAGAAGCTCTATCATACTTCATACTTTTCCTTTCCTTTCCCAGTCTCCATTTTCACACATCTGGTTCCCTAATCTGATAACCAGATCCCCCTGTCTCCTCTCACCACGACACTTTTGCCTGGTTCCTTTATAAACTCTCTTCAATTACATGAGATCTTTAGATGAATTTTACTTTTCTACTTAAACCTCACCTTATAGAAGTCGTCTCTAGAATTTTTTTTCCTTCTCCCTACTCTCTCCAGCTTCTAGATTTTACTGAGCTTATTTCTGATCCGGAATATTTTCAGGTTTTCCTTGGGACTATTTCCTTTCTTTTTAAAGAAACTACTTATTGTTTATATTATCCAATCCCAGACATTCTACCATTATCTATTGTTATGTAGCCATTTCTGGTACAAGGACTGTTATTACTCATCACTTCTTTATCCTTTTCATCTTCCTCATCTATCAGTCTCTTTCTGCTTCATAGGTTGTTGAGTCCTTTTTTTGTTGTTGTTTGTTTGTTTGTTTGAAGGTTTTCCTCAGATGGGGTTCTGGCTCATGGTCTCTCAGATTCCTTGTTTTCTGCAAATACCTTTCTTGCACTCTGACAGGTACATGAGCTATTGATCTGGCTCCATATCAAAATCCTGGGATGTGGCCTCTCAGTATTCAGTAGATGTTATTCCATTGTTCCTACTGAATGTTGCAGATGAGGACTGTGATGCCAGTCTAATTCATTTTTCCTTTTCTTTTGGTAAGAAATTTGTTCTTTCTGTCTGAAGACCTGTCAGATTTTGCCTTTTATTTCTGGAGTTCAGGATTTTTACCGGCATGCATTTGAGTATGTCTTTTCTCTCTTCACTTGCCTAGACCTCAGTAGGCTTTTTCAATCTGCAGTCATGTCTTTTTGCCAGCACAAGGAAATTTTCTTCTTGCTTAATTATTGCCTTGTCACTCTCTCTGCTCCTTCTTATTCTTCAGCAATGCTTATAGCTGGAACAAGCCTACTGAAGTTCAAATCTTAAGCATGTGACTTAAATTCTTTGTACCTTAGTTTCCTCATCTCTAAATTGGGGATAATAATAGCACCTACCTCACTGGGATGTTGAGAAAATTAAGTGAGTTAATTGCATATGGTCCACAGTAAGCACTATTTAAGTGTTGCCTACTATTATTTGTATGTAAGATTTGGATCTGTCTTCCAAGTCTATTAACTTTGCCCTTATAATTTCCATTTATTTATATCTTATCTATGATTCTACTTTACTTGAACTTTCAGACCATTAATTCATCTCTACATTAACCATCTTCTCAAAATCTAACTTTTAAAGTAAAAAATATTTTTTTCAGTTTCAGAATGTCTTTTGTGCTACGTTTATATCTCTATGCATATTCTTATTTTTTAAAATTCCAGTTGTCATCTGACTCTATTTTATTTTACCGATTGTCACCTGTTCTGGGAGTTCTATTCGTTCTTCCTCTTTCTGGCTAACAGCCACCTTGGTGGGCTATTTCACTTTGTCTACTTATTAGGGTTTTGGTCCAGCTGTTGGGTTAACTTCCACAACAGTTAACCTATCGCAGATGGTGGTAGGAATAGCTAGTTCTTTTATGGGCTGGCTCGGTACTAGCCTGCAAGAGTTCAGTTCCCTGTTGAGGCACCAGGAGAAGCTGCAAAGGCCAGCATTCTTATAGCCTCAGGAGTACAGAGGACATAGCCTATCTGTTCAGGTTCCTCACAGCATCTCAGGAACCAAGGAGGCAGCCAGCCAGGGCTGCCCTCCTCTGGATCTCCCAGTCTAATCAAGTTTCAAGTTCTCTCCGAGAGGTTGTCCTGATTTGACCCTGGGCTGTGTGCCTCTGGTTCCCAGGCTGTTGTCCAGCTCAGAAAGCAGAAAACTCCTGCACAAACTCTCTCTTTTCTTACCCATAACCTTCTAGGACCGACCCACCTGCTCCTGCACCATTAGCTGCTCAGCTCAGATGAGGCTGATAGTTGAACTGGAAGGGGAAAGGGAAGGCAACTGGGTTATGGTCAAGCTGTCATCCACCCAGAATCTTTCCCCTTGATGCCCATCTGCTCCTCCTCCTCATTATTATTATTATTAAACATTGTTATTATATGATTATCATTGTCATCAGATGTGACTTATTACTTTAGACAAATAATTTTATCTCTATATTGTTGAGTTTCCTCATTTATGAACTTCAGTTGGCCTAGCTGGCTTCTAGAATTCCTTCCAGCTCTCTGATTCCATGAGAGCTATTTTTCAGCATTTTTAGTTCACAATTCGTTATGTTATTAGGGTATTTGATTTCTACAGGAGCTTAAAGTACAGATTGTGTTAAGTTGTACAGATTGTGCTAAATCAAATGTATTCTCTGCTTTTCTGCCTTACTAATCTTGAAGATGTGTCACCACTCAATGGCAATACTGTTGTTGTTTTTTAGACTCACTTGAAGCTGAACAGCTTGCTTTCTGTTATATTATATTAAATACAGACTTAAAAAACAAAACCAAAAGCAGCTTTTCTGTCAAAACAACGTCAGTTTCACAACTTTTTTTTCTCACAGAGTGGATGTTTATTGGAAAAAGGAACACTTCAATATTATGAAGCACAAAATAATCTGTGACTTGATGCTTTCTCAACAAGTTTTCCTTTATAGTGATAGTATAGATTGCATCATAAGAAGAGAGTCACTTTTTTTTTCTGTTTATGAATGCCTCTGACAGGAAAAAAAAAATATCATGAGGTTATTTTTGTGAAACAAAAATAAACACCCTGGCTATTTAAGATTAGTTTTTCAATTAATTACTGAATCTTGAGCTCTCTTATTAGATGAAAAACTAGGCTACTGATTGTATGATAGGAGTGAATGGAAGTCACTTAAATTTCTTACAATCATTCAATCAGCATGCCTTTATTAAGCACTACTTATGTGCAAGAATGACATTGGAGAGAGGAGATATAATAAGGAGCCAGTCACTATCTCTGCCCTCAAAGAGCCTATTATCTGATTGGGGAGAGAGAGAAAATAGTCAATAATTTCAGTAATAGTTCTTTAATATTCTAACAAAACTCTAGACAATAATTCAAGTATTATTACATATAGATGCGTTAATGATGAGTATATTTGTCATGTATATACTTATATTAATAAACAGCTGCAGTACAACTTGAAACATTAAGCAGAACTTATAAAAATAGGAGATGTTTTGAAATATGAGCTTTTATTGGACAAATGGTATTGCAGCGTATCCTTACTTCCCTTCTTGCCTGGGATCTAATCACTGCTGATAATGCTGGGGTTAAGAGCATGGACTCTAGAGAAGAATCCTGGTTCAGATCCCTGAGCAAGTGATTTAACGTCTCTGTGCTTCAGTTACCTCATCTGTAAATAAGAAAAGTATCAATCTCACTGACTTGTGGGATTAGGCAAGCTGAATGTGTTTAGAAGGGCATTAGCTTGACTAAGAGCTTTGTAGGTTTTAACTATTCTTACTATTCCATTCCTGGCTTCCTTACTGTCCTGGGAGCCCCCTGGAAGCAAGAACTCTAGCTTTCTCCATCTCTGTATCCTCAGCAGTGTACTACCACCCTGCCTGGTCCAGAGTAAGGGCTTAGTAACTTCCTCCTGGATGAAGGAGAGAAGGAGATAGAAGGATATAGAGTTAGAGATAGATATGTAGATACATAGATAGATAGATTGTGTGCTTTCTTCATCCAGCCACTCATATAGCACATTCTTGAACTAAAAATTTACAAAAATTCTAGGTCTCTTGAAAACGCTTTGTGGGGTATAGCATCTTGGGGTCAGAGAATTTCAGAACCTCAAGGGACCTTAGATATTTTCTAGTACTACTGCCTTATTTTTCAGAGGAAAACACCCAAGGCTTGGAGGCATATAGGGACTTGTCCAAAGTCTTGAATGACATGTTAGTGCCAATGACTGGCCAGGACCCAGCACTAGAAGCCTGCGTCTGTATCATTCTGCAATCCTACACTGTCATTCTGTGTATAGTCCTCTATTGTGCTTATTAAACTATCCTGTCAGTGTAGTGCTTTCCACAGCTGTCTTCTACTTCTTCTCCCAGCACTTTTTTCTTTAAAATTACCAAAAGCCAAGGGTATTTATCAGCTGTCAGCCTAGAAATCCATGTTCTTTGGGTAGCACTGCTTGACCTTTCCCAGGTCCTTGTAATCTGCTGCCCAGGTGCCCTCTTCTTCCCTGGCACACAACTGGTCACACAGCATTTTGACTGCCTGTCTGGCTGTTTATATTCCCAATTAAACACTAAGCTCCACGACCTTGCTCTTAAAAGACAATGTAGGGTGGTAGTGTAAGGCCTGGGCCCTGGGGCAAGATTGCTGAGGTTCAAATCATAGCCCTGCCACTTGTTAGCCACATGATCTTGATTAATGATAATGGTATGCATTCAGAGTTGTATGATTATGTGAGAAAATATGTGTTAAGTATTTGGGATGGAGACTGACAGGTAGGAAGCCCTCAGTAAATCTTAACTGTTATTAGTCTCCTTTCTCATTTTTATCCAGTGCCTAGAAAAGCACTTGGCCCTCATTAAGGACTCAGCAAATATTTGTGGAATGAATTAATGTCTGTCTGTCTTTGAGGCTACACAGAATAATTCTAATGTCTCTTTCACACAACAGTCCTTCATGTATGATAAGTGACAATGAGGCCATAAAAGAAGTATGCTTGTGGTCCTTGTCCATAATGTATTTGCCATCTAGTTGAAATGACAAGCAAATGCATAGTAAGCAACCACGATAGTGTGGAATAGAAAGAAAATAATGGGCTTTTGTTATATGCAAATTTTATTGGTAATAACAAAAAACACTCAGATTTTTCCGGGAGAACATGATGGTTGCTTTGTGGAGCATCATGCAATGTTAGAACCAAAAGATACTTTGGAGGTATCCTTCATTTTAAAAATGAGAAAACATGGTGGAAATTTATCAATGATAAGGTTGCAAAGGGCTTTTGTTGTAGTTCATCGAAATATGGGATATTGTGTTTCTTTCAAAAATTTTTAGATGCTAAAAGCTATAAAGACCACCAGAGCTCCTAACAGAAGCCATTACTGTGAAAGAAGTCTTGCTTGAAGGCTTTTTATGAATGCTGTATACTTTATTACTCTTCCTCCATCCAGCTGTTTTTCTTTTAGGACATACAGTGGCAAAGCAAATATATTATACCATTAAAAAGAAGGACTCCTCAAAGTGGTTACCTGCTCTGCACCTCTTTGAAATGGCATTGGAGCTTTGTAAGTTATCAGCAACAGAAGAGCATGAGGTGGAAGCTGAAATTCTTTTTCTAAAAGGTATTTGAGGTCAAAACTATGATAAAGTTTGTGAAATTTTTTTCTAGTAACAATGAGCTTCTTGAAAATCTGGTCATGCACTATAGAAAAAAAAATACAGATTTTACAAAGGGCCAGGTGATGACCAACTCAGTTTTAGGAAAAAGAACCCTGCTTGTTTTAAGTCCTCAAGAATCCTGGAGGAGGAGGCAATAGGTCTTTCTCCATTGACTTACTTTCCAGCGGGAAAAACAAACAAAAGGATAGCACATCAATTTCCTAAATTTCAGCATGAACTATTTGTTCCTAAGTTCTAAATGATAGAAAGAGGGAAAACCCACCTTTGTATAACTTTATCTTTTTCTTCTTCCAGGCAAAGTAGAACGTCAAATATTGACGGAAAAGAAGTCTCCGAGCTCACAACTTGAGAGTTTATTTGATGCTATACAGCTAAGCCTGAGAAATGATCAAAACTCAGGGTAAAGAAGAAGTAAAAATATCTTCCCATTGTTGTAGCAATATGTGTATTTTTGGTTTTAGCCCCATGTTCTGGTACTACTTTGAATACTCAAGGCTGGGATGACTGGGAGTTCTCTTCACGTCAGGTTTACTGACTTACCTCTCAAGCTTGTTGCTCTTGGCTCTGACCCAGGGCCTCATTTGTGATCATGGTTGATGACGGCCATTATCACGGTGCCGTGCTGGACTGTGAATCACCTCTAGGCTGTAACCACATCTCCTGTCAGTCCCAGGATTGAAGGGGCCTCCCCTGGATGTGAAATTGTATCTGGGAGGGATTTATGTGGCTCTTTGCTCATGTCAGCAGCACCAAGGTTGGCCAACTTAATTCTGTATAAAAATCACCTCCAGATTAAGAGTAAGCCATCATCCTTATTCCTGAGGTGGTGAAAAATGGCCCTGCCTGATAGGCTTGCGAGTGACTACACAGACCTTACCCATGCCAAGCCACTGCTTTCTGTATAACCTTCTGCTTCTCTTCTTTCAAATGCTGTAGAAGGGTAGAGAAAGGCTCAATTTTCAAGGTGTGTTCTTCCAGTCCTGACTGTCACTTTTTTAGTGCCTTGTGTCCTATATTCCATAATGGTTTTGTTGCTGGGCTGCACAGCGGTCATAGCACAGGACAAGGTAGAATGCTCAACTCTCTGGATGAGCTCCCAATTTCAGTAAGGAAGAAGATGCCGGTGCTGATGGTCAAAGGTGCTGTGAAAAGAGGGTGTGAGGTTGGGACAGATGCTGGTTTTGTCTATATTTGCCTTTCATCTCAGAAATTGTCAGCAAATGATGCAATATGACTATGAGTGGTTAAGCTGTTAATAAATACAATGCTATATCATTTTAGGTTGATAAGAGACTCCTACCTAGAAATGGCCCTATTATATTTTTATCTGAGGAAGTCACAGTGCAAATCTTCAACAATATCACTACCATCGAAGGTAATAAACTGTTCTATTAGAAACTGCAAGTTAATTGCCTTTGAGCTCATTTCAGTGGCATTGGGCTATTGAAATAATGAGACTGAATTTCCTGGCTGACTAACAGAAATTAATTTCATTATTTTACAGTCACACTTATACTTAGATACTTCTTTGGATATTTTATGTAGTACTCTGGAAATAGATTTCATGTGGACATTTTTGCCTGTTAAACTGTTATCCATGAAATGTATGTGTATGTATATATTCAACCAATGGGTCACTGGTGTCAGTTAGGAAATAGAAAGAGATGATATATTGGCTAAGCAGATTGACAAATAAAGTTCTTAATACTCATATGGGCAATAAACCAGTCACCTCGTGATATAGGTATTTATTCATTCATTCATCACGTATCTATTGAACACCAACTCTACTGACCCAGGCACTATTCTAGTAGAAGGTAATACAGCAGTGTCCAAGACAGACTCAGTCCCTGTTCTCCTGGAACTTACCTCTCAGTAGAAGAAGGCAGACAATAAACCGGTATAGGAGGAAAGGCCAGAGGGAACAAGGAGAAAGAGGAGAAGAGAGTGTGGAGATCACCTAGGCCAGTGAAATTCAGGGTTAGAGAATAACTTGGGCCGATGGGAATGTGAACGATTGTGGTGGGAAAAGGTGACATTCAAGGTGAGACCTGATGGGTGAGGAGGGAGACATGCAAAGACCTATAGAGGTGTGACCCAGAGCAGGGCTTCTTGAATGAAGGGGCAGAAAAATGCAGATTCTGACTCTGTAATCCAGATGGGGTTGAGATTCAGTGCTTCTCAGATGTTCCCAGGGCTGTTGCTGCTGCTGTTCTGTGGCTCATATGAGTACAAGTTATCTAGACTGAGGAGGATCTGAGAGGCAGCCGTAAGCTGTGTGGGTTTGAGAAGTATAAGCTCAATTACTGTTTTTTTTCTTTTTAAATTTCAGTAGGCTTTTATATTTCATCCTATCTGAATAATTCTTTGATTCCTGCCCCCTCCAAGAGGCTTTTTTAGAATGTTTTTTGGCATCAAATTTCTAATTTTTGAGAGAGGATACACATGATTTAAAATCTTACACAAATAGACCTCCAGTCAATTGAATTATTCATATGGTAGCTGTCTTAGGTGGATAGCAGCTATTATTTTTAATCTAAATAATTATGAACTAGAAAAACTTCTTTTTTTGTAGTGTGATAAACATATTTATTTTCAGTAAAAGAAAAAAAACTTCGATTCCATAGCAAGTGGCCATGCAAGTTAATTAATACAATACGAAGATAATAATATATCACCCTTTTAACTTTACTATACAGGAGATGTGTTTATAATTAAGAGCTTCAACAAATTAGGATTTGAATGAAAGGAATAGTATAATTCCAAACAATATGATCATTATTTTCTTTATCTCTTGACACTGTATAAATATTTTAGCAAGTCATACTGTTACAAAAAGCCCAGAAAACATCCAAAAAGAAATGAAAAAAATTCATCCTTACACATTCAGATCATTAAAATATAGCATTTAAAATTTGTCCAAATAAAGGCAATACATCATAAATCCTTAAAAGAAAGCACCATCCTTTCGCTTTTGTGGGAATTCCGTATAGCAGAGTGGGTTTGGAACCTAACTTCATTGCAGCCTTAGAAAGTCTGTGTGGCTTTTCCAAGCCTGCAAAATGGAGATCATGATATGACCTCTTAGAGTGGCTAGAATTGAGCAAGATAATTGGCCTGCCACGTAATAAGTACTCAAAAAATGCAACCCTATTATCTTTATTTAACCTTGGCTAAATATCTGCATTCTTTCTAAAGTATCTCGTACATAGTAGAAATAATTATTTAAGTTGAATTGACTAATTCTTGAACATTAATTTATTCATTAATTAACCAAACACTTATTGAGTGCTTCAAGTGTGCTAGGCACATCACTCTCTTCTCTTAAAAGCACAGTCTAGCAAGGGAGAGAACCATATTGCAGTGTGATGACTAAAATCAGGGGACCAATCAAAGTAGGGACTAATTCTGCTTTGGGTCAGTGCTGAAGAAGGCTTCACAGATGAAGTGAATTTTGAAGGACCTGTGTAGGAGTTTTCCAAGCAGTTAAGTGAGAGAAGGACAGTCCAAAAAGAGGTATCAGCATGTATACATTTTAAAAGCACATTTTTTGAGGTAAAATGTCCTTACCATGAAATTCACCCATTTTAAGTGTACGATTCATACAGAGTTGTGCAACTATCACCAGGATCCAGTTTTAAAACATCTCCTAAAGAGATCCTTTGTGCTCCTTTGTAGTTACTCTCCATTCCCACCCTCAGCCCCAGGGAGCCACTAATCCGTTTTTTGTCTCTATAGTGTTGCCTTTTCTGGACATTTAATATAAATGGAGTCATATACTATGTAGTCTTTGCATCTGCTTCTTTCACTTAGTATAATGTTTATGAGATTCATCCATTTTGTAGCATATATTAGTATTTCTTTCTTTTTTATTGTTAAATAGTATCCTATTATACGGGTATAGCATGTTTTCTTTATCCATTCAAGAGTTGGTGGACATGTGAATTGTTTCCACTCTTTGTCTATTATGAATAATGCTGACTGAAAATTTATATACAATTTATATTTTCCACTGGACAAGTGTTTTCATTTCTCTTGGGTATATACCTAAGAGTGCAATTGCTTGGTAATATGGTAACTCTACATTTAACATTTTTAAGCTCTGACCCAATGTTTTCCAAAGTGGCTGCACCATTTTACGTTCCTCACAGCAGTATGTGAAAGTTCCAATTTCTCCACATCCTCATCAACACCCTTTGTTAGCTATATTTTTGCATATAGTCATCCTAGTGGGTGTAAAGTGGTATCTTGTTTTGATTTGCATTTCCCTCATAGCTAATGATGCCGAGAACTTTTCATGTGCTTATTGGCCATTTGTGTATCTTCTTTGGAGAAATGTCTATTCAGATAATTTGCCTATTTTAAAAATTGAGTTATTTGTCTTTTTATCATTGAGTTGTAGGAGATTTTAAAAATTTATTCTAGGTACAAGTTGCTTGTCAGATATATGGGTTGCAAACATTTTCTCCCATTCTATGGATTGTCTCTTCACTTTGAAGCACAAAAGTTTTAAATATTAATGTAGTCCAATGAATCATTTGTTTCTTTTATAGATTGTGGTTTTAATGTCATTTCTAAGAACTCCTTGCCTAACCACAGGTGTTGAAGATTTTCTCATATGTTTTCTTTGGGCTTTCTGGTTTTAGCTTTTATATTTAAGTTTATGTTATACTTTGAATTAATATTTGGGTAGGACATGAGGTAAGGGTCTAAGTTCATCCTTTTATACTTAAACACCCAGTTGCTCATGCACCATTTATTGAAAAGACTATTGTTTCCTTATTGAATTGCCTTGGCATCTTTGTCAAAAAAATCAACTGCAAAGTAGTTATTTTAGATTATTTGTTTTTCTTAATCCTTTACTTTGTTTTGTTTGAAATGTTTTTTTTTTTAATTTTTTGATATATAAAGTTAAAAAAAAGAAAAAAGAAGAAAACTTAATTGATCGTACTTATGTTTATTCCTGGACTCTCAATTTTGTTTCATTGATCTGTATATCTACTTTTACATGAATATCACAGTGTCTTGATTAGTATAACTTTATAGTAAGTTTGGAAATTGGAAAGCACATGTCCTCCAATCATGTTCTTCCTTTACAAAATTGTTTTGAATACTTTAAGTCCTTTGCATTTTCATATAAATTATAGGACCAACATCAATTTCTGCAAAAAAAAAATGCTTGGTCTATTTTGATTGGGATTAGGTTGAATTTATAGATCAATCTGGGGAGAATTGCCCTCTTAACTTCATAAAGTTTTTCAACACATGAATGTAGACAGTCTCTTTATTTATTTAGACCTTACTTTATTTCCCTCAGCAATGGTATGCACTTTTCAGTGTACAAGCCTTGTACTTCTTTTGTTAAATATGTTCTATTTTGGGTGGATTATTTTCTTAATTTCATTTGCAGATTATTCATTGCTAGTTCATACAGAGAAATGCAATTGATTTGTGTATATTGCATTTTGTGTCCCATGACCTTGTAAAACTTATTAGTTCTAGTAGTTTGCATGTCTATTTCTTAGGATTTTCTATATATAAGATTATATCTTCTTCAAATGAAGACAATTTTACTTCATTTTTTTTATTAAATTCAGTTTTATTGAGATACATTCACACACCATACAATCATCCATGGTATACAATCAGCTGTCCACAGTATGATAACATAGTTATGCTTTCACCACCACAATCTATCTGTGAACATTTTCCTTACATCAGAAAGAACCAGAACAAGAATAAAAAATAAAAGTGAAAAAAGAACACCCAAATCATCCCCCATCCCACCCCATTTGTCCTTTAGCTTTTATCCCCATTTTTCTACTCATCCATACACTAGATAAAGGGGGTGTGATCCACAAGGTCTTCACAATCACACTGTCAACCCTTGTAATCTATATTATTATATAATTGTTTTCAGGAGTCCAGACTGCTGGGTTGGAGTTTGGTAGTTTCAGGTATTTACTTCTAGCTATTCCAATACATTAAAACCTGAGAGGTGTTATCTATATAGTGCATAAGAATGTCCACCAGAGTGACCTCTCGACTCCATTTGAAATCTCTCAGCCACTGAAACTATTTCGTCTCATTTTGCATCCCCCTTTTGGTCAAGAAGATACTCTCAGTCCCACGATGCCGGGTCCAGATTCATCCCTGGGAGTCATATTCTGTGTTGCCAGGGAGATTTACAACTCTGGGAGTCGGGTCCCACGTAGGGGGGAGGGCAGCAAGTTCACCTGTCGAGGTAGCTCAGTTAGAGAGAGAGAGAGGGCCACATCTGAGCAACAAAGAGGTACTCAGAGGGAGACTCTTAGGCACAATTATATGCAAGTTTAGCCTCTCCTTTGCAGTAACAAGCTTCATAAGGGCATCTCCCATGATCGAGGGCTCAGCACATCAAACTGCCAGTCCCAGTGTTTGTGAAAACATCAACACCAGTCCAGGTGAGGAAGTCCAACACTTCCGCACCTTCCCCCAGATCCTTGGGGCTGGGGAGGGGGAGGCTGAATTTTACTTCATTTTGAATCTAGATGGCTTTTATTTATTTTTCTTGCTGGCTTGCACTGGCTAGAACCTCCTGTACAATGTTAACAAGAATTGACAAGAGTAGACATCTTTGTCTTATTCCAGATCTGAGTGAAAAAGCATTCAGTCTTTCGCTATTAAGAATGATTTAGCTTGAGTTTTGATAGCTTTCTTTTATCAGTTTGAGGAAATTCCCTTTTACTCTTAGTTTGTCAGAAGTTTTTATCATAAATGGATGTTGCTTTTGTCAAATGCTTTTACTCCTTCTATTGAGATGATCATGTGGGGTTTTCTTTTATTCCATTAAGAACTATATTACATCAATTGATTTTCCAATGTTAAACTAATCTCATGTTCCTAGAATAAACCTCACGTGGTCATGCTGTAGAATCCTTTTTATGTATTGCTGGATTTGTTTTGCTGATATTTTGTTGAGGTTTTTTTGTTTGTTTGTTTGTTTTTTCCATCCATATTCATGAGAGATATTGGTCTGTAGTTTTCTTTCCTTGTGCTGTCTTGTCTGGCTTTAATATCAGGGCAGTACTGGCCTCATAAAATGAATTGGGAAGTATTCCTTCCTCCTCTACTATTTTGGAAGTATTTATGAAGGATTGGTGTTATTTCCTCTTTAAAATGTTTGCTAGAATTCACCAGTGAAGCCTTAGACTGGCCTTACATTGTAGGAAGATTTTAAATTATTAGTCAATATCTTGCTTGTGATAGCTATATTCAGATTCTCTATTTCTTCTTGAGTCAGTTTTGGTAATTTATTTCTTTCTAGGAATTTGTCCATTTCATCTAAGTTATCTAATTTGTTTGCATAAAATTGCTTATAGTGTTACCTTAATAATTCTCTTAATATTTATAGGATTGGTAGTGAGTTACCTCTTTCAGTCCTGATTTTGGTTAGTCTTGCTAGTGGTTTGAGAATTTTGATCTTTACAAAGAACTGACTTTTGGTTTTATTAATTTTCTCTATTGTTTCTCTGGTATCTATTTCATTGATTTCCACTGTAATCTTTATTTTCTTTTTTCTGCATGCTTTGGGTTTAGTTTGCTCTTTTTCTATATTTTTAAGGTGAAAGCTTAAGTTGTTAATTTGATTTCTAATATAGGTTGACATCTGAAAACACAGTAAAGAAATAAAAGAATAATCTGATAATTTCAATAGATGCAGACAAAAATTGACACCTATTTATGATGAAAATTCTCATAATTCTCATAAAGCTGTAAATTTCCTTTACACACTGCTGTAGCTGCATCCCATAAATTTTGATATGTTGAATTTTCATTTTCATTTGGTTCAGAATATTTTCTAATTTCCCCTGTGATTTCTTCTTTGACCCATTGGCTACTTAGAAGTGTGTCCTTTGGTTTTCTAATATTTGGGGGATTCCTAAAGTTCTTTTGATTGTTGATTTCTAATTTAATTCCATTGTAGCTGGAGAATATATTTTATATGTTCTCATATTTTATGATGTTAATATTACATTTTGTGATATTAATACTTTACATTTATTGAGACTTGTTTATGGCTTAGCATAAAATCTATCCTGGAGAATGTTCTGTGTGCGCTTGAAAAGAATGTTCATTTTGTTGTTGTTGGGTAGATGTTCTGTAGAAGGCAGGTCAAGTTGTTTGGTTGTAATGTTCAAGTTTTCTGTATCTTTGATAATTTTCTGTCTAGCTATCCTATGAAATACACAGTTATTTTTATATTATACACTTCTATAATATAATATCATATGTTGTAATATACTAGATATAAATAATATAAATATAATTAATATAATTAACTATTTTCTGGGGACTCTTAAAACTGCTAATAAAAATTAAACAGAGCATTTTAAGCCATGCTTTTTCATAGCACCTCCCCCACCTGAAAAATGCCCACTATGTTTTTCGTCAGTCTAAAGCTCTCCATTCTGAGCTCCATCCCAACCTCTTCAATAAAGCCTTTGTATCAATTCAAAATGGTTTCTTTCTTTTTTTCGATTTCCATGTCAATGAATTGTCCTTACATTCTTGTTATTATTTACTGTTATTCTGTAGTGTCCTTCATTTCATGCCTGTTAATCTTGGTTCCCAGGACTTGGTAAATTGCCCACGCTTCTCTAGGCAGTAAACTGCTATCTGCCACCCCAGAGCCAGTGTAGTTCCATTGCAGCTAATGACTTGGGTTTTCTTATCTTGAGACAGGACTATATTGCTCAGATTCTGTATAAGTGGATCCCTCTGGATATCCTATGCCTTCTAGCATCCCATATGATTTAGGCAGGACATTTGCACACTGCATTCCTGCTTTGGCATCAGCGTTTTCTATTGCCTTTCCTTTTTCTTGGTAGTATTCTAGCCAGAAGTCAAAGAAAGATATTTTTGTTATTGTTGGTTTTATCTTGCAGTTTTAATAAAGATTAAAGAACTGATCAAAATATGAGCAGCAAGAAATTAGAATTAAGGGATCTAGATAATATATGAATTGAATATTAGTTCTTTCCAGAGTATTTGAATCTTATGAATTGACAGTTAATACTTATTTTAGTCATCTTAAAAAATGTAAAATGGATACCATATTACCGGTGGAGTTTCTATTTATTTTTGTAAAATTGACTTTAAAACTGAAAAATTGAAAAAAACTGAAAAAATTATATAAACACATGGTAAACAATTGTTCACTATTTCTTTTTGCTGTTCTATGGAACTTTATAACATCATTGCTTTAACATTTTCAAAGTTAGAAAGATGTTAGCAAATACCTTTAAAAAACTTTTAAGTAATATTTTCATTTCTGACATCTGTATATTTACAGATCCTCATTAAAATGGAATTTGGCTTTACTTAAAATACCATTTTAATTAATTTTATCATTACATAAATAATGCAAGCTCATTGTAGAAAATCAGAAAAAAAGATAATCACTTTTAAAACCTGGGGATAACTTACCACCATTAATTTTCTTTGTACGTACAGTGTGTGTGTGTGTGTGTGTGTGTGTGTGAGTGTGTGAGATCACATTTTGCATGCTATGTTGTAACTGACACTTTTCTTCTGTGGTATATTTTGAACATCATTTCATGTCAATGGAAACGTTTTTATTCTTAATGACTACATAGTATTCCATTAAACTGTCATCTTCAGAAGATAAGAAAAATTTGTCACAATCTATCTTTATCATAAAACATCTGTCATATCTTTAGGTTACTTCCAGAAAGCAGAGTTCTATTAAAGAAACAATAGTAAATACATCTGAAATGTACAGTTCGTTGGCCTGGATTGCAATAAGAGCTGCCTCACAGGTTGGTGTGATTTTTGTTTGATCATTATTTTCACTGTCACATTTGTATTTTCTGCCTACCAGCTGTCAAGACAACACAATACATGTATACAAGAGAAGGGAAAATTTCACATTCCTTGGAATTTGTGCCAATGATGTTTCTTTGGACAGGTTGGAAATACTCTCTATATGTTTAATGTTTTAATCTGTATTAGCCAGACCTAGCTCCGTTTGTTTCAGCTTTTCTTTAATGAAACTGTTGGCAGATACACACGTGCATATATTTGACATTTTGGCAAATATCTATTATAGCTATTTAAAGTGACTTATGCATTAATTAAATTGTCAGCAGTAATGATTTGTTTGACTATGATATATACTACGTGTTGGGAGATCAAGTTATTTTTCAGATTGTCTTTATTTTTTTATTCCAATGTATATTGAATATTATTTTCTGAATTAATTTTTTCACATTTACCTAATAGATAATCTATGAATCAAAAAGCTTAACTTTATGAATTTCAATTTATGTATTCATCATAGGTCAGTGAAGCCGTGCTAACAATTAACCTACTCATCGGGAAGAAGAATGCTAGGATTGATAAAGTTAACCAGATGGTGTTACCAAATATCCCAGAATTTGCTGCTGTGGATCTTTTGTCTTCATATACAGATTATTTGCTGGGTATGTTTGAGTGTTTAGACATTTTACACAAACCTGATAAAATCTTAAAGGTTTTATTGTGGTGGTTTATATGGATATGTTAGTTTTTAGGTTAGAGGGGATAATGGTTTGTGGGCCTCCTGGGAGGGTGGGGAACCAAAGAACCTAGCCACCAAAGCAGAGTCCTCAGCTTACTGCACATGCATGCAAGTCACTGAATTAGCTGTTGCATTTCAGATGCATGGTTCTTTGGAAAAAAAGGTATTTATTTATATCTGTTTCCTTTCCTTTTGGAAATGTTTATTTGAGGGACTTTCCCTGATCCTCTGATGTAAAATGTGTACTCACTGTCAAATTTTCATACAGCTCCCTGCTCTTTTCCTTGATTAGTATATATCTGCATGTATGTTCATGTGTGTGCTTAAGCTCTCTCTCATTAAATTACCATTGGCTCTATGAAGGCAGGGTCCTTGATTATTTGTATTGCTGTTCCATCCACAGGAAATCTCACAGTGCGCATAGCAGGCATTCAATTTTAATATTTGTTAACTGAATTAATGAGTGAGAGATTGTCAGAGTTGAAATTTGGTCTCACTACTGTTACGTTTTTGCTTATTTATGGCTGCTGGTTTAGCTAGTAAACAATAATATAAACCACTAAGTCAGATCAGTGGTAGCACAAGTATTTAAAATTCATTTATGTGTTTGTCCATTCATTCATTTGAAAAAGATTTCTTGAGTGTTTCCAGTGTGTAGGCCTTAATGATAGGTGCTAAGAAGCAAGGTACTAAAATCTGACTTCCAGACTGATATTTCAGGAACATAGGTTCCTACTTCTGTTTGGTGCTTGGTGAGCATTGAGCCAAAGCAGTTGAGGAGTTTTACCTTAAACCTAATTGGAATGGGAGTAGTCTTCATAAAGCTTCTGAAATCACATGTCTAGGCAGTGGTGAAGTATTGAGTCAACCTTAGCTGAATCTCCCCCTTCCTTGACTTTTTCCTGAAGAATTTCCCCCTTCCTTGACTTTTTCCCGGACCATTTTAAACCTAGAAATGGTTTGTGTGAAGTTAAATCATTAGATGCACTTTTTATGCTGAGATTTTCTTTTCCTATTTCTATGTCTTTCATCAAGTTTCTGGGCCATAGCCTGAGTCTCCAACTGGGTGCTTGTCTTTCTTAGAGTCCCTATAGAAGGGTGTCTAGAGACAAAACCATTAAGGAAGTCTGGCAGCCCAGCAGCCAGTGGCGGTTGCTCACTTCTTTTGCTTACTGCTGTTTGGCAGCACACTCCTCCCTGGTTCAGAATGCAAGGTTCAGAATGCAGCCCTCTTAGAAGCACATGTGATTGTTTTGCTATAAAAAAAGTGCAATATAAATAGAGACTTCAATTGACATCCTGATTCTGCAAACCATTCAATTTCTTTCAACCTCATTGTCCTGATCTGTAAAAGAAATTTAAATTTATTATGAATAAGTCCCAAATCTGAACATTTCATCTTTCAACATGTCTATTTTTTCTATACACAGACCCCTTTATTCTAGTCATTTCCTTGGTTTCTTGTTTTTAGGGTAGGAATAACAAGTAAGTTTCATCTAAGATGCTGTATTAGTGAGTTGTTGCTGGAATTATGCTGTGTAACAAACCACCCCAAAACTCAGTGATTTACAACAACAAGAATTTATTCTTACATTACACTCATGGGTTCTGCTTCAGACTGCAGTTTGGGTTCAGGTGTACTCCATGTGTGTTTGCTATGATACCCAGTAGCTACCTGGTGCATGCTCTTCTCATGATAGATCACCAGAGCATAAGAGCTACACCAATCACAAGAGCTCATTTAAGTCTTCTGTTCACATCACATTTCTTTGGTGATAGCAAATCTCATGGCCACAGCCAGCATCAGTGAGGTAGGGAAATAAAGTCTGCTTACACAGGGAGTAGGTCTTGAATGTTTGCTGCATTACATTGGACAAATTGAATCTCTGGCTGCTAAGGATGATGCTGAATTCCCTGTATGGAAAGACAAGAAAAAGGTGCTGATGTGATCAGTTAATGATGTCAGCCACAGGCTACTAGGGGGAGTGCCAGCCCCTAAGAAAAGGTCTCACAGTCTTCATCTGTTTGTTTCATACTAGAACGTATGTTCTCTTTTTCCATTTCATTGGTTTTCATAGCATATTCCAATTTTCAGTTTCCATTTTGCACTCTTAGCACTTCTTTACTATTTTAACTATGAAATTATCAAATTTTAAAATTCAACCTGTTTTGCATTTTGCCTCTCCTTCAGAATAATAATTTTTCCCTCCAGTATTTTTCTGGCAGCTGATAATTAATTTATGCTGACGATTTCTCTTAATTCAGTATTTGGGTTAGAGGGAGGTTCTGAATTCCCACCTGATTGCCAAAAATGCCCAGATGGCAGTGAAATTGTTATTATAATGAATTGCTAAAGGGCAAAATCCCTTAACAACAAATAAAACTTGTTTGATTTTTTACATTAGCATAAATTAACATCCAAAAGAAAACCTCCCCAGTAATCTTAGCTTAAAACAATACCAGTATTGATCTGTGTTCCAATTACTGACCAATATTCACTGTTATTGTGTGCAGAGCACTGCACCAAAAATTTTTTTCTGGAAGGAAGGAGTTGTCACAGAACTCAAGGAAGAGGCTTCCTGCCTCCCAGGAGCTTCCAGTCATGGGCAGTCAGAACAGGCATGCACACTGAAATTTTATAAGTTCATCTTTTAAGAGACCATATTAATATACTGAAAGCTAAATATATACCTTCGGAGGGATGCTGAGCACAGGCAGGAAGGGCAAATGAGTTAATTAGGAACATTTTTACAAAGGAAGTATATTGTGGGACAGTTGTTTGTGGACTCATAGACATGGGGTATCAGAGGAGAGGGGAAGCACATTTTCCTGTAGAGCAATCAGAAGCATGATGGCAGAGTGGACTAGTTTTGTGTGGAGGAAGAAATATAGATCATCTTGCCAGAACCAGAAAGCAATAGTATGGCATCAATAGAACAATAAGAGAACTGAATGATTCAGCTGGTCCAATTTGTTGAGGTTTTCTCTACATTGTCTTGTAGGAAAAGAGACCCTGAGCTGATGGTATTGATAAGTAAGATTCAATCAAAAAAAAAAATTATTAGATGCCTATGTCAGGCTAAGTTTTCTAAACCTACTCAGTCTTTCTGCCTTGAAATTTTTGTGGCCTTAATAAAAAGCTCAGTTAATATAAAAAAAATTAAAATTGTTAAATGCTGTAAGACATTTCAAGTTAAAATAACATTTAGGACTAACGGTCCTGGATGCAGCTCTCCCAACTAAAAAAATATGGAAAATACAGTCTTGTAATGCTAAAAATTAATGTTGGTGAACCTGTTGTCAGAATATAAAAATGAAATTTATGGAGCATATCTGAGAATCACAACTTACCCCTAATATGTGTTTGCTTCTTGAAACAGAGCAAACCTACCAGCCTGAAAAAAAAACATAACTTTTTCTTCCCTTACTGCCTTGCCTCTGGTTTAGAGACACAGGGTCAAATAAAAACTCTGATGCCAGCCCTCTGCTACTCTCGTCCCTTCTCCTGTTCCTTGTAGACACAATTCTCAGTAATGGTGGGGAACTAGAGGGACACATTAATTCTCAAATCCCAAATAGTTAAACCACTTACAGATGAGAATGGAGGTAAGTTGTCTGTGCCAGCAATGATGATTTGCTGTGTTTATGTGTATGCGTGCGAGTGTGCGTGTGTGTGTACTATATTGCATTAGTTCAGAGTGTTAAGAGATTGACACGTTGGGATATGAAAAGAACCAACCTTAGAGAAGCAGAGCTGTCTAATTCCAATGCCTGCAAGAGTGTGGATATTCCATTCAGAGCTAGCACATGAGTGACTTAAATCTGAGAAGGGACACAGCTGTGGCGAAGAGCAGACACACACTCCATCAATTGCCAGACACCAGACAGGAAGATACCTCCTTATTCTAGACAAAACAGATGTGAGAAAACACTGCCAAATCAGTATAATGGAATGTTTTCCTGAAGACTCACAGGAACATTTACCCTTCAGGGATTCAAAGGAAACTTTAGATTGTTTGGTACCCTTGGCAGGGTACAGGCAGTCCAAGACTGAAATAAGAGCAGAAAGCCATAATGTAGGAAGTTCCAGATAATAGGATGAGTGGCATCTGATGCTGTGTGCTAGTGCTCCCTTAATTTCATTTATCCTTTAAAAAAAATCCCATGAGGATGTCATTCTGCACATTTGTAAATTAGGTTATGTGCTCTGAGGGGTTATATAACTTGAATAATGTTCCACTGCTAATTCAAACCCTGATCTATCCATTTAAAAGGCTGTGCCCTTAATTGTTATGTTGGATGTGATTTTTTTTTTTTAATTTATCAGCAACACAAAATTGATGCTTCACAATTTCAGCAACCCAAAATTGATGCTTCCGGTCAACCTTTGGACTGCTTGAACTGAGCTGACATGAAAGATTGCCCCTGCCCTTCCCATCTAAAAAAACATTAAAATGCTGGATGAAATAGAACAAAAATTGTTTTAATTTATAACTGAGCTTGAAATAAAAAAAGAGAAATCTCAAGATACCAGAGTGAAGTGGAGGATTTGTAAGCAGAAGCTGAAGCAGAGGACCTCACTGGAGAAGGAATGCAATTGGGCCTTAACAGCTGAAGGCTGGGACTCCATGCCTGTTTATGGAGAGATTCTAGAAAAGTGTCTGTCATAGGGAAAGCCAACACCTAGCTAATTGTGTAAAACTGGGTGTTCTGGCTTGTTAATGCTGCTATTATGCAAAATACCAGAAATGGATTGGCTTATATAAAGGGGATTTATTTGGTTACAAGTTTACAGTCTGAAGGCCATGAAAATGTCCAAATTAAGGGTTCAACGCAAGCATACATTAACTGAAGGAAGGCCAATGGTGTCCGGAAAAACCTCTGTTAGTTTGGAAGGCACATGGCTGGCGTCTGCTGATCCTGGATTGTTCCAGCTCCTCTCTCAGCTCCTGTGCATTCTTCAGAATGTTTCTCTTGGGGTGTTTTGTCCTCTCTTAGCTTCTCCAGAGCAAACTCTGGGCTATCATCAGAAAAGTCTGCTTTCAACGGCCATCTCCAAAATGTCTGTCTAAGCTACAGCTGCTCTGAGGTCTTTCTGTTTGTCAGCTTTTTTATAGGACTCCAGTGATTAAATCAAGCCCCACCCTGAATGGGTGGGGTCCATACCTCCATGGAAATAATTTAATCAAATGTTTCACCCTAAGCAACACTAATACGTCTGCCCCCCCCCCCAAGACTGCACTAAAGAACATTGTGTTTGGGGGAACATAATGCATCCGAACTGGCACACTGGGATTCGTAAAGGAATTATACATGAAATGAGGACAAGGAAAACACTGTCCCCTGGCCAGACTAGATGCAGAGAAACATGCCAAGTCTTCTAAGGTAAGTACATAGTACATACTATGCCTGAACATATCCTTACAACACTTTTGGATTATAAAGAGAAAAATAATAAGTATTCCGTCAGAAAAAGCAGATTTTTGACAAAGGAACAAAACTTGAGCTGGTCTTAATTTTTCTTGGTGACATTAAAGACCAGACAACATTGGTCAAATATGTAATTTCTTCTTTTAATTTAATTAAGTTTTTTAATAGAAAGTTTATTTTCAAGAATCACAATTCAAAAAGTATAGAAGAGTATGTAGGGGTGGGGCAAGATGGCAGCATAGACAGGTGTGGAATTTAGTTCTCTAGAGCAACTAGTAAATAACCAGGAACAACTAGTAAATAGTCTGGAACAACTGTTGGGGGGCATCCATGGCTGGGCACACATGATACACCAGCCTGGAATGAGTGGAACAGCTGAGATTACAGCATAGAACTGTAAGTAAAGCTCCCCAAACTGTGGAACTGGTGCCCCTCCTCCACCAACACAACAGGCTGAGTTGGAAAACTTCACTGTGGAAGAAAGAAGCAGGCTACCTGGAGTGAGGGAAAGTAAATCAACTAAACTCCAATTGTTGTTTAATTAACAAATTTGGAGTACTAAATACAAGCTACAAGCACAGATAAACCCAGGGCAAGCAGGAAGGTACCCTAAGGTTGTTCCCAGCAGAGAGGAGGTGGGGCTGATGGAAAATAAATAAATAAATAAAAAACAGAGGCTTTTGGAGATGACTGAGCTCAGAATACTGGAAAATGGCTGTGTCTTAAGAAAAGGGGCACCAAGAACAGGGTATCAACAGCAGTCAACTGTCAAAACTGGGGGCTGGGACTGGCTCTGAAAAGGGGCTCTCTCTCTTTTTCCTTTTTTTCCCCTTCCATTCCAAGTAGCTCACTAGAGAAAGCCTCAGGAATTTTCATTTTCATTGTCAGCACTGATCCAGGCAAGGGTGGAGTTAAGGGAGTCAGAGAGGCAAAGGAGGAATTCAAGTGTAGAAGATAACTCCCTAAAGGGTGCATCTTCCCTAAGAAAAGTGAGGTGGGGCTTAGCTCAAGTGGCTGTCCCCCCCTCAGAGAATTCAGACCCCAGGGCCTGGGGGGCAGAACCAGAAACAACTTAAGCTTGGCTTCTAACACCCTCGGCCCCTGGCCAGATCAGAGTCCACTGAGAATTAAAGGGGCTGCACGTCTTTACACTAGTGGGGAGTTGTGGGCTGAAAAGCATCACTTTCTGGGCAGTATAGGAAAAGCACAGAGTCTAGAGGCCTCACAGGAAAGTCTGACAACCTGCTGGGTCTCACCCTCAGGGAAAACTGATACTGAATGCAACCTCCTCCTGAGACCAGGGCCTGTCTGGTTTGGGAAAAACTGATTGAGGTAATCAGGGAAACCATATATCTATACAACAAAAAATTACAAGTCACATTAGGAAAAATGAAGATATGACCCAGTCAAAGGAAGAAACTTACACTTCAATTGAGATATAGGAATTGAAACAACTGATTATTAAACAAATCTCCTAAATCAATTAAAAAATCAAATCAATGAGTTGAGGGAAGATTAAAGAAGATAATTAGGCAAACATAAGGAAGAACTCTGAAGTTTGAAAAAACAATTGGCAGAACTTATGGGACTAAAAGGCACAATAGAAGAGATGAAAAACACAATGGAGACTGCATCAGGCAATTTGAAGAGGCAGAAGAAAGGATTCTTAGACTGGAGTACAGGACAGCTGAAATCCTACACACAAAAGAACAGATAGAGAAAAGAATGGGAAAATATGAGCAGGGTCTCAGGGAACTGAATGACAACATGTAGTCATGGATATATGTGTCATGGGTGTCCCAGAGGGAAAAGAGAAAGGAAAAAGGGCAGACAGAATAATGGAAGAAATAATCACTGAAAATTTCCCATCTGTTATGAAAGACATAAAATTACAGATTCAAGAAGCACAGCATAGCCACAACTGAATAGATCTGAATAGACTGACTCCAAAACATTTAATAATCAGATTATCAAATGTCAAAGACAAAGAGAGAATTCTGAAAGCAGCAAGAGAAAAGTGATCCATCGCATACAAAGGAAGCTTGATAAGACTGCAGATTTCTCAGCAGGAATCATGGAGGTGAGAAGGCAGTGGTATGATATATTTAAGATACTGAAAGAGAAAAACTGCCAACCAACAATTCCTATATCCAGCAAAACTGTCCTTCAAAAATGAGGGAGAGTTTAAGATATTTTAAGGCAAACAGACACTGAGAGAGTTTGTGAACAAGATACTTGCTCTACAAGAAATACTAAAGGGAGCACTCCAGGCAGATCAGAAAAGACATGAGAGAGAGATTTGGAAAATAGTGTAGAAATGAAGACTATCAGTAAGGGTAAAAAGAGAGAGAGAGGAAAAAATAAAAATAAAATAAGATATGATGTGTAAAATCCATAAGACAAAATGGTAGACAGTAGACATTATGTTGAGTGAAATTAGCCAGAAACAGAAGGACATATACTGTATGGTCTCACTAATATGGACTAACATTGATGAGTGAAATTTGGAGAGTTGAGAACACAGGTTATCAGGAGATAGAAAGAGGTTAGAGATTGGGCATTTGATGCTGAAGGAGTACAGAAGGTTCAGGAGGATTGATTGTATAGATTCAGAAATATAATAGATAGCATAATAGTGTGTGATGGTAACACAATATTGTAAGTACTCTGAACAAATATGAGTGTGAGTATAGTTGAAACAGGAAGGCTAAGGGCAGGTATGACGTCAGACGGAGAGACAGAAGATAAAGTCTCGAATTGTATAACTTAGTGAAACAGAGTGGTCAATTGATAGTGATTAAATGTACGAATATAAGAATTTTTTAAATGAGGGGGAACAAATGAATGTCAGCATTTCAAGGTGTTAAAAATTGGATGGTATAGGGAAAAAATACAGTCAATGCAAACTAGAGTCTATAGTTAACAGTAACATTGTAAAATGCTTCCATTAATTGTAACAAAGGCAATATACCAAAGCTAAATGTCTATAAGAGGGGGATATAAGGGAGTGATATGGGATTCTTGGTGGTGGTAATGTTGTCTGACCTTTTCATTGTATTTTATTTTTATTTTTCTTCTCTCTTTTGTATTTTTATTCTTCATTTTTTTCTCCTTTTCCTCTTTCTTTGGGGAAGAGATGGAAAAGTCCTCATATATATTGTGGCGGTGAATGCATAATATGTGATTATACTGGGAATCATTGTTCGTTTACTTGGGGTGGATTGTATGGTATGTGAATAAAACTGTTAAAAAGTAAACAGAGGGATACAAGTGCTGGAGGAAATGTGGAGAGAGGGATGTACCTATTCCCTATTGGTAGGGAATTAAAATGGCACAGCCAAGCTGGAGGGCAGAGTGGAGGTTCCACATAAAACTAATCCTGAGGTTGCCATATGGTCCTGCAACCCCATTATTGAATATATATTTGGAAGAACTGAGAGCAGGGACATGAGTGGACATTGCACACTGGTGTCTATGGCAGCCATATTCATGATTCACAATGGATGAAGGTGGCTGAGGGTATATTGACTGATAAATGGAATGTTGAACTCTGGTATTAACATACAATGGAATTCCAAGCGGCGGCAAGAAGAAATGTGGTCGTGAGGTATGGACCTATGTGAATGGATCCTGAGGACAGTATGTTGACTGAAATAAGCCAGAATCAAAAAGGAAAACATAATGCCTCACTAATCTGGACTAACTATAATGTGCAAACTCTGAGAATTGAATCTGAGAACATAGGCTATCAGGGGAAGGCTTATGGTAAAGTTTCCTAGACTGTAAGTTCTTACAGCAGTCACATCTATTCATGAGTTGTAATGGTTATCTCTAAATTCTGAGATGCTGAGCTGGTCAGTCCCTGTAACCATGGGTTCCTATGTGACACCTGAGACTAAGAGCCAGAGTTCAGCAGCTATGAATGTCAGCATTACCCCATATAGCAAATGTTAAAAAAGCCAGAAAAGAGATCAGACTTCAATTAGAAATAGGAATGAAATGGACTTGATTATAACTAAGGTAAACTAGACTAAAAGGAAAAGGATGATATTGACTGTGTTTTAAAATCTCAACTTCTTCGTAAGACCAAAGGAAGAGATGGTTATTTGGTGCAAAATCTATACTTTCTGTAGCACACTATATAATTTAACTTGTATAGTCAGTTTAGTCAAATAGCATAATTACATGGAACCTTGACTAGGGAGTGAGATCTGGTTGGTTTGCACAGGTTAGTGTGAAGCCAGAGTAATTTGGGCAGAGAATAAAAAGTATCTTCAAAGCCCCCTTGAGGGCCTGTGGAAAAATGTGGAAACATTCAACTTCCCCATATAGGGAATTCCTGATATTCTCGCAAGCATTGAGGACTACTATTGTAGTAGGCCAAGTCCTCGATCTTGGGGCTTGCTCTTAGGATGCTTGTTACTGCAAAGGAGAGGCTAAGCCTACTTATAATGGTGTCTAAGAGTCACCCTCAGAAAACCTCTTTTGTTCCACAGATGTGGCCTTTCCCTCTAAGCCCACTCAGCTGGTAAACTCACTGCCCTCCCTCCCTACATGGGACATGACTCCCAGGGGTGTAACTCTTCCTGGCAAGTGGGTCGTGACTCCCAGGGATGAGCCTGCACCTGGAATTGAGGGACTGAGAAAACCTTCCTGACCAAAAGGGGGAAGAGAAAGAAAACAAAATAAAGTTTCAGTGGCTGAGAGATCTCAAATGGAGTTGAGAGGTCATTCTGGAGGTTATTCTTATGCATTATATAGATATCCTTTTTTAGTTTTTAATGTACTAGAATAGCTAGAAGAAAATACCTGAAAGTGTTCAACTGCAACCCAGTATCCTTAATTCTTGAAGATAATCGTGTAACTATATAGCTTATATATTATGACTGTATGATTGTGAAAACCTTGTGGCTCACACTCCCTTTATCCAGTGTATGGACAAATGAGTAGAAAAATGGGGACAAAAAGAAAATGTATAATAGGGGTAATAGGGGGAGAAAAGGAGTATGAGATGTTTTGTGCATTCTTTTTTGCTTTTATTTTAATTTTTACTCTTATCCTTATTTTTTGGAGTAATGAAAATGTTCCAAATTTGATTGTGGTGATGAATGCACAACTCTGATGATACTGTGAACAACTGATTGTACACTTTGGATGATTGTATTGTATGTGAATATATCTCAATAAAATTGCATTAAAAAAAGAATAATATGTAGCAAAAGCCTCCCTTTCATCTTCTCTGCAAGTGTCTCAGTTCTCCTCCTCAGAGGTAACCGGTATTATCATGGTATTAGTTTCATATTGATGCTGTAACAAATCATCATAAACTTAGTCAGTTAAAACAACAGCAAAAATTATTGTCTTACAACCCTGGAGGTCAGAAATCCCAGATGGGTCTCATTGGGTTGCCATCAAAGTGTCGGCAAAGCTACATTCTTTCTGGAGGCTCTAGGGGAAAACCATTTCCTTGCCTTTTCCAGCTTTGAGGCCACTTGCATTCCTTGGCTTGTGGCCTCTTCCTCCATCATCAAATTCAGCAACGTAGTATCTTCAGACCTCTCTCTGTTTCTGATATTCTTGCTCTTCTGTTGCCATCTTCCATATGTAAGTACCTCTATGATTACATCAGGCCTACCTGGATAACCCAGGATCCTCCTCATCTCAAGGTCAGGTGTTTAGCAACCTTAATTCTATCTGCATCCTCATTCTTCTTTGCTGAGTAACCTAACATGGTCACAGGTCCCAGGGATTAGTACATAGACCTTTTTTTTAAGGCCATTATTTTGTCATAATTATAAAGTCATCCCTGCTCTGAAACTATAAGCAAGTTCTTCCGTGGATTATTTTAATAATTTGTGATAATATGTTTAAATTTAAAGTTTAAATCTATTTGGAATATACAAAGTGCGGCAGATTGATACAAATTTAGTTTTTCCAGATGATTACCCTTTTTTTGGTAAACTTTTTATTCAATTCCTATTGATCTATCTATTCATGCTTCAATACCATGCTGTTTTAATCATCATAGCTCATAATATTGATAATGTATGTTAGGGTAAGTCCCCACCCATCCTTTTGTTTCAGAATTGCTTGTTGTTGTTTGAACTTTGGAATCAGCTTGTCTAGTTAAAAACCTCTTTTGTATTTTTATTGGAATTGCATTAAATTTAGACATTAAAAGGAACTTATATTTTTATGATATTGAGTTATTTCAGCCAAGATCATTATATGCCTTTATATTTTTTGGTTCAAGTCCTCCTCTTTTTCCCTGGAAGTGTTTTAATAATTTATTGAAATATATCTCATACTTTTCTTGTTAGGTTTATTTCTAGATATTTTAATCTTTTTACTGTTATTGTCAATTTTTTTCATTATATTTCTTCTGGTTGTCGCTTGTATTTTTGGAGGCTATCAGTGTCTCTGTATTACTTTATTAACCTGAGATATTTTTTCCACATCATCTTTCATGAACAAGGTCAGGGGTTGGCAAACTTTTTCTCTAAAGTGCCAGATACTAAATATTTTAGGCTTTGTGGGGCATATAGTCTCTGTTGCAGCTACTCAGCTTTGCTCTTGTGGTGTGAAAACAGCCATAGACAATATGTAACTGAATGAATTTCATGTAATTTTCACGTCACCAAATACTATTCTTCTTTTGATTTTTTTCAACCATTTAAAACTATGAAAACCATTCCTAGCTCATTGGTCAGGTATAAACATAGAGTGGGCCTGATTTGACCTGCAGGCTATAGTTTGACAAACCCCGGACAAGGTGATAATGATCACCTACGTCTAATATATTTCTGTTTCCCCCGTACAGCTGCAGTTTTTGTTTTCTTATTGTTGATGTGATGTCACCTGGGGTATATATGTTCATAACTACTATGTCTCTATTGTGAATTGTACCCTTTAACATTTTAAACATCCCATTTTTGTTTCATTCAGTTCCTTCTGCCCAGAATTCTCTCTTGTCTGTTACTAAGATCACAAATCTTGCTTTCTTTTGGTTTGCATTGGCCTAGTGCACATTTGCCCTTCCTTTTATTTTCAAACTTTCTAAATCATTTGTTTTAAATATGTCTTTTACATAGGGTATGGAGTTGGACTGTATTATAAAACATGACTGTTTTGTTCCTGTAATAGGCAACTTTAATCCATTTAAATTTATTCATATGAGATGTATTCATGACATTTTTATTTTGTATACTTTAAAACTATATAAATCATAAATTAGAAAGCAAAACCAGTAAAATCTAAAAGTTATTCTTCGGGAAAAATTCAATAAACTATTAATCAAATATTTTTAGAAAAATTAATTACAGAGAATAAAACACAAGTGAAAATAAGAGGAAAGTAATAACTGATATTGACAAATTAAAAGAGAGGCTTTTTTTGTTCAATTCCAAGTAAATAAATTTGAAGACTTCTATAAAATTTATGTTTCTTGACAAATATGATTTACCCAAATTTACTACAGAATAGATTTAAAAATCTAGATAGGTCTATTACCATAGAAGAAATAAAGTTGTTGGAAATTAAAACTGATAATTTTAAAATTATGTTTACTTAATTAAAAATAATAATGTCATTACTGTTGACTTAAATAGCACATTATTAAGAAAAATAATTATATTTTCCAAAGCAAAAAAGATTTACTGAGAATAACATCTCTTAATATTTAAAAAATCTCTTTAATGTCTAGCTTAATGAAAGATAGTTGGACTCTCATATCTACTTCTGCAATTAATCTGTTGCAATATATTCCTCTGGTTGAAATGTGCCAAGATAATCCTGCCTCATACAGATATGTAGTTGGAAATGGAGGAGCATTTTTAAAGCTTATTCAAATAATTGTGGGTATTCTTCTTTGATATAAAACCTAAACTGGGTAAGTGGTAGTTTCTTAAAGGTTGGTTCCAAAGTACAATCTGAAACTGTATCGTTGGACTTTTCATGCTGTATTACCTTAAAATACTGTTTTTACTGTATATTCTTAAGTTCAACTGGTATTTTAATCCATTCATGTATTTATTTTACTCTGAGTTCATGGCAGTGAAGACTTCAAGGACTGGTAGCATAGTTTGGTGCCACTGCCTTTCTAGATTCATAGTAAGTCACCAGTAATTTTATCATCATTGTTTTCACACCATCAGTGCAAATGTCAGCACAGTTGTTCCAGAATAAACCATGAAATCCAAAAAAATTATTTAAAACTTTGAGTATTTCAGCATCACTTATGTTATTGGCAATCATTCACATAAGAGATAATCTTCTAAGAATTGTTGGTGCTAATATTATTAGACAAATATAAGCAGAAGCGCAAGTCCGTCCATAGCTGTAGATTTGTCCATTTGTAAGGCAAAAGTACAATTCTTCAGATGAGATATTAACTTATTGCTTATATTTGCAGCCAAGTCTTTAGGTTCAACAAGCTATTTTGTTGTTGGAAAGTTCTGTGATTCTGTTTACTGACTTTTCATCCAGTGGAGATTATTGCAAGTAGGAGATTTGGTCTTAGATCTCAGGATGTGCATTCAGCACTGTCAACTGTACAAGACTTTATTAATCTCTAGGCTTTTGTGTGTGTTTCTCCAGCCACTGCAATTTGATAACTTACTCTACATGAAGCTTTCATGGCTTTTTCATTTTTTAGTTTGAAAAGCCGTAACAGTAAGTTTTTGGCTTTTAAAGAGCTCATCACATATACATTTAACGTCTTCTATTCCTTTTTCTTTAAACTATCAACAATTGGTCTCAAAATGATGCTTTAACTTAAGTGGCCCCATTATACTATTCAAAAATATGCATCTCACCATATAGAGTGTACTTTTTTTTTTATTAAATTCAGTTTTATTGAAATACATTCACACACCATACAATCATCCATGGTATACAATCCACTGTCCACAGTATGATGACATAGTTATGCGTTCATCACCACAATCTATCTCTGAACATTATCCTTACATCAGAAAGAACCAGAACAAGAATAAAAAGTAAAAGTGAAAAAAGAACACCCAAATCATCTCCCATCCCACCCCATTTGTCCTTTAGTTTTTATCCCCATTTTTCTACTCATCCATACACTAGATAAAGGGGGTGTGATCTACAAGGTCTTCACAATCACACTGTCACCCCTTGTAATCTACATTATTATATAATTGTCTTCAGGAGTCCAGACTGCTGGGTTGGAGTTTGGTAGTTTCAGATATTTACTTCTAGCTATTCCAATACATTAAAGCCTAAGAGGTGTTATCTATATAGTGCATCAGAATGTCCACCAGAGTGACCTCTCGACTCCATTTGAAATCTCTCAGCCACTGAAACTATTTCGTCTCACTTTGCATCCCCCGTTTGGTCAAGAAGATATAGAGTGTACTTTTTTTAAAATTCAATTTTATTGCGATATATTCACATACCATGCAGTCATACAAAGTGTACATTCAGTTGTTCACAGTACCATTTATATAGTTGTGCATTCATCACCAAAATTAATTTTTGAATATTTTCATTACCACACACACAAAAATAATAAGAATAAAAATTAAAATTAAAAAGAACAATTAAAGTAAAAAAGAACACTGGGTGCCTTTTTTTTTTTTTTTTTTTGCCCCTATTTTTCTTCTCATCCATCCATACACTAGACAAAGCGGAGTGTGGTCCATATGGCTTTCCCAATCACATTGTCATCCCTCATAAGCTATACTTTCATACAATCGTCTTTGAGATTCAAGGGTTCTGGGTTGTAGTTTGATAGTTTCAGGTATTTACTGCTAGCTATTCCAATTCATTAGAACCTAAAAAGGGTTATCTATATTGTGCATAAGAGTGCCCACCAGAGTGACCTCTCGGCTCCTTTTGGAATCTCTCTGCTACCAAAGCTTATTTCATTTCATTTCATATCCTCCTTTTGGTCAAGAAGATGTTCTCCATCCCACGATGCTGGGTTCAGATTCATCCCCAGGAGTCATATCCTGCGTTACCAGGGAGATTTACACCCCTGGGTGTCAGATCCCATGTAGTGGGGAGGGCAGTGATTTCACCTGCCAAGCTGGCTTAGCTAGAGAAAGAGGGCCACATCTGAGCAACAAAGGCATTCAGGAGGAGGCTCTTAGGCACAATTATAGGCAGACCCAGCCTCTCCTTTGCAGCAACAGTCTTCCCAAGGGCACGTCCCATGGCAGAGAGCTCAGCCCATCAAATCACCAGTCCTCTATGTACAGAGTGTATTTTGCTAACTCTTTGTGAGTTTTACATCTCAGTCTCATCTCTCTCCCTCCTTCTTTGTACCCTCTATTTGAGGACAACTTGATGCTTTGGGCACCATTCCATTTGTGTTTGGGGCTTTAGTTCTTTGATTCATTTGAAATAGAATTTGTGTTTTTGTTACTTGAATTATGTGTTGTTCTGAGATGATTTCCAGGAGAAGAAAAGGATTATTATACCGACATCTTCAAATTGGAAATCACAACAAAACTTCTTAAAAATAAATTCTTTATTGTAGTATGATATAAATACAGAAAAGAACACAAATCATGAGGATACAGCTTGATTAATTATCACAAATGAAACATTCTTATAAACATCACTGGGTCAGAAAGTAAAATGTGACCAGAACCCCAGAGTCCATGCCCCCTTCCAGTCCCTACAAACCTTCCCCCTAATTTCCAACTGAATAGATTAGTTTTGCCAGCTTTTGGACTTTGTATAAATAAATAACACAGTTCTTTATTTTTTTGCCTAGCTTCTTTTGTTCAACACTATTTTTATGTGAGTCATCCTTTTGGTGGGTATAATAGCACAATTTATTGTCCCTTCTACCTTTGATAAACATTTGGGTTATTTCTAGTTTGGGGTTATCATGAATGGTGCTGTTATGACTATACCTGTATGTGCCATTTTTGTGCACAGATACAGACATTTTTATGTATATACCAAGAAGTGGAATTGATGAATATGTTTTCAATTTTAGAAGGTACTGTCAAGTTCTTCAAAGTGGTTTTAATTTAACATTTTCATTGATTGCTTATGAAGCAGAGAACTTTTATATATAGTTTATTGGGTTTTGCATAGTCTTTTGGGGGGGCTGCTTGTTCAAGGATCATGTCCATTTTACTTTGGAGTTGTCCATATTTTTCTTGAGATATGTAGGAGATCTTTACGTATTCTGGATATCACCTCTTTGTAGATTGCATGTATTGCAAATATCTTTTTGCATTCTGCGGACTCGCTTTTCACTCTATTATGGTATCTTTTGATTATCTGAAATTCTTAATTTTAAAGTGCAATTTATAAATATTTTATTTTCTGGTTTGTGCCTTTTGTGTTTGGTTTTAGAAATCTTTTTCTATGCAAAAATCACAAAGATATTCTTCTATGTTACCAATTTTATTTCTTCTAACTTTCACAGTTAGATCTGCAGTTTACCTGGCATCTATTCTAGTGTATAGTGTGAAGCTGAAGTCAGTATTAATTTTTTTATGTGGATACGCAATTAAGCCAGAAACATTTATTGGAAAGATCACCCTTCTTTCCAGCACTGCTAAGTCACTTCTGTAATAAGTCAAGTTTCCCTATATATATATGGATCTGTTTTTGGCTCTCTCTTCTGCTCTATTGTTTATTTTTCTGTCTTTGCAGCAGCACTAAAACACACACACAGATACCCACACACACACTGGGAAAGAGAGAGAGGCTCAACAAAGAAGGTTTAAGATTCAATTAATAGATATTCAAGATTTAGATAAAGGAGATAAATGGGCAGGAGGCAATCATCAGAAAAATAAATTCAAGAATATTTCGCAGGGATGAAGGGAGAGACGGATCTTTAAGTTGAAAAGACCTACCTTGTTCCAAGCAGTGTGAATGAAAAGGGACCTAGACACAAAGGCAAAATTTTAAATCACCATGGATAATGAGGAGTTCATAAAAAACCTCCCCAATGGGGGACAAATGCCAGTCAACCACAAAGGGAGGGGAATCTGACTACCATACAGCTTCTCACTAGCAACAATGGATGCTGCAAGGCAGTAGAGCAAGACCTTCAGAATTTTAAGGGAAAATGAGTTTCAATCAAAAACATATATTTAGCTAAAGAATTAGTCAGAGACAAGTGCCTTGTAAGGACTCAAATAATTTACTTTGCAGATTTGTGTGTGTGTGTGTGTGTGTGTGTGTGTGTGAGAGAGAGAGAGAGAGAGAGAGAGAGAGAGAGAGAGAGAGAGAGAGAGAGAGAGAGAAAATGTTTGCCAGAAAACAGGTTGTAGACAAAGAAAGAAATAGGTGTCAGATGGGGGAAAAAAGTGAAAGAAACACTTTAAGGTTGGCAAAAATGCAGTAGCCCTGAAATATATGAATACAAATTAGAGAGGCAAGTTTGTGATTTCAAGATTGTCTTCAAGAAGCATAAATGGAGTTTAGGCAGTAGAAAGAATGAGGAGAAAACTAGAAGATATTAGGAATATGGTGAAGAAAGCAAATACTTCTCTTAAGGAAAAAGCATTTAGAAATTCTAAGGAAAAATACTCTTTAAGAAATTGATCCAAATTTGAAGCAAATTAGAATATGACAGGATTTTAAGAAATTTGTTTGAGTAAAAATAATCCATTTGGTTTTTATGCTAAGAACTTTATTTTTGCAGGTCACAAGGTTGTGACATCTGATTCTTTTAAATTAAATTCAGTTTTATTGAGATACAGTCACATACCACACAGTCATCCACAGTTTACAACTGTTCACAGTTCCATCACATAGTTATGCTTTCATCACCCCAATCTATTTTTTTAATTCAGTTTTATTGAGATATATTCACATACCATACAGTCATCAATGGTGTACAATCAACTGTTCACAGTACCGTCATATAATTGTACATTTATCACCCCAATCTATTTTTGAACATTTTCCTTACACCAGAAGGCATCAGAATCAGAATAAAAAATAAAAGTGAAAAAGAACACCCAAATCATCCCCCCCATCCCACCCTATTTTTCATTTAGTCCTTGTCCCAATTTTTCCACTCATCCATCCATACACTGGATAAAGGAAGTGCGAGCCACAAGGTTTTCACAATCACATTGTCACCCCTTGTAGGCTACATTGCTATACACTCGTCTTCAAGAGTCAAGGCCACTTGGTTGTAGTTTGATAGTTTCAAGTATTTACTTCTAGCTATTCCAGTACATTAAAACCTAAATAGGGTTATTTATATAGTATGTAAGAAATGTCCACCAGAGTGACCTCTTGACTCCATTTGAAATCTCTCAGCCACTGAAGCTTTATTTCATTTCATTTCACATCCCCCTTTTGGTCAAGAAGATGTTCTCAGTCCCATGATGCCGGGTTCAGACTCATCCCCGGGAGTCATATCATGTGTTGCCAGGGAGATTTCCACCACGTAGAGGGGGAGGGCAGTGAGATCACCTGCTGACGTAGCTTAGCTAGAGAGAGAGGGCCACATCTGAGCAACAAAGAGGCACTCGGGGAGACTCATAGGCACAATTATAAGCAGGTTTAGCCTCTCCTTTGCAGTAACGAGCTTCATAAGGGCAAGCCCCTAGAGAGAGGGCTCAGCATACCAAGCCGTCAGTCCTCAATGTTTGTGAGAACATCAGCAACAACCCAGGTGAGGAAGTCCAACACTTCTGCATTTTCCCCCAGCTCCTCAGGGATGAGTTGCTATTTCGCTCTAACCTATACAAAACTACCATATCTCACTTCCTATTCAAAGTTCCATGTAATTGTGGTGTTTGAACAAACTGAGTGTAGAAGTTATATTGTTTAGAAAGTGTAGATCCTGCACCAAATAAACATTTCTTCTCTTGGTGTCACATGGTAGTTGAAGTTTTAACATGCAGTCAATTTCAACCTTTACCCTTTCGCCCTATTTGCCCTAATCCTAACCAGGGTCTGCTTCATTCATCTCTCTAATTGAGGTCTGGGCTCTTTTTCAGCTTTTTTCTCTTTTTTTAACAGTTGCTGTATGCATTAATACTGACATTCATATCTGCTGAGCTGTAGCTCTGAGTTTCACTTGTCACACAGATACCCAACCAGGTTATACACAAAAGGATCAGCATCTCAGAGTTGGGAGATAGCCATTACAATTCAGGAATAGATTTTGACTGCTGTAAGATCTTACAATCTAGGGACAATTACAATAATCATTGCCCTGTTAGGCTGTACTCTAAGATTCAATCCAGAGTTTACACATTATAGTTAGCCCACATTGGTGACACATTATAGTGTTTGCCTTTGTTTCTGGCGTACTTCACTCAAAATGCTGTCTTCAGGGTCCATTCACCTCGTTGCCTGTCTCACAGCTTCACTCCTTCTCATAGTTGCTCAATATTCCATTGTATGCGTACACCACAGTTCACCATTCTGCTCCTCAGTTGATGTACCCTTAGGCCACCTCCACCCATTGCAAATTATGAATACTGCCTCCATAAACACCAGTGTGCAAATGGCCATTCACGTCTCTGCTCTCAGATCTTCCAAGTACATACCCCATAATGAGGTTGCAGGACCTTATGGCCTCACATACTTAGCTTCTTGTGGAACCACCACACTGACCTCCAGAAAGACTACACCATTCTGCCTCCTCATCAACAGTATCTAGATACATCCCTCTCTCCATGTTTTCTCCAGCACTTTTACCCCATTTATATTTTTTCCTACAATTTTATGGAGATGTATTCACATACCATACAATTATCCACAGTGTACAGTCAGTTGTTCACGTGTCATCGTATATTTTATCACTATAGTCAGCACTTGAACATATTGATTACTATGAAAGAGGTTTTTTTCAGCGAATAATAAAAAAATAAAATAAAATGTCATACAATACAATATAATAGTAAGGACAGAAAACAACACCACTACCAAGAATCCCATATCCCTCCCCCATATCCCCCTCTCATACACATTTAGCTTTGTTATATTGCTTTTGTTACCTTAATGGAAGCGTGTTACAATGTTACTGTTGACCATGGACTCCAGTGTGCTTTGAGTATGTTTTTTCCCAAATACCATCCCTTTTTCAACACTCTGCACGGTTGACATTCATTTGTTCTCCCACATGTAAAAACATTTTTGTATTTGTACATTTAGTAACAGTCATTGGCCACTTCAGTTTTTGCCAAGTTATACAGTCCCAGTCTTCATCATCTATCTTTACCTCTGGTGTCATATATTCCCTTTTCCCACCTCTTTCAGCTTTATTCACAGATATCTTTGTTCTGTGTACTTACAATATTGTGCTACCACCACACAATATTATGCTATCTATTTCTGGATGTATACAATCAATCCTGCTGAACATTCTTTAGTCCTTCAGCATCAAATGCCAATCTCTACCCTCTTTCAATCTCCTGGTAGGCTGTGTTATCAGCTTTTAACTCTCAAAGTTTGCTCATTAATGTTAGTTCAAATTAGTGAGACCATACAGTATTTGTCCTTCTGTTTCTGGCTAAATTTACTCAACATAATGTCCTCAAGGTTCATCCATGTTATTATATGTTCCATGTCTTTGTTCTGTCTTACAGCTGCATAATATTCTATCATGTATATATACCACAGTTTGTTTATCCACTCATCTGTTGATGGACGTTTGGGCTGTTTCCGTCTCTTGACAATTGTGAATAATGCCGCAATAAACATAGGTTTACAAATGTCTGTTTGTGTCTTAACTTTCAGTTCCTTTGAATGTATACCTAGCAATGGAATAGCTGGGTCATGTGGCAAATCTATACCTAGCTTCCTGAGGAACCTCCACACTGTCTTCCAGAGTGTTGCACCATTCTACATTCCCACCAACAATGAATAAGTGTGCCTTATATGAAAACTATGTAGTCATATTGCAGTGAATAATCCTTTTACAATAATAATGACAAGCATTGTTTATTGATTTTCAAAGAAGTGTGTGTTCTAAGAAAAGAATATGAATGTTAATGTCTTTGAAAATATAAAATTAAAGGTGCAGCTAAGCAAATCTAACAAGTGAAGGAAGTGAAATACTGTTAGATTACAAGTAAGACATCAAGAGATATTGTCTGTATTTGATGGAACTAGAGAAAAGGGTATTTAAAATCTCATTTATATAGTTATATAGAAATAAATAGGTGAACTAAAAATGATGATACAAGTATAAAAATTTTGAAGTGAAAAGATGAGGTTGTGTGAGCTAATTCTCGGTCACAAAAGAAAGTCATTAGATAGATTTTCTAAAACTGATAATTCAGGGAAAATGCTATAAGGAAATTATTTTAAGAGCTATAACTAACCACTAGAAAACATAAAGTAGAAATGGCTAAAATGTTTGCCTCTAGTGAGAGGGAGTTTTATTTTTGATCATGTAGATGTATGACTTTGAACAAAATAAACAGCATATTGAAAGATACATCAGGTTAAATTGCGTTATTTCCAGGAGTGTAAATATAATTCAACATTAGAAGTTCTATTAAGCTAAATCACTACATTAACAGATTAAAAGATAAAAATAATAATCATCTCAAAGGGGTGCAGAAAAATTTAATAAAATTTGACAACCATTCATGATTTTAAACTAGAAATTAAAAGGGATTTCCTAAACATGAAAAGTTATAAGTAGCGGAAAAACCCTACTGTACTTATACTCAATATTGAAATGCTAAAACCATCCCCTTTAAAAGCAAGAATAAGATTGCTTTCAACATTTCTTCTCAAAATTGTTCTAGAATTCCTACCCTACACAATAATATAAGGAAAAGAAATAAGAAATAAGGAGTATAAGGGATTGGAAAGAAGAAAATAAGCTGTCATTAACTACAGATTATCTCAGCACCCGATTCCCCAAAACTGTAGACAATAAGAACATTTAGCAAGATTGTTGGATATAAGATTTTATTTCTATACATCTTTAACAAATAATACATTTAAAAAATATCATGTACAGTAACTATAAAACTGTGTAAAGTATCTAGGGATTAATCTAGCAAAAGTTAAAAAAGCAAAATTAGCAAGATGCTAGGTCTTCTTGAAATGATCTATAGATTTCATGTCGTTTCAGTAACAATTTCAGCAGGTTTTATTTTGTAGAAATTGACAAATTGATTCCAAAATTTGTATGGAGGATAAAAAGGCATGATTGGTCAGACTCCTGAGAATAAAACAACCTAGGAATTCTACTTCCAGGTAATCTGTGTACATATGCATCAGACAGTGTGTATTCAAATATTTATAATAACATTGTTTGTAATAACAAAAAATAAAAACAAAACAAAAAACTAGAAACAACCTATATGTCCACCAACAGTAGAATGGAAAAATATATTGTGATAAATTCATATAATGGAATATAATACGGTGATGAAAAATCAATGAATTACAGCTCTATGCATCAGCTTGGATGACTTTTAAAAGCACAATGTTGAGTGAAAAAAGAAAATCTTACACTATCCTTAATCCCTATAAATCTAATTCATACATTTGAGATCCCTGCTTATTTTTCCAAGGTTCCATTTTTCTTAATGAAGTTTCCATTTGTTTGTAATGCAAAGGCTGTCTTGAACAGCTTTATGCAGAACTCCTGGTTATGTGAGTACCAATGAGTATCCGCATTTTTCATTTTATTAGATCCTGCCAAATTGCTTTCCCAAAAAGTTACCCTCCCAAACGATGTATGAGAATTCCTTCACATTATTACCAGCCTTTATTATTTTCAGATTTTAGTGTCTGTCAGTTCCAAATAGATGTAAAATGGTATCTTATTTTAATACTTATTTCCCTGATTTTTTAATTGACATGAAAAGTTTTGGCCTTTTGGGTTTCCATTTCTATGAGTTACCTATTGAAATTCTTTGCCCACTTTTCTATTGGTTTGTTTGACTTTTCTTATTGATTTTTGGGACGTCTTTATACAGATTAGGGCAAAATTGAAATATCTTCTCTCAGAATGTGGTTTGTCATTTAACTTTGTGTTTTGTGTCTTTTTTGATACCATTTTTAAAATAGATTATAGCTCCAGGTGTCAGTCTTTTCCTTTATGGGTTGAGCTTTTTTTGTTCATTTAGGTCCATTTTTCGAGGAAAGTTTAACATTTGTATCACCAACTTTTTTTAAACTTTCAGATGACTACCAAGTTGCCTTCCAGACTGGTTGTACATTTTCATACCAAAATGATGACATGTGTGAGAATACAGATGCTAAAAAAACGACTCAGACCAAAGTGGATATTACATGGATCCTTCTACTGCGCTACTATATTCACCTGCAGAGAATTAATAATATGAGCAAACTGTTAGGTAGGTTTATGTTGGGTTAAATAGGAAATATTTTGCAGTTCCTATGTAAGTCATGCTTCTTATTTAAAATTATCAAATACTTATGAAATCTTTCTGAATGAATGCTCATCAGAGGATGAAAAATTCAGGAGTTCTTAACCTGGGGTATACAGACTTTGGGATAGAACAGTATTTCAATGTAACTGGTCTCCTTTGAAATTCCTCATATTTTATTTCATGTATTTAAAAATGTTGTTATAAGTAGACTTCCAGAGACGTCATAAAACTGCCAAAGTGGCCCATGGCTCAAAAAAGAACTAGAGTAATCATGATGTGACAGCTTATAAAATGAACAAAATGAAATGTTGGCCTTAAGAAGAGTGTTCCAGTATCCAGAATGTGGAAGAGAGAAAATGCATGACTTTAGATGGGAGATTTAACAAATAGAGTTTTTATCACTGATGCTGACTGAAGAATATCCAATAAAATTGGTATAATTGGCTTCATGTTGACCCTCTTATGATTTTATGTGGTTACACATGACACTGTGCTCATGAAATTGGTGAGCCGGTGCAGTCAGAGAAGATAGTTTGACCCATGTCAGGACCCAGTGACAGAGAGGCCATCAGGGCAAATTGGCTGAGCCACAGGCTAAGCACTGCTTTCAGGAATTAGCAATGTGATAAACAGGCACCCAGAAGGGTGTCAGGGGCAAAAGAGGTATCGTGATGGGGGCAAGAACAAGGCAAGTTCAGTGGATGTGAGGTAGTGAAGCAGATTCTGTTGAATTCTGCCTTTGAATTCACCTGTTGAGACTTCCCCTCTCATGCACCCATATTTTTTTCTACTTTCTGCCAGTGGACTTTCTTTGAAGCTACTGGGGTTTGCCCAGCCCACAGGCAGGGCTACCTGGAAGTGTCAAGAATTCCACACTCCCAGGAGTAACCTCCAACTAATGAGATAGGGAGCTGGGAAATAAACACTGAAGTTTCCCCATTCCTTGATGGCACAGTTCTACCTAGTTTTTTGCATTGTCCAAACTGACATTGAGCCCTCATTGTCCATAGCAGTGGCCCTTACATTAACTAACTCTTTGTGGCTCTTTTTTTCCCTATCCCATGTTATTTTCTCACTTGTGCTTCCTGAGATCACTTTTCAAATAAACTATCTGCATCCAAAGTCTTGTTTTAGAGTCTGTTTTGGGGAAGGCCCAAATAAGACAGCTGGACAGAACGTGTGGCACCATTGTTAAGACTTGGAACCTGAAACAATATTCTCATATGCTTCTGGGATCTCCTTTCCTTCCTGTGCCAAGAAGCAATTCTATTAATGGATAAGCTCCAAAAACGGAGGAATTCCATTGACAGCCATGAGCTGAGGGTGGGATATATGGGTAAGCAATTAGTGAGTGAATGCCAACAATCTCAAGACCTTTCTATTATCTGAGAAGACTCTAAATTAAGGTATTTTTTCTTTCTGAAGCATCTGCAAAGCCAGGATCTGGAATTTCTTTGCCGGATGATACACTCCTCACTTCCCTTTTCAACTCTGGATTGATTTTGCGCCAAAGAGAAATGCATTTTTTCCTTAAAAAGTTCTTACAGCTGTATTCTTCCTCTTGCATTGAAAAATTCCCCAAAGAACTTTTTCAAGGATTGGAAAACCCACCTCTTTCAGAAAAAGTCTTACATGACTCATCAACCAAGGTAATCTTTTTAAACATTAAATATCTGTGTAAAACCTCTTTGAATCATCCTTGTATTTCTGAGGGAAGCACAAGTACCTCAATGCCGGCACAAAGATTTCTAGTTCCCTGAGAGGTCTCAGGAAGATTCATTTCTACTTTACCATACAGATAGGCCAACTTGGAGTTTTAGGGCAGTTCATATTTCATATGTTCTAGCTTGTCCTTGTAGACCTTCAAAATGAATTTTCTGTATTCCCACAGCAAATAACATCTCTGAGGCAGCCATTTTACCAAGAATTTACACAAAATTCAATATTTTTACCCCATAAGAAAAACTAGACTGATATTTTCTAAATCTATGCATAATTTCTATACCTTTCTTTTAAATGTGGGCAATATTGTTCAATTGGATGAACTTTCTCAAAATATGTAATGTGGAAACTTCTTTTAAGGTGGCTATTGGAGAGACATAAAAAGAGGAGTATATGTGAAAATGTTTTAAATTAAAGCTTCCAAGATTTTGAATAATAATGTTTTAATGAACTTCCAAAATTGATGAGTTGAAAGATACTGAAAAAGTAAAGGTTTTTTTTTTTTTAAATAGACATATATATTTGGAATATGCATGCTGGTATGTTCAACAAATGTGTTGAATACCTACAACATGTCAGACACAATTGTTTGAGAAAGGATAGGTAAGAAAAAGTTCCTATATCTAGCCTTGGCTTGGTGATAAAAAAAAAAAAAAAGAGCAAAAGGAAATTACAGTACTTCAGAGATGCTTTTTAAGAGAAAATGGCAGTGTTAATAACAGGAGAATGTGAAAAGGGATGTGAAAACTGAAATATAATAGTTTGACTGCCAATAGTGTGTAGAGCTGATTGGAAACAGTTAGATGAAAGAGAGTTATTCATGAGAGAGATGATGAAGACATGAAACTTATGATCACAGGTATGGGAAGGAAGGGAGAATATAAGATAATATTGCTTAAGTAAAATTGAGAAAGAACAAAAAAGCAAAACTTGATGGCCCTTTGGAGATGGGACATGAACCAGAAAGAAGATCTCCATTTGGAACCTGATTGATCATTAGGGGCTAGTGACACCATTAACAGATGTAGAGGAGGCAGGAGGACAAGCAGGTTTGTGAAGGATGCTGATACATTCCGCTTTGTAGACACAGAATTAGAGATTCTGGTAGAAAACACATGGAGACATAGTGTATTTAAGTTTCCATTTAAATGTCTGTGAAATGAATAAATCAATTCATTTGCATAGAATTCTTTGGAAATTAGAAAAAAAGGCACTAATTTATTTTGCATTAGCTTGACTTTGGATTTCACCTTGTAGCTATTTAATCTTTACTTATAGACTTGCCAATACTGGCCATGGCCATGTTTCTATTGCCAGCTATCCCAGAGAAGGGACCTAAAAATGTGACTTGTTCCTCTTTGGGAGCCCTCACTCATCTTGTCCTACCAAAATATAACAACCTTATGTTTCATATGGATAATAATAAATTTTTAAATGTCACTCTTTTTGAACATTCCCTGCCCTTCTACTAAAGAGAGTCAGGTGACTGGTTTTACAAGTTTTACAAAGTAACAAAGGAGGAACCTAAGATGGCAGCTAGATGAGACAGGGCAAAAAAACACCTCCATGAAAAATACTAGATAAAAACCAGAAGGTGACCCAGAATACTGGTTTCAGCAATGCACCAGCTGGACAAGGTCTGCTAGAACCACAAGGGCCATACACTTGGTGAAACCAAGAGTCTGCATTCTGAAACAAGTGAGTAAGCTGGCTGGAAGACCCACAGCCATGCTGCGGTGTGGGGAAGCTGGGGGTTGGCATTTGGAGACGGACTGGTTCTTTAAAAAAAAAAAAAAAGGGAAAAACCCAGGAGCAGCCGCAGTTGCAACAGTGGGAAATGCACAGTGAAGCACAGCAGGAGCGGGCTGAAATGGCCTCTCGGTGTCTGGCGTGGAGGATAGCCTGCTGCAGATTCCCTCAGGGTCAGGGGAGTGGAGGGGAGAGCTGGAAGGAGAAAGAAACCCCGTTGCTTGCAGCTGGCTCCCCGGCGGGCTGGAAACACTCCTGCCTGGGGCCGTGCCCACAGCCCAGAGCTGCGCCAGCTGTCCTGGAGCTGGGAAGGAGGAACTGTGCGAAAAGGGGGGGGAGGGTTGAGACGCCCCATTCAGCCATATTTGCATCAGGCTGAGAGCACCCCTGCATGGCCCGGTGGCCCGGGGCTTCCCTTGAGGGATGACACGCACTAGTGACGTAGCACAGCCTTCCCTCAGCAGAGGTCCTGGAAGATCACAGCTGAGAAGGGGGGCCCGCTTGGAAAACCCAGGGATGCTGTGCCAAGTCCGGTGGTTTGTGGGTCAGCGACAGAGAAGGTCTGAGGACTTAGACTTTTGCAGCAGCCTTGAATCTCTGGGAACACCTGGGGGATTTGAATATTAAAGCTGCCCTGCCTCCCTACCTGGACATATGCCCCACATTCAGGGCAGATGGCTCCAGCAACACACCCAAACTGAGTTCACCAGCTTAACCCCACAAGAATCATTTCCCCACACACCACAAGGATAAAGTTCAGGAGAACTGACTTGAGGTGTATAGGTGACTCACAGACACCATCTGCTGGTTAGTTAGAGAAAGTGTACACCATCAGCTTGTATTTCTGAAAAATTAGATTGGTATTTTTTTTTTTACAACTTGAAAGAACCCTATCAAGCAAAGCAAATGCCAAGAGGCCAAAAACAACAGAAAATTTTAATGCATATGATAAAACCAGATGATATGGAGAACCCAATCCCAAACACCCAAATCGAAATATCAGAAGAGACACAGTACTTGGCGCAATTAATCAAAGAACTACAATTGAGGAATGAAAACAATGGCAAAGGATATAAAGGACATGAAGAAGACCATGGCACAGGATATAAGGGACATAAAGAAGACCCTAGAAGAGCATAAACAAGACATTGCAAGAGTAAATAAAAAAATAGAAGATCTTATGAAAATAAAAGAAACTGTTGGTCAAATTAAAAAGACTCTGGATACTCATCATATAAGATTAGAGGAAGCTGAACAATGACTCAGTGTCCTAGAAGTCCACAGAACAGAAAATGAAAGAACAGAAGAAAGAATGGAGAAAAAAATAAAAAAAATAGAAATGTACCTCAGGGATACAATAGATTAAAATAAAATGTCCAAACTTAAGACTCATTGGTGTCCCAGAAGGGGAAGAGAAGGGTAAAGGTCTAGAAAGAGTATTCAAAGAAATTGTTGGGGAAAACTTCCCCAACTTTCTACACAATATAAATACACAAAGCATAAATGTCCAGCTAACTCCAAATAGAATAAATCCAAATAAACCTACTCCAAGACATATTCTGATCAGACTCTCAAATACTGAAGAGAAAGAGCAAGTTCTGAAAGCAGCAAGAGAAAAGCAATTCACCACATACAAAGAAAACAACATAAGTCTAAGTTGTGACTACTCAGCAGCCACCATGGAGCCAAGAAGGCAGTGGCATGACGTATTTAAAATTCTGAGAGAGAAAAATTTCCAACCAAGATTACTTTATCCAGCAAAACTCTCCTTCAAATTTGAGGGAGAGCTTAAATTTTTCACAAACAAATGCTGAGAGAGTTTGCCAATAAAAGACCTGCCCTACTTCAGATACTAAAGAGAGCCCTACCAACAGAGAAACAAAGAAAGGAGAAAGAGATATAGAGAATTTTAACGGACATATATAGGACCTTACATCCCAAATCACCAGGACACTCAGTTTTCTCTAGTGATCACGGATCTTTCTCCAGAATGGACCATATGCTGGGTCATAAAACAAGCCTCAATAAATTAAAAAAAAAATTGAATATATTCAAAGCACATTCTCTGACCACAATGAAATACAAATAAAAGGCAATAATTTTTGAATTGTAACTCCACTATTTACTTCCCACATTATATAAAATACACAAACTCTAATGACAAATCAGTGGTTTTAAACTCAATGTAAAATACGTAATTTTTGACAAGAACTAAAGGTGGGGGAATGGAGGAGTATAGGAACATAGTTTATGTGTTCTATTGAAGTTAAGTTGATATCAAAGAAAAACAAGATTGTTATGGATTTAAGAGGTTAATTTTAAGCCCCACAGTAAACACAAAGAAATTATCAGAGAATATGACCATAGAGATGAAAAGTAGAGTATGGGTTAAGAGAAATGGGGAAAGGGGCAATGGGGAGTTAAGAAATGAGTGTAGGGTTGCTGTTTGAGGTAAAGGGAAATTTCTAGTAATGGATGGTGGGAAAGAGATAGCATTACAACATTCTAAATGTGATTAATCCCACTAATGGAATGCTAGGGAGGGGATAGAATGGGAAGATTTAGGCTATATATATGTTTCCACAATTGAGGGGGAAAAAAAAAAAAGACAGTCTAAATGACAATTGAATGCCAAGGATGACCCTGGATGGGATCTGAGGATGGAGGACAGGAGGCTCAAAGGGACACAGTTGAGACATAAGGAAAAAAAAAAAAAAAGGAAATATAGAATGTAAGCTTTGTATCAATATTGAATCTCTTGTACTTCTTAGCTGTGTTTAATGGGATTGCATAAAAGAATGTTCTTGTTCATGGGAATTGTATATGTGAATTATAGTGTTTGTTCAAGGATGTGTGCAGCTAGCTCTCATATGTTCAGAAGACAGAGCAATAGATGATGGATGATAGATAGGTAGGGAGGGAGGGAGGGAAAGAAATAGCAGTGTGACAGCATGTTAAAGTTGGTGGATTGGGGTATCAGGGGAGGGGGGTCAGGGTATGCTGGAGTTCTGTGTATGGGGTTTGTATTGTCTTTGCAACTGTTCCTATAAATTTGAATTTATTTCAAAATAAAATAAAAAAAGATAACTTGTGTTTATGATACAGAATTAAATATTTTTGAACAATTAAAACAAAAGTAATGAAAAGACTCATTAAGGAATTTTTAAGAATTAAGTGGTTCTCAGTTGAGTTTGTGAGGTTGCCCCTAGGAATTGTACTGGAATCACACAGGAGGATTTCTCAAAATATATCCCCTCTCTTCTCAGATACAGGGTATTAGGGGATGCCCAATACCCAGAACCCCTATTCCCTGCCCAGATACTAAATAATTTGAGAAATAAGAGACAAGAGTAAGCCAGATTGGGAGTACAAAATATCCATCTTATGAGTCATAAGGTTGATATTATAGGTGTGTGGTGGTACATCTACTGGTAAATGGTCTTCCTAGTAATGAGTACCAAAGAAGACAGATCTTCCAGGCCAGGCACAAATATTAATTGGCTCACAACAGGCTCCTCATGTGGGGACAGTCCCTTACAATTTGTTGCATGGAGGAGCAGAGAATATTCACCCCCTGCAAACAGTTTTCTCCCAAGAAGAAGCGGCAGAACCAAGCATGTCCTAAATTTTTTTTCCCAAACTCACTAATCAAGTGACTCTTCCCCGAGGAGAAGAGTGAGGGAAGAAGTAGAGAGGGCAGGAATGTAGTGATAACATCTGGCCCTCCAAATGCAATGAAACAGTAGGAGGGCATTGGAATTGTTTCCATCTAACTCCAGATTCTGATTCACCCCTCCTGAGAACCCGGGACCACTGAGGATTACTGCCACGTGTTCCTGACACCTCAGGTGTTTTGGAGTAAGAGGTAGGGGTGGGGAAGTTTGGGAACAATAGTTTTGATGGGTCTGTTCTTTTGGATATCTTATAAAAGTTTGGAAACTATGATGTGTGACTTCTTAAATACTGCTCCAGAAGGAGCTGTGCTTGTGAAGGATGATGCTCCAAATGTACAACCTTGAATAAATTATAAATATATTTGACATTTCTAATGGCAGCAGTGTTATCAAAGAGTTGTTTCACCCCGTTTGCTGTTTTTTGATGTAATTAGTATAACTCTCTCCCAAGATAATCAGCTCTGGAGATCACTGTCGTTGTCTGACAGGTGCGTGCCACGTAATCATATGTTTGTCTCACCATGGTAGACAGCTAACGAGCATAAAGCTTTTTGGAATTTTTTTTTTAAACTCCAAGCTTCATTGATTTTTGTAATAACATTTTTGAGCCTTTAATCACTCAGGAGGCTATTTCAGTCAAACTCTTTCTGTCTTTTGATGCTCAAACCTACTTTTCCCCCCAACAAAGAAGTAGATGCCTTTCCAAAACGATCATTGCTACGTGTTGTGCTCATCGGTTGCGTGAGTCTGCATGCCATCGAGTCTGTTGAAGCTTTGTGATGGAAAAACAAAGGTGCCAAACAAATGGCATTAAAAATTCTGCAAAGGGATATGATTAAAGTTGTGTGCAGTGCTGGGTTATGCATGCTTAGACTGTGTGTCTGTGACAGTCTGTGGTGTAAGGTCAAATATTTGACTAGTGCAAAGTGATGTGTTGTTTATAGAACTGTGAGTTACTAGGGTTCTTCTGGTAGGTCTGTTGTTTCATTTCACTCAAAATAAAAAGCAAACATATTAAATGTACTCAGTGTATAGCAGTACATAATTAATCTCTTTTGCAACTAGATACTATGGTTTTTTAAAGACAATGGAAAAATCAGATGCCTATTTTGATATTGACTTCTGTTACAATTTACTGCTATTAGACCACTGTGTAATAAACAATGCATCTATCCACAAAAAAATTGCTTTTTATTTCTCTCCACTTAGCTAGTGATAAAATATGAATTTTTTGTTAAAATAGTTGTCAGAAACTTTGAAAGTAAAAGATGAGAATGAAGTATATGAGAAAATTTTTTTCCTGAATTATTTTGTGAACTGTCTAATTATAGAATTATTCTTGATTTGGGATTTTAAATGATTATTTAATCTTAGTAGTCTTGCTTATTGTACATTTTGGTCATACTCTAAACATTATAGGGCTAATACGTGAGGATTCTGCCTTTATAATATCCTTTTATGATAGTCTCTAGACATTTTTGAAAATTTTTCACATTTAGCATTACCTTTCAGTCAAGACAGTTTTTCGTTTTATCAGTAGACAACTCAAAAGGTCAATGTCTTTATTTCCCTTTTTATTTTATTTTGAAGACTTGCATTGACAGTCTTCTATCACATTTTGAATAGGTTCAGAAATAATGGGAGGGACAAAGTGTTACAGAAACACCAGGCATTTCTTTTTGGCCACTGACATGCTTCTCTTCGTTGCCAAAATTTGAGATGCTTCAGGTGTCAAAATAGAATGTATTGCAGCAACTGCTTCTCGGCTACCATGCTGTAATCTAGGGAATTGTAGGGAAATTAATTTTGAAAATAGTTTGCACTCCATAGAAGGTGCTTTTTAAACTTGAGACAGTGTATCACTATTATTATCTCTGGCTGGCCTTTTATTTTGATTGATAGTTTTCAATATGCTTTGCTATTTTAGTTACCTTAAACAACCAAGTAAATTATTTATGACATTGCTGATTGCGTTCTACACATTTATATTTCTTCAAAAATACTGATTCAGTAACCAAGTTCCATAAAAGAAGCTGGGCCTAAAGTCACCACAGACTGAATTTACAAATCAGCCCTCATTCCTTTAAAGCCACAGATGGAAGGAGAACAATGGATTTTAATCCTTTAGAGTAAAAACTGTACCTCATTTTGTAAATGGCACTGCAAAAAAAATTGCTATTGGAAAATAAATGATAAATGATAACCATGTCTTCAGTGTATTCACCAGTGAATAAACCAGAAATAAAATTGATATTCTTAGAAACAGTGGTGACCTTGAGGCTGAAATTATACCACTGGCATTTATCCGTGAAGAGCTTCACCCTGGGGGACTCACCAAAGTAGAAGACATTTGTTGAGTCCACTTAGTTTGAAGCATATTTTTACTACAGGAGAATCTTCTCTGTGGTAATCCAGGGACAGTTTTGAAATCTACCTCCATAAAACAGGCTGAAACAATTCCCCCAGTTTTCCAATGTTGCCAATTAATTTGTATTCAATTTTGCATGTATCATTACCAGTAATTACACTGATGTTTTTGTTTGTTTTCTAGTTAAGTCATGAGGGTTCTCTACACTCTGAGTTATCTTTAAAGCTCATTGCCAGCACCTCTTGTACAGATGACATGTCACCAGATACGGCAATACAAGCTTTAAACAAAGAACTTTGCTTTCAGTGGTACATTCCACCCCTGGAAAGACCGCCAACAGAAACAGAACCTATGGTATGTAATATTATCACATATATATTATTATATATACAGTTTAACTAGGCCATTATAACTTGAAGAGTAGGGAAAGTTCTCTTATCAAATATGTAAGAATATATAGCCAGAGTCTATATTCTCTAGGAGAGTTAATTAAAAAAAAAAAAAAAAAAAAAACTAAGAAATTCTGAGATATCTGATTAAAGTGGATCAATTTCATTTTATTCCATCTAGAAAATCAAGGTAAAAAGTTGGCCATATTTATAGGGATAAAAGTGAAATCTGGTACTTGGACTAAAAAAATCAGTTGCACAAATATAAGATTAGAGATAAGGAAACTATATAACAATATTGTTTTTAAAAGGGTGGCTCCCATACATTCAAAGTCAGCGTTTTATGTGGCTTTTGAAAAACCAAAACTAACCTTGAGCAATATCATAACAAGGTTAGGGAAGAAATTTGGGCTATTATCAAAGAAATTCAAGCATCATATAGGAGGTTACACTAGCTCATTTTAAAGCTCCCTTCTGCCTTGAAATTCATAGATTCTATTATTTATTTTATTAAAAATTTTGCTTTTTTTCCCCTCGTAACTTTACCATCATTGAGCTTAGTGTAATCTTAACTGGACCTGAACTGTTTGTCGTTTTTTTCTCTTTTAAATTGTAACAGTAAAATACCCAACAGAGACTGAGCCTTTTTTTTTTTTTTTTTTCCCTTTATTGAGTGAAGAAGAATGGAGTTCTAGTGGAATAAACAGGGGAAGTTTTAAGGTCTTTTCAATAGGAGAATTATACAGGAAAAACTCAGTTTTGCAGCTACAGGATATAGTTAACTTTGCCTGTTTTTGAATCATACTGTGATTATACCTGGCTTCTTTTGCTTAATATTATGTTTGTGAGATTCAACTATGTTGTTCCGTATAACTATAGATGAAATTTGTTCATTTTCATTGTTGTAGTGTTGCATTATAAAATTACTTTGTATTTATCCTGTTTACTATTGTCCACAGGCATTTGTGTTGGTCCAATTTTTGGCTTGTCTCTTCCCATGGCTTGACCATTTTACTTTTTGTGGTAACTTTTGTGTGATGTTTCCTGTTATTTTTGCATGGTGTTTAAGAAATTCTTTCCTACCTTGAGGAGCTGAAAATATTCTCCTATATTATATTTTAAAAAATTGATTTAGAATGTACCATACCAGTGCAAGGTATTAATAATAGGGTGGTATATGGGAATCCCATATTTTATGCATGATTGTTCTGTAAACCACAACTTCTCTACTAAAAAAGAGTGACATCAGTAGTAAAGGCATCTATGTTGAACAGAAATGTAGAGCATTTGAGCAAAACTATTTCATGAAATGTGAGAATGGGAAAAATAAATAGGTCTAAATTGATAAATAAAAAAAAGATAATACAGGAGAATTTTAAAAGGGCCTTTCACTTTTGGGTCATTAATCCCCCTGAAATTGAATGTATGTATGGAGTTAAGTTGGGCATATGGAAATCTAATTGTCCTGGCACTATTTATTAAAAAGTTTGGTCTTTACCTACTCAACTGCAATACCATCTCTGTCGTATACTGTGTCCATAAATTAGAGATGTCATATTTAGCACACAAAAATGTAGGATATCCAGTTCAATTTGAATTTCAGAAATACAGTGAACAATTTTAGCATAAGTATGTCTCATGCAATATTTGGGGCACACTTATTCTAATATATATGTGTATGTATATATATATATATTTAATGTTTATATAAAATTCAAATTGAACTGGGCATCTTGTTTTTTATCTGGCAATCCTATCAAATGCATGTTATAGAAACAAGCATTGAATAACCAGACAGTGCACCCATCAGGCCAGTTTGTAAGAGCAGTAGCAAGTATGTGTTTATCCCATTGTCTATCTCATGCTGGAACAACAAACAGGGTTTTGGTAGGGCCAAATGTCAGACTCCATTATTCAGGCCATTGGAGCCCTTGAGTTGCATGATTAGAGAAACAACAACCCTTTACTGGCATGATCAGGGGCTGGCATTATATGACAGATATTACTCCTACATTCCTGGTCTGCCATCCTATTTAGGGGTGCAACAGCCTTTCCCTGCCATGATCAGGAGAGCTCACATCTAAGCCTTGCATTTTTACTTGTATGATGAGGCAGACTTCAGTACTCTACCAGGACTTATTGTCTTAAATACTAGGATGTAATCCATTTCAGTGGGGACCAGTCTCTGAGGGATTAGTGCAGTTAGCTTTTATCTCTCATTTATGGGTATACTTTTTTTTTTCCCAGCTTAAAACAATACATATTTCCTGGGGATTCTTTTGAGCTCTCTTTTCTGTTTCATTGATCTATTATGTACCAATACCATTCTATTTTAATTTTAAAATAAAATTTGTTATTTGGTAGAGCAGTTTCTAGCATCTTGTTCTTGTGCTGCTGCTGCTGTGCGTCTTTGCTATCCTTGGCTCTTTGCATTTCCATATAAATTTTAGAATTTGCTTGACAAATTCCAAAAACCAAATAAACCTAGTTGTGATTTGGGGTTTAACAGGGATTGCATAAATTCTGTAAGTCAATTTGGGCAGAATTGACATCTTTCCAACATTGAATCTTCCAGTCCATGAACATGGTCTATCTTTCTATATATTTAGGTCTTATTAAATGTTTCTAAATAAGGTTTTATAATTTTCTCCATCAAAGTATTTCACACCATTACGTTTTGTTCTGGTTTGCTAATGCTGCCATTGTGCAAAATACCAGACATGGATTGGCTTTTATAAAGGGTGTTTATTAGGTTACAAATTTATAGTTCAAAGGCCATGAAAATGTCCAAATTAAGGCATCAACAAGAGGATACCTTCACTGAAGAAAGGCTGATAGCATCCAGAACACCTCTGTCAGCTGGGAAGGCACGTGGCTGGCATCTGTTGGTCCCTTGCTCCTGGGTTCTGTTTCAAATGGCTTTCTCCAAAATGTCTCTGGGCTTGTCTCTCTTAGCTTCTTCAGCTCCTGTGGATCTAAGTGTCTGTGTTCCTTTCTTAGCTTCTCTGGCGTGAACTCTGGCTAGCATCTCTAAACATTTCCAAGCATCTCTCAGCATCTCCAAGTGTCAGCTTTCAATGGCTGTCTCCAAAATGTCTCTCTCAGCTTCTCTTGGGGCATTTTTTTCCCTCTCTGTTCTCTATGTTAGCTCTCTTTAAAGGACACCAGTGATCTAATTAAGACTTACTCTGAATGGGTGGGGTCAAATCTCCATGGAAACATTCAATCAAGAGACCACACCCTAATCATAAAGATTAACTCTGCCCCCACAAGATTGCATTAAAGAATGTGGCTTTTTAGGGGAAAATAATATACTTAAAGTGGCACACATTTATTCATAGATATTTTATAAATCTTATGCTATATAAATTGGCTCGTGGATCTCCTTAATAATCCTTTTTTTCCACTTAAAGTCTGCTTTCTCTGATATTACTAGAGGAAAAACACTTTCTCTTGGTTATTATTTTCACAATATCTTTTCCAGCCTTTTGCTTTCAACCTTTCTGTATGCTTATGTTTTACTTGTATGTCTAATAAACAGCATGTACTTGATATTTTAAAATACAGTCTAACCATATTTGTCTTTTGCTTGGAGAATTTAATCCACTTACATTTAATGTAATAACTGATATATTTGGGTTTAAATCTACCATCTTATTTTGTGTTTTCATTTGCCCCAGCTGTTCTGTTTTTTTCTTCTTTCTCACCATCTTTTTGAATGATTACTTTTATCATTGCCTTTTTTACCTTTATGGGTTTGGAAATTATACAGTCTGTTTCCGTGGTTTTAGTGTAACCTTCAAGACAACATGCATACTTAATTTATCAAAATCTAAAGTTAATGACTATCTTTACTTCTCTAATGATATTAATGTACATTTTCTTTTTTAATCCAAAAAATATACTATTTTTATTGTTTTATACAAGAAATATCTTCTGTTAGAATTTCCTACATATTTACCATTTTCTTTGTTCTTTACACCCCCCCTGAATTTTAGACATTGCATCCAGGATCACTTTCTTTTTGTTAAAGTATATCCTTTTGAATTTCCTTGGGTGAACATCTTCTGGTGGCACACACTCAATTTTGGTTTGCCTGATAAATGTCTATTTTGCATCTACTTGTAAAATAAATTTTTATGGGGTGGGGAATTTGAGATTGGTGATTACTTTATTTCATTACATTAAAACTTGTTCAGCACATTTCCATTATTTCTATTTAGCGTTCAACTGTCAGTCAAACTGTTGCTGCTTTGAAGGTGTTCTGATTTCTTTCACTGGGTGAAACTTTTCTGTGTCTTTGCTAAGTTTTATTGGGACTGATTTTCTTTTTATTTATTTTGCTTACATTAATTTAGTGGTTAAAAACACAGATTCTGGAGCCAAACTATCCAGGTTTGATTCCCAGCTCTGCCACATAATAGTTTGGGGACCTTGAGAGGTCATTTAACTTTTCAGTATCATGGTTCCTTCATCTCTGATTGTAGATAATTGTATAAACTCCTTGCCTCAATGAAGTATAGTTATCATTATTATTATATGAAGTTATTTAAAAATTCTTATTAATTTTAAAGCTGAATGTCTTCAAATACAGATATAACACACTTGATAAACATTATTTTAAAGCATTTCATAAAGTTTAGTAACAATATATCCTTGTGGATACTTTAACACCTGAGATTGTGCAGAAAAAAGTAAACTTTCTAAGTAGCAAAACTTATGTTCATAACAAATAGTAAAAAAATCAGTTTGCCTCTAAATGCTGTTTACAAATTTTACAAATTTGTATGTAACTTCTTATTTTAATGTTTATTATCTATAACTTTTTCCATATATTTTTCCATGTATAGATAGATATTTGGAATAGGGTATAATTGGAATTAAGAGGAAGTGGGGCAAGTATATGGGAAAAATCTAATATCAATCCCCTGAACTACTGGAGACTGAACACTGATTCAGATTCTAGGAGAGTCTTGAAAATGGGTCAAGCCTTTAAAAATGAAACTGCTGGTCAGTATAGTCTTTTGCAAAAGAACATTCCACTGTAGTATTTCTTTGATTGTTGCTTTCTGTAAGAAGAGCCTCAGGCATTTCCCATAAAATGTTTGGCATGTAGTTTTGCCCTTTTCAGCATTTGTATTTGTTTTCTGTCTTCTGCATTGGTCTACTCTTCAACTTCCCAGCTCTTGAGTGCTGTCCCCTCTAGCTATGCCTGTGGTTGCTTCTGCTGCTCCTTGACTCACGTGACTCTTGTCAAATCATGAAACCTCCTGGGCCTGCCTCTCTTTGTTTTTGAGCACTGCTTCTCATTTTGGCCCCTATTTCTGCCCTCTGAGGCTAGCAACCTGCTACCAACTTTTGGTCAATTATATATGTCTTTCTAGTCATACAAAGAGAGAAAGTTTAAAATTTAACTCCCTAGAAACATTTAAAGCTCTTTCCCACATTTTTAAGTATCAATTCAAAAATAATTAATTCATGGTCCTTTTTTGGAGGGGGGGAGGATTTAGTACTATTGCTGTCAAATAGCTATGTTGTTTGAAATAGGTTGTGACTCCCAGCCGATTAATGAGTCATCGAATCAATGTAGTGGGTCATGAGCAGTATTTTTTAAAAAGAAATGAAATAGGAGTAAAGTAGCAGAATGTATCTTATATATGAAATGAAAATATTGTTTTTTGAAACATTTTTTCATGATATATATAGTTAAAAACAAAATTTCTTCAGCATATGTTAGAATTTATTTACTTGCTAGGGAGAAAACCAATGAGATTATAAAAGAATGCATCCATTCAGAGAGGGTATGGAAATGGAAAATTACATAATTGTGAAACAGAACGTTCACCTAATCCGCTAGTTGATGTTGTTGTTGTTTTTATAAAAGCGGAATAAAGTACAAGATTTCATTTTTCAAGGTCATAGGAATCACATCCATATCAGGGGCAGGATGACCTGAGATGTCCTTGCACTGCCATCAGTCAGAAAAAAAAAAAAAAAATGCATCTAAGAAGCAAATGCTAACATTATACCTCCGGCTGATAATTAGAGTAATAGGGTTTCATCCATCAACAATAGTGTCCGACAATTAATATGAAAGCATGAACTGGTGTCAGACAGAGATTAGAAGAAAAGCACCAGGTAACAAATTCTGACTTAATAGGCTGCTCTGAGTGATTTTCTCAAGCTGAAAACAAAGATGCAGAACACACAGTTTTCCCATTTCTTAGTTCGGGGACATTTTTTTCCCCTTTGACAATAAGTATGTGTGCACTGGGTCATGGTAAAATATGTAGTTTTATCATCAAGAAACATTGGCTTGAGGAACTAAATCATTTCATACCTAAGATTCTATGTTTTTAGAAGATTACACTGAAATTTGTTTGGTGATAAGCATTGGAGTATTTGAGCACACATCCAGTCATCATTTTAGGAGCTTCCGGGTTTGAATAATTGACTGAAGCTCATAAAACCCACAAAATAATAACAATAGTGAACCCTTACATAGAGCTTATCTTGTTCCAAGCACTTGATACATATTAACCTTACAACAACCCTGTGAGGTAGGTATTATCACTATCCCCAGTTACAGAGAAGGAAACTGAGACATGGTTTGGAGGAATGTTAGTCGGCAAGGAGCCAGGATTCAAACAGTCCTCGGATGATGGTCCCGGCTGCAGGCAATTCTAGCCTCTGGGTAGGAGGGTAATGGAGTGAACTTAATATTTGATTTAGGGCTCTGAAGTCTCCTAGGACCAAGAGGGTTGTTTGGACAGCAATGCCGTTAACATCCCTTGATTCACTTCCCTTTGTTACCCTGAAATGAACGCCTATTGTAGGAAACAGGGAAACAGCAGAGTAGAAATCCTGGCACTGGGAATTTTTAAATTCAGAGTGTTAAGTATCTCCACTCCATGACACTTTCTTAAGTGCAGGGGTAGAAATTATATTATTGTATTTGGCTAAGTTATCAAATATCACATCTTTTGAACAATTTCATCATCTTTTAGAGATAGACACTAAACAGGTTGCGAGTTACTATCATTTCAATGGACTTTTGAAGAGTGGCTAGTGTTTTTTTTTTTAATTAAATTCAGTTTTATTGAAATATATTCACATATCATACGGTCATCCATGGTGTACAATCAACTGTTCACAGTACCATCATATAGTTATGCATTCATCACCCCAATCTATTTTTGAACATATTCCTTACATCAGAAAGAATCGGAATAAGAATAAAATAAAAGTAAAAAAGAACACCCAAATCATCCCCCCATCCCACCCTATTTTTCATTTAGTTTTTGTCCCCATTCTTCTACTCATCCATCCATACACTAGATAAAGGGAGTGTGATCCACAAGGTTTTCACAATCACCCCTTGTAATCTGCATTATTATACAATCGTCTTCAGCAGTCCAGACTACTGGGTTGGAATTTGATAGTTTCAGGTATTTACTTCTAGCTAAGGATGGCTAGTTTTAAAATAGTTTTTGAAGAATGGCTAATTTAAGTCAGAGAGACATATGACTACAGCTTAGCCTTAAAAAGATGTAACCATGGCCACAGTTTCCATGGCCCAAATTTGTATCCAGATTAAACTTTAGAACCTTTATCATTACCTTACATCATCCAGTTGCCATTTTTAGCATTCAGGGGTCCCAGTAGAATGCTCTGGATCACAAACCAGCCCATTTGAGATTCAGAATAAGATTGGGTTATATTTTATAATTTGTGCAGGCTCAAGGAATGCAACTCAGAGCTATCAGGGAGGAGGAGCAATGAAGAATTGGTGGCTGGCCCCTTTGTTTGGCATGTCAGACCTAATTTGGAGGGAATTAACACTTCATCAAAGGCAGTTATACTGAGTGTGGCTGGATAGTCTAAGGCATGCTATTCAGAGGCCCCAGAAGACTCAGGCATGATTCAGATAAATATGATCAAGTACAGTCCTGAAAAGTTAAACTCCATCTAGTAAGCCAAAATTCAAACTTGTATAGAGCTGAAATGGTTCCTGGAGGTATGTTTATTCAGTGCCAAAATCCAGCCAGTCTAGGAATAAGAGACCCAGAGCCAAACCTCTTTTCTGGAGGTCTTTAAACTCCTAATGAGAGTGAGTGAGACTATTTTAGGGTCCCAGACAGGCATTCCAGACAAGGTCAGTCCTGGCAGCATGCTTGAAGGAAGAATTAGGATTCCTGGGGAAACTACCAAGTCATAGTAAAAGCAGAATCCCAGTGCAGCAGACTGGACCCACGTGGCTGTTGGGAGTGCTGTAACTCAGAGGTCACCCAGGTGCCCAGGGCTTGCCTTGGAGGAGCTCCGGCTGCTGGGTCTGGTTGTCCAAGTTATTAGCTGTAGAGCCTGGGCCTGATGGGGCCCAAAATTGCATGCAGTTTCTGGGAGCCAGGGAAGACAAAGGCTGCACAAATGAGGTAGGGACTGATATCAGATAGTTCCTGGCCCTTGCCATTCAAAGTGTGGTCAAGGACTGAGAGCACTGGCATCCCCTGGAAGCTCATGAGTAATGCAGAATCTCAAGTCCCACTCCACACCTACCGAATCAGAATACACATTTTAATAATGTATCTCCTGGGTGATGTGTGGACATTCAAGTTTGAGAAGCACTGGTTTAGGCCAGTGCTACCAATGCACCTTACAGCTCTAATGATGATTTTCTGTGGTGCCGCCTGAGTAAATTTTCAGAACCGAAAAGAAACTAAAAGAACATTTATTTGATGCTTTCATTTTACAGTTAAGGAAACAAAGCCCCATAAAGTGGCTTGACAAAGCCAAATTCATTAGGGGCAGAAATAGCAGTGAGAAGCTTAGTCTTTTTTTTTCTTTTTTATTATTTTTCTTTTTATTAAAGAATTTGTGGCTCACAGACAAATCATGTATAAAATACAGTTCCCATATACCTCCTCCCCATGAACACATTGTATTAGTGTGATACATTTGTTACAATTGATGAAAAAACATTATTAGAATTACACTATTAACCATACTCCATGGTTTATATTAGGGTTTACTATTTGTGTTGTATACTCTTAATGTTTTTTGTAAAAAATTGTATTCTAGTGAAAAATATACAATCCCTAAAGTTTCTCCTTTTAACAGCATTCAAATAAATAATTCAGTGCTGTTAATTATGTTACAATGTTGTGCTAACATTATCACCATCCATTACCAAAACTTTTCCATCACCTCCAATGGTGATACAATTGAAGCATTAACTCCCCATTCCCTACCCCCACCCTGGCCCCTGATAACCTATATTCTAATTTCTGATTCTATGAATTTTCTTATTCTAATCATTTCACTGACATCATACAATATTTGTCCTTTTGTGTCTGGCTTATTTGATTCAATATGATGTCTTCAAGGTTCATGCATGTTGTCACATGTATCAGAATTTCATTTCTTTTTATGGCTGAATAATATTCCACTGTATGTATATACCACATTTTGTTTATCCATTCATTGGTTGATGGACACTTGGGTTGCTTCTATCTTTTGGCAATTGTGGGTAATGCCCCTATGAACATTCATGTGCAAATATCTGTTCATGTCCTTGCTTTCAAGTCTTTGGGCTGGGGTTGGGTAGGAAGCTGTCTCATGTTCAGAATACAGACTTCCACTTAATTCCTCTGTTTTCAGTGCAGCTTCTTACCCTGCACCAAATATTCCTGAGCATAGATCCTCTATGATTTAACCCCATAAGAGAATGCAATTAAAGTTCAGTCAAGAGAGAGGAGGCAATTAAAGGGTCTCTCTCCTAACTGCATGGGCTCAGAGAAGAGGGAGGGGTGTCTAACTGCTCCTGTTTGTAGCCCCACCCATCCTCCTGCCTCCTAAGCACCTTCAGTTCCTGAGACTTTCCAGGGCTCTCTGTCATGCTTTTGGTTGGCAACTCCTCTGAAGGCACTTAAGATACAGCCCTTTCCTCTCTGCTGAGTCAGTGACACTCTTCCAAATGCTTTCTGTCATTCAAAATATTATTAACATCTACTGTCTGCTTTACCACCTCTCTTGTTCTTCTTTCTGTCTGTGGATTTATGCCTTTAAAAAATTCCCTTTATTTTTATGTTAGTTTAATTGGTCATTTTTGACTGGCAGCTCTAGGCCTCAGCTTTCTCATTATTAAAATAAAGGACTTAGACCAGATAATCTCTAAGGTTCTATGAATCTCAAATTCTATGAATCCATGATTGTGAATAGTTGCTACTGTATGAGACTGACTCTCAGAATTGTTAGCATTTAAAAATTACTAGAGTATGAGTCATAAGGAGACATTTCATCTTAGAGGTGGGGTCTGGGAAGGAGTATGTGATTGAATAGCTGGAGAGAAGAGGAAGGGAACAGCATAAATGAATGCACAGAAGCAACTATGACCCCTGTGGGAAAGACATATAATGAGAAGTAACAAGAAACAGATAGTCACCAGGTGTGTATTTAGTTCTTGCTGTGAAGGGCCTTGAAATGCTGAAATTTAAATCTCGTTGCCCTAAGAAATGTCACTCTTCAAAAGTTAAATAATTTTGTTGCCAAATAGCATTTATTTTCCTCTTAAACCCTTTGCACAATTCTTGTTCATCTCATTTCTCTTTAAAGTGAATTGGGGAAAAAACACTTTATTTTTCTGTTCTAAAGAAAAATGTTTTTAAGTGTGATGATATTATTTTGAGAACTAATACTGAGTTTTGGGGAGGTGAAATATAATTTTGATATCACATTTGATATGCCTGTTAATTTTCTTATAGGTTTTATTGTTGTATGCATATAACTTGAAGCCTGTGAAGATTTCAGATGTTACGTATCCCAATTCTACCAGTTTATTTGTTGGTTCTTCCTGGGTTTCACTGAACAGGCAAGTAAAGGTGAATTGTCCACAACTCTCCAAACCTCTGGGCTGTTATCTCTCAGGAGAACAGGCTGTTTCAGTAAAGTACAAGGTAAAGCACAGGAGAACTTTTAAAAGATATATTTAGAGCAATCTTTTTTTATTTAGATGAGCATTATCTTGCAGTGGTTACGTACGCGAACTCTGAACCCAGCCTGCTTTAGTTCAAATCCCAGTTGGGCACCTTACTACCTGTGCGACTTTGGGCAGATTACTTAATCTCTCTGTGCTTCAGTCTCCTCATTGGTGGAATGAGAATAATAATAATAATAGTATCTAGCATTGTTGGTACAGTGATACATCATAAAGATTATATGAAAGTACAAGGATGTTGCCCATGCTGTATTTTGCTTGTAATTTTGTTGCATTTAAGAAATAACTTAATGTGGCTCTGTACTGGGTTACAGATTTAGCCCAAACGCCATCACCTCTACTGTCTCAGCTTTTCTTCTTTACCCAATCCTACTAAATATTTTTCCCCAAAGTCAAAAGTCTCTGCTTCAGCCAGGCTGTTTTCCTCCTTCTCTGTCAAGGAGGACATATCACTAATTTTTGCCTGTGCCTGGCTTCTTTGTCTTCCAGTTTCACATTACCAAATTCTTCATTAGAAAATTTTTTGTTCATTGCTTGCATAATTTCTTTTGACTCCGTTGTTCATTGCCCTTGTGACGTTAGCCTCCATTTCCTCACTTGTAAAAGGGGAATAATAATAATACCTGCTCTGCCTCCCTTCTGGGGTTCTAGTTGGAATCAAGTCAGAAAATGTATGAATATTTGCTTCGAAAAGCCAAAAGCACTGGGCAAATGTCAATTGCCATGACTAACTCCCGGGTCTGTCAGTGTCAGAAGATGCACTGCTCTTCGCCCTGCTGATGAGCTGGTACGTGCTTGTGAATGGACAGTGGCTGCTTCTCTGTCCGTCCCTGATGTGTCTTGTTCAGTCTCTATGATTTTTATTTTGAAGGACTTCTTGACCCAGCCATGAAAGTGAATAAAACAAGAACTGTGTCAAGAGTTGGCATGCCTTCAATTATTCAGTCAATTTTCTTTCTTTCTTTTTCTTTTCTCAGTGAAAAGGCAGATCATACACCAGCATATCTAAGCATATCTAAGCAACAAAATTAGTAAAATTATGCACTTGCCTTATAAATCCAGCAACATTGCAGGGTATGTGAAGATGATTATAATTTCTGCAGAATAGAATGTAATCAAAATGACAGGCTTCTCTTTTCATTCTAAAAAGTTCGTAATTTTGGTGTGTTTCTGTGCAATAACAAGGCTACTAAAATTAGGGACATGCTCCCATCACTGAGGCCATTTCCAAGGAGAGCACCTGACAATTTCTCATCTGAACTGTCCCTCCACGGCACTGTCATAATGGACTGTTTCTCTCATCCAGGGTGGCATTCCTCTGTTCTTAAGAGGGTCAAGGATGTATATGAGGAGTTACTCTTGTTGGCCAGCTTTTGGTAGGCAGCATTAGAGGAAAATGGAATTTAAAAAAATAGTCCAGAAAAGAAAGAACTGCAAATTGGGCAATCTTCCTTTTATATAGTTCACTTCAGTTCCTCATCTCTTAGTTAAGTTCTTATAAGGAAAACTATATTTTAAATCTTTGCATTTTTCTTTAGAAACAAAGGAAAAGATAATGTTCTCAGTAAACATACACAAAGGTTTCTGTGTAAGAAATATGCATAAAGTTCTATCTGAATAGTAATTATGCTGTTTTGACTAAGATCAACTTCTCTACCCACTATCATTACCTCTAAACTCCACTTTCATCAAGTACCTCCTGTCATGCATGTTTGTATTTCTGGCTGGGTCCTGTCCTCCTGGCCATGGCAGACTGGGCAAGAGAGTGCCCATGAGTCAATAAATGAGAACAGAGGCTGCGGGAGCTGGCCAAGCCCAAAGGTGATGGTGGATGTTTGTTTGTGGTGCCAAGACAGAAGGCTACCAGAAGCTAGACAAGAATCTGGAAGGGAGAGATGAAGATGTACATGGGGAAGAGGGAAGTTGATAACAAAGGTAGGCCAGAGAACAAAGAGAGGGAGCAAGATGTGGAACAGGTGAGATCAAGACTACGGGCCTACGATTAAGTCTATGAGTCACCTCATGGATGTTCATTGCTCAAGGGCCCAACTTGCCTTGCCTGATCCCAAACTGTCCTTTACATAGCTAGACTGGTCCATTTACTTCTGAAGAGGCAGTGCAGTATTGGACATTCATTAATGATCTGTAACCCAAACATAGAAGAACAGTTTAACCTTCCTACAATACCAAATATTGTCAAGGAAAGTGATGTTATCTTTGGAAAAGAAACAAGAATTCTTTCTCTAGGCATTAGGATGAAGAATGGTGCTTAGAACACCATCTTATATGGTTCTATATGGTTGAGAGTATATATAGTTGTCACTGGATTCTCCAAAAACCCCATGAATTAGATGAGGTGGATTTTATTATTCCAACCTTGTGGTAGAACGAATCTCAGGGTTGGGGAGGTTAAAGGACTTGCGTGTAGTTCCCTGGCAAGTGTGTGATGGAACCAAGCACGGACTCACCCAAGTCCTCTGGATCCTAATCTCATTCTCTCTCCAATCTATCAGGCGGCTTTTCCAGCATGATTGGGGCATGACCCATTTTTGATGGGGCAGTTTTCTAAATAAACGAAGCAGACTCTCACATTTCAACAGCAGATCTTCACATTTTAACTGTTGCCTTTTTGATAAAAAAGTTTCCAAACTTGCTATATAATTTCAGAACTCCTTAAATATAACTAAAGCTACTGCTTTGCTTTTTTTTGCTGAGGATCATCATTAGGATAATCAAGCATTATGCCACACTTCAGATGAATCGGATGTGTGAGAAACTGGAGAACTGACATTCCTGAATGTGTTCCACTGCTGGTTTTGACTTGCTTCATTTTCATAAAAATTTCCCTTCTTCCCCAAATGGACACACACACACACACACGATGTGCTTGTAGTGTAGAGTCACTGAGGGCCACGCACATGGCTGTTTGCCTCCTTCAGACTGCAAATCTCCTGTCTTCTGACTCCACTCCCCTGGCTCACCTGTGCTTTCAAAGCATCCACTGTTCAACTGGCCTTTGGCCTTGAAGCTTCTGTCCTTAGCATTATTGTTGCTGTGTCCTCTTCTCTCCTTCTGGGCTCTTTGCTTTTCTTTCTTTCTTGATTCTTTTCTCTACCTCCCTGACTCCCCACCCAATAACACACTTAGCTGCTGTGGGCTCACTGATTGGCCTTTCAGAGCCATTGCTAACTTGTCATAATTCTGCTTATCTTTAGTTCAGCCAATCAATCACAGCATGGCATTAGGATTTACACATAGGAGTACCTCTCTTGGTTCTTGTCTGGAATTTCTTTGCCCATATAGGTTACTTTCTTTATTTTCATCTTAAACAATATTTTGGGTGTATACCTTTTTTCCCTTTTTCTTCTGTTGGTTCATAATTATGTATTTATTGGAGTATATAATGAGACCATAAACATTATGAGAGTTAAAGCTGGGTCTCTTTGCTCATGGATGGGTCCTAAGTACCCAGAAGAGAGCCACATGGCTGGTATAGACTCAGAAAATGGTTGGTGAATAAAGGAATGATTGAATGAATGATATTTGGAGATGTCAGAAGTCTAACCTTTAAATAATGGCTTACTGCACATGTATTGTTGATTCTGAAAATAAATGAATGCCTCTTTTAACTTTCCTAATAAAATACATATATTTTGTTATTTTTAGAGTTATTTCAATTCATCAGGAATTATCTAATCTGGTGCAAATAGCTGAAATATCATTACCAGCAATTCCCGAAATTCCTTCAGATGAAAATATAATTGAAATAGAAGAGAAATCTGTTGATAAAGAAATGGAAGTAAGTTATTGAAAAATGGAAACTTACATTGTTATGGTAGAGTGGATGGCATTAGAGATAAGTTTTATTTTTCTCTTCATCGAAGCTGAGCTATATAAAACTAAATTTGAGCTTTGTGGTTCTGCTATTTTCTCTGCTTAGAGCATCAGCTATGACCCAATTTTTTATACATGAGTAATGTTTCTTTTAGAGCTCTTCTAAGCATACCGATTGCAAGAATCTGACAGAATGAAAATAAAGCCAATTCAGAGAAATCATTCAGATATAATTGTGAATCCCAAGAAACAGTGCTCTGTAACTTTATAACATTACTTTTAGTTTTTCACTCCAAGTCTATCATTTAAACATTTTTGTTACCCAAGTAATATGTGAAGAAAAGCTAGAAAACACACATAAATATATATTCTTTCAAAGTTTTTTCCATGTATATGTATTTTTCTAACAAAAAAAGATGTATTATCCCTATAATATGCTATTAATCTGATCCCACAGTTGAGAGGTTTTTGTGATGACTGATGTTAGGGTTTCAGAGGATAGGATCATTTCCCTTCTACTCTTCCTGAGTTCTGGACCAAGTAAGAAATGGGACACAGGAGGCAGATACGTGAAGATCCAAAAGTCAGTTAAAGGTGATTAGTCAACATGGCTTTAGATCTGAAGCCAAATGAGGCTGTTAATATTTCACTCCTGAATTGTACAGACTTGCCCAGCCAGTTGCACAGTCTTCTGGCCTGCCTGGCTACCCACGGGTCCCCCCATTCCTCTTATGTCCCCCACCAGGCTCATTATATAGAGGAACAGAGAACAATAGTCCTGTAGTCAGGGTGCCTCCAAAAATAGAAACAAAGAGGTTGTTGCTTTCCAGAACTCACCTATCAGATAAGTCACTCCATTCTCGGGGTAGGTAGGGGAGTATTAGTGATGGACCCAAAAGAAGTTGAAAGTGTTCAATTGTACATTAATTCAATTTTACTTTAGAGATACAGATTTCATAAGTTATTGTGGTCACTCATTTCTTTTGAATCAAATAGATCTAAAAGGCTTATAGTAAAAACAATTTCCTGCTCTACCTCTACTTACTCCCCAGTCCTCCTCTGCAGAGACAGCCACTTTCAACTCCGTTAGCTGTTTCTTTTGTTATTTGATTCCATATCTATAAACAATATGCACTATCAGTAAAAAAAAAAAAAAAAAAGGAAAAAAAGGCTGGTTAACAACCAACCTCTGACTCATGGTGGATCAGCTGGGGCTCTGCTCCGTGTCTCCTCATGCCAGGATCCAGGTTGGTGGCACATCCATCATCTGGAACGTTGCCAGGAGGGAGGAAAGAAGGCACATCACACACTGGCTCTTAAAGTTTCCATTGCCTCACTGCCACTCACGTTTCATGGGCCAAAAAAGCCACATGCCATATCAGCAAGGTGGGTAGGGAAATGCAGTTCTGCTACAGGCCTGAGAGAAGTAAAGCTGGAAACACTGATGAATAGTGCTAAGGCAACCCCAAATTATTATTGTGTTTTCCAGTGCATCAATTTTAGATTCTGTCTGTTGACATTTGATTATGGTGATTTAGCTTACTTACACTTCTCCCAAACTTCTCCATTCCCCTCTGTTCAATATTGTTATATCACAAAATGTAGTTAAATCAATACAGAGTGTTTATATTATTATGACTCTGTATACGTTGCTCATGGTGAGTCAAGGAGTATACTCTGCAAACATTGTTCACAACTGGGTCAAGTAGTGTACTGTGGTTATTTTCCTTTCTTGTGTAGTGCTCAATTTTTCTTTCCTTTTTTTAAAACTTTTTTTTTCCCAATCATTATGTTACAGCTTTCCATCCATAGATTTTTATCCAAGCATTCATACTTATCAAATAATCTCTTGATTCTATTTATCCTCCTGGAATCTCCCATCTCCCTGCTCCTGGTTGCTCTCTAGGCCTGCTGCATAGCTATAATGCTGGGCCCTCTCTTTGCTGCTTTCCTGTTTGAATTCCAGCTACTTAGATACCATCCCTGATTTTCTTGCCTGAAAGCTTTTAGGAAATCCTCTTTATTTTTGGTCTGGTATATTTTTTTTCTAAAATTATTTTCTGCTAGATTAGTATTTCACCAATAATAAACATTTTTAATTCTGAAAGGAGATTGGTATAGCTCTTTTGATTTTCTTGATTACCTCATCTATGTACTTTTATTATGTGAAAGTGCAAAAATTGGCAACTCCCCTGACTTTCTGATTATACTTGTTGGCATTTACAGTCTGAATTTGCCAATAGAGTAAGTAAATGCATTTTTCATTACTGTTAAGGAAACAAGCCCTGCTCTAAGAAGACCCGTCAGGAGAGTATGGTTAGCCTCTGCAAAATGCCACTTTCCAGCATTTACCTCTCCTGTGCTTTGCACTTGGATTTATCATAGAAGTGATGTCTTGAATTTTGGCTGCATATCCTTTTTAACATCCTCAGATATTACAACATGAATATCAGATGCTTAAAGCTGTACTGAGCACTCACAATAAATCTACCCAATAGACCAGATATCTCAGGCCCAGAATACATATATATGTATATGGGATATATATACACATACGTGTGTGTGTGTGTATATATATTTATATATATATATATCCCATAAAGTGAAGATTGCCTTGTCATATCTGTTCTCAAGAGAACTCAGCCCTCTTCTTATTTTTTGCATTTCTTTTCCAGATCACTCACAGTTCTTCAGTCACAGACCACACTTATCAGATTACTGTCTTTGAGTCATTGTCCAGAATATTCTTTGCAAAAATTGTCCTAAATCCACTTCTATGTAGATCATATATCAAAAATGATAATGAACCCATTTATCTTTTCAGCTTCGATTGTCTGAGGCAGGAGAATGAGCATCCGAAAGAGTAAGGATTTAGATTATGTTCTGACACTCAGGGTCAATCACTTAATCCCTTTTGGGACTTGTTCTCCTCTCATCTCTAAAATAAACTATCTTTTCACTGAAATTCTGCTCTGAATGGGGTGAAGATCCCCTTGGTTGAATGAGAGTCATCAGAACTTCTCTGGGGGTTGAATGCAGGTATCAAATTCAGCAGAATGAGCCCAGAGTGTAAGCCAGGAGCCTGGCTTGACTGTGAATATAAACATACTAGGAAAAAAATGTGGAGATGGGGAAGGAGGGGATTAATGTAAACTGAGGCAGGGAATTCAGAGGAGCTACCTTGTCTTAACCAAGGATTGTGGCTTGCTTTCGTGGCCAGGCTGTAATGGTATGTGTAGGTGACTCAACCCTTAAGTAAAGAAAACTCCTTTAAGTCCTGGCATTCTCCTCTGTATTTTGAAATTTGTTTTATTCTCTAACTTAGAAAGTTTTCTTCAGCTTCAGAGTAGGGTATTTATTTATGCTCCAGCTTTGTAGTGCTATGCATAAAAGAACATCACTAAATACAGAGAAAACAGATGCTTGTTTAGGTGAATTGCCAAGAAAATTAGTCAATAACATTTGAAAGTTGAGAACTGGAAGTAAATTGAAAATTTCTTCTTTCCACAATATTAACCAGCACTTAGAAATTAAAAAAAAAAAAAAAAAAAAAAAAAAAAAAGACAGCTGGATTCTCGGTTATATCAGATAAATCCCATTGACTAAAGCTGCAAGTTCGTTGTCATGACAACCTTCCCTTGGAGCTAATTAGAAGTTAAGTAGGACACTTGAAGAGATCGATTCTGGTCTGGTGTTGGACAGGATTTCATGGACTCTCGTATCTAACATGTTTCTTTCTACCGCAGTACAGATATTTGGTAGGTGATTGAATATAAGGGTTCAGAAAATGTGCCTTTGATTGATATGGGGGAAGGGTAGCTAATCTCCTTTCCTTTTTTTTTCCCCCACTCCCAAATACCTAGGGTCCAGAATAAGCCAAGAGCTTCAGAACACAGATATTAATTTAAGGTGTATTGGGAGGGCTCCAGAACAGGTGTTCTGATCACTTCTGGCTTGAAAACCTTGTATGTCCTTCTAAAATGAACAACACTGGCTCAGAATGGCTGAGTTATTTTAACCTATCATTCACTGCTTAAGGAGTGTGTTCAGAGCATATGAGGTGCTTTACAGTATATGAAAGATATAAGTGATATATCCTGATTTTAAGACACAAATACTTTATTTGGAATGATAGCATACTGATATGAAATGTTTTAAATATGACTAAGGTTAATTCAGCAAACATTTATTGAATACCTGGATTATACAAGGCAGTTAAAATTAGTGTGTGGTCCAAATACCCCATATACTAACGTACTATGAAAACACAGAGCAAAATACAATTTGACATTAGGATCAACTAACAAATGCTTTTTGAGAAACTACTATATGCAAAACTTTCCAGACTTGGAGAGGTTAGAACATATAGAGATCAATCCAGCTTGGTCCCTCTCTGAGGAGGAGCTTAATCATTGCATGAGCATGGCCATAGGTACCCAGATGTCATTCATAATGAGCCCAGGCAGCTGGTGGCCTCTCTTAGCAGAGTGTGGCTTTTAAAGAAGCAACAATCTGGTGTTCAAAACCTCTGGAAATAATCTAAATCTTTACAGAATCTCTCATAGATTCATCCGAGGGGAAATCCTTTTATAACGCATAGCAAAACTTCTTTTAAATCCTCTTTTCCCCAATTATCTTGCTCTCAGTATTTGACATCCATGGCAGATCCTTAATGGCTATCTCATTTGACTCAAGCTCCTAAAACTTTTTCTCCAATTCAGTCTGCACAGAGTGTTTTGTTTCTTCTCCCCTTCCTGTTCTGACTCAGCTCTTTATTATGTAGTTCAACTAGTCTTTTGGACTTTTACCTATTTTACCGTTTACCTATTGCCGCCCATCCCCCCACCCCCCACCCCGTTATCTGAATACTGCACTATATGGGAGAGTAATGTTGCTGGAATCCTTACTTTCTAGTGGGGGTGGGGGGTTATTGATATAAACTATTATAATTTATTGTTTTTTAGTCTCATTCACATAGATGTGTATGGGTGTGCAGACTTTGTACTTGCTTATATAGCTCAGACAGAATTGTTTAGCTCCTGTAGACTGAAATAAAGGCCATTGTTCCTTGCTTCCCCAAATCCCCTGTGCTCTTACTGTATCGATTTTGCAATTATGTGTTTATATGTCTCTTTCCCTCTTTTGACTATGAATTCTTTCAGGGGTCTTTTTCATCTTTGTATCTCCACTATCCAGTCCAGTAACTGAAACAGTGGTTCTTCAATAATTGTGAAACTTCTAGTTGGAGACCTGGGGAGAGTACTCATTCCAGACTGAAGAAAGAGCAAGAGATTAGATATGGAGTCGTGGAAGTGAATCTTATATTCATGGGACAATAACTCATCTGGCATGGCAGGCGAATAGGGTGAATGTAGTGGGAAATGGGGCTGGAGAGATGGGTGGGATTAAGTACTTCCTTTTTTCTGATATCACCACTTTGTACTCTAAGGAATTATCTCTTCTGTTCCTCCTGCCAGACAATGAACTCTGTCAGGGCTCTCTGTGTCTTATTCCTCTCCTTTTACCCCCTCTGTGGCACTTAGGAGGCATTAATAGATGTTGTTGAAGGAATAAATGGTGGATAAATCAATTCCGTTCTGTAGGAAAGGACCATGTGAAAGTGGGACTGTTTTCTTATGGGGATGGGAGGTGGGAAGAGGTGGAGGCAGCTCCTAGAGGGGCATCCCATGGTCCACCTGCATTTTACTAAGATCCCTCTGGTGGCCTGTGTAGGAGGAATGAAGAGTTTGGAGGCCAGAAAATAATTTAGGAAGGTTTTATTTTTTCATATTGCAGATTAAAGAATTGGCCTTTCTATCTTTGAACTAACTCAGAAGGCCATTCCTCATAGAACCAACAGAGGTTCCTTTTAAGGGAGGAATGCAAAGATTTATGGAAGGGTCATCCACAGCCTACCTGTCCCCACTCCAACTGCAGCACATCTCTGACAACTCTCTGCCTGGAACTGATGAGCTCCTGTGCTTTCCCTGTTTTCATTTCTGTGGTAGCAAGGTCACGTGTGGTCCTACCACAGCCTCACAGAGAATAAGCCAATTTCAGATGTGTATACGTGGTTTGCCTCCAATATGGCCAGAGAAATCAAATGTTGTTGAGGCAAAATTTCTGTTTGATGAATATTGAGACAGACAGTTGAGGGCATTTGTCAGGTAGCATTGTTCTTTTCAGGTGTTATGTGGAGATGATTAATGATATAGACGGGGTCATTTGCTTGATAGCTCTTGATGAAAGAGTGACAGGAGCTCATGATGGCCGCTATTGAAATCATACACACACATAAAACACATGGCCCGGACTGACTGTGTGTGTGTGTGTGTGTGTGTATATATAAACATACTTTAGCCAGTCCTAAGAACTCAATTAGAAATATAGGCGTGGACATGTGTTTCCCTCTGTCTAGTGAAGTAGACCAGGAACCTGGAAAGTTTGTCATAGGAAGCTGGTATCCCTAGTTTATGATGGGTGTCCTGTCTTCTGTCCATTTTCAGTCCCTCTGAAGACAGCCTACTTCTAACCATCATCACTTCTTGCCCAAATGGTTTGAGTAGCTTCCTAGCTGATTTCTCTTCCCAGTCCAGTTCACTTTTTAAACTGTGGCCAGAATGATCTTTTTAAAAGCAATCTCTAGTCATCATTTTCTCAGTCCAGTGCTTCTCAGTGTTTCACACAGTAAAGTCCAAATTTCTTATTATTATATGACTTGTTATAAACTTACTTCTCCAACCTATTTCTGACCACAAATCAATCTCCCTCCCCCCCTCTTTCCCTCTCTCCCTCTTTCCCTCTCTCCGTCTCTCCCTCTTTCCCTCTCTCTCTCTCTCTCTCTCTCTCTCTCTCTCTCACACACACACATACACACACACACACACAGTCATGCTTCATAGGCACACCTGCAGCAAAGGACATATCAGATTCCTTATGTTCCTTGAATGCCCACTGCTCTTTGCTTAACAAGGTTTCCTCTCCCCAGAATGCTCTTGTTCCTGTTTTCAGCCATTTGAAATCCTACTATCTCAAGGCTCATTCCTTTGACCCTTTCTCCGTGAAGTCTTTCCTGTTTGTCATTCTTGGAATTACTCTCTCCCACCTCTAGGCTCCTATAACACGTTGTAACTGTCTATCCTGACCGCATTCTACTTGGTATTTTATTTAGTTGCATACAAATCTGTTTTCCTCAGTAATTGTAAACTTTGTGAAGATGGAGTTTGTTTCTTCATCTTTGTGTCCCACAGCACCCGATACAATGCCTTGAAGAGATTTGCTGAATTGAATTATCTAATATTTTGGAACTCTAAAATGTGATCTCTTCTATTTTTTTAACTTTATTTATCAAAAAATTAAAAACAAACAAACAATTTAAAAAAAATTTCAAAAAAAACCGAAACAAAGGAATAAGGAAAACAAATAACATCTAAAATAACTGCATTGCTTCCAAAATGTTCCTACCATACCCCAAGAAAGTTGAAAAACCCTAACAAAACAAAGGAATAAGAAAAACAAATAACTTAAAATAACTACATTGCTTCCAGCATGTTCCTTCTTTTATTTTTATGCAAGTTTTAAAACTTAAACATAACATTTGTTTGTCTTGTGAATTCAGTTGTTTGCTGCTTTGTTTTAAGCCTTTAACCAGCCCTGCTCAGTTATGATTTAAAAATTAATGTATTCTATCAGTTTAGTATTGTGAATGCTAGTACATAAATAGATTAATACTGCCATTAAAGGAAATTGTTGCTTTCTTCAGGGCTGGACTCTGACAACGTAGTGAAGGAGGCATAGTTTATCTGACAATTTTTTAGTCTTGATTCCTTTGGTTGTAAGTAAAGACAAACTACACTAGCTTAAGTAAAATAGCTTTGATGGGGAGAAAGTATTTCTAATGATTCAGTAAGAAGTTCATGCATAGCCAACCATGAACCACTGTGTTTATTTTATTCAAAATAAAATACGGTGGGCCTCGAAGGAAATGGAACTGGAGAGTCAGGGCTGTTGCTGCACTCCTTTCCGTGAGGGTACCCACGCTCATCTCTGCTTCCCTCCTCTTACTCACCTTGCATCGGGTCCACTGCCTGCCTTCTCCATCTCCACATCGGGACCTCTCAGCTCACATGGCGTGGACTGACTATAGCCTTCCTCTGTTGTCCTTCCTGATATGAAATGATAATGATAGGGAATGTCACTGATTCAAGCCTACCTAGGGGTAGATCTCTCTTGGGCCAAATGTCACACATCAACATAGCTGGGTCCAAACAGGAGGGCTGTGTGTGACATCATCAAAAATAGACAGTGTGTGATACTGACTCTATCATTTCCTCTTCATCACTCTTCTCACTTCTTTCCCAATCCCCAATCATTCTTCTTTGCTTCAAACCCTGTCAAGGATCTGAATTTCCCTTTACCCAGGGCTCTTTTGTCAAAAGAAAAGTTATTTTTCTAAATCTTACCTTTATGTGAATTATTTGTTATTCCCCTGAAGTATGTGAATTTTAACAGTCAGTGTGCAGGAAAATAATCCTTAAAATAATGTATTATGCATGATTAAATTGCAGATATTATCTTTTGTGGCCATCCTGAGTCCTTTGAAATTGTCCTAATTAATTAAGGGATTGTGACATCTGTAGTCCCCTCTAAGTCTCATCCTGGAAACTAGGATTAGATGATGATGTAAGAAGAGAAAAATGAAATAAATATAATTAAAATGTCTAATATTTTTCAGAAAGATCAACCTCACGGTGTTACTTTCTTCTTATTTCTAGGACATGATTATTGAATGCTGCTGTGAAATAGTATCTCTATTTTTGACGGATGGAGAGTCAGTGCCACTATCTGAGGTCTGTTCCTCTCCTTTAAAACTTTATCTGATTCATTCACAAATATTATTGTTACTATAAAAATGGAAATACAGGAAACATCTATTATGAAAGTATCAGAAACTAACCCTCTTTAATTAATGTGAAAAAGTGGTAAGCGTGAATTTATAATAATTACATGATATTTTGGTTAAAAAAGTCTTTGTTAAAAAAATCGACTAGTACAAAATATTATGAAGATAATTTTAAAATCACCTCAAACCAACATTCAGAGAATAACCACTGTTAGCATTTAGAGTATATCTAGAGTTTTCTCTATGTATTTATAAACTTTAAAATTTTTACATCAATGGGACCATACTTTATATGCATTCTGTAGTTTACTTTTTTTCATTCAACAATAATATCATGGAGTTTTTTTAATGTGAAAAGTCTACCTTATTGTATTTAATGGCTGCATAACATACTCATCTATGTATATGTTCCATCAGGCACTCTTTACAAAGTTAGATCCTTATTGATGGATCTTGAGGTTGATGGATTCTAGTACATATGTATTTCACCCTTCTGCATTATCTCCTCAGAGTTAATTCTTAGCAATAGGATTTTAGAGGAAAAAAAAAAGAATATATATGCATTTTGGTGTATAAATGCAAACGCCCCTCCAGAAATGTTGCACCAACTTTCTCTCCCGTCAGCGGTGAATGAGAGGACCAGGTTACCCACATACTCATCTGCACTAGGTTTTCCTCTCCCCCTCCTTCTCCCTCTCCCCCTCCTCTTCTTTTTCCTTCTCTCCTCCTTCCTCTTCTTTCTCCTTCTCCTCCTCCTTCCCTTCTTCCTCCACCTTCTCTTTCTTCTAACCCTTGCCAATCTGACAAGTGAAAAATGATTGTATTATCTTTATTATTAGTAAGACCAACTATAGTTCACATGTTTGTTGGCAATCTGTGTTTCTCTTTTTGTGTATGACATTCATTCATTTAGTCATTTAGTTAGTCACATCCAGCCCACTATCTTTTATAAAGTTTTATTGGAGCATTGCTTACGTTTATTGGCTTACTTATGGTCCATAGCTGCTTTTGCACTAACAATATCAGAGTTGAGTAGTTTTGACAGAGACCATAAGGTCAAAAAGCCGAAGATTTATTGTGTTTCTTTAGAAAAAAAGTTTGCTGACCTCTGTGATAGAGAGTAATGGAGAGTGGGGAGACAGTTTAGATAGGGTGGTCAGGGAAGATCTTTTTGAGGAGGTAACAGTTGAAGTAAGACTGGAAATATTCTATGTGCCCCTCCCACTACATCAGTAGTTCTTGAGGTCAGAGACTATTCTATCTTCATCTTTGAATTCTCAAAGTGTCTTGGGCACTATATCACTTGGTCATTGTTTCTTGAATTGAATTGAATTGCCTTTAGTCTTACACACCTGAAATTTAATCTTTGTTTCTTTCTTTTTTTTAATTCTTTGACTATTCATGTCCCTTCCAAATTTTTAAATATGGAACTTATTTTTTTAGTATGGCAATATATAGATATATTGTGGTAGACCATTCTAATAAACTCAAGCTTAAGTCTAATTTTGGGCAAACTGGTAGTTAAAACTTGGTCACAGAAAAAGAATTTGTGTTCAGCAAAGTGGCAAGGTACAAGATCAATACCTAAGAGTCAATTGTGTTGCTATACGCTAATAATGAACAATCTGAAGAGGAAATTAAGAAAACAATTCCACTTACGATAGCATCTAAAAAATAAAATATATAGGAATAAATTTTTACCAAGGATACAAAAGACTTGTGTACTTAAAACTACAAACACTGCTGAAAGAAATTAAAGAAGACCTAAATAAATGGTGATACATCCCATGTTCATGGAGTGGAAGAGTTCGTATTGTTAATATGTCAGTATTACTCAAAGCTATATACAAATTCATTGCAATCCTATCAAAATTCCAGCAGCATTTTTTTGCAGAAGTGGAAAAACTGATCCTCAAATTCATACAGAACTGCAAGGAACCTGGCATAGCCAAAACAATCTTGTAATAGAAGAACATGTTGGAGAACTCACACTTCCCAGCTTCAAATTCTACTACAAAGCTTCTGTAATCAAAACAGTGTGGTGCACATTGTGAGAATAACTAACAGTACTAAGTGGTACATGAATGTGGTGGAAAGGGGAAGCTCAGAGTCATGTATGTCACCAGAAGGAAAATTGGAGGTTAAAAGATGGACATGTATAAAACAGTGAATCTTGTGGTGGGTAATGTCTGTGATTAACTGTGCAAGTATTAGAAATCTCTTTCATGAACCAGAACAAATGTATGACACTATAACTAGAAGTTAATAATAGAGTAGCATATAGTAAAAAAATATACCTGTTGCAAACTATATGCTACAGTTAGTAGTATTTTAACATTCTTTCATCAACAGTAACAAATGTACTATACCAATACTGTGAGTCAATAATGGCGGGGTAGTGGTTAGGGGTTGGGAGGATTTGAGTTTCCTTTTTTTTTTTTTTTTTTGTAATGAAAATGTTCTAAAACTTGGAAAAAAAATTAATTGTGGTGATGGATGCATAGCTGTATGATGGTACCAGGGGCAATTGATTGTATACTTTGGATCTTTGGTTAATTGTATGGTATGTGAACAATCTCAATAAAAACAAAACAAAACAAAAAGTGTGGTATAGGCATAAAGATGACAAATAGATTGGTGGAAAGAAATTGAAAGAGCAAAAATAGACCTGCAAATCTATGGTCAATTGATTTTCAATAAGGGTTCTAAGTATATGCAATGGGGAAGGAATAGTCTCTTCAAGAAGTAGTGCTGAGAAAATTGGATATCCATGTGCAAAAGAATGAAATTAGACTCCTTTCTCACATCATATACAAAACCAACTCAAAGGAGACCAAGGACCTAAATATAAGAGCTAAAACTATAAAACTCTTAGAAAATAACATAAGGGCAAATCTTCATAACCCGGGATTCAGCAATGAATTGTTAGGTATGAAACCAAAAGCACAAGCAACAAAAGAAACAATAGATAAATTTGATTTCATCAAAATTAAAAACTTTTGTGCATTGAAGGGAATAATCAAGAAACGTAGAAGATAGTTACAAACCATATATTGGATAAGGGCTTAAGATCCAGAACATATAAAGAACTTTTACGAATGGAACCCGGAAGCGAAGGAGAGAACATTACCCTGTGCCCGGAGGACGGGATACAAGTCAAGGAACCCCAAAGATTGCCAGTAGGCAGGACCAGAATGTTACCGACTTTGGGGAGAAAGCACCACCATGCTGATGCTTCAATTTTGGGTTTCTCTAGCCTGGAAACCACGAGCCAGTAAATTTCCATTGTTTAAAGCAGCTCATTGTATGGCATTTGCCGTAGCAGTCTCGTAAATGAAGACACAAAGGTTATTGCTGGTTTTACAAGAAAGACTTGAGAAGACTAAGAGAACAGGAAATTTCACCATGAGTTAAAGAATATCAATGAACCAGCATACACAGTACAAAAGGAGGCTGAGAAAGAAGATGAGGAAAGAGATTTGCAAATAGCAATTTAATATATTGCTCCAGTTTACCAAGACAGTAAATGCAAAGGAATCATCGCATGTTGGGTAAAGTTTCTGCAAAAGGATTTTTTGGATTCTTTGGACACAAGCAACAGAAACTGCCACTGATTAACTGATTCGGGAGAACAGAATGCATGAGGATGATCGTGGATAGCTCATCCTTACAGTGGGAAATGAAAAACAAGACCTTTAGAAAACCAGGAATAACAGAATTGCCAGGGATCTAAAAAGGAACAACTTGAAGATATTTTCCCAAGGACTCTGACACCTGATAGTTTAGCTTTGGCCACATTCCATGCCAAAGCGTCACAGCTGGTAATGGCAATCCCACCCTAAATTTCATGCCCACCACTCTGCTTGTGGTAGAAGGAGTTTGTGTCTCCCCCAGGGTGATAATTCCTCTGGGAATGATAAGGATGGGAAATGGGCAATTTGCCAAGGGAAGGGATGCTGGCAGGGCAAAAACAGGTCTTCACAAAAATACATCTATTAATTTCAGAGAGGAAAAAGGCCTCTTTTTAGGAATGATAAACATTTCACAGGAAATTATTTACATTTTCTAAAGTATCAATTTTCTACACAATAATGATTGACTTATTTTAAAAAGATTCTTCCCATATTTAGAGAAGTCTATCTTTGTTATTACCATGTTTGATTTTCTTATATTAACAAGCATACGCTAATATTGGATTCTGTGGTTAGTTAAAATCAATGAAAGATAGATAATGGAATATTACTTCCTTGATAGAACTTTCTAAATGATGGTATATTGATCTTTTAATAAATTTTGGACTCTGAGAAGTTTTATCAAATTTAGTGAAGTCAGCATAAAATAGAAGATACATTAATAAAGATCTCATGCAGATTCTCTGAAGCTTATGATAATGCTTTGATTAATTATCCGAACTAGCCACTTTACCAAGAGCTCTACATGTGTTCACAAATATAATTTAGTCCTCATAAAAATCTTATGAAGAGAGCTCTATTACTATTGTCTCTTATAGATGAGGAAACTGAGGCACAAAGATAGTAAGTAAATCCTCCAGGATCTTGGAGATAATAAATATTTCAGATTCTTGATCCTGCATTCTTATACACCCCTTCTTGTATTGCCTGGTGGGGGAGGGAGTGTGGCAAAGACTGCTAACACAAATATCTATTGACTAAAAACTGAATATATTATGTTGTCACTTAGGCAAACAGGAAAAAAATATTATGATCTATTTTAATCCATTTTAATCCCACATTTTATTTAATCATAATTATAATTTTCAGTAGTAGTAATATTGATAGTAGCAGTAGTGGAAGTAGCAAAAGGATGGTGGAAGTATTAAGAGTAAATATGATAGTGGTGTGATGGTGGTGGTGGTAGAAATAATGGTGCAAGTTGCAGAGATAGTAGCAGCAGTGATCATTTATAATACAATGGTCAGGCTGACATATTGAGTGCTTTTAATAACATTAAAATTTAAAAATGCAACCACTGGATCCAACTTGCTGATTTTGAATTCTAGCTCAACCCTTTTATTAGGAAAGGTCACTTAAACCTTTTTCTAGTCTATTTATTCAGCCATAAATTAATAGCAGCTTCATAGGATTACTACGATATTGAATGATGTAGAAATGTGCATTGCTTAGCATGGTGTCTTCTGTATTTGTTAGGGTAGGCTGGGCTATAGTAACAAATACAACCTGAGATGTGAGTAGCTCACTGTCCCTTTATAACCCAGAGTCTTGTCACTGTCTGCCCTCAGATACTGAAAGGGCAGATACAACATGTAGGGGCAAACAACTTCTTAAAGATCTTGGATTAGAAAAGGCACATGTCACTTCTGCTCACATTTTGTTATCCAGAACTGTCTAGCAGAACTTTCTGAGATGACAGAAAAGCTCTCTACTTCACACTGTCAAATAAAATAGCCATAAGCCATGTGTTACTACTAAGTTTTTGAAATGCAACTTGTGTAACTAAACAACTGAAAATTAAATTTTATTTAATCCCTATTCATTTAAATTTAAATAGGCACATATGGCTAGTGGCCACTGTAACAGACAGTATATAATGGAGATTTTAAAGACGTGATGTACTAGAGAACAAAAATGGCCACAATGATTTTTCAACCCATATCCATGGCTCTGCAATCTGACTTTGAAGCAATTTCCATCAAGAAGCAGAATTGCCATCCTCTCCTCTTACATCTAGACTGGACTGGTGACCACCCTTTGGTCCAAAGAATATGGTAAAGAACTTGCCATTACTATAGCTAGCCTTACACTTTTGGGATCCTGCCCTTTCATTCAGTGAGCAAAAGCTAGGCTAGTTTGTGAGATGAGAGAAAACCAGGTATGGAGTAAACCCAGTTGTACTTCAATATTTTTCTATGTTGAATTTTAATTTTTTTTTATTTTGGTAATACATATAAATCCAAATTTACCCTTTAATCACTTTCCATTATACAACTAATTAGCATTAACTACACTCATAATATTGTCCTGGAAACCCCACCATTCATCACCAGAACTTTTCCATCACCCCAGACAGAAAATCTGTACCACTTAAGCTATAATTCCCTATCTCCCAGCCCCTGGTAGCTTGTAATCTACGTTTTGTCTCCATGAATTTGTACATTCTACATGTCTCATATAAGTGAAATAACAATATGAGTCCTTTTGCATCTGGCTTATTTCACTCAACATGATGTCTTCAAGGTTCATCCATGTGGTTGCACGTATCAGAACTCCATTCCTTTTCACAGCTGAAGAATGCTGCATTGTACGGATATATCACATTTTGTTTATTTTTCATCTCCCATTGGGACATTTAGGTTGCTTCCACTTTTTGGCTATTGTTAATACTGACGATAACATTGGCGTACAAATATCTGCCTGAGTCCCTGCTTTCAATTCTTTGGGATGTATACCTAGAATCGGAATTGTAGGGTCATTCAATGTTTAAGTTTCTGAGTAATCACCAAACTTTTTTCAGCAGCCATACCAGTTTACATTCCCACATTGGGTTGTTTATCTGTATCTGGACTACATTATAAATGTCCTTTCTTGTTCAGACAGTTTGCAGTATTATCACACAACTGTATCCCTGTTTCCTGCTCATCTTTCTTCACCAGGATATTCCATACAAAGATTTCATTCCTAAGATAATGCAACTCCAGGCAAATTTATTATATCTTCTCACTATAAAACGACATTTCCTGTTACCTAATAGCACATTAGTGTTTCTGAACAAGATCTTTTCTTCCACATAAGTAACCTGGCTATGAGAGCAATTTTGTCACATTTTGGGATTCTTCTCAGGTTAAAATATCAAGTTAATTTTCTTTATTACCTATTTTTATGTGTTAGTGCAGATAGCTGAAACAATGAATGGACTTTATTATCTTTATCTTTTTGGATTACTAGAAATGTTTTATTAATTCAATTTATATCATAGAGGAAATTTTTTCCATAATATCAGTTTTTAAAAGTTTTATCTGGATATTTTTTGGTTCTCCAATTTTGCTTTAAAGTCCTTTTTTGATCAAGTTAACAAATCATTTGACAAAAAATGTGTTACCTTTTATTATGTAGTTAATCCTATCCGTCCCTAGCATTTAATACATACATATAAACTATGATATTAATCACATCAGTATAATCAGTTGTATATATATCCATATACATATATATTCATATTAGATTTTCCAAAATCTAATCTTCCTACTGGAAAGAAATGGAACTCTAGTTTTTCAACCCCAACTTCACTAGTTTTAATTCAATATTTTGTTCATCTATCTTCATTCATGCATTATTCATGAACACATTTATTCATTCATTAATGCACAAATTCAGTCATTCACTATTTTTTTCAAATTCTTGCTGTGTGAGTATAAAATTCTTGCTATGTGAAAAGCTCCATAATTTTTTCTTGCTTTTGAGCTTTTGATTTTTATTTTTGGCAGTATTTTTCATCCACATATTAATGAGTAAATCCATAATTTAGTTTTAGGTAACCATATTTAAAACAATATGAATAATTCACAATTTAACAATGTAAATCTTTTGTAGTTGATTTTTACATTTGATTCATAATGACCACAGCTATCTTTTTCAATCATAGAACTTTAAAAGAGTTGGTGATATTTGGAAAATGAGAGCTTGAAAATTTTTATAGCATAATATGTTATCATGAGACTATGAACTCATTGAATACAGTCCCTGCGCAATGTAAAAATGTGGCCAACTTAAACATTCTCTTTTGTGCACACACACACTCCCACACCTGCACAAACACAGATTTACATACAAATACATGCCAATAAGATGACAAAGAAAGCAGGTATTTGAGGAACATGCAGTAATTAACATTCATTACTATTAGCATATGAAGAAAATGTAGTAATTTATTAATAGCCAGGAGGGTTACTAATAGAACATGACATAATTACAAAGTGACATTATAACAATATACTTTAAAATATTAAACATAAAATGTAATACACAGAAATGCTAATAGTTTAGGAATTAGTTGGATATTGACTTAAGTGATACAATCACAGGGTTGATGAAACTTAATAGTAGAGTGGAGATGTAATGAAAGAAAAAAAGAAACAAAATTTGTAGCAACAGGTGTTCTCATTTGAAATGTACAATCTCTATGTAAGCCACCAAGCCACAATAAATTTTTTCTTCCATGTTAAAAAAAAAAAAAAAAAAAAAAAAAAGAACTTTTACAATGCAACCACAAAGGAGCAAAAATGGAGCAAAGGAATTGAATAGACATTTCTCCAAAGAAGGTATACAGATGGCCAATCAACACATGAAAAGATGCTTAACATCATTAGCCATTAGGGGAATGTTGAGTGAAATAAGCCAGGCACAAAAGGACAAATATTGTATGATCTCACTGATATAAAATAGTTAGAAGAAACAAATTCATAGTCAGAAACTAGAATACAGATTACCAGGAGTCAGGGTAGGGATAGTGTTCTGTTTTGCTAATGCTGCGGGAATGCAAAACACCAGAAATGGATCGGCTTTTATAAAAGGGGGTTTATTTGGTTACACAGTTACATTCTTAAGGCCATAAAATGTCCATCAACAAAGGGTACCTTCACTGGAGAAAGGCCATTGGCATCCGAAAAACCTCTGTTAGCTGGGATGCACGTGGCTGGCATCTGCCTGCTCCCAGGGTGCGTTTCAAGGTGTTCTCCAAAATGTTTACATCAACTTCCAATGGCCGTCTTCAAAATGTCTGTCTCAGCTTCAGCTAGATACGAGCTCCTTCTGTCTGAGCTTATATATTGCTCTAGTAAACTAATCAAGGCCCATGCCAAATGGGCAGGGCCACGCCTCCATGGAAATTATTGAATCAGAGTTATCACCTACAGTTGGGTGGGTCACATCTCCATGGACACTGAACCGATAGGTTCCAACCCAATCCACACTAATACATCTGCCCCTACAAGAATGCATTAAAGAATGCTCCCTCCTTTTTCTGGGGGACATAAATATACAAACCAGCACAGATAGGGAATGGGGAGTTAATTCTTAATGGTGCAGAGTTTCTATTTAGGGTGTTGCAAAGTTTTAGAAATTTATAGGGGTGTGGTGATTTGAAGGTGTATGTACCCCAGAAAAGTATGTTCTTAAAGATAATCCATTTCTATGGACCTATTTTAAGTAGGAGCTTTTGGTGAGGCTACTTAAATTAAGATGTGACCCATCTCATTCAGGGTGGGTTTTAATCCTTTTACTGGACTCCCTTATAAGAGAATGAAATTCAGGCAAAAAGAGAGAAACCTATGGAAGCAAGAAGCTGACGCAATGCAACCCAGAAGAGAAGGGAGAAACCAACAGATGCTATCGTGTGCCTTGCCATGTGACGAAGGAGTTCAGGATCACCAGCAGCTGGTCTTCAGGAAGGAAACATCACCTTGATTATGCCTTGATTTACGTTTTCACAGCCTCAAAACTGAAAGTTTAAAAGCTAATAAATTCTCATAGTTAAAGCCAACACGTTTCATACTATCTGCTTTGAGCAGCTTAGCAAACTAAAATAAGTGCTGATGGTAACATTGTGAATGTAATTAACACCCCTGGATTATGTGTCTGAATGTGGTTAAAAAGGAAATTGTAGGTGGTATAGATGTTGCTAGACCATAAATTTAAAAACAAAAACAAAACAACCATAGGACTGTACAACACAGTGAACCCTAATGTCAACTATGGATTATAGTTAATAGTACAATTATAATATTCTCTCATCAATTGTAACAAAAGTACCACACTAATGCAAAATGTTAAAAATGGGATAGGTATATGGGAACTCTTTATTTTTTGCATAATCCTTCTGTAAACTTATTTCTCTAATTAAAAAAAAAAAAGACCATGATAAGATACCACTTCTACCACTTCACACATAAGGATGGCTATTATTTAAAAACTGCAAAATAGTAAATGTTGGAGAAGATGTGGAGAAATTGGAACTCTAGTGCCTTGTCAGTGAGAATATCAAATGTTGCAATCACTGTGGAAAGCAGTATGACAGTACCTCAAAAAGTTAAATATAGAATTACCATAAGACCTGGCAATTTTACTTCTGGGTATATATCCAAAGAGAGTGAAAACAGGATCTCAAACAGATAATTGTACACCAATATTTATAGCAGCATTATTCACAGCTGCCAAAAGGTGGAAACAACTCAAAAGTTCAAGAACAGATGAATGGATAAACAAAATGTGGTGGTACATATACACAATGGAGTATTATTCAACCATTAGAAAGAATGAAGTTACCAGACATGCTGCAACATGAAGAACCTTGAAAACATTATGCTCAGTGAAATAAGCAGCACATGTAAGGACAAAAATTCTATGATATCACTTATAAGAGATGACTAGAAATAACAAATTTGCAGAGATTAGAGATTAAAAGCAGGTTAAGGGTTACAGGGGAATGGGTGTATGTGGGAAGGGGGATATTTGTAAAAATAAAATAAAAAAATAAAGGTTTGATGTGGAGGGGGGTGGGAAAGAAAGGAAAAAGAATCTGTTACCATAAGACATATGACAGAAGCTTTGGCTTCTGACAGACCTGGGCTGCATTCCCAGCCTTGAATCTTGTTAATTGTGTGACTTGAAGCAACTTCTTTAACTTTTCTAAGCCTCAGTATTTTTCATATGTAAAATGGGATAATAAAGGCAATCTCTTAGGGTTGTTGTAAGGGTTAAACCAAATGATATAATGTTAAGTATTTGGCATAAGACCTAGTGCAAATAAATGTTGAATAAATATTAGCTACCTAACCATCATCATCATCATTATCCACCATGGTCCTAGCCTCTGTGTGTGCATTATTCACTCCCCATTCAATGAATTTCACACCGATTTTTGGGATCCATATTTTTATTGAAATATTGATAGAACAGGAGAGGAAAAGTGTTAAAGGTAGAGAAAAAGCCCAGAATTATTTTCTTTGTAATGTAAATCATGGTTGACTCATATAGGAATTAGTGTAATGTGTAGGTTTCCAGTATGAGGTTCCAGTGTTGAAAGAGCTCTTTGTCCAAGAGAAGGTGCTTCCCAATTGAACCCCATGCCATCCTTCCACCATGAGCAAGACTGACCTAGCCGTGCTGTGATGGGGCCTGGGCATTTATGTTCTCCTTACAAGTAAATTGTTAGACCAACAAAATTACATGCTTTAGTAAAGCTGTTTGTTTTTACCAGAATGAGATCTTCCTGTGCATTTTTGTTCCTTACGGCTCATACCTATTACAAATGACCTCTGCCTGTATAACCTCTTCCTAGTTGAAATACATATTCCTGCACACAGTTTGTGACAAAAGGAAACTGAGATAGCAAGGAGATGAAGGAAAATAAGTGCTCCATGGCCAACCTTCTTAGTGACTAATCGGGGATTAGGAATGACCATTACATATGATTTCTGGTGAACCAGCAATAAAGCCTTCCTTTCTTTGCCTGCATAGGTTTGAATTATTGCTGTTTCCAAGTTATCAGGAAGGATTCAAATACGATGTGAAAAATATTCTTTATGTACTCGCAGAGACTGACCATGGAAAGGACTAGGTTGTTTTATACAATTACCTGTCCATAAGTATTTACTGACTAACTGCTACTTAGAGAACAATGGTGTGGATATTTCCACTGATGCAAAGACAACAATATCCTAAAGAATCGATATAGAGAGGAGGTTCCTATAAGCACATCCTGGTTTTAAGATGAAGAAGATTATCCTAGACCAAGAGATAAGAAAGATCTTATAAGAAGATTGTAAAGCAGTTTTTTTTGTTTGTATGTTTTGTTTTGTTTTGTTTTGTTTTAGCTGCAGTGAACAGCATGAGATAAGAAAGATCTTATAAGAAGATTGTAAAGCAGTTTTTTTTGTTTGTATGTTTTGTTTTGTTTTAGCTGCAGTGAACAGCATGAGTTAAGTAGGATCATTTTTTAAGTTCAGGATTGTTAGTTAATGACAATTGTCATTAACATGCAAATATTACTACTACTAATAGTTAATGTTTCCTGAGCATGTGGCATGTGCAGACCCTGTTAAGTGTTTAAAATACATTGTGTCATTTAATATCCCAAGAATCCCATGAAGTTGCTTACTATTATTATCCCATTTTAGAAATGAAGTAACTGAAGCACAGGGAGGTGAAGCAGCAGCTTAAGGTCCCAAAGCTTGTCAGAAGAGAAGGCAGGAGTCAAATACAAGTCTGCTTAAACCCAGGATCCGCATTTTAAAATAAGCTACTGCTCAGTGAAAGTTTTATTAGAAAGGTGGGAGCAGATGCTATAGGGAGTTGAGTAAGTGTGAGGTGAGAATGTCAAGGTTGCATTTGTTGATTTAAGAAGGTTTAAATAGGAAGGAATGGAGAGTTTTATACTGTAGAATGAAGGGGACCTAGAGATAGACAGCAACTAGTGAAGGGGGAACGATAATCTAGTAAGAACAGATAAACTGTTGAGGGTAATCTTAATGTTATGGGAATGCTCAGGAATGATTATGGTTTGTCAATTTTCTTGGGCATGGTAGGAACATGTTGGAAGCAATGTAGTTATTGTAGGTTATTTGTTTTTCTTATTCATTTGTTTTGTTATGGTTTGTTGATTTTCTTGGAGCATGGTAGGGACATGTTGGAAACAATGTAGGTATTTTAGGTTATTTGTTTTTCTTATTCCTTTGTTTTGTTTTGTTTGGATTTTTAAAATTTTTTGATAAAGTAAAAAAGCTATTGCATTAAAAAATTAGCTTCAATGTAGTGATTTTAGGTTACTTGTTTTTCTTATTCCTTTGTTTTGTTTGAATTGTTTTTTTTTTTAATATTTTGATAAAGTAAAAAATAAATAAATAAGAAAAAAGAAAGAAGGAATGGATAGAGTAGAAGGAGCAACTTGTGGGAGACACAGAATCAAGGGAGGATGTTGGGATAGGAGCGGTTCTGAGTGAAAAGAGCTGGGAGAGACAGAGGTTACCTATGTAGAAGAGAGAGCAAGGCCTTAAGGTAGGGAACAGAAAGACATTGACAGCACATGTGGAATAGGTGACCTGGAGCAGAAGAAGGATACCTCCTTCTCTAGGTCTTGAGGCAGCAGATCCACGGGTCACAAATCCACCCAGGTTCTAGGTTGGACATGGCCTTCACCTCTTGATGGGAGGAGTGTGGAAGTCAAATTGTAAGAAGGTGGGTTGGGAGCTGTAGTGGCATAAAATAGGTTATATTTGGTGCCTCGTCATCCTGCCTGGCTTCATCATAAGTTTCCCTTTTAAAGTGACCACCCCAGTTAGCCCTGCCCTGGGTGTAACCACAACTAGCAAGACATGCACCTCCAAATGGTTTGGATGATCGAAGCCACCTTTAGCTACTCTGAAGCCCCATGCTGCCTCTGCCCTTTTATGCTACCCAATTTACTAGCAAGTCCTCTATCTCCTATGACTTGGATGATAAGAAGCTGCCCTCAGCTTCTCCAAACAGCCCTTGCTGCTTCTGCTTTTTGCACGAATAGCATGAAACTTCCAATTGCAAGTATCCACAGGAAAGTCCTACCTTTCCCCTCTGGGTCACAATAAAGGCAAGAGCCTGGAACCCCCAGGTGCTCTTCTCCCCCCACCCTCCTCCATGAACCTTCACAGGGGCCTAGGTTAGGTAAGCCCTGGGCCCCTCTACAATCCGTGTTCTCTTCTCTCCCCAACTAGGGCCTTTGATCTTACAAAGTTGTCCTTTCCTGCATTCTCAGCTGGCTGGCTATGTTTATGCCTCACCACTGAAGGAACTTCCACCGAACATCCCAAATAGGAGCTATTGTAGCCATCACTTGGGGAAAATATAATCTGCCACAGCATCCAATAAAACACCCCCATTTTCTAGGCCTAGTCTTCTTCCGAGCAGCAGCTGCTCTCAGGAACCTGATTTGGCAATTTTTAAATTAGTCAGCAACACTCCCAAAATATGCGGAGTAATGGCCATGGAGTTTCTGGGTGTGTTTTTATCCTCAGGACTGAGAAAATAAACTGAGTGGATTCTCAAGGCACCCTTTGAAATAATCTATATAGTCTCCTTGGGTGTTGGATGTGTTCGTGTATGCCCTGATTTATGTGGGACAGCTGTGATTTCATTTCTTATAGGATATTAAATCCTAGAAGGTGGTGCCAGGCTATTTAACTTCCTTTGGCCCATTTTCTAACACTGCTATATACCTCTTGGTTTCTTTTTAACAAAACCTCCCAAATGGTAGTAATGACAAAACCTTTTCTTTCAATTGTCACAGCATCAAGCACGGAGTTAGTTCAAGGTACTCTGTAGCAGATGTTTAATAAGTATTTTAAAAAATTAATTATATTAATATAGTTTCTTTTGGTTGAGAGTTATAGATTTTCGTTTTTTCTTATACCTGCTAATAGCTGTCTGAATAGGTTTTCTATGCATGTAGAATTACATCTTTCTTCTATGAGACATTATCATTCTGTTCTCAAGTGAAGAGTATCTTTGTAAGTTCATGAGACATCCACTTAATATTCTTATATTCTTTTGAAGACAATGCCAGATGACAACAGTTCCACACAGCTTTTAAAACACAGTGCTGACTTTGATTCCATCCTCTCGCTGTTCACTTCTGTCAGATTTGGCTAAGGGAAAAAGAAAGCCCTTAAGAAAAGGCCAGGCTATTAATGTACTCTTCAAAATGCTAAGAAAAGGCTAAGCTGTTTATAGCGTCTTCAAAATGCTCATCTCTCTGAGATTTTCCAGCAACAATGTCAAGGTGAAATATGCTCTTGTTCATCAAGAAACCAAAAGCCTTTGTGTTATCTGTGTTCCGAAGTACCAGTACCACTTTTGTTGTATGTGCAATTTGGGGGTATAATGATACTTGGATATAATTTAAACCACAATATAATCATGAACCTGATATTATGTATTTACTGTAGAAGTAGTTAAAAGTGCTTGATAAACAAAATCTGGCTTCATTCTGGATATAACTGTACTTCAGTCTCAAAGGGAGGATTTCCTGAAGTTTTAGTCACTTTATAACTTTAAAGTAGGTGAGAGGGAAGGCTATCGTTAGCAAATCTGGTCATTCCTCTCTCTTTTGCTGAAAACTTAGTTAAGTGTTTGGTGTCATTTACTTCAGTCATTTTGCTAACTGGTTTTTCCTTGATTAAAAAACAGGACCTTACCAATGAAATTGTATTTTCATTTTAGGAGGATGTTTGCTTTTTGCCCCACAATTCTGAGTCACTTGGCAAGCCTTCAGAAATTCTTTTGATAGATGTTCTTTATATTTAAATAAATATACAAGGAGCAGGTGTAGATTCACCAATTTTCCTAGTTTACTTTGGATACTAGCCTTTCTGGATTTTTGCACTTATTCCACTTACATCTCAGGCAGCTAATGTCCATTTTTATGTTCTTTGTTCAAGCAGCTGTGGTAGCATAGTGCAGTGGGAAGAGCGCTTGACACAAGTTCTAGTCCCAGTTTTGTCCTCATGGACAACTCATTTATCCTTAAAGGACTCAGGTTAATTAGATGGTGTTGAAAGTCTTGGCAGTAATATTTCTTATTGGATAAAAGCATGGTTTGATTATTTGCTCCACCACCTATTAGTTATGTGACCATGAGCAAGTTACTGTTTTTCTGTGCTTCCATTCCTTACCTGTAAATGGGTGATAGCTACTCCTCAGGTAGGATCACACAGAAACAATATACAATGTGTTTAGTACAGTGCCAGTTCAATGGCAGTGGTAAGCGTTCAATACATTGTGGTCATCCTTATTTTTCACCCTTAATGCACTGTGAAATGAACCATTTGCCCATTTGACCATAAGCAACTCTCTTATCAGTGGCTTTTAGCCAGTCTAAATGTTTGATAATTTTTCAAAAGAGTAATGGCTGTTTGATAGATATATTCTTCATATTATTTTTAAACCATCCCTTTTTAACCATGCTCTTTTTAATTAAACTTTTTATTTTTAGATAATTATAGATTATATAACATGCAGTCATAAGAAACAATATAGAGATCCTGGGTACCCTTTACCCACTTTTCCCCCATGGTAACATCTTGCAGAACACAGCACAGTATCACAACTAGAATATTGACGTCAATACAGTCAAGATACAGAACACTCCCATCGCCACAGGGATTCTTTTTGTTGTCCTTTTAGAGCTACCCTTTCTTCCTTCTCCCCACCATCCACCCATGTCCCTGACCCCTGGCAAGTACTCGTCTGTTCTCCATTTCTATAATTTTGTCATTCCAGAAATGTTATGTAAAGGGATCAAAAATATGTAACCCTTTGGGATTGGCCTTCTTTTTCTCCACTCAGCATATTTAGATCCACTAAACTATCTTTGTAATAAACTAAAAAAGTCTTATGTACATTAGTAATTGATACTTCTTATTTTGGCATTTAAATTATGGTTAGTGAGTGTCCTTGACACAGTAGCTGCCCGCAGTGCATCTTCACTGAAGCTCAGTGTGGTGTTCCTACCCCACCCACCCTGCCCATCCTCTTCTCTCTGCCTTGCTCCCCTCTTTTCTGGCCCACCATCTTCTTCACATCCTCTTGTTAATATTAATGGACAAAGGCTGATAACTGAAGATAGGAATACTAAAAAGAGCTAATTGAAATAATTTATGTGAAATCTTTTTGTAATTCTTAAACTCAGACTATAAGAAATTGTGAGTTAGCCACAATTTATATAAACCATTGTAAGAATGGTTTGTAGCCGCTGTGATGTACACTAATGTCAATAAAGAAATCAACATCTTGAGAACAAGTAATACCAAAGGAGTATGGATACAAACGTCACTTGAAATTTGTCCAGGATTTTCTGATTATAATAAGCTGATAAATCCACTTTTGAGAGGTCCTGGGCCAGTTCCTAGTAAGGAGTCATTTTTTTTATTCTTCTGTTTTCCCTCTAGGCAAATCAGAACTATATATCACTTGGTTGTAGACTTTTTTGGTAAGCAGGGAGAATGAAAAAAAGAGACCAGATGTATCAATAAAAAAGTGAAGACAGAAGAGAAAGTAATGGCTAATGGAGACAGATGATGTCTTAATATCATCTAGTCATGTTTATAATGAAGAGGGGCCATGAAAATCTACAGATACCTGAAAATTTAATATAAACTATATATATATAATGGTTGATGTCACTTATTATTTATAAGCAATTATTAAAATGGAACTGATAATTACCTTATGAAATGTAATTATAGCTCTTCCAGATATCAATAGATAGGAGAGTTCTCCTTCCCTATCACTTGCCTCCTTCCTAAATCCAAGAAATCGGTGATATTACTGAAAATCGTATTGTTGGCCTTCTAAGACTGTCTGGAATTTTGGGTCTAAGAATTTTATTTATCCAGAAAAACAGCAAGATGTGTCTCCTGGAGGCCCTGGTGACTATAATAAACTAAGTAATGTATCTATGAAGTTTATCAGCTCACTTGGGACTGAGCTATGTTTATCTGGGGATGAAAGCTCATCTCTATTCATTGGATCTACTAAAGCAGAAACCTGAATTTCAAAAATGTAATATTTTCCAATTTATGTAATTCAATTAAATATGCTTTTCCTTAAAAAAAAAAAAAAAGAAAGAAATCAGCATGAGCAGTCATTCTTTCCACACTGTGCACATGGGTCTGCCCTCCGGTTTGCTACTGCAGAAGGAGCTGCTAGCTAACAAAGTCTGTCATGCTTTGATTCTAGGCAACAAAGTCCCAGGAACAAAATGTTCAGGCAATTTTGTTCTTTATAAATTCTTTGCTCTATAAAACTTCAGTCCAGGTTCTTTAGCAAGTCTTCATTCTACAAAAGAGCGAACTTTTGTCCAGTTTCTTTATAAAGTCTTCGCTCCTGTTTCTAGTTGCCAGAAGATAGGCCCAGTGAGCCCCTTCATAAAAAAGCATCAAGAAATGCTGTGTTGTCAGAACTCAGGAGTTTTCATTTCTGTATCCCAGGTCAAAAGCCCACAGGCAGACCTGGCAAAATCAGTAGGGAACCCAGCTACAGTGGACCCAGTTACAGCGTTTTCTCCTGTACCTCTGATGCAGAGATTCAAAACCCTGGCCTTGAAGTGGGTTAAGTCCTCAGGCTGATGGAATTTCCCCTATTCATAAGTGCAATGAGGAAAGAACAAGCTCACCAGGTTATAAGTGTTTTAGTCAAGATAAGAGTAGGCTATGATGTGGTAGTAAATAACCCCCAAATCTCAGTGGCAATAAATGTTTTTTTTTTTTTTTTTTTCCTCATGCATAGTATGAGGTTTGGGCAGCTCTCCAGCATGCAGCTATGCTATCTTGACTACGTGACCTCAAAAGGTGCCACTGCAGAGAAGAGAGGACTAGGGGATATCATGGGATGCTTTTAAGTAGGGTTTGCCTGAGACAGTCACAATTTATGCCAGTTCATTTGGGGTAATGGTTAATATACTCCCCTTTCACTCTCAAAAATGTCCTAGTCTGGGCAATAAATTAGGGTGATGATTCCTAAAAGTTAATCTGGGATGGCTGTCATAATTTTTGCTTGTACCCTATTGGTTCAGTTGAACTTGGAAAGACATGGAAAACTTTAGAGGAGCAAAATATATATTTTGGTGAGCACTAATAATTTCCAGCATAAGAGGCATTTGCAGGAATGCCATGAAATAATTCAGTAACTTCAATTTCCAAAATTCTGTTGAGCAGATATAATATAAATATATTTTTATTAACTAAACCATCTCATTTATTTACACATTGTGGTGGGCTAAAAAATGGCCCTCAGAGATGTCCATGCCCTAATCTCCAGAACCTATGAATGCTATTTATGTGGAAAAAGGGATTTTGCAGATGGGATTAAATTAAGGACCTTAAATTAAAGGAGAGTATCCTAGATTATCCAGGTGAGCCCTAAATGTAATTGTAAGTGTCCTTGTAAGAGGGAGCCTCAGCAAGGTTGACAATAGAAGAGAAGACTATGTGATGATGGAAGGGGAGATTGGAGTGATTCACTTTGAAGATGGAGGAAAGAGCCACAAACCAAGGAAACAGGTAGAAGATGAAAAAGGCAAGATTCTCTCTTCAGAGCCTCCAGAAAGAACCAGCCCTACTCATACTTTTACTGCTGCCATTGGACTGTAGTCCTGTGAAACTGAGTTAGGATTTCTGACCTTCAGAACTGTAAGAGAATAAATTTGTGTTGTTTTAAGCCACTAACATTGTGGTAAATTTATTACAGCAGCAATAGGAAATTAATTCACATGTACATTCTGAAATGAAGCAAGTGACTTCAGATTCCTGTTTCTACTTGATGTTGTGGAAGAGCCACCTTGACATCTGGGTTTCCCACACATGACAGAGTAATATTTTACTTTGAGATCTCATAACAGCAATAAGAAGACTAATGATAACAAATAACATTTATGTAGTAATTACTATGAGCCAGGCACTGCTTTTTTCATATATTAATCTAATTCTTTCACTCCCCCCTGACATCAGTCTCCTAATCCTTCTGTTAGCTCAGTAGCATTCTGAATGTCTGCACTTTCCCAGCTTTAGCTTTTGGAAATTTTATGGACGGTCCCAGGGTTTCCATGGGGGAATTTCTCAAGTAAAAATTAAACTTCAGGTGAAATTATTGAATTTCTTCATATTTAAATTTGTGGGAAGATGTTACTTGAGGGAAGATATTATTTCTGAATCTACTTCCTACTTTTCTTTAATCAATTCTCCTCCTCACACTCTAGAGAGGTGAGTGTTCCTAAGGGTAATCAAAGAAAGTGATTGATAGGAGTGGTGCTGGAAATATATTAGACTTGTTTTAACTATGACCCAGAAAAGAAGCACCTGGAAATGTGGTACAAGATTTCTTGCTTAATTACTACTTAAATCTCCTTTTAGTTTGTATTGGTAAGAAACTAGTATACATTTTGCCTTGCTACCATTTGCTTAATGTTTATACAGTTTACCACGAAATTAAATAGTCATGCCCGCTGTACTCAACCACCCAGATGTGTCTCCGCTTTAGGACTGAAGAACTTATTTCCCCGTCTTGGGAATATGCTGGCTAATAGCCCTCAGCTCTCCGCCCTCTCCAGGAATTGCCCTCTGCTGAAGGACATGGCTCCTTCCCAGGGGAAGCCTGCATCCAGCTACAGGTTCATATGGGGGTGCAAAGACCTGACTTCTCCCCACAATTCAGGATAATTCGGAAGGGCCATTCCAACTTCAAAGCTCTCCATGGGGTTGGCTTAGCCCTTTGTTGTGACCACATCGCCGCCCCACTTCTCCCTGTGCCTGATCCTGCTTCCTTCCCTTTCCTCACAGGTGCTGGTCCCAAGGGTATTCTCTAATAAACTTCCTGCAAGCTAAATTGCATCTCAGAATTTGCTTCCCAAGAACCTGACCTGCTATAATGACTAAACTAATAAAATATAAAGATCCCGGAATGGTGGTGAATATGTATGAGGGCTCGCTTAATCCTTATTAATTAGAATCAGAAAGGTTCTAAAGGAACTAGGAAACATGTTTCTGGCCTAAAGTTTATTTTCTAATATAGAAGTGAAAAAAACATTATACATGTCACCCACTCAAAATTAAAAATACATTGAACAATGTGATCCATAGCTCAATCACATTTTCTTTTGACCTCCTTTATAACGGTTCATGTACAAATGAAATAAACTCTATAAACCACAGATCCCAACATTTATCAGGTCCTCAGTAAATGCAGTCTCCTTTTCTCAGAGGAGCTACTTTTCCAGAATAAAAATGGGGGTGGGGGGTGGGGAAGATGATAGCAACACTTTAAAATCATCCTCTGAAAATGAAAGCATTGATTTAAAATGGAAATAGGACCAACTGTAAGTCTTGGTCTTAGTTTGCCAAGGCTGCTACAACAAATACCACAGACTGGTTGGGCTAAACAACAGAAATTTATTGTCTCAGTTTTTTGGAGACTAGAAGTTCAAAATCAAGGTGTCAGCAAAATCAAGCCTTCTCTGAAGTCTGTAGCATTGTGGTAGTGGCTTGTTGGCAGTCCAAAACTCAGTCTCTGCCTCTGTCACGTGGCCATCTGCCTTCTTCTGAATCTTACTCCTGCCTGTGTCCAAATGTCTTCTGTTTACAAGGACTCCAGTCATACTGGATTAGAGCCGACCCCAATTCAGTTTGGCTTCACCTCAACTAATAACATCTCCAAAGATTCTAGTTACAAATGGATTCACACCCACATGCTCAGGGGTTAGGACTTGAACATGCCTATGTGGGGGCATGATCCATCCATAACAGTGCTGTATCAATTTATATTCTCACATCTCCACAAAAGAATGAGGAAGAGATATTCACGTTTTACAGCACATAAAATGTAAGTATTTCCATTAAACCCTCTATCCAGGAAAACCTGTTCCTTTAACTCTTCCTCTCTAATCCCTGATTATAGCTTGCCATGAACTTGTATCCAGTCTTTTGGCCCTTTGCACTTCATTGTTAGTTGTGTAACTCATGCTTCCTGTTATAATTAGAGATTTTGATATTTTAAAGGGAATTTCCCCTGTGGGGCACCCTTTATTAGTTCTTTATGTGGTGAAGAATGCTTTCCTGGGAGAGAAACATCTGTTCTTTCTCCGCAAAACAGTGTCGGAATTAAAAGGCTCTTTTCTCTGGGACTTGTAGTCTTGTGAAGTCAGAATAAGCCTGGACATGTACAAGCTAAACTTTCACTGTCTTTGAGGGTCTCTTTTGGTCTTAAAGGATTGTTGTTGTTGTTGTTTTAAATAGTTCTCTATTAATAGCATATACCTAGTAATGGAGGTAGGACAGTCAACCATATTAGTTCATTAAGTAATGCTTTGCTGGACCTGGGGTGGGGTAAGAAGGATGACATATGCAGAATGTTGTCTCTCCTTTACCAGCTACAAGAGCAAGCAAACCAAACTGATTAGTGGAAATTCAGCTTTCTCTTGTTGTTCCCATTCATTTAAGACTTGGAATCAATGAGATGGCAACTGACACTTATGCTGAGAGAAGGAAGAAGAGGTCCTAAACACAGGGAGTTAAGAGTGCTGGAGAAGGCTCCCGTAGTCCTAAAGACAATCACTTGGCAGAGCACTTCTCTAGTTGGTATAATACTAGGTATGATTCTAAACTACGAACATAACATAAAACTGATTTTTTAAACATACAACCCATTGAATGCAGCCTCCTTCAACATATCTCCTCCCCTGGAGGCACTATTCATGTATTCCAACAATGTGACTGTTGTTCAAACATTTTTGGACTCCACTTTGATGTGAGCAGATTTGTGAAATGTTTTTTGTTTGACTGAAATAGTTTCCTGTGCATGTGCCACAGTGTGTCTGAGCAAGAAACGCCTTTTGTTAAATCCCACAAACTCTGCTCAAGAGCTCAAGGAAACACCATGCACCACCAGTTGTCATAAAGCGATGATGACAAAAGCGGTGGTGATGACGATTTAAGAAAAATCTATACTTTTATTCTTAGATAATGTAACATTTGAACCAATTCCCTGCGCAAATGCTTTCTCTGCTATATCCTGTCTTTAATTTCCCATTTTCTTGTTCTCTGCAAAATGCCTTTGGTAATAATGTTATTTCTTTAAATTTAATTTTTGATTTCCACCATCTCACCAATATGACCATTTGATCTCATATTATGTAAAAAAGAAAAACCTGTTTCTGTCATATTTAAAGTTTTATTAACACAAAAATTAGAATGATGAAAAGATAATATTGTTCTCAGCAGAGCATGAAATTTCCTGTGGTCTGGTAGAGTTGTATAAACACCCTTCTCTCCTTCCTAAGGAAGGATTAGGTGCTGTTTCTGATAGATCAAGGAGAATAATATCTATTCTCTCTGGCATTGGGGTTCTCTTAATCATATGAAGTACAGCAAAGCCAAAAATATCTAGTCCCCTTACATCTGGAACTTTTAATAGGTGGGTCACCAGTCATTCATGATATTGATTCCTAAATGAGCCTAGTATCATATTATCCTTTCTACATTGGAAAGCATGTTTTTCCCCAATTCCAACAAAATCCAGTAAATCACTAACTTCAAAGACTTAGGTGATGTATTAAGAAGAGATAGAAAACATGGTAGAGAAACTTATATGTGAGAATGCTGGATGAAAACAGTATTTGCTTTCCTACCTTGAAGCTATTTGAAATTTCTTTTTCATGGTTTGCTCTCTCTGCATTTTGAAGTTCTAGGAAGGAGGTGAAGTTAAATCCATCCACATCATGAAGCTGGCAGTTGTTGTCTCTCCTTTACCAGTTACAAGAGCAAGTAAACCAAATTGATTAGTGGAAATTCAGCTTTCTCTCTTTGTTCCCATTCATTTAAGACTTGGAATCAATGAGATGGCAACTGACACTTATGCTGAGAGAAAGAAGAAGAGGTCCTAAAGTAGATGCTAAATAAAAACTCATTGGTTCAAGAAAAATCATAGATAGTTTGATGACTGTGGTTTTCCCTTCAATCAAGGAGAATTTTTGGAACAAAAGAACAGAAGTAATAAAAATCTTTCATTATTATAGAATCTAATTTGCATGCACAAACTCATATAAAATATAACTTTGGAAAATAACCTTTAACTCTCTAATGACTGTCAAAACTTCCCCCAACAAATTCAAATTCCAGCCTGATTTTAATGAATCCCTGGAGTGTGCCTCAACTTGCTTAACTTCCTTTCCTTATCAAAATCAGTTCCAGGCATGGTTTGTCCTAAGGCAAAATTCCCCTCTGGCTGTGAAACTTAGAACAAGTTATCTGCTTCCAAGATACAAAGGAGGGACACTAATAGGATAAACGTTCCCATTGCCATAGGGAGAAATTGAAAGGAAAAAGGGGTCACAGGGACCAAAACAATTCTGGAAACCTGCAGGGCAAACTCCATTAGATTTCAAAGTCGGAGAGTCATTTACAGAATGACGTTTTATCCTTGGGGCCTGAGAGAGCAGCAGTCCCACCCTTATACAGTGGCCTTGCTTTCTCCAAATGTTAGCGTGATTATTCCAGCATACCAAGTATTGGGGAGACCACCTTGTTCTTAGCTCCACCCTCCTCAAACAACTGGTGGCACCTGGACTCGCTGCCATTTCCAGGGCACATGCTCAACCCCTTCAGAACAGTGGGGTGGTGGCCAGGCTCTCCCCAATCCCGGGAGAATGTGCTCCACCCTCTCTGAGGCCTGGGAGAACAAGCAACACAGGAGCTGAGAGAAGCTAAGAGAGACAGAAGCACAGAGACATTTTGGAGAAAGCCGTTTTGAAACAAGAACCCAGGAGCAAGGGACCAGCTGACACCAGCCACGTGCCTTCCCGGCTGAGAGAGGTGTTCCTGAAACCATTGACCTTTCTTCAGTGAAGGTATCCTCTTGTTGATGCCTTAGTTTGGACACATTCATGGCCTTAGAACTGTAAATTTGTAACCTAAATGAACCGCCTTTATAAAAGCCAATCCATTTCTGGTATTTTGCATAACGGCAGCTTTAGTAGACAGGAACAGCCCCAAAACTCATCAGCTGGAAAATGAATAAATTTGATATATTCATGTAATGGGAACTACAGATCAATAAGAATGAACATATTACTACACTCAACAACATGATGAATCAGGAGCATAGATAGCATCAAGCAAAAAAAGCCAGACAGAAAAGAGTAGTACATATTGTATGATTGTTTATATACTGTAATTTATGTGTGCCTGTCTATCTATCTATCTATCTGTCTATCTGTCTATCTATCTATCTATCTATTTATCTATCTATCTATCATCTATCATCTCAAACTAAACTATTGATATAGAAGTCAAAATAGTGGGTAATTTGTTGGGGAAGTGGGGTGGGGGGAGTGTTGGGCTAGTGACTAAGAGGGAGCACCAGGGGGACTTCTCAGGTGCTTATCATGTTCTATTTCTTGACCTGGGTGATGGTTACATAATTTGCAAAAAAAATTTATCAATTTGTGCACTTAGGACTTCTTCCCTCTTTCTGCCTTTATGTTATACTTCAATCAAAAGTTTACTTAAAAGAATTATGTTCAGCAATAGGAAAATAGACACTGCTGTGATTTGTCGTGATAGAAATAGCTGGAATTTGAAGTATTTGACATGTTCACCAAAGGATTTAAAAAGCCTGGAGTGTATAAAAAGGGAGGAGTGACAACACAAGGGTGGGTCCTGATATTTTAGGACAATATGCGTTCTCTGAGAACAAACAAGGATTAATAACTCCTGGGTGACAACTATTTTTATTTTGTTTTCTTGATCCAAAGCTTTCATTTGTGGCCTCCATAAATAAACTCAGCAATTAATCTTCATCCCTTGACAAATGGCTACTTGTTTCTGAAGGTTCAATGACAAGGGTCACAGACCAAAATGCTCTACTTGTAACTAGTGTATAAATTATGTCATAAAGAGCACTCTAATGCTAAGTAATGCTGACTTGGTCACTTTGTCTCATACCATTGTGATCTTTAACATGGGAAGAATTCCATAATAAAAGAGATAAAGCACAAAAGAAAATACAAATACTTTAAGCTTATTATTTCTTTGTATGCTACTCTGAAAATCATATGCTAAAGGATATTGAATTGGATATGAGATATTTAATTACCATATAATGGACTGAGTGTTCTGTGAAGTTAAATAGCTATGAGATACAGCCAAAATAATCATGGTAAATAGATGTAGTTTTGACATATTAATTAGTTAAGATTAGCTTGCTAAAATGTTTCCCATTATTTTTTCTGAATTAAAAAAATAGCAATTAAAAAAAAAAAAAGATTCATAACATCCCATAATATGATATCTTGGGTATGGGAAAGCCCTCACACATTGCTGGTTGAAGTGTTTATTGCCACAACCTATTTGGAAAACAAATGGGCAATAACTGTGAAAATGTACAATATAAATACCCTTTGACTAATCCAAACCGCTTTGGGGAATCAGTAATATAGAAATAAAAGCACCTCTGCCCAAAGATGTCTCTCTCTCTGTCTCTCTCTCTTTCAGAAAGAGAGAGAAAGAGAAGCATATACAGTAACTAGAAATAACTTCCATGAAGAATGATTGAATAAATTAGGATACAGCCACCCCGTAAATTCTTACATAGCCATTAAAAGGGATTATTGTTCAATAATAATAACAATACATAGCCTTTATCTAGTGTTTGTCATGGTCTAGGCACTGTTCTAAGTATTATATTTGTATGAACTCATTCAGTCCTTGTAACAGCAATATGATATAGGAATTATTATGATTTCCATTTTATGGATGAGGAAATTAAAGCTCAAACAGATCAAGTATTTCACCCAACCTCACATAGCTGACATGTGATGAGGTCTGAATTTGAACCAGGAAGTCTTACTCCAGAGTGCATACTCCTAACTTCTATATAGTTGTTCTGCCACCCTGAATTGATTAAGGAGGGATTTTTCTTACCTGTTTTTAATTGACAAAGCAAATAGCATAAGCCTAATTAACAAAGCACAAAAGGAAAGGATGAAAAGGAAAAGAAAAAAGAAAACTCACAGGAATATGCATTTGTATGAAGACTGAAAAAGATACTACCAACCTGGTAACACTGATTACGTCAGGATTGAGTGAGGAAGGGGAATATTAGTAATTTTTTATGTATCTGCTTCTTGATTGTTTGAAGTTATAGAAAGTGTTATAATACTTCTGTCATTTTTCAAGTCTAATAAAGTGAAGAAAAAGTTAAATGAAAATGAGCTTCTACTTTTAGGTTCATTATGCTTTCTTGAGAATAAAAAGAATAGATGGTTCATTTAACAAATAGACAAGAAATTAATAAAACCTGTCCTCTAATTTCTTACCAGGATGCAGGCCCACAAGCATCTAATTCATTGTGGGCCATCTACGTGGCATTTGCTCATCCATCTTCCAAAATATTTATCTAAATCTGCATGAAGTGAGTCCCCGGTAAACATTCATTTCCTTTCCTTCATTTTTGTTCTCTCCTCCCTGTCCTTCCCCTGGTCAGATGATAAATGCTGTGACCACAAAAAGCGTCTTTACCTTCCGTCCTTCAGCCTGTTCAGAATGATGATGGCTATGCTTGTCCCTGGTCACGGTCACCCAGTGCCTCTTTTGGATAGTGAGCTCCAAACTTCACTCACTGATGGGTACCCCTCTCATTGTGGCAGGACATACACAAACTGAGGGAAGGAGAAGATTTGTCAACAGGTCAATCTGTTACGAAAAAAAGCATTTCATAGGAATGAGGCCAGAAGCCCTATGTTTAAAATCATGTATGATGATTATATAAATATAAATGGTCCATATTTTTAGAAATGTTTGCTGGTTTATAGAGCAGTCTATGAATTTAATAGGCTATAAAATGATATATGTAACATTTTAGCAGTGTAGATATATGAAACTTTGGGGCTTATCTTAGGCAGGAGTTAATTATATTTCACATAAAATTATTAAGTGGAATTGGTATTTGGGTATGTTACGAACATTACTTCAGTCAACAGTTTTAAACAATGAATTTCATGAACACTTTTGTGCTTTTCCTCAGGTTCCATTTGCTATCTCGCTGCCATCTATATTGAATCTTGAGAGACTTTTTGATCTTCCTAATGGCTGTATCATACCAGGAGGAAGCCTTTTCAATTGGATAGTGTCGATTATTCCATGAACATTCTTCATATGGTAACCTTATGAGGATTTTAATTATGGTTTTTCTCAGTTTGAAATACATTTTAGGAACTGTCCTCTTATAACAAACCAAAATCATTTTTTTACGCAAGCTAAATTTGTTTAAAAAGTAGGGTTTTGAGGAATGTTTTAAATTATATGTGAATTAATTGACAATGCTGTTGCTTATGAAAACTATCTTACAGAGCTATGCATGGAAAATATGTAATGCACAGTGCAACTATTCATGTTTCTGGTAGTTTATGTTTGAGTTGTCTTTAGAGATATCCGTAGTGCAAGACTGGATTAAACCAGTGGTTCTCAGCTTGGGGCGATTTTGCCCCTCAGGTGGTATTTGGCAATGTCTTGAGATAGTTTTGGTTGTCACAAAGCTGACGAAAGCTACTGGCATCTAGTAGTTAGAGACCAGTGATGCTACTAAACGTCTCATAATGCACAGGACAGCCACAATAACAAAAAATTATCTGACCCAGTATGTCAACACTACCAAAGCTGAGAAATGCTGGATTAAACCTCAACAGGTGGTCAGTTCAACTTTAGCAGTTTGTCTTCATAGCTTGAGAATAAATCTGTAGCAAATTAGGCCTTTCACTTTTTATAATTTTGAGGAGCAAAATTGCATAGAATTTTAGCTTTGGAATTATATAAACCTGAATCTGAATATTAACTTCAGTACTAACTTGTTTTGCTACTTTGGGTAAGTAACTTAAATTCTTTAAGCCTTTGTTTCCTCGCCTGTAGAATTGGTATAATTATATCCATCTCACAGGATTGCTGTTTAGATCAAACTATTTGGGTAATGTAATAAGATGTTTAGCACAATGCCTGATAAGTAGTAATATTTGGAGTGCTAGGAGTATCATTTCCCTGCCAAATTGGAAGAGAACCATGCATTTTGGACTCACTTTGTTATCTAACAATGCCACACATGAATGTATTACACATGCTGGGCAATGAATGGATACTTACGGTAAAATGAAAAGAAAAGTAATAAAGACAATATAAATGATTTTTTCTTAAGCTAAATGTGTTTAACATTTGCCCTTTTTTTCTGAGATTATTAATTTCCTACTTCCTACTGTTGTTAAAAATGGCCTTTCTTTTATGAAGTGCTCTTACTTGATAATAAAAGAAAAAAATAACAACCTCATGTTGTCCCTGATTTTTTTAATTAACATAACCTTGAAATTCCAAAGTCCTGAAATAATCAAGCTACAATCATCCTAGAATACTACATAGAGGAATCAAGACTTGAGCAAGGCCTTTATTGATAAAAAGAATTTTGAGGGTTGAAAATTTGCCGTAGGAGAACAGAGGGATGCAAATGAAGATGGCTATAGTATATGTGCAAAGAACTTGCATACAACCTATCTGGAACTGAGTCCTGATAGGGAACAACAAACCCCAAGGCTGGAACTAGAATGAAAAGTCTGAATTTGGTTCAGTAAATGATAGGGTACCATTACAAAGGTGATTAAGGAGAGAAGTGATGAGTTGCTGGCACTAGCAAATATTTTAAAAATGTTGAATGAGTGAAAGGTGTGAATAAATGAATAAATGATGGCCTGACTTTCAGGGAAGACAGGTATGCAGGACACAATGGAAGGAGAAGAAATGAAAGTCAAGAAGATCAGTAGGAAACCATGTTACAGTGAAAGAGAAAGAGAAAAGAACAAAAAAAGTACCAGTGAATACAGAAAAAAATCTGCCTGATGACTCTTCCTTCATAAGAAATAAAATTTGGTTCAAGCAGAAAAGCCATTCAGAGAGAGATGACTCTTAAAGAATGAGGGCTTCTGTTCCAGTTTGCTAATGCTGCCATTTCACAAAGCATCAGAAATGGATTGGCTTTTATAAAGGGGGTTTATTTGGTTACAAAGTTACAGTCTTAAGGCCATAAAGTGTCCAAAGTAAGGCATCAACAATAGGGTACCTTCCCTGGAAGATGGCCGATGGCATCAAGAAAACCTCTTAGCTGGGAAGGCATGTGGCGGGCGTCTGCTTGCTCCCAGGTTGTGTTTCAAAATGGGCATTCTCCGAAATGTCGGCAAAAGTCTGCTTTCAACAGCCGTCTCCAAAATAAGTTTCTTGTTGCAGCTTTTCTAAAGTCCTTCTGTTTCTGAGCTTTTATAGGGCTCCAGTAATTAAATCAAGACCTAAGCTGAGTGAGTAGGGCCACACCTCCATGGAAATAATCCCATCAACAGGTCATACCCTAATCAAAGATGTTACTAGTCATATCTCCATGGAAACAATCAAAAGGTTCCAACCTGATCAACACTAATATGTAGGCCCCCACAAGATTGCATTAAAGACAATGGCATTTTGGGGGACATAGTACATACAAACTGGCACAGCTTCCCAGTTCTCTAGTCCAGTAACTGGATTTATAAATTTCTCTGCCAGAACAGAGAATGCTTTGAAGGGCTTTATGTTTCTCAACAGGGGAAGTTTAATTTATTATTCAAAGTTTAGCCTCCAGGGGCAAGGACGACACAAAAAATTACCTACTTACCAAGTACAGGTATGGAAATATAGCATAATGAATAACTGAGACCCATCTCATCAACCTAGTGTTAATTTCCAGGTAATGTATATGCCTATCTTATATTCTTTGTCACAAACTGTTAAGCTGGATGGCTGTAACCCAGGCAAGATGGCACTATGGGACAATAAAAGGAGCGTGTTCCGGTTTGCTGCAGCTACCATTACGCAAAATACCAGAAATGGATTGGCTTTTATAAAGGAGATATATTAGGTTGCAAATTCACAGTTCGAAGGCCACAGAAGTGTCCAAACTAAGGCATCAACAAGAGGGTACTTTCTGATGGCATCTGGAACACCTCTGTCAGCTGGGAAGGCACGTGGCTGGCATCTGCTGGTCCTTTGCTCCCAGGTTCTTGTTTCCAAAAGGATTTCTCCAAAATGCCTCTGGGCTCTGCTCTCTTAGCTTCTCCCTCTCAGCTCCTGTGCATTTTTGCCTGTTCTCCCAGGGCATTTCTCTCTAAGCATCTGGGGGTCCTCTTTTAGTTTCTCTGGGGCCAACTTCTCTCCAAAAATATCTCTCTCAACATCTGTGTCTGTGTTGGCTGTTAAGGACCCCAGTGAACTAATCAAGACCCACCCTGAATGAGTGGGCTCCACACCTCTATGGGAATAATTTAATCCAAAGTCTCACCCACAGTTAGGTGAGTCACATCTCCATGGAAATACTCAATCAAAAGGTTCTACTCAACAAGATTGGATTAAAATATCATAGGTCTTCTGGGGTCCATAACAGTTTCAAACTGGCACAGAGAAGAAAGGTGTTACTATCATCTCCACCATCACAACCACTACCACTCTTGGCTGCCCTTTCTAGAGCATTCACCATGCCAGGCACTGTATTTCTAAGTACTACAAATGAATCATCTCCTTCTGTTGTCAGAAGAATTATGACCATGATGTATAGAGCATTACCCCATTCTAAAGATGTGGAAACAGAAGCTTGAGGCAGTTAATGAACTTGCCCAATAATCACAGAAGTAGAGCCAGCATTTAAATGCCAGGTCTGCCTGATTAGAGAAGCTGAGCTCTTAATTGCCAGGCTGGCTTCCTTTGCCATTGCACCCACTCCACTGCTCTGAGAAACTTGAACGTCAAGGAAGAAAAGACACAGCTGAACTGCGGCTAAAAGTGGAATACCCATCATCGGCCCAGGGATCAAGTTTTTACAAATTACTCCTGGACCTGAATGGATACCCTGGAGAACATGGGGGAACCCTAATGTTATCTGTACCAATTGAATGGTTTCCTCTGGGGAAGGCAGAACCTTTCAACTACTATAGAAAGCTTGCAGCACATTTTTTTACTTTTTCTCCACTTTTACAGTTACTTATAGAGACTGTTATTCTCAGGTGTTGTTTTGACTGAGAGAAACACTGTCTAAAACTGCACGAAACTCTGCATTCACAGTTTCCAGATTTTAAGCTATCATCCATTTCTTCTAAAATAGGAATAACAGTCACTTGTTGAGGCTGAAACTTTCTGTGTAAAGCAGTGGGGAAATGGTGATGAACTGAGCTGAAGTACAAACAAAAAGAAAATTCAAAATCTATCAGGATGAAAGATGTGCTTATTTCCAGAAACGTGTTTCAGTTTTCTTAAAAGACCAAATTACACAATTTACAACTGCTTTTTTTTCCCCATGCAATATACACTATCTGAAAATGCTGGATAGCAGACACCTGCAATGTTTTCTCTGTGTTTTAATTGTAACAGAGAATGATGGGAGGTAAATGAAAGGGGGAGAAGGGAAACAGAGAGGAAAGAGGAAAGAGAGCGAAGGGGGGAGTAGGAGCCAGCACCCACAGCTAAGTGATAGGTAATAAAACTCCAGTGCTTCCCATATCTTTCTCCATATCAGTCTCCAAGGGATGGCTTTAGAAATTGACCACCTGCCTGCTATTCTAGGACCTAAATGTAGTGGTCTCAGTTCACTAGTTCACCTGTAGGCACTTTACACCTGCTCCGTCTCAGTTGACTTGTTCTCCTTCACTGAATTGCAGGGAAAAAAATGATGGTACAATTCTGGAAAAGTACTAGAAACTTTTTTTTTTTTTTTTTTTTTTGCCTCTGGTCTGCATTACCCTTCTCCTTCCAGGAAAATAACAAAGTAATGAAAATTCCTCAATCCTGATTCAAATGACAGGATATAACAATGTCTACCTACCAGAACTCCTAGAGCACTTCATGGTGTCCCACTGATTTGGTTCTTAGTAGTGCCTTTTGACACACAGTATTGGGGTTGCTATGTGTTCACAGCACAATTTTATAACGTTAAACCAAGGGTGTTATAAGGGTGTGACCCTACCTCACATTGCTTTGAGTTTTCTTCAGCTTGAGTCTGGGCACGTCACTGTTTGTCAATGTGAATTTAATTAATTTCTTCATAATTAAATTCACAATCTACAGGGTGTTCATAAAGCCTGGAAACTTACATGACTATACATAATGTCATCAAGGATGCCTTCCATCTGCGGAAAAATAAAATAATGTCTATGTGTCCATAGGATTAGACAAGCCCCTAACTGTGGGTTGGAGGGAGAAAACAGTGGACCCAATAGCCTTTGCCATGTTCTCATATTTGAAATACTTATGGTATATTTCCAAAAGAAACTCCTACCCCAGTGCCCAGAGAGAGTTGTACAAAAATGTTCACTGATGCACTGATTACAATAGCAAGAAAAAACAAAAAGGAAACCTACTGAGTATCCCTCGCCTGGAGAATGGATAAATAGATAATGGTGTATTCATACAATGGAATATCATACAGCAGTTATAAAGAAATGAATAATAGAATACTATTGTAAATGAGTTAACTAAAAAGACATGTATCAACCTAGACATAACTTCAAAAACAAGTTAAAAAGAAAAGTGTTGCAGAAGGATACACATAGGAAGATGCCACTATAAAAAGTTTAAAAACAGGGAAAATGATATAATATAGTATTTATGGATGCATATGTATATTCTAAAAATATTGCTTTTATACAGATTAATGGTCAACACCACATTTGGGCTTGTGGTCATCTCTTGGATGGAGATGGGGGAATGAGGTTTAGAAAGAACACTCACAGGTTTCATTTGTGTTTATTATAAAGTTTTTCTTAAGCTGGGTGTTTGTTATACTGGTCTTTACTTTTTCATATACATGATACATTTCATCAATTAAAAACAAATGCATCATTTTGTTGACCAGTGAACTTTGTATGTTTATGAGCATACCTGTAGGTAAATAACTATTAAATACAAGTTAAAATTCTGTTCTCATTATACAACTGTAACTGAGTAGTTGCATCTGGTTCCACTATTTTGGGTTTTAATGACGATTAAAAATCATTTTGAAACTAATGTTAAACTATACATGTTCCCAATTTTAGAAAATTTAATCTTTGACAATATTAATTTTTAATGATAGTAGAGTCTCAATGAATGTTTAATTGAGATGGTGTTCCTGTGTAATTCCTGTGAATTAAAAGTTCCCCAGTTATATTTTAAATTATTTGATTTTTCCAAAATAAGATATATGCAGAACTTTGCACATGACTGCTTGTTATGCAGAATGGGGTTTGCCATCTCCCATCCATAATTTCAATGTTTTAAAAAAATATTTTAAGGAAGAAGTTTCTCTTTACGGAAGACTCATTTCACATTACACTTCAGTACGCGTTACACTTCAGAACACTTCAGTACAGCCTTAGTTAAAACTTTGACACTAAAATTTCCGTGGCAACAGACTTTTTTTTTTTTTTCTTGTCATAAACACAGGCATGATTAAGAAGAAGGCTTTAGTAATGGCAGTTTTCTTCATAATTAAATTCATAAGTTAAAAAAGCTGGGTTAAGAGACATAGAAATTTTATTGCAACAAGTAAAACACTTTTAACTAGAGCTTTGGAGACAACACAAAATTAATTGCAAACAAATTGCTGTTGGCACTGCTTTGTAATTAAGGTAACATTTAAACATTTTCTATTTTAATATCTTAGAATGGAGCAGGTCTTAAAACCAGCTTCTGCCCAAGGTCAAACCACCCTAGACCATCCCTTTAAATTGTCCACCAAGTGACAACTCAGTAGATTTCTAAGTAATTTGAAGATTTCTAACTAGTTTCACAATTTTCTAAACTCAGTTCTCCCCCACAAGAATCTCAAGTATTTCTTGAACTGATTTATTTCTCATCATTATAAAAGCAGTTCAGAACTATTGCAGAGAATTTGTAAAGTACTAATAGGTACAAAGAACATAAGTTATCCTGAAGTTCACCACTGTGAAACAACTAATGGTAACATTTTCACATATTTCCTATAGCATTTCTGATTATCTTCCCTAATAGCCAGAAAAAACAATGTTTATGCTGATGACAAATGTTGAAATTTGAAGCAACTGTCCAGATGTCCCAGGGTGTAGCAAAGATGGCCCTTTTCAGAGCCTAGTGGCCAGGAAAAGGCCCACGTTGGGGGTGTTTGGATCTGCCGATTTGGATGAAATGTTAGAATAACAGAATGTGCTTAGATCCAGAATTTTCTTTGCTAATAATAATGTGTATGGTAATGGTTAACAGGAAGTAAAAAAAAAAAAGATGATCAAATCCTTGCTTTTGCCCTTTGGAGGCTAGTCATTTGATCGCTCTTCAATAGATATATTAATATTCCCCTGACCAACTTAGTTCATTCATTCATGCCTGCATTTGTTCATTTGATAAATTGTATTCATTACTCTGTGCCTTTGCTTCTTGATAAAAATCCCCTTTCTCTTTTTACTTACAAAATATTGTATAAAGTGCCCAGTACATTCAAGGGACTATGTGTGTGAAGTTTGCCAGTTAGGCAGCTCCTTCCATCCAAAAACTCACATCTAATGAACCCAGCTCATCATTCCAAACTCTACCCAAGCATGTCCTCTTCCACTCCTCCCTGCTGTCTCCCTGTCACACACATGCTCTTGTCATGCTCACTCTATATCACACATGCTTATTTGCATGTGTGTCTCCCTCCTTGAGGTCAGAGCCAAAACTAAATGGATTACAAGGGAACAAAGAACTTAACTCCCTTTTTATTTATTTTTTTACAGAAGTTTCTCATTAAAGTTTTGACTTGCATTTTGTTGCTTATTTTGAGATTGAATGTTTTTCACATTTTTTTATTGGTCCACTGCATTTTTCCTATTTCCATGCCTTGCCAGGAGTTTGCTGAATTTTTGCTTATATTTCATCTTTCTCTTGTTAATTTCCAAGATCCCTCAATATTAAGAGTAGTCAACTTTTTCATATAGTTTGAGAATATTTTTTCAGGTTCTTATTTGCCTCTCTATTCTTCAATTATTGTTCAAAGGTTCTTTTTTTTTTTTAATCATTTTATTGAGATATATTCACATACCATGCAGTCATACAAAACAAATCGTACTTTCGATTGTTTACAGTACCATTACATAGTTGTACATTCATCACCTAAATCAATCCCTGACACCTTCATTAGCACACACACAAAAATAACAAGAATAATAATTAGAGTGAAAAAGAGCAATTGAAGTGAAAAAGAACACTGGGTACCTTTGTCTGTTTGTTTCCTTCCCCTATTTTTCTACTCATCCATCCATAAACTAGACAAAGTGGAGTGTGGTCCTTATGGCTTTCCCAATCCCATTGTCACCCCTCATAAGCTACATTTTTATACATCTGTCTTCGAGATTCATGGGTTCTGGGTTGTAGCTTGATAGTTTCAGGTATCCACCACCAGCTACCCCAATTCTTTAGAACCTAAAAAGGGTTGTCTAAAGTGTGCGTAAGAGTGCCCACCAGAGTGACCTCTCGGCTCGTTTTGGAATCTCTCTGCTACTGAAGCTTATTTCATTTCCTTTCACATCCCCCTTTTGGTCAAGAAGATGTTCTCCGTCCCACGATGCCGGGTCTACATTCCTCCCCGGGAGTCATATTCCACATTGCCAGGGAGATTCACTCCCCTGGGTGTCTGATCCCACGTAGGGGGGAGGGCAGTGATTTCACCTTTCAAGTTGGCTTAGCCAGAGAGAGAGGGCCACATCTGAGCAACAAAGAGGCATTCAGGAGGAGACTCTTAGGCACAAATATAGGGAGGCCTAGCCTCTCCTTTGCAGCAACCGTCTTCCCAAGGGTAAAACTTATGGTAGAGGGCTCAACCCATCAAACCACCAGTCCCCTATGTCTGTGGTCATGTTAGCAACCATGGAGGTGGGGTAGGCGAATACCCCTGCATTCTCCACAGGCTCCTCAAGGGGGCACTACATCATTTTTTTTCCTTGTTTTTCTTTCTTTCTTTTTTTTTTTTTAACTTTCCCTTCTTTTTTAAATCAACTGTATGAAAAAAAAAGTTAAAAAGAAAACAAACATACAATAAAAGAACATTTCAAAGAGACCATAACAAGGGAGTAAGAAAAAGACAACTAACCTAAGATAACTGCTTAACTTCCAACATGTTCCTACTTTACCCCAAAAAAGTTACATAATATAGCAACCTTTCTGTGAACTTGTTCCTACTATATCCATCAGAAATTAACAGACCATAGTCATTTCTGGGCATCCCCAGAACATTAAAAAGCTTATCTATTCTTCTTGGATTATTGTTCCCCCTTCCTTAATTACTCTCTACTGCTAGTTCCCCTACATTCTACGTTATAAACCATTTGTTTTACATTTCTGAAAGTTCACATTAGTGGTAGCATATAGTATTTCTCTTTTTGTGCCTGGCTTATTTCACTCAGCATTATGTCTTCAAGGTTCATCCATGTTGTCATATGTTTCACGAGATCGTTCCTTCTTACTGACGCGTAGTATTCCATCATGTGTATATACCACATTTTATTTATCCACTCATCTGTTGAAGGACACTTGGGTTGTTTCCATCTCTTGGCAATTGTGAATAATGCTGCTATGAACATTGGCGTGCAGATATCTGTTCGTGTCACTGCTTTCCGATCTTCCGGGTATATACCGAGAAGTGCAATCGCTGGATCGAATGGTAGCTCTATATCTAGTTTTCTAAGGAACTGCCAGACTGACTTCCAGAGTGGCTGAACCATTATACAGTCCCACCAACAGTGAATAAGAGTTCCAATTTCTCCACATCCCCTCCAGCATTTGTAGTTTCCTGTTTGTTTAATGGCAGCCATTCTAACCGGTGTTAGATGGTATCTCATTGTGGTTTTAATTTGCATCTCTCTAATAGCTAGTGAAGCTGAACATTTTTTCATGTGTTTCTTGGCCATTTGTGTTTCCTCTTCAGAGAACTGTCTTTTCATATCTTTTGCCCATTTTATAATTGGGCTGTCTGTACTATTGTCATTGAGTTGTAGGATTTCTTTATATATGCAAGATATCAGTCTTTTGTCAGATACATGGTTTCCAAAAATTTTTTCCCATTGAGTTGGCTGCCTCTTTACCTTTTTGAGAAATTCCTTTGAGGTGCAGAAACTTCTAAGCTTGAGGAGTTCCCATTTATCTATTTTCTCTTTTGTTGCTTGTGCTTTTGGTGTAAAGTCTAGGAAGTGGCCGCCTAATACAAGGTCTTGAAGATGTTTTCCTACATTATCTTCTAGGAATTTTATGGTACTTTCTTTTATATTGAGATCTTTGGTCCATTTTGAGTTAATTTTTGTGTAGGGGGTGAGGTAGGGGTCCTCTTTCATTCTTTTGGATATGGATATCCAACTCTCCCAGCCCCATTTGTTGAAAAGACCATTATGACTCAGTTCAGTGACTTTGGGGGCCTTATCAAAGATCAGTCGGCCATAGATCTGAGGGTCTATCTCTGAATTCTCAATTCGATTCCATTGATCTATATGTCTGTCTTTGTGCCAGTACCATGCTGTTTTGGCAACTGTGGCTTTATAATAAGCTTCAAAGTCAGGGAGTGTAAGTCCTCCCACTTTGTTTTTCTTTTTTAGAGTGTCTTTAGCAATTCGAGGCATCTTCCCTTTCCAAATCAATTTGATAACTAGCTTTTCCAAGTCTGCAAAGTAGGTTGTTGGAATTTTGATTGGGATTGCATTGAATCTGTAGATGAGTTTGGGTAGAATTGACATCTTAATGACATTTAGCCTTCCTATCCATGAACATGGAATATTTTTCCATCTTTTAAGGTCCCCTTCTATTTCTTTTAGTAGAGTTATGTAGTTTTCTTTGTATAGGTCTTTTACATCTTTGGTTAAGTTTATTCCTAGGTACTTGATTTTTTTAGTTGCTATTGAAAATGGTATCTTTTTCTTGAGTGTCTCTTCAGTTTGTTCATTTCTAGCATATAGAAACATTACTGACTTATGTGCATTAATCTTGTATCCTGCTACTTTGCTAAATTTGTTTATTAGCTCTAGTAGCTGTATCGTCGATTTCTCAGGGTTTTCTAGATATAAGATCATATCGTCTGGAAACAATGACAGTTTTACTTCTTCTTTTCCAATTTGGATGCCTTTTATTTCTTTGTCTTGCCGGATTGCCCTGGCTAGCACTTCCAGCACAATGTTGAATAACAGTGGTGACAGCGGGCATCCTTGTCTTGTTCCTGATCTTAGAGGGAAGGCTTTCAGTCTCTCAACATTGAGTACTATGCTGGCTGTGGGTTTTTCATATATGCTCTTTATCATGTTGAGGAAGTTTCCTTCAATTCCTACCTTTTGAAGTGTTTTTATCAAAAAGGGATGTTGGATTTTGTCAAATGCTTTTTCAGCATCTATTGAGATGATCAATTGATTTTTCCCTTTCGAGTTTTTAATGTGTTGTAATACATTGATTGTTTTTCTTATGTTGAACCATCCTTGCATGCCTTGAATGAACCCCACTTGGTCATGGTGTATGATTTTTTTAATGTGTCTTTGGATTCGAATTGCAAGTATTTTGTTGAGGATTTTTGCATCTATATTCATTAGGGAGATTGGCCGGTAGTTTTCCTTTTTTGTAGCATCTTTGCCTGCTTTTGGTATTAGATTGATGTTAGCTTCATAAAATGAGTTAGGTAGTGTTCCATTTTCTTCAATGTTTTGAAAGAGTTTGAGTAAGATTGGTGTCAGTTCTTTCTGGAAAGTTTGGTAGAATTCCCCTGTGAAGCCATCTGGCCCTGGGCATTTATTTGTGGGAAGATTTTTGATGACTGATTGGATCTCTTTGCTTGTGATGGGTTGGTTGAGGTCTTCTATTTCTTCTCTGGTCAGTCTAGGTTGTTCATATGTTTCCAGGAAATTGTCCATTTCTTCTACATTGTCCAGTTTATTGCCATACAGTTGCTCATGATATCCTCTTATAATTTTTTTAATTTCTTCAGGATCTGCAGTTATGTCACCTTTTTCATTCATTATTTTGTTTATATGGGTCTTCTCTCTTTTTGATTTTGTCAGTCTAGCTAGGGGCTTGTCAATCTTGTTGATCTTTTCAAAGAACCAACTTTTGGTGATATTTATCCTCTCTATTGTTTTTTTGTTCTCTATGTCATTTATTTCTGCTTTAATCCTTGTTATTTCTTTTCTTCTACTTGGTTTAGGATTGGTTTGCTGTTCATTTTCTAGCTTCTTCAGTTGATCCATTAGTTCTTTGATTTTGGCTCTTTCTTCCTTTTTAATATATGCGTTTAGTGCTATAAATTTCCCCCTTAGCACTGCTTTTGCTGCATCCCATAGGTTTTGGTATGTTGTGTTCTCATTTTCATTCGTCTCTATATATTTAGCAATTTCTCTTGCTATTTCTTCTTTAACCCACTGATTGTTTAGGAGTGTGTTGTTTAACCTCCAGGTATTTGTGAATTTTCTAAGTCTCTGATGGTTATTGACTTCTAATTGTATTCCATTGTGGTCAGAGAATGTGCTTTGAATAATTTCAATCTTTTTAAATTTATTGAGGCTTGTTTTATGTCCCAGCATATGATCTATTCTGGAGAAAGTTCCGTGAGCACTAGAAAAGTATGTGTATCCTGGTGATTTGGGATGTAATGTCCTGTATATGTCTGTTAAATCTAATTCATTTATCAGATTGTTTAGGTTTTCAATTTCCTTATTGGTCTTCTGTCTGGTTGATCTATCTATAGGAGAGAGTGATGTGTTGAAGTCTCCCACAATTATTGTGGAAACATCAATTGCTTCCTTTAGTTTTGCCAGTGTTTCTCTCATGTATTTTGTGGCACCTTGATTGGGTGCATAGACATTTACGATTGTTATTTCTTCTTGCTGAATTGCCCCTTTTATTAGTATGTAGTGGCCTTCTTTGTCTCTCAAAACATCCCTGCATTTGAAGTCTATTTTATCTGAGATTAATATTGCTACACCTGCTTTCTTTTGGCTGTAGCTTGCATGAAATATTTTTTTCCATCCTTTCACTTTCAGTTTCTTTGTGTCCCTGTGTCTAAGATGAGTCTCTTGTATGCAACATATTGATGGTTCATTTTTTTTTATCCATTCTGCGAATCTATATCTTTTAATTGGGGAGTTTAATCCATTTACATTCAACGTTATAACCGTGAAGGCATTTCTTGAATCAGCCATCTTATCCTTTGGTTTATGTTTGCCATATTTTTCCCCTCTCTCTATTAATATCCTTTATTGTACCCATACCGAATCTCTTTAGTACTGAACCTTTCTCCAAGTCTCTCTGTCCTGTCTTTGTTTCTCTGTCTGTAGGGCTCCCTTTAGTATCTCCAGTAGGGCAGGTCTCTTGTTAGCAAATTCTCTCAGCATTTGTTTGTCTGTGAAAAATTTAAGCTCTCCCTCAAATTTGAAGGAGAGCTTTGCTGGATAAAGTATTCTTGGCTGGAAATTTTTCTCACTCAGAATTTTGAATATATGGTGCCACTGCCTTTTCGCCTCCATGGTGGCTGCTGAGTAGTCACTACTTAGTCTTATGCTGTTTCCTTTGTATGTGGTGAATTGCTTTTCTCTTGCTGCTTTCAGAACTTGCTCCTTCTCTTCTGTGTTTGACAGTGTGATCAGTATATGTCTTGGAGTGGGTTTATTTGGATTTATTCTATTTGGAGTTCGCTGAGCATTTATGATTTGTGTATTTATGTTGTTTAGAAGATTTGGGAAGTTTTCCCCAACAATTTCTTTGAATACTCTTCCTAGACCTTTACCCTTTTCTTCCCCTTCTGGGACACCAATGAGTCTTATATTTGGACGTTTCATATTATCTATCATATCCCTGAGGTCCATTTCGATTTTTTCAATTTTTCTCCCCATTCTTTCTTTTATGCTTTCATTTTCCATTCTGTCATCTTCCAGGTCACTGATTCGTTGTTCAACTTCCTCTAGTCTTGTACTATGAGTGTCCAGAATCTTTTTAATTTGGTCAACAGTTTCTTTAATTTCCATAAGATCATCCATTTTTTTATTTAGTCTTGCAATGTCTTCTTTATGCTCTTCTAGAGTCTTCTTGATTTCCTTCATATCCCGTACTATGGTCTCATTGTTCATCTTTAGTTCTTTGAGTAGCTGCTCTAGGTGCTGTGTCTCTTCTGGTCTTTTGATTTGGGTGCTTGGGCTTGGGTTATCCATATCGTCTGGTTTTTTTTCATATGCTTTATAATTTTCTGTTGTTTTTGGCCTCGTGGCATTTGCTGAACTTGATAGGGTTCTTTTAGTGTTTGTAGACCTATTGAAGTCCTTATCTCTAATTTATCAGATCTACAGCTTCGTGGAGTACACTTTCTCTAACTAACCAGCAGGTGGCGTCCACGAGCCACCTGTTCTCCACAAGCCAGTTCTCCCCTGCTTAGCCTTTTTGGTGAGTGGGGGAGTGAGTCTTGTGGGGCCCAATTGGTGTACCAAGCTTGCGTGTGTAGTTGGTGTTGCCTGCCCTGTATGTGGGGCGTGTTTCTGGGCAGTCGGGGAGGGGGGGTGGCCCTAACAATCAAATCTCCCTGGTGATCCTAGAGTTTTAAAGCTGCTGCAATAGTCTAATCCTTCAGTTCAGTCCTGCCACAGTTTGTCTCTGCCACTGATCCACAAGTCCTTGGTATTGGCGTATGGCTCCTGAGACTTGCAAGTGGGCCCCTCTTCCAGGCTGTGCACCCCGGGTCCTCTGTTGAGGGATGACTGTGCTATGTCACAGGTGAGTGCTGTCCCCTCAGGGCAGTTCTGGGCTGCTGGGCTGTGTAGGGAGGCTCCCAGTCTGCTGAAATGATGGCTGAATGGGGCTTTGTTAATTCACACTGCTCCACCTTCCCAACTCTGGGACAATCAGCTGAGGTTGCAGGGAAGGCTAATGTCCATGCCCAGTTTTGTGGTGTGTGCCTGTTATTTGAAGCCCTTCCGTCACACTGGGTTGTCTGGGGCAGCTCTGGGCTATGGGGCTGGCGATGGGCAGGAGTGTTTCCTGTCCACCAGGATGGTGGCTGTGAGCGGACACCCCCGTTTTCTTGGGAAGTTTTGGTGTTTAGTGAATTTTCTCAGCCACTGAATTATTGCCTTTTGTCTCAGAGCTCTCTTAGTTCTGCTCTTGACTTGACGTGCCCAAATTGAAAGTCTTTGAAGCTTTCTGTATTGGGCTTCTTAGAGTAATTGTTTTAGAAAAGGAAAAAAGGATTAAAAAAAAAAAAAAAAAAAGGGTCCTCCTAAGAGATCTAAAGGGTTATTGAAATGCTAAGAGACAAAGCAACCAGGGCCATTAAGGAAAGGTCCACAGGGCAGAGAGATCGGCTTTTCTTCGGGATTTGCATATGCGCCTTAGGGCCTGAGCTCCGCCCTTCCCCTTTCTGTGTTCACCAGAACTCTAAAAATCCTCTGCTTTTATTTTGGAGTTTTTCGTGTTGTTTTTTTTTTTCTATGCCTGTCTCCTCTCTGCTGGGCTGGCTGCTCACAGATTCTCTGGTGTCTGGTCTCTGTCTATCTATGGTTGGAGTCTGGATCAGTAGAATGAGTTTCCAATAAGAGCAGCCACTGCAGTTCTCCCTTCTCCTTCCTGGGGCTGACAGCCCCTCCTCCCACGGGACTGAGCCTGGCAGGGAGGGGCGCGGGTCCCCTGGCCGCAAAAACTTACAGATTTCGCTGATCTCAGCAGTTCGACATTTTCATGAGTGTTGTATGAAGTATGCCCAAAGAGAGATTGCTCTGTGGTGTCCAGTCCACGCAGTTCCTGGCTTTCTACCTACTTTCCTGGAGGAGTAACTAAAACATACAGCTCACCAGTCTTCCATCTTGCCCCGCCCATCCTCAAAGGTTCTTTTTTAACAAAATTGTACTTGTCAAATATAGACCATTTAGTTATTTACATTGAGACTTGCTCAAAGAAAAAGGACCTAAGGTAGCTTACAAATATACATTTAATACAAAGATATGATTAATTAAAACTAGATACGAAAAATTAGGCAAAGAAAAAAAATAAAGGCAAAAGAGTAAGATGGAGCCAGGAGTTGAATTACTTTTTTAAAAAGATGTCATTATATCCTTTACACTAACTAGGAATCAGTCATAGATTTGGCTATGTACCCACATGCCAACAAGCAAATACAATATAATAACAGCATCAACAGTGTGAGGGAAAAAGAGAACACATGTTGAGGAGAAACACTGGAATTTCTGGTACTAATACCAGAAAACAGTTTTTCCTGTGGGTCTTCATGAGAATACATTGTATATGAACTGGGTGTGTGACAGTTTTTTTTTTTAAATGTCTACAGTGAATAGAAAATATTTCTTAGACTATTTTTCAAAGATTGTGTTCTTTCAAGAATTTAAAATTTAGTTTATTTTTGCAAAACAGTATCAATTTTCTGATCAATTAGTTTAAAACCATTTGAGGCTGGAAGAAAATACCTGAAACTATTGAACTGCAACAACCCAGTAGCCTTGATTCTTGAAGATGATTGTATAACTATAGTTTACACTGTGTGACTGGGTGATTGTGAAAACTTTGTAGCTACCACTCCCTTTATACAGTGTATGGACAGATAAATAGAAAAATGAGGACAAAATGCAAATGAATAATAGGGAGGGGTGGGGGGGACGGGATGTTTTGGGTGTTCTTTTTCACTTTAACTTTTATTCTTACTCTTTTTTGTGTATGGTAATGAAAATGTTCAAAAATTGAATGTGGTGATGAATGCACAACTGTATAATGGTGCTGTGAACAATTGATTGTACATTGGGGATAATTGTATGGTATGTAAATATATATCAATAAAATTGAATTTAAAAAAACATTTAAAAAACCGTTTGAGAAGGTATTATCAAGAGAGAGATAAAGAAAAGGACCATTTTTATTCTCTCTTAAAAACAGTCTCATTTTTGTATGAGGAGAAATACTTTATTGAAGTTTTTTTTTTCCTTAGACCAATTTCACTGGTTGAAAATATTTTTCAAGTATATTTAGGATAGCATTGGAAAACCAAAATAGGCTACTTTTTAAAACTTCAAAGGCTGATGCTTTGACCTGCTTGAAGTAAATTGGTTTATCAGTCTTGACTCTACATTCAGAATATAGATAATACAACTCTCACAACCACAAATATATAGTTCTTCTGCATGAGTTGCTGGAAGTCAAAGTCTAAAGTAGAAAAGAGAAGCAATTCTGCAGGAGCTGAGTATACATGCAAATACTGTTTAATGTATAAATTTTTCTGGATTTCTAATTGAAAATATTTTTTCTGAGATAAAAATATTTTAGCTGGTTTGGGATTATAATTTTTATACGATCATAGGTTCATAGATTTAAAGGCATCATAAAAGTTACTGAGTCCAATTATCTACTGTAAGCATCAATTCCCTTTAAACTGTCTCCATTGAGGCACAATCAGCTGGTACTGGAATATCCTCATAGTGGTTAAGCTGGCTCTGTCATCTGAGTTGGGGTCCTGGCTTTCCCATTGACCACCTGCATTAACTTGGGCAAGTTTCTTAACCTCTCTGTTCTTCAATTTCTTCATCTGGAAATTAAAGATAGACAATACACTTAAAACAGTGTCTGGCACATACTGAATGCTCATTAACAAGGAGTAGCTGCTATTTTTATATTCTCATGTTATTACTTACACTCCCAAAGAAGTTCAGTTCTGTCTAGAAAGATCTTCTAAAGGCTAAAGCTTTTTTTTAAAGTAATAAGTGGAGTTCTACTTCCAATAATAGCAGAGTATCTTTTCTTGAACAACCATCAGCCAATAGCAATTATGAACTCTAAATCAAAGTACATTGTAAACGTTAACTTTGGGATTAAAATCGCTGTTTGAAGCCCTTGGAGAATGACCAAAAATAGGCAGAGACTAGAGGGAACATGATCCTTGAAACCAGGGAAACAAACTAGGTGAGAGCCATATTTAAACATCTTTTTTCCCTGAGGGCACTCCTCACCTTGCAGGGTATGTAAGAGAGAGTGCTCAATCAGGAAGAGACTGTCTCTATAGATAGAGGGTTCAGGTGTCAGTTTGAGACTGTCAGAGCAGCTGGAAATTAAGATGGGATATCCCAGAAAAGAGGGAGCCACAGATCGGGGCACCCCAAAATCTATGCACAAATTCCCCTCAAGTCATTGACTGACTCCCAAATTGCACATGCACATGATGCAATTCCAGGGAACCTAGTAAAGGCAACAACTGGCAGCCTGCAAGAGCTGTGCAGAGATTTCAGCAGGCACTTGGGGCTGGCAAATCAAATTTTGGAGTTCTAGTCCAGCAGAGGGAAAGGAGTTTGCTAAATTCTGGGTGCTTTTAAATTGAAACTCTAGAAGGGTCACACCTCAGAATCAGGGTCACACCTCAGAATAAGGGTCATGTGCCAGGAATAAGACTACATCCAATGACTAAGGTCAAAACATAATTAAGTCCGCCCTTTCAAGCCTCCATGAAATCAAGGTGATTTGTCAATAACTTAATTGCCTGGTATAACAAAACTCAATACTCTTCAAAGGAAGATAGTATACCATCTACAATGTATTGCCCACAATTTACAGCGTATTATTAAAAATTACTACATATGCAAAGAAGCAGGAAAAGTGAGCCACAATCAAGGGGAAAAATTCAATCAAAACAAGCAGATCCACAGAAGTCCCAGATGTTAGTATTATCAGATAAAGGCTTTGTTCTAGTTTGCTATTGCTGCCAGAATGCAAAACACCAGAGATGGATTGGCTTTTATAAAGGGGGTTTATTTGGTTACACAGTTACAGTCTTAAGGCCATAAAGTGTCCAAAGTAACACATCAGCAATTGGGGACCTTCACTAGAGGATGGCCAATGGTGTCTGGAAAACCTCTGTTAGCTGGGAAGGCACATGGCTGGTGTCTGCTCCAAAGTTCTGGTTTCAAAATGGCTTTCTCCCAGGATGTTCCTCACTGGGCTGCAGTTCCTCAAAAATGTCACTCTTAGTTGCACTTGGGGTATTTGTCCTCTCTTAGCTTCTCCGGAGCAAGAGTCTGCTTCCAATAGCCATCTTCAAAATGTCTTTCATCTGCAGCTCCTGTGCTTTCTTCAAAGTGTCCCTCTTGGCTGTAGCTCCTCTTCAAAATGTTACTCACAGCTGCACTGAGTTCCTTCTGTTTGTCAGCTCATTTATATGGCTCCACTGATCAAGGCTCACCCTGAAAGGGTGGAGCCACACCTCCATGGAAATTATCTCATCAGAATTATCACCCACAGTTGGGTGGGGCACATTCCATGGAAACACTCAAAGAATTACAATCTAATCAACACCAATAGGTCTACCCACACAAGATTACATCAAAGATAATGGCGTTTGGAGGACATAACACATTCAAACTAGCACAGGCTTCAAAAAGAACAACTATATGCATGTAAAAGAATCAACTGGAAAATACTGATATAACAGGTAAGGAAATGGGGAATATCAGGAGACATATGGAAACTAGAAAAAAGACCAAATGGAAATTCTAGAAATGGAAAATATAGCTGAAGTAAAAAACAAATTATCGAATGAACTTAACACCAAATTAAGCACTGCAGAAGAAATAACCAGTTAACATGAGGACAAATCAATAGAAATTATCCAACTGAAGCACAGAGAGAAAAATTATTAAATTATTTGCAGGGCTGTGATGGTCTAAGTGACAAAATCAAGTGTTTTAACATGTGAAATTGAAGTCCCAGAAAGGAAGGAGAGAGAGAATGGTGCAAACATTTGAAAGAGAGAGAGAGAGAGAGAGAGAGAGAGAGAGAGAGAGAGAGAGAGAGAGAGAGGGAGAGGGAGAGGGAGAGGGAGAGGGAGAGGGAGAGGGAGAGGGAGAGGGAGAGGGAGAGGGAGAGGGAGAGGGAGAAAGGGTAAAAGATGGCCAAAGAAAGAAGAAAGAAAGAATGAGAAAAAGATGGCTAAATTGTTTTTTCAAATTTGATTAAAAACCTTAACACACAGATTTGGGAAATTTAGCAAACTCCAAGCAAGATAAATAAAAAGAAACCATACTCAGAAAAATCATAATCAGACTTCTGAAACCAAAGATACGGAAAAAATCTTAACATCAGCCAGAGGAAAAAGACACATTATAAAGCACTTAGAAAGGGGACAATGATGAGATTTAAGGCTAACTTCTCATCAGAAACATTGTAGAACCAAAGACCTCTGGGTTCTGTTGAC